>NW_026087631.1:49783216-50383216 GCF_022539395.1 Myiozetetes cayanensis
TCTGTTCATGTCACAAAGGGCATACTGGTTCACATGAGGTGGGATTGTAAAAGTTAAGCTGTTTTTTCTAATTACTTTCTCATTCTAGTTCATTCTTTTCCTGTCTGCTTCAGTACAGCATCTGCTTTGAGGCTGTAGTTAGTCTTTGCTGTTGGCTCATTTTAAATTCCTGCCCAAGATCATAGTGCTGACCCCAGTGTAGAGAACTCCTCTATGTAAAACAAAGAATTAAAAGTGCTTTGAGAATACCGTCAACTAGAGGCTTCAAGGAGGACTATCCTGATGATGTCCTGTCAGTTATTAGAGGGGGAAATGTATTCTTGTCTGCATGAGAAAGAAAAGGACAAATGGAAGTTGTCTGGGGGAGACTTCTGCAGTAACAGGAAAGTGAGGTGCAGAGAGTGGTTTCACTTTTTGATTAGGGAAGTAAATTCTGGGAGGCTGGGGAAAAAGAAGGTACTTTTTGAAAGCAATCAAAGAGCAATTCATTAAAAGATAATATGAAAAGCATTTTAAAAAATGCATCGTGGTGAAACAATAGACTCCAGCCAGCAGCCAGGCATCCCTACAGTCACTTGATCACTCCCCTCCTTTACCACCACCACCACTGCCAGTGGGACAGGGAAAATAAGCAAGGAAACTCTGGAAACCATATAATTTAACAGGTAGAGAAAGGGAAAAAAATGCAATGCACCACCTCCCACAAGGCAGCCAATACCCAGGCAGTCTCAAGCAACAGCTGCCTTGGAAGCTAAAATCTTCTCTTCTTCCTCTACTCCAGTTTTTACTGCTGAACATGGCATTATATGGCATGCAATATCCCTCTGGACAACTTGGGTCAGTTTTGCTGGTTGTGTCCCCTCCGTATTTCTTGCTCATCTACAGCCTACCCATCGGGTGAAGGCAAAGTAGAAAAAGTAGAAGGCCTTGACAGTGCCCAGTACAAAAGATAAAGACTCAACAGTTCAGCGATATCCAAAACACAGTGCCTTACCAGCTGCTGTGAAAAACCATCCCAGTCAGACTGAGAACAAAGATCAATTTGAAAAATTATAAATTGCAGAAAGAATTTATGTCTCTGAATGAAGTTCAGCTATGGTAACTAAATAGCTGCTAAGTAATGAGGTAACAGGTGCCCTAGAAATGGTTAGATGCCCAACTAGCATTCTGATTAGTCTGTCCATGTATGTTCCTGTGATGTGTACACTAAATATGGGGGTTTTTTTCTCATCCTATTTAGCGTTGTGCTCTTCTTGGATTTTCATTTAGTTTGACTTTTACCATCCAGTATTTGACAGTAGTAGCAAGGTGACCTTGCATATGTGTATATATATGTGTCCACATTAACAAGTCAGTGCATGTACACTGATCTATTTATTCTCTGTTAAGGATCAATAGATCGCTCTATAGAGAGTTAAATTATTATGATTATAGTATATATATCTGTGAAGTTTTTTATATATATATTTATATATATTTATATAAAAATTTATGAATAGCTTAGCTTGAAAGCTGCTATGCTACACAGCTTTGTTTCCCTGTGAAATATTATCCAATTATTCATGTACATACACAATTTTAAAATAAGTTCTTAATTGTTGCTAATGTGATTGCTTTTCAGATTCAAAAAATAGAGGGAGTCATATCCTACAGAGATCCTCATTTTTGGTGTCACTCTGCAAGTGTTGTGGCAGGCACAATACATGTCCAAGTGGTATCAGATGTAATGGAACAGAGAATTGTACAGCAGGTAAGGTGCAAAGTTTTCGGACTCTAATCTCCTAATTTCCTACTCGGTAATCCTTTTTCCATCGCAGACTGAAATTAAAGCTGCTGTGTGTGATTTTTTTTTTGTAGCTATCCATTAATGTCTCAGAGCTAGTCTCCTACACTGCCCCTTGCATGCTAGCTTGGAATCAGCTGCACAAAGAGTGGTTTGCTAGAACATCTGCCTAAACACTCACTGTTGTGGCATGACATCTGCTCTGAGAAAAGAAGGGGAAATGGAAAAATAGGCCTGCAAAAGAGGCAATAAACAGTAAGGGTATCTGGATGGGTTTATAATTGGATTACCACTACCTCTCTGCCTTAGGTTTTTCTCTTCCTTAAAAAGATACATATTTCCTTATGCAAGACACCCAAACATATTTCCTTATGCAAGAATTGCCTGCTGTGCAGAAGTTGCAAAGCCATACCCTCTGAAGCTAGTCTTTGCTTTCCAGAAAATTGAATTCTTCATTGTCACTCAGAATCACAGAATCATCTAGACTAGAAAATACCTCTGAGATCATTGAGTCCAACTTTTGACCTAAAATCACCTTGTCTATTAGACCATGTCACTAAGTGCCACATCCAGTCTCTTCTTAAATATCTTCAGGGACAGTGACTCCACCACCTCCCTGGGCAGCCTGCTTCAGCGCCCAGTCTCGCTGTGTCATGGATTTACTCTGGACCAATTTTCTCTCACCCCCCCCCACAATTGCTATAAGTTGAGAGAAGGTTTATGCAGACAAAAGAAATCTGATGTTGGGAGAATAGTATTAGGATTTATTACTAGCAAGATAAAAACTAAAGAACTATATATACAACAGTTCTAACTAGGCAAAAGTGCTATGTATATACAGGAGTACCCCTCCCCCCTTGTATCAGTTTAGGAGGAGAAGCAATCTCTTTTCCACTTCTAGAGCTACAGACCTTCTAAATAATTTTGCAGCACTTGAAAGTTCTTCTGCTGTTATCTCTAGGACAACAGCTCCAATTTGTCACAGCTGGAAATGTCTCTCTCTTTCTCTCTCTACTGTGGTGGCCTCAGGGCCACCCCCTCCTGGGCTAAGGCTGGAGGCTGGGGGTTACCCAGGCCCTGTAGGGTCCTCCATGGACTGCAAGGGGACACTTGCCTTACCATGGTCTTCACCCCAGTTACAGGGGATAATGGCTTTGAGTCCTTCCTCTGTTTCCTTTGGGGTCCCTCCTCACGAGAGACAGTCCTTGATAGATCTCTCTAGCATGAGCAACAGGTCTTCCATTCTCTGCTGTCCCTTGGGGCCACAAATTCAGCAGCACCAGCATGGATCCCTCAGTGGGATCACAAGTCCTATCCGGGATGATTTTCTCCTCTATCTCCATGGGCCACAGGTCTCCAGCAGGACTGTTTCATCTTAGGCCTCCCACAGGGTCACAGCCTTCTCGTACGCTCACATGCATTTACCTGCTTCAGCACGGGCTCTTTCATGAGCTGCAAGGTGTCTCCTCATTCATAATCTTCCACAGATGGCAGGAGTTTTTAGTTTTCAGTCTTTTCCCTGCTGAAGGGAGAGAGAGGGGGGAGAGAAGGAGTCTCCCCCCTCCTCAAGGCATCTCTTCCCTCTCCTCCAGCTGCCAGCTTTGACCTTGGAGGCTGCGTTCTCTGCCTGGAATTCCTTCTGCAGCATGTCTCATCCAGGCAGTCTTTCTTTAGAGTTTTTCCTCCACTCTGTTACATGTCTCGGCCAGGGGGACTTCAGTGACACACCTGCCCCCAGCCCAGGGCCAGGGGGAGGAAGGAGGCCTGACCCACACCTGGGGCCTGCCACCTCCCCCTACATGGCTCCTAATTTCTTCTGTACCACACAGCTTCTCTTCCATTTTCTTAAATATGTAATTGGCAGAGGTGTTACTAAAACTTTTGATTGACTTTGCTCTGGAAATCCACCTGGAAAAACTATTTTCCGCCCGAGGGGGGCTGGTTGGCAAACCCACGACACTCTGTAAAGAACTTCTTCCTAATGTCTAAACTAAATCTCCCCTGGCACAGCTTAAGACCCTCTTGTCCTACTGCTGGTTTCCTCAGAGAAGAGACTGATACCCACCTGGCTACAACCTACTTTCAGGTAGTTGTAGAGAGTGATAGGTTTTCCCCTGAGCCTCCTCTTCTCCAGACTAAACAACCCCAGCTCCCTCAACCTCTCCTCACAGGACTTGTGCTTGAGTCCCTACACCAGCCTCGCTGCCCTTCATTGGACCACAGTCCAGCACCTCAATGTCCGTCCTAAACTGAGGGGCCCAGAATTGAACACAGGATTTGAGGTGCAGCCTAACCAGTCCTGAGAACAGGGGAACAATCACTTCTCTAGTTCTGCTGGCCACATTAGTCCTGATAGAGGTCAGGATGCCATTGGCCTTCTTGGCCACCCGGGCACACTGCTGGCTCATGTTCAGCTCCCTGTCAATCAGAACCCGAAGGTCCCTTTCTGCCTGGCTGCTCTCCAGCCACTCTGTCCCCAGCCTGTAGCGCTGCAGGGGGTTGTTGTGGCCAAAGTGCAGGACCTGGCACTTGGCCTTGTTAAACATCATACCATGGGATTCATCGCATTTATTTCAGCCCTGTCCAAGTCCCTCTGCAGAGCCCTCCTGCCTTCCAGAAGATCAGCACTGCCCCCAACTTGGTGTCATCTGTAAGTTTGCTAATGGTACAGTCAATCCCCTCATCCAGATCATCAGTAAAGATATTGAACAGGACTGGGCCCAGCACTGATCCCTGGGGGACACCACCAGTGACCGGCTGCCAAGAGGATGCAGCCCCGTTCACCACCACTCTCTGGGCCCGGCCCTCCAGCAAGTTCCTAACACAGCACAGAGTGCCCCTGTCCAAGCTGTGGGCTGCCTGCCAGCTTTTCCAGGAGTATGCTATGGCAGATGCTGTCAAAGGCTTTTCTGAAGTAATGATTATGATAAGGGTTTTTTTCCTGTACAGCATTTCAGAGCCAGAACACTGCAAGTTATTGTGAGATACATATGAAGTATAATACTAATGTTAACATACTGTTCTATTCAGGTCACAGCAATTCTGAAAGATGCTGGCGTAAACAACTTAACTGTCCAAGTGGAGAAGGAGGCTTATTTTCAACACATGTCTGGACTCAGTACGGGATTTCAGGATGTTCTTGCAATGACTCAGCAACTAGAATCCATGAAATATTACAAAGATGGTACTTACATCATGTGATACAAAGTTGTGTTCACCAAAGGAGGTGTAAATGGTGAAGCTGTTAGATTCTGTATTTGTGTTTTTGCCAGGAGATTTATACATGTACAGAAACAAATGTACTATAAATTTGAATTTTTTTAAGTGTACTGTCTTTATTAATTGGATCAAAATGTTTTTATAAAGGAAGTAAGGACTTGAATATTGGCTGTATATGTGAAAATAATTGGAATCTTAAATACTATACTTGGTGTTTATTAAACAGAAGTCTTGCAACTTGTAGATGAGCATGGATATATTCCATACTTTCTCTTAAATTTGTAATATTGGTATTGTATTTTGTTAGCAGTGGGATATGGAAATAGTTGATACCAGAATGCAAACATAATCAACTGGAGAGTATTTTTCTTTCTTTCAAAGATAGCTTGAAGGCTTTGAGTGAAAAAAAAATACTTGTTTATTATGGGGAGCAAAAATCAGGAAGCCATTTGTTTTACATACTGTGTTAGATAATAGAAGACTACAGTTTTTTTATTTTGTCTCAGCATACAAATCTGATTTCTAAACTTAGTGCACCAGAGCAAATACATGTTACCATGTTACATTTGTATCAGATTATGTTTTAAGAAGAGAAATCCACAGGTTAACAGTGGGAAATTGGGAGGGGGAAAAAATGAAGACACTTTCTCTTTCCTGGGAAGACTCAGAATCATAACTCAAACCACTCTGTAAAATAAATCTTTTGTACTTTTTTGTATGAATAACTGGAAATGCAACAGTTTGAAGTCTGAAAGCATCCTAGCACTCAGCTAAACTTTGCCTCTTCAAGATACATTGTTTTTACTTAATTTTTTTACATAATTTTTTTAGTAATACCACAGCATAGCTGAAGGTGTACTGTAGCAAGCTGTACTTTTGTGTATTACCCAAGGATGCTGTCCAGATTTAGAATTCCCAACTGTGACAGTAGTCTGGGACCTGGCAAGCTGCTGAAATGAACAGTAAATTGAGACTTCTTAACTGGAACGTGAAAGAGTGTGTTCCAGAAGGTTTTGTGCATGCTGTTGTCTTAATACTGCGAAGAAAACAAATCTGTGTCTTTAGTGAATGCCTGCCACCAGGTTAATAACATACATCTTCAGAGGTAGTTAGCCTTACATGTGTTCACAGGCTTCCTGTGCCCCCTTTTCTGCTTGTCTGCAGCTTTTAAGAATTTTCCTTGGAATTCAACAAATCAAGAATGTTAGCAAGAATGAGTACGTACGTCTTTCATCATCCCGTGTATCACGGCAGTATTATTTTGGCATATTGTTTTCTTATATCTGATATTCAGTGATTCCTAAGTATTGTTATAGTGAGAACAGACTGGACGTTAGTGGGAGAATAGAGTGTTTTAGGAACTATATTGTCAGATCAGATTTACCAGGAATGCAGTTTGAAATGTCCTTCAGCCTTTCTGCTTTTCTTGTGACTGGGTGTTTGAATTGTCCTTGAGCAATTCTGCTTGTCTTGTTTTGGAACTGTTTGGAACTGTTTATATGAGCTGAGTGGTTTGTTTTGTTGCTCTTAGATGAGTTTGTTTCTCCTGTGATATGTTACAATGCCATCTGCAGTACAAGACTGACTTGAAAAATTGTGGTCAGAAAGTTTCTAGAAGTTGCAATTGCATTTGTGTTGGATAATGAAGAATGAGTGCACAAATCACAATGTCTCAGGACAGTGCTGCAGAGCCAGCAGTCTTCTCAAAGCTGGATCCTAGTTTTTGTCCATATGCACATTTGGCAGTGGTTTTTTTACATTATCTCCTCCAGAAGGCTTGTCACTTGAATAGCAGTGCTACAATTATGCTCAACCTATAAGTAGAGTGGATCTTTTGAAAACTATTCTCAAACAAAAAGCTTCAGTTAATGTTTACACATGCCACTCCTGTTTTGAGGGATTGTACTAGACTTTACAGTATTTCGCCAAACCTCATTGTGACATGTAGGTGAAAAGTGGAAGGGGGGATGTGATTCTGTCCTTTCAAATCATTAGGTTGACATAACTGAAAAGCTGCTTGCCACAGCTTCCTTTTACAAATGCCAATTTCCTACTTCAGCTGCTAGTGGCAGAACCCAAAACAAATCAGGTGTCTGGGACCGTGATCATGGCAGTGAAGATGAGCTCATACCTGGATACTTCACAGACAAGTCACTTGCACACAGAGTTGCAACAAAACGCTTTGAACGATGAAGTTCAAAACAGAGTCCGACAGCATGCAGTATGATGTGTACATAATGGGGAAGCAGTTAATGTTTTTCAGTAATATTTTATTTTCTGCATCTTGACTTTCCTGGTTGCAAAACCACTCGAGACGGAAGGACGGCAGCGAGGGAAGTGGGGGCGGCGCCCGCACAGGCGGCACGACTCGCCCGCCTTCAGGGCAGTACCGTGGGCGGGGCCGCGGCGGCCGTGGGAGTTTTAATTACGGGACGGTGCACCGGCCTTCATCCTTCGGATGCTAGTGGAGCTCCATCTCTTCTCCTGCGGTCCGTCTGCCCGATACTGCTGGGGCTCTGCATCTCTCTCTGGTCCCTCTGAGCCCCTTCTGTCCGGTCCCTCCGCTCCGCCATGGCCTCGAGGGCCACCCGGGTAGGTGCGTGAAGGGCCCGGCACAGAATGGGGCGGGCGGGGGTGCGGAGCGGGGTGTCGTCCTGGCCCGGGGGGAGGCAGCCGCGCGGCCCTTCCGTGTCCTGCTCCTTCCTTCCCTTTCCCTCTTTTCAGCGTGGCGGGCAGAGAGGGTGCAGCAGTGCAGCGCTTTGGGTTCCTCCGCTCACCCCGGTCTCTGCTTGGTGGGGAGGGCTGCCAGTGTGCTCGGCTCCCCTTCAGCCCTCAGGTGTGGAGGGGAGCAGCCGTGCAGTCCCTTATCTCCGCATCTACGGCTCCGGAGCCGTGCGGTCCTCCCCCTGCTTAGCTCCTCCAGCCCGCCGGGGCCGCCTGCAGCGCTCTCCGATTGCCCCTGTTCCCGCTGTCCGGGGTGCGGCGGCGCAGCCCTCTCGTACACATACTCCCGGTGCCGGTGTCCCGCTGACCGCCCTTCGCTCTCTCTGCAAAAGCATTTCCGCTCTGCAGCCCCCCGTCCAAGAGGAGCGCGCCGCCGACCGCTAAGCGCGGGGCTATCGCGGGAGCCAATATGGGGCTGCGTCCTCGCACCGCCCTTGGGGACATCAGCAACCGTGTAGCTGACCCTAAGGTGCGAGCAGCCTGCAAGAGGTCGGCGGTGCAAGGGGGCCATCGGTGGCAGCCGACCGTCGGGCCCGCGCCCGCCCCCGCTCGGGGGTATGTGGTCACCAGGAGGCCGCTGAGGGTGGCCTTTAAGAAGGATGTGCAGCCTCCAGCCCCGAACCCATCTCCGAAGCCACCACCAGAGCCCCAGACAAAGCGCTCCCAGGTACCAGGCCCACTGCTTCCTTGGGATCTTCCACCCCTTCCCCAGCCCAGGGCTAGGCTGCCCCTGTGGATTTAGTCGGTGCCCTGAAATAGAGGTCGTGAGCAGGGTTTCTGAGTGCAGCTTGGTCCATACTGGGCGGCAGAGGGAGGTGCTGTCTGCACTGATACTGAATTTCCTTGTAGCCGAAGCTGCAGTTTCCAACTCTCATGGAAGAATCTAGATGTGCTCCAACAGCAGAGATGTTGTGTCAGGCTTTTTCTCATGTCACCCTTGAGCCTGGAGACCTGGTTGCGGAAGATGGTGACAATGCAAACCTGTGCAGCAGCTATGTGAAGGACATCTACAAGTATCTGAGGCACCTGGAAGTTAGTAGGCATCTACTGACACTTGCAGTGAGCTCAAGGATGACATGAGAAAAAGCCTGTAGACGTGGCTTGGAGCCGGTATTCACTTTCACCTGTAGTTCCTCCAGAGGTATTAATAAGCACTCCTTCAACTTAAAATACAAGATTAAACTGAGCTGATAACATGAACAGATGCTGGTCGTTAGACCAATCAACTAGCAGTACTAGTACTATCCTCCTTCTAGCCGATGTCTAGTAAAAAAGGAAACCTTTGTGCCCAGTGGCCTACACCTATGGGCTGTCTGTACCGAAATCCTTGATAAGGATAAAGACAGGAGAAGAGGAAAAGGCCTCAAGCTGTGCCAGGGGAGGTTCAGGCTGGACATGAAGAAGAATTTCTTTACTGAATGGATGGTCAGGTATTGGAATTGGTGCCCAGGGTGGTGATAGAGTCACTGTCCCTGAAAATGTTCAAGAAACAATTGGACATGGCATGTAGTGCTGTGGTTTAGTTGACAAGGTGATGTTCAGTTATAGGTTGGACTTGACCTTGGAGGTCTTTTTCAGCCTTAAATGATTCTATGATTCCAAGATTTATGCCTTGCAGTGCCACTGAGGCTAGATGCTTCAGCTAAATTACTATATCTGTTAACTCTATTCCTTCCACACAGGAAAACAAACCTGTCAAATGCAAATACCTGGCTGGAAAGGAAATTGATGGGAATGTGCATGCTGTAGTAATAGACTGGCTTGCTAAAGTACGTGAGAAATTCAAACTCCAAGAGGAGACCTTGTTCATGACTGTTGCAATCACTGATCACTTCTTGCCGGTGAGTGTCTCTTGCCCAGTGCCAGGCAACGCTTTTCTCTCAAGCTAAAGCATAACGAGTGTTGATCAGTAACACCATACATGGTTGGACATGTGACCCTTAGCAAAACATAGCTGAACAACAAAGGACATTTGGTCCTCAGTTGTATACACCACGTAAACTTCAACTACGAGCAGTGACCTGATGTCTCAAAACGGCTTACTCCTCCCCCTGTGATTTGATCTCAAAGCCTTCTAATCCCCCTGCAGATCCCAACAGAGGTAACAGAGAATGTATAGGTATTCTATATGGGCCAGTATGAATCCACCATAGAATGCACCTTACACTGACTACCTTGAAAACCTGTATTCCGAGCCAAATCTATCACATAAATCACTACTGCTACTTGCTACAGGACAATCCTGTTCCTGAGACAAAGTTGCAACTGATTAGTATCACAGCTTTTGTTCTTTGCCAGCAAATACAAAGAGAGAAGGTCCCCACATATTGCAGATTTTAGCTATGTAACCAATTACTCTTACTTGAAGTTCCAGATCTGCCAGATGGAGATGATGATCTTGAAAGCACTATACTTTTTTCTGGGTTTCCCTCTCCGTCCGCACTTCCTGAGAACTTCAAAGATTGCAGAGGTAGTGTTGAGAATAGGTTTTACTGTAACCTGCATCTGAAAAAGCAACTTTTGTGTCAACTTCTTAAAATGTTTCGAATCTTTTGAGTACTGCAAGAGTTTAGCAAATAAGCCTGATTGAAATAGGTTTATTTGTCTCTTCTGTGGCACAAGCCTCACACATCCAAACTCGGTGTTAAAATGCTTGTCTAATACAGTGGATAACTGCTAGACTGCCATTGAAAGGGATGGTCCTAGACTATGAGCAGCCTAATATAACTCAGAACTAATCTATGATTAAGCCACTTGAACTTCAGGCCTGTAGTTCTGAAAGTGTCTCTAAGGATTTTTTTCTTCTTTCTTGACCAAACCAAGGCTTGACAGGGTACTCTTCCCTTGGATATAGCCAGTACTTAACTCTGACTTACTGCAGGTGGGCTCCAAACAATATGTTCTTGCCAAGTACCTGATGGAGTTGTGCATTGTGGACTATGATATGGATCACCTCCCTCCATCTGGGATTGCAGCAGCTGTTTTCTGTTTGCCTCTGAAGCTCCTCGATGGACATGAGTTGGTAAATTGTACTTGGCAGACCACCTCCTAGTTTAAAACTCAGTGTGCATCAGCTTAAAAGGCCACTCTGGGCCAGGTCCATGCCTCTTCCTTTCCTCATGGTATTTCACCATGTTCCTGTCTCCCTGTCATCCACTACAAGGGGACAGCAGCATCTGTTAACCTCCCATTGTGAGACAAGAGAACACAATTGCCTAAGCCAGACTGAAGACCAAGAACATAGTGTACCTGGATTATTCTAATAGGTTTGTCTAATGGCTTCCCTGCCTTTCAGTTACCATCTCTGCAACATTGCATGTTTTACACTGGGAGTGACCTTCTACCAATTATGCAGTATATGGCAAAGAATGTAGTCCTTGTGAATAAGGGTGCTGCCACCAGAAGGTAAGAATCTTATAGTGCAGGGTGAGGGGGTATGTGTAGTTAAGTGTCAATACATGGTGCGCTGGGGCTGCCTTTGCTGTTGTCAGACTTGGATAAGACCTGCTCACTTCAGTTGAAAATCTTTATCTCACTCAAGTGGTGTGAGTCAGCTGTGACCCAGGCTCGTGTGCTAGAATGGCTTGGTTTGACCACCAAGTCTTGAGTGAGCTGGAATAGCACTATTTCATGAACAGGGGAAAACATAACCTTATTTCCCTGTAGGCAATCATGAAGAAATATACTACCAGTACCAACATCAAGATAAGCACTGTCAGATAGTTGCACTCTTCTATTACACAGGATCTATCTGAGCCTCTAGTCAAAAAGTCGTAACTCCCATGTGAACTCAACCACAATGCTCTTTGCTGTATACATATAAAGTACTTTATCTGTGTTAAACTTATTGAAGATGTGCTACTATTTGTGGGGTTTTATCCAGGGGTGGGGGGGAAGGGAGGGAGGAGGGTAGTACAGTTAGCTTCCTTTTACAGTTGGGGCACCTCCCTGGAAGCTGTAACCCGTGCTCTGAGAGCTTGGGTGAGCTCTTGGGCCAGCCCAGGTGGTGTGGCTGGTCCTCCCTTGAGGTGTATAGATGGGAGCATTGATACAGGCTCTGCTAACATGTGGCAGAATGTCTGCCAGATTGGACTCAGAGAGCAGCAAAGAGTTGTGTCAGGTGGATGATCTGTTCAGCCTGGTGGCAGAGCTGAGAAAGGAAGGAGAAAGGCTGGGAAGTACTGGGGACTCTGAGGAGGAAGTCAGCTGGTGAACCTGTACCCTGCCATCCTTCAGACAAACACACCTGCCTTCCAGAGTTGTCAGACCTTGGAACAGGCTGCCCAGAGATGTGGCTGAGTCACCATCTCTGACACTGTTCAAAAGAAAGTGTGAATATGGTCATGGTTTAATGGTGAACACGATGCCTGTGCTGGGTTGACAGCTGCACTTCATCTTAAAGGTCTCTCTTAACCCTAAAGTCTGTGGTTCTAAAGGGTGCAGGTCTTCTCACTCAGTATGCATTTACAGTAGTATACTTGTGTTAGTGGCTTACACCTGTTGACTCTGCTTCTAGGAGAGCAGTAGGTCAGACAGAAGGATTGCGGCGCTTTGTCTGCTGCTCTCAGCGATATTTTTTTGTTTTCTTTTGCCTTCGCTGCCCACATCACCCACACGTTCCCGCGCTGCCCTCAGGCCGGGCCCCGCCCCGCTGCTCGGCGCAGGCGCGGGGCGCGCGGGCCGCCGGGAGCCGCGCGGTTTGAATGGCGGTGATGGCGGCGCTGCCCAGGAAATTGGAGCAGGAGCAGGAGCTGGAGCAGGGCAGGGTATCGGCGTGGCCCCAGGGCGGCCACGACATGGGTGTCCTCCGGTTGTTCCGGTCAGTGCCGGCGGGACGAGACGGGGTGCAGCCTGGCGGGTGGGATGGCGGGATGCGCAGCCTCTGACCGTTGTCGCTTTTCTCTGCAGTCTGCGGGACGAGATGAAGCAGCACCTCACGGAGTACAGCTCGGCCATTCGTGACGGTAAGCGGGATCTTACACTATCAAATAATGCCACGTGGTTTATACATACGTATATATGTATATATTTATATATATGTTTTTAATTATCCGTCGGAAGTGCTCGTTACAATAATGAAATGTTTTTCTTGGCTACGCGTTTTACCGCGTTTTCTAGGCGGCTCTTGAGACGTGTTAGAATGCTTACAAAGATGCCGTGTGGTTGTCGCCCACTGCCCTTTCCCCCTTTTTCTGGGTTTGCACTTTAGACTCCTCTGGCATGTCGTGAGGGTTTTCAGGAATCTGGTCACTGGGGCTGAAGTCTTGCCAAAAGTCTACCAAAGTGTGTGGCAGCAATACTGATTTAAGGTGTTTCAATCATCTGAGGACTTCTGGGATAGCCTGTCGATTGTCTGCCTGGGCAAGGAGGGACCGAGATGGGGTATCATAGAATTACTTAGGTTGAAAGGGACCTTACGCACTATCTGGTTCCACAGCCCCTGCCATGGACAGGGACACATTCCACTAGACCAGACTGCTCAAGAGCCCCATCCAACCTGGCCTTGAACACTTCCAGGGATGGGGTAGCTACAGCTCTGGGCAAGCTGTGCCAATACTTCACCACATTCAAAATAAGGAAATTCATCCCTATATCTAATATAAACTTCTCCTCTTTCAGTTTAAAGGCATTCCCCCTTGTCCTGTCACTACATGCCCCGGTGAAAAGTTTCTCTCCAGCTCTCTTGTAGGCTCCCTTCAGATACTGGAAGGACTTGGTAAGGTCATCCCAGAGTCTCTCTTCTCCAGGCTGAACAACTCCCTACCCCTCTAATCAATTTCATTGCCCTTTTCTGGTCTTGCTCCAACAGATCCATGACCTTCTTATGTTGGGAACACCAGCGCTGTTTACAGTACTACATGTGGAGTCTCACAAGGGCAGAGTCAAAGGGCAGAATCACTTTCCTTGCTCTCCTGGCTGCGCTTCTGATGCAGCCCAGGATGTGGCAGGGTACATCACTTCCTCTGAACCATCCAGCTGCATATATAGAGCAATGCCACGAGTCAGCTCTAGCACATCTAAAAAGTGCTAAATGAAAATATTTTAAAATCTAATTATTTCTCTGATACAGCTGATTGATAATATAATCTCAGTAACAGTAAAAGAGATTATAAGGTTTGGAGATAGAAATAAGAAATAGCTTGCTAGACAAAAAAATGCTGATCCTTTATGCTCTATAGATTGTGTGTGAAAGTCTATACTGGGCTTTCTTTAGTGATATTTCTCTTTTGCAGGTCAAACACCTTTCCTTGATCGTGCTGTTGAAGAAAAGAGTATCCAAAGGTATGTCACTGGATAACTTTGATTTTTTAATGTATTTTAAAATAAAAAGAAGGGTTAGAAACTAAGCTTGGAGGTTCTCTTCTAGTTACGCTTCCTTAGTGAATTTCTGGATTAACAATCAGTACTTTGCAGTACTTTGGTGAAAATAATGAAATTTAACAGAAAATGTGGGGAAGAAATGCTTTACTCAATCTCCTAATGTAGTTCTCTACGTGATGCAGCTTCTAAATTTGCAGTCCTTCATGTGATTGCTAGAATTCATAATATGGTCCTACATGCTAAATTACTCCTGGTCTTAATAATTTGTGGTTCACATGAAAAATTCTTACGTTATATATGTAGATAAAAGTTAAAATGTGACATTGCTTTTAAACTTCTTGTTATCTTCACACTGGGTTTGTCTGTCTAGTTGATTTTGGTTTTTTTTCCCTTCAGTACAACAGAAGATTTGCAAATAAATAAAGAGGAAGTAGAAGTCTCTTTGTGGAACAAGACACTAGCCTTGCAAAGGTAGAATTTTCTTCCCCCTTTATTTGGAGTTTTCCTCCCTGTATATGCATACATAAATGCATATATACATTAGTCTTGTTAAAATGGAATTTCAAAGTGATATATGAGGAGGTGGGAAGATTTTAGTACTATCAAACCATAGGAATGCAGATGGAAATGCTGTAGAGAACAAAAAAAAACCCCTGTCAGATGAAATGTATAAACGTGAAAGTTCCCTCACAATTGTGAATGTGTGACTGTGTAAATCCATACGCATATTTCTTGGCAGTATTTTATAAATGCTTATGAAAAAGTGGAAGTTGATAGTGTTAGACATCTCCTGTGTTACATGGCTGTTCATTTGAATTCCTACCTTTGCCCAGCTTCTTTTCTGCACACTCTGGGATTAATCATGTCTGGGTATGTTTGGCAAGACAGAAAGGAGTTATCACTCTCACAAATAATCATCAATACTCCTTCCATGTCCTGAGAGTTAAGTTCTGTTATTTAAGTGTGATTTTTAAAATGTACTCAGTATTTTGTATATGTAATTCCAATATGAAAGTGGACATAAATGGAACCTTGGAAATTACCTTTTTCTGTTACTTATTTAAATCTGCTTTCCACAGTTTCCTGCTTCTCTCAATTTCTTATCAGTTCTCATCAGTCATATGTTATTCCTTACACTATGCAGGATCCAACTTTTGGCTGCCCTGAGAAACAAAGTGAATCAAGATGATGAAGACTCAAGGTAAGGTGTTCTTGGGAGTCAGATGGCTAGAAAGGAATGGACTGTGTCATATTGTGACACGTTTCTAGATAACTTCATTGTACCTCTTTTGAAAGCAAGCTTCCTTCTTCCAAGTTTGACTGAATATATACTGATATATTGTCTACCTTCTGGCTAGAATCAGCATATACCCACAGTGGATTTACGTTTGGGCTCTGAATTAACCAACCTTTGATTATAGAGATCATAATTTTGATTCACCAAGGAAAACTACTTGTAACTAAGAGAGGGTTTTTTGCCTTTAGAGCCTGAGTTACCTGCATTTATAATAGTTGAGATCATATTATGGGCTTGTAACTGGGCCTTGCCTCTACTTTGCTCTCTTTACTAATTATTCATGTAGGAACAAAGAGTCTTTGAAACATAACTGAAAAAATAAACATATTTAAAATTAGCTTTTAGTTTCCTACCCAATATTAATGGGCACAATCATATGAAGTGTAATGTGAGAAATTTAATTCCTGTCAGAAATATAGCTGAAGAGATTGCATCTCCATAATGTCTCTGCTACATGCCAGAATTTAGGACTTTTTAATTCATAGCCATTTCCAGGTGGCTAGGGTTCTTTGATGCTTTCCATGCTCTGTGATTTCAAAATGTTAAACACTAAAACCTTAAAACACTAAAACTAAAACCTTAGGGAACCTGAGAGAAGAAATAAGGGGACTATTTGGCCCCTACAATGATACTTAGTATACTAACTGTGAAAAAGAAAGGGTACAGACACCTAACGTTATTTTGGTGTTAGGACAAATGGAAAATTCTTTATTTAAACCAAATAATCTCAATTTAAACATTTATGATGTTGACTTATATTTGTGGTCTTAAGGTATGCAACTGTGTTTCCTTTATTAGTGCGATCCTGGAAACAGTGAATCACATAATGTTGCTCAGCCAGACAATAATGCACTATCAGCAGGTAAGTAGCAACTGTAACTTCTGTTACAGTTGTGCAGGTCAACCAACCTCAGTGTGGGCAGGAGTGCACTTTGAAAACAACAGGACTGCACAAATCATGTAAAGCTAAGTTGCTTACTACTGTCAAAATTACTGAAATGGTTACTGGAAGAGAGTATGTAAGAAAGTCAGCTCCTAGAGCTGCCCTTAAATGCTTTTGTGAACTGAATTAGTGTCTTTCAATATTTTTTGGAGACAAAAGTCTAGGAAATACTTTTTTTTCTCCTTTCAGCTAGCACGTGAGAAGAAACAGAAGTTGTTTGACATTAAAAAGAAGAGACTCTGTAAGTTTGTTAGCTGTATTGACTTTGTTTTGTATTTGAGATATGGTTCATATTTTGAAGTTGTTCTTATAGCAGTATTAATTTACATGTGAAGTAACAAAACTCTCAACGCAATTATAAAATTTCTTAAAAGAGTAGGAAGTACTATACAAATGAACTAATATGTTGCCTACTTGAGCATGAGACTGATGTGTTGTAAAGAGAGATGCAAGAAAATAATCAAAACCAATGTGGCGGCATTTTATTATTTAGTTTAAGCTCCTTTTTGGTCAGACTGCACCTTTCTGAGGTGTTTGCAGAATAGGGAGGGGATTTACTTAAAAACTCTCATCATAGTACATATATAAAGTCTTGTAAGAATGGGTCAAATTTACATGTGAAATCAATATTCAGAACTTTGTACTGTACATGTGTTTTTTGAATGCTCCTATTGTCATGACCAGATTTGCCACCAGTTTGTAACAGCTATTGTTTGGTTCACACATAAAGAGTTGTGCATATGTTGACAGTAAGGAACAAACACAATGAAATAACTGTTTTCTTATGAAAAATGAACATCCTTGATATCGTTGCAAATAAGGGATGGAATGCTTTGCCAGCATTCTTTCAGTGTATGAACTGTCCCTTAACAGTTTTAATCAGTCTACTTTTTAGCCAGGTTTCCTATTATAGTAATATTCACTGGTGGTGTCCAAATGTTTCTTGTACAACTTTGGAATTTGATTTCAACCAAATCTAAAAAAGTAGAAATTACCTTAAAAATTTATAAAAAGACCTAAAAGGTTTTGGCAATTGAAAACAGGGTATAAGATGTGTTGCAATTACAGCCCCTATCTGAGAGAAATGTAGACAGCATACAAGGTACTTTCTGTTCTGCTGACAACCAGAGAACGAGTTGATGTAGTTTAATACCAGATAGTCACAGAATGTGTTGCCTCTTATGTAAAAGAAATGTCTTGAGGTATATTGGAAGGAAAGGGTGGATTGGAAAGTTAGGGTTATTGCAGTGGAAATTCTTTAGGTGGCTGAGAGTTAAAAAGTGTATCTTTAGTTCTAACTGCTCACCTAACTACTTTTTAACACTTCATCTTCCTAATGATGGAACAGCACTAAAAAAAGAGGAAGGAAGAAAACTACAGCAAATTCAGACTATGAATAAAAAACAAAAGAAGGAAAAAGGAAATATGAGCCTGGTTGAAAAGAAGTTGCTTCAGAACTTAGAAAAAGAAAGAGAGATGACTACAGTCATTCAAAATGTGTTTCAGGTAACGTGTTATGTCTTTTAGAACCAAGTTTGCAATTTTTCATTATGGTCAAGATAATATACTGTATGGCAAATGTAACTTCAACAACACAAAATTGGGTTTTCTAAAAACTTTATGTAAAAGCAGTAATTTAAAAACTACTGTACGAAAGGAAGACTTTTGCTTTAGAGGCTAAAGGCATGAAATCATCACAAACTTCTTTGGAGTAATTATCTACAGAGTTTAGAGACAGTCTATTAATCTATATTTGTTGAAAAGTACAAAAGCTACACAAATAATGCATTTTCTTTTAGAACATCTGTCACAGCAATTGCTGTATTTCCTTATACTGTGAATCATCTCTGCACCCCATTAAATCAGCTTTCCCCCATCTCACAGTTAGGAAAAATAAATGGGTGTTAATCCCATGTTACCAGTGAACCTCCATTTGCTCATTCTGACCACGTGCCCTCTGTATTTGTGTCACCCACTGAAACCCTCTGAAAACCTTGGCCTGCAGCCACAGCCAATCTCCAGATTCTTTCAGCAGTGTAGCCTTTGCCCTTTAAGTTCCACATGTGCCAGGTTCTGCTGACTAGTCTGTATCCATGCAGCTGGCTGGCAGGTCACTTGGAGTGTGGAGTCATGCAAAGTGGGGAAGAAAACCTCATGATTTGGGGTAGGGTGGAAGGGCCTTGGGCAGAGTAAGAAGTTCAAGAACAGTGTCACATCTTTGTCACATCACTGCATGCTTTGACTACTGCTATTGTGCATTGATAACACCATTACATCTCAAATTGAGAATGAGAAATTATACATTTTGGTGGCTTAAAAGTAGAGTCCTAGAATTACCTCCTGGTTTTGTATTTCTGAAGTTTTCTGAGCCCTAAGTAGAGCAAATCTTGGGTTAAATTTAAATTTCCATTTTTAATCCAAAACGGCAGGATGAGAATGCTGGTTATGTTATTTCGTATTTGAGGCAAACTTTATTTCATGTTGTTAAAAAAAAAAAATCCTCTAATTTTCTGTGTTTAAAATAGGGATAGTGTGCAAGCATCTCTAGGAAATTAAAAGCTTTGCTTTTTTTTGGCAATCCTATTGACAATAGGATCTAAACCAATACTTCCCTTTTTCTTCTTTCCCGCCATTCTGCCCTCTTCAAACACTGTTGAGGATTTCAAGGGCTTTCAAATTAAAAATTTTAAAAAAAGACTTTCTTTGAGATATTTTACTAGGCTTGTTTTAATCAATAAGTCTTCCTTTTTTACAGAATATCATTATTGGAAGCGGAGTTAACTGGGCAGAAGATCCATCTTTAAAGGCAATCGTTCTACAGCTTGAAAAAAATGTCTATCTTCCGTGAATCAGCAGGAATTATTTTTAATTTTATTTTAATTTTTAACACAAATTAATTTCAAAATTTAACCTTTCGGAAAATTGTTTTTCTCTCTAGAGACTCAAAATGTGTCCATGCAACTCTGTGAAGTGAAATTAAATTTCTGGCTCACAATAAATATTTAAGTGGGTAGTGCGACTGATGAAGTGAAACTACCCGAAGACCCACTCCATACCTGTCCTGTCCCAAGACCTCATCTCTGTCTGAAAGACAGCAGTAATGCAAGAAAGATGAATAATCTGTGTATTTCAAGCTTTTATGTAAAAGTGGACTTAAACCAAGATTCTGCTGTCCTCTTTTCCTGGGAATGAGCAGGCTGCAGAGCTCGGGCAGGGTGCATGACTCTTCTCTGTCCCAATGAAAAACTCAAGCTGGAAAAACGTTTCAGCAAGTTTTTAGAATTGGGGTTTTTTTTGCCATTAAAGCACTTTGTATAATTTGAAACAGTAGAATTTTTATACTCTTAGTTTTTAACAGCCACTTGTGTCTGAAATGGTGACTTAATGCTATCGATTATGCAGTTAAGCCGTGTTTTATCTACATAGTTTCACCAGCATTTCCTTTTTTTTTTTAATTTTTTTCCTCATTTGATGTCCAAAGGAAATTAAAGCTTAGGGTGTGTAGCATGTTTCGGGGCATGTGCTATGTCTTTCTATTACCCAGCAATTTTTGTAGGAACCCTTCGATCGAGTAATAAGAATCAAACGCTTATGGGGGTGGGGCGGTGCCTGCCTGCCCAGCCCGCCCGCCGCGGGCGTTCCCGCACTGTGGGCGGGGCCCGCCGTGCCCCTCGGGCTCGTCACCATGGGCAGCAAGATGGCGGCCGCCACCAGGGCAGTTCAGGTAAGGGCGGCCCGGGACAGCGCGGGGCTGAGGCAGCCGGAGCCTTGGCTCGAGTGGCGAGGCTCGCTTCGCTTGCTGCCGCCGCCGAGGAGGAAGCCTGAGGTGGTCGTGGCTTGAGGACACGCCGCCGGGGAGGCCGGTGTCCTTGGGGAGAGGCGTGCGGTGGTGCCCACGGGTGTCGCAGGTGCTGTGATAGCAGAGGGTGCGGCGCTGGCCGGCAGCTCTTTTCTAGGCTGTCCCTCGCCAAGGTGAAAGCACATGATACAGGCCGAACGTACAGGTCGCAGTTCTGTCTGCTAGAGCTGTATGGAACCACAGGAGGGTGTAGATTGGAAGGGGCCTTAAAGGTCACCTAGTTCCAGCCCCCCTGCCATAGGCTGGGACACCCTCCACTATCCCAGGTTGTTCAAAGGTCTGTGCAATCTGGCCTTGGACATTTCTAGGGATGGGGCAGCCGCAGCGTCTTTGGGCAACCTGTGCCCGTGCCTCACCACCCCTACAGTAAAGAATTTCTTTCTTATATCTACTATAAATCTGCCTTCTTTGGGTTGTAAGGTTTCCCCGGAGCTGCCTTTTTTCCTGGTTGAACAACCCCAGGTCTCTCATAGAGATCTTTTCTCATACAAGAGGTGCTCCAGCCCTCTGTTCTTTATGGCCCTACTCTGGACTCACTCCAGCAGGTCTTGTTTTGGGAACCCCAGAGTTGGGCGCAGCACTCCAGGTGGGATCTCAGCAGAGCAGATTGCATTGTGATTGCATTTATGCAACAGCAGTGGCTGTTTCTGCACACACTGTTGTTGCTGTGAGAAAAGGAAGATAACACCTGTACTTGGTCTGGACCTGTACTTGGTCTGGACATCAGGGTGAAGGAATACCTTTAAAAATGAAATTTTCTGTGGTAAACTTAGACCTTTAAGAAGTAGTAAGTGTATCAGAGTAGAAGTACAGAGAGCAGCAGTACAGTGTGGTTGTTTGATACATTGTACTTTCCATTTTATTATTTTGAAGGTAACTGGCTTCTAGAAATATTTTTTTCTTCTTGTTTCTCCCACTACCTTGCTTTGTTCTAGGTAGTCAAGCCCCATACTCCATTAATTAAGTTCCCTGACAGAAAAAGTGGTCCCAGACCTAAAAGTAAGTATTTCATGCATGGATACAACTTGTGCCACATTTCTTTATGTGGACTGTTTTATATAGGAACCAGCACACAATTTTTCTCATTCAACTATCTTAACTCCACTGGTTTGGAGCAGGATTTTTGAAACATGCTTGGTTTAATTTGAAGGCAACTCTTTATCTCTTTACAGACTTTGTACAACTGTGTGTGCACACATAATGCAAGCATGTCTTTATTTCTTGCTCAAGACAGATTCACAAAGGTTTCCAGTGCTGCTTTTCTGCTTTTATATATATAAAAGTCACATTTCTCCAAATACTAATGTTTACCTGAAATAACTGTGCCCAAGTCAGTTTGAGGCAGCTTTAGATATTCAGTGATATTTGCAGAAACGATGTTGCATTTTCATCATTTTTTCTTAGTTGAAGTGTGTGATGTCTGCAGTATTTTCAAAACGTGATTATAGCTGGGAGAGCCATCCCATTCTACATTTTAGAAGTATTTCCTTGTGTTACTAATTAATGCTGAAGAAAAAAAATAATTTCATCTTTGCCATTAACTTTTATACCTGTATCTATGTTGATATTTATGGTATTTCCAATACTGTTAAATTTAAACCTCAGATTTATATTAGCAGTATGTTGTTTTAGTAGTCCTTTTGGGGTCAACAAAGCATCTGAAATGAAAGTAGGAGATGTCTTAACACTGATTGCTGATGCCTGATACTTGGTGGTCATTCTGCATGTCACTAACAAAATTTGATACGGTGGCATTTTTTAATATTAAAGATGGGTACAGCTCTGCATTACATGTTATGGTCTGCTGTTTTGGTTGTGAGCTTATCTTTTTGTAAGCTTCTACCTCTTTTTAACTTGTCTGTCTTTACAGTTGTCATAAACGAAAAGTGATCTTAGTTGTCTTAGTTATCTCCCTACATAATTGCCCACAAACATACATTATAGTACTTTATGCTTTTACTCCAAGTACAGCTTCACAGTGAAAAAGCCATTGTTAGGGTATATGCTGATGTATCTTCTGTTTCTACATCAGTGTTTCTGCCACTCAAACATGCTTTATTACCGTCGGAATTTTTAGATGCTGCGCTTGATGCATTTGACAACAATAAAACCAGGTTGTGAGAAGAAGAATGACTTAATTCTAAGATTTTCAAACACTGGCTTCTTTTAATGGTTGCTTACTAATTTTACAGACTGGTAGTATTTCTGTAAATGATTTTGCAATTTGAGTTTCAGTACAGGAATCTCTACAGCCAAGTGTGACATCTCTCCATGCTTCAAAAGCACAGGAGTCTGTAGGAGGCAGATCACCAGCATTTCAAAATATTTCACCTGTTAGTAGAGTACAAGGTACACCAGACACTTCTGAATTAGCGAGAACCTTACCTCAGAAATACAGAAGGAAACAAATGTCAGATGAAGAGATTGAATATATTCAAGTAAGTTTTCTTCTTTAGCTTATTTCTACACCTTCTGTGATATTACATTCTAATTATTGGGAAGTGTATTGCTCTGATCTTTCATGGCTTTGGTGCACAATGACCAAGCTACAAGTTCTTAAAAAAGAAGGTACCCAACTGTCACTGATTAGTAGCTTGATGACTAGAGAGATGTGGACTTAGAACAGACATGCAGGTAAGCTGGCAACAATCACAGCTTATGTTAATCACCATCCTTACCTGCTTTATAACAGCTGTTTAATGTGTAATTTGACTGTGCTGGACACGAGCACAGGTGTATGTTCTTAGACCAGCAAAGGCTATTATCAGATAATCAAAGTCCACAATACTTCTCCAACTAGTTTTCTAAGTTCTGTATTAATAAATGAACTTGTATTTCTGGTAGCAAAAAATTTATTAAATTTGATATAAGTATTTTCTGCAATATTTTCAAATATGGCATTGTACATGAAAGGCAAGAAAAGCCTGCTTATTCTGTAAGAATTCTTAGTTGTAAATACTGATGCTTAAAACTGGAGAATGCACAAAATATATAGAATTTGTAAAGTGATTGTGAATTTGAAAAGATGCTTGCAAAGCTTTGTTAAATGGTAAGAACACATACAGCATAATGACGTTAGTAGAAAAAAAACAGTATTCCTGAAAGTATGTGGGTAGGCTGCATTAATGTAGTAGAAATAAAATCAATTATTTCTGATAGTAATACAGTTCTTGACCTCTAGCATAAAGTTTTTTAACAGTGAGTTAAGTTGTAAAAGAATTTGGTTGGGAAGATAATGAACTGAATAACTTTCTAGCTTCTCATAAAGATTGTAATGGCTCACATCAGCTTTTTTTTTTACTTTGCCCTTTGGAATGCGGGCAATGAGAGTAATTTTAAAACTTGTGTTCACAACCATTGTTTGTTGAACCTTTCAAGGGTAAGACTCAGGTCTCTTCAGAGAGGGAGAAGTGAAAGCAGCTGTAACTGTGGGTTGCATGTGTTAATTTTTTTTGTTATTCTCCTTTGAAAAAAATTGAACTGTTATTGACAGATGCTGATATTGGGCACTCTGTGTGTGTTCTTATACAGATAAAAAAATCAATGTTTTAATCAGAAATTAAAACTAGAATTCTGTTAGTCTGTAGTAGTGCAAAAGAGGATTACAGTTTTACGTTCAGTAGAATTGAAATTTAACTGTATGCTTTTCTTCTACAGCGTGGAGGTCCAGAATAAGCGTAGAAGATAGTTTGCTGGCCACTGCTGAAGAATGAAGTATTATATTCACAATAAAGGCATTTCCTTAATACTAAAAATTATTGTATACTAATAGCTTTAATAAAAACCCATATGAGGGTGACACAACACATGAGATACCGATTTGTGATGGAGAAGCATTTTCTGTTGGTGGGTAACTAGCAATTGGATATATATGATATATTAAAATATTTTTCTAATTAGCCATTTGCAAAGTCAACAATTTAGCGGAGTCATTTTATTTTTCTACTGATTGAGATCACAAAATGACAGAATGGATAAGGTTGGAAGGGACCACAGTGGGTCATCTGGTCCAGCCTCCCTGCTCAAGCAGGGTCGTCCCAGAGCACATGGCACAGGATTGTGTGCAGAGTTTTTAAACATCTCCAGTGAGGGAGACTCAAAAAGCTTTGTGGGCAGTCTGATCAGTGTGCAGTCATTCAGGTGGAACTTTTACACATCAGTTTCTTGCCTTGGTGGTATTGCTCAGCACCACCAAGAAGAGCCTGGATCCATTCTCTTAAGACCCTCACTTTAAATACTTGCATACATTGATGAGGTCCCCTCTCAGTCCTCTCTTTTCAAAGCTGAACAAGCCCAGTTCCATCAGCCTTTCTTCACAAGGAAGATGCTCCAGTTTCCCTCATCATCTTTGTAACCCTCTGCTGGACCTGCTCCAGAAGTTCCATGTCTCTCTTGTACTGAGGAGCCCAGAACTGGACACAGCACTCCAGGTGAAGCCTCACCAGGGATGAGTAGAGGGGCAGGATGAGCTCCCGCAACCTGCTCTCAATGCTCCCTAATACACCCCAGGGCACCATTGGCCTTCCAGGCCATAAGGCCTCACTGCTGGCTCATGGGCGGCTTGCTGTCCATCAGGAATCCCAGGTCCTTTTCCACAGAGCTGCTTCCTGGCAGGTTAGCCCCATTCTGTGCTGGTGCAGGGGGTTATTCCTTCCCAGGTGCAGGACCTGCCCTTGTCCTTGTTGAATTTCAGACAGTTCTTCTCTGCCTATCTCTCCAACCTGTCAAGGTCCTTCTGAAGGGCTGCAAAGCCCTCTGGGGTATTGGCCACTCCCAACTTTGTGTCATAAGTGAACTTGCTAAGGAGGCATCCGCCCTTTCATCGAAATCATGGATGAACAAGTTAAACAATACTGGCCCCAATATTGAACCTTGGGGGACACCACTAGTGACAGGCCTCCAGTTAGATCCCTAGGGATCTGCTGTCCACCTCACTGTCCACTCTCTGGTCCATGCTTTCTGAGTTTGCCTATGAGGATATTATAAGAGACAGTGTCCAAGTGCTGAAGTTGAGGTAGGCAATACCCACTGCTCTCCCCTCATCCATCTAGGTAGAGAATGCTTCATTGCAGAAAGCAATCAGGTTGATCAAACATGACTTTAGTGGGCCCATGCTGACTACTCCTGATCACCTTCTTGTCCTCCATGTGGATACAGATGGCCTCCAGAGAGATTCTCAATCACTTTTCCAGGGATTGAGGTGAGGCTGACTCACCAGGATATTTCACTGGGAATGATTTTACAGACAGGAAAGAGACACTGATGTACTCCCAGAGATGATGGCTGTTCTTCACAGAGTAACTTACTAAAGAACAGCAAAGGTTAGGCATGTAGGGAAATTAATTTTCAAATGAGAAATTTCTCAGTAAGTATTTACCTCTGATAGCTACTGAATGGTAGTTTTAAGAACTATATTGTAAATAATTGCTCATAATGAAGATGATTTAAGAGTATAATTAAGAATTTCCAGTAAAATCTAATAAATGGCTGAGAGCTCTCCTTCTAGACAATAACAATGGGTTTATTGCGTCACGAAAGTTATCTCTCTATGCACAGAGTATGCTGAGTTTTCGCCGAATACGAGACCTGAGACTGGGGTCAAAACAGAAGCAGCATCTGGGACAGCCTGTTGACTGTTTCAGGAGACATGTACAGTGACAAGGCCACGGTATTCCCGAGGGGACTGCCAGATCCTTACGTGAATGGCGGCACTCCACCCCACCCCACCCGCGGCCGCCCCTGGCGCAGGTGGCAGAGCGGGGGCGGTGCGGGGGCCGGAAGAGGCACGGCCAGGGGCTCAAAGCCCCGCCCCGGATCCCGTGATTCCCGGGATTGTGCCGCCCCGCGGGTGCCGCAGAGCTTGAGCTGCGGATTCCGTCGGTTATGGATGCGCGGGCGCGCGCCAAGCGCTACGAGAAGCTCGATTTCCTGGGGGAGGGGCAGGTGAGCAGCCCGTGTGGCCCCCGGGCTGCGGCGGGAGCGGCTACGGGCGAGTGGGGCACGGGAGAGCCGGGCCCTGCCCGCCCCGGGCCTGCGGAGTGCGGGGGCCCTCCCCTCGCACGGCCCGACAGCCCTGCTCACGGCAGCATCTCTCTCCCTCTCCTTCCCTTTCACTAGTTCGCCACTGTCTATAAGGCCAGGGACAAGACCAATAACCGAATCGTGGCGATTAAGAAGGTGAGTGTCAGAGTGTGTTCTCATTGTGTCACCAGGTGTCTGGTTCCTCTTGACCTGCCTAACGACTTTTTTTTTTTTTTTTTTTTTTTTTTAAACCGCTTTAATGGGCAGTGGGATAATATGCATTTTTGTTTCTAGAGTATTTGGTTTAAATTATCTAGTTCACGTGTCTGTAATGCCCACCCCACCCTAGAAGAGAGACTAGCTTTGCTATGTTTTTGAAAGGTTGTATGATCTGTTACTTGAATTTCTGGTTATTTGTTTGGTATATTCCAAAAAAAGCCCAAACACCGAGCAACATACACATTTCCAAACTGTAGACTTTACTAGAACTCAGTAGTGGCTTCTCTTAATTTAATTTTATTTTAAATCTTTCCTCATGCTATGCCTAATTTCCTTCAGTCCATAATGATACTTATGTTTAAGTTCCTTAGAACTTACAGAATCATATAATATGCTGAGTTTGAAGGGATCTACAAGGATCATCCAGTCTGGCTCCTGGCTCTGGAGAGGACCATCCCCAGGAGTCACATCATGTGCCTGAGAGCATTGTCCAAATGCTTCTTGTATTCTGTCAGGCTTGGTGCTGTGAGCACTTTCCTGGGGAGCCTGTTCCAGTGCCCAACTACCCTCTGGGTGAAAAACCTTTTTCCTGATATATAACCTAAACCTCCCATGACTCCATTTCATGCTGTTTCTTTGGGTTTTGTCACTGGTCAAGAGAGTGAAGAGATCAGTATTTGCCCCTCCACTGCCCCTCACAAGGACGTTGAAGACCCCAGTGAGATTTCCCCTCAGTCTCATCTCCAGGCTGAACAGACCAAGTGACCTCAGCTGCTCCTCACACAGCTTCCCCTCAAGGCCCTTCACCATCTTCATTGCCCTCCTTTTGATGCTCTCTAACAGCTTAATATCCTTCTTATATTGTGGCACCCAAAACTTCCACAATATTCAGCATGAGGCCACACCAGTGCAGAGCAGAGCAGGGCAGTCCTCTCCTTTGACCAGCTGGTGATGCTTTGCTTAATGCCCCTGCCCCCAGACATGGTTCGCCCTCCTGCCAGGGCACTGCTGACTCATACTCCACTTGCCATCAGCCAGGACCCCCAGGTTCATTTCCGCGGCACTGCTTTCCACCATCTCATTCCCCAGTCTGTGCGTACATCTGGGGTTGCCCGTCCTAGGTGCAGAATCCGGCACTTGCCCTTGTTCAGCTTCATACAGTTAGTGATTGCCCATCTCTGATTTTTTGAGGTCTCTCTGCAGGGTATGCCTGCCTTCAAGGGAGTCAACAGCTTCTCCCAATTTAGTGTCCCTGGCAAACTTACTTAGTATTCCTTATGTTCTTTGTCCAAGTAGTAATGAGATGTTGAAGAGAAATGGACAGAGGATGGAGCCCTCTAGAGCCCCACTAGTGAATGGATGTTATGCCGTTTACTATTGCCCTCTGAGTCCAACCTGTGAGCCAGATGTTCACCCATCATTTAACATGGTTATCCAGCTGTATATATATTTGGACACTTAATCCAAAATACTACGGGAGACAATATCAAAAGCTTTGCTGAAATCCAAAAACATTACATCAAATGGCTTTCCTTGATCAACTAGCTGGGTTACCTTGTCATAGAAGGGAATCAGATTTGACAAGCAGGACTTGCCTCTCATGAAGCCATGCTGGCTGTGACCAGTGACTACATTGTTTTTTCAGGTGTTTTTCAATACTTCCCAGAATAATCTTCTCCATAACTTTACCAGGCACTAAAGTGAGACTGACGGGCCTGGGATCCTTCTTGCCCTTCTTGAAAATCGGGACACTGTTTTCAAGCTTCCAATCAGCTGGGACCTCTCTGAATTCCCAAGACTGCTCAAAAATAATTGGGGGAGGTTGTACAGTGACCAGGTCTTTGAGGATTCTGGGATGAGTCCCATCAGGCTGCATAGATTGTAGGCCTCCAGCTGGAACAGCAGATCCCATGCAAGTTCAGGGACAACTTGGAGCTGATCATTCTCATGGTCATGGGGCTCCAGCTCAGGGCACTGAGACCCCCTTGGTCCATCATCCGTCTTGAAGACAGAGGCAAAGAAAGCATTAAACACCTCTGCCTTGTCTCTGTCCCTGTTTGTGAGGTGACCATCCTCATCCTTTAACGAGCTGGTGATATTTCTATACTGCCAATTACCGCTAATGTATTGGAAAGAACTCTTTTTGTTGTTCCCCACGTTTCTGGCCAGCTTCAATTCCAGTAGAGCTTTGGCAGCACCATTTTTCTCCCTACAGTGGCAAGCAGCATCTCTGAATTCTTCCCATGTCACTTGACTTTGCTTTCACTGGGCATACACCTTACTTTTTTGTCTTATTTCCAAGAAGAGGTTCCTGCTCAGCCAAGCCAACCTTCTGCCTCATCTGCCTGTCTTTTAGGAACCTGACTTTTAGGACTTTCTGGTATTTGGGAATTGCCTGCTTCTGTGCCCTTAGGAGGTGAAGTTTAAAAAGTGACCAGCACTGATGGACCTGGGTGTTGTGGTTTTGCCCACCAGACCATCCCTGGGGCTGAGGATGGTTTTGTCCAGGTGATTTCCGGACAAAAAACCAATCAAAAAGTTCAGTGACGCCTTTGCTAATTACATCTTTAAGAAAACGGAAGAGAAGGTTGTGTCGCAGTTGAAATTAGGAACAGCAGCCATGTAGAAGAGAGGAGGGCCGAGGCCCCCTCCTCCCCCGGCCCTGGGCCGGGGCAGGGGGGGCAGGTGCGGCACTAAAGTCTCCCTTCTCTCTTGTGAGAGAGTGAAGAAAAAAAGGTTTAAAAGACGAACTGCTTAGATGAGAAACCGCTGCAGAAGAATTCCAGCCATGAGATAACAGGACTTCCAAGGTCAAAGCTGGCAGTTGCAGGGGAGAGAAGAAAAGTTCGAAGGGGGGAGAGCTGCTGTTTTCTCCCTTTCGCTCTCCCTCCCTTCAGCAGGGTAAAGACTAAAAAATAAAACCCTGCCACCTGTAGAAGTTTGTTGGGGTGCAAAGACCCCCCGTGCAGCTCACAGAGGAGCTTGTGGATGCACCAGAGATTTGTGACTTTAACAGAAAGAGAAAAGCCTTATGCTGGAGCAGTCCTGTTAAAGACTTTGTGACCCTCGAAGGGGATGATGCTTATGCTGGAGCGAGACGGCTCAGATAAGCTTGGGATCTCAGTGAGAGATCCATGCTGCTGGTGCTGAAGGCTTTGTGACCCTGAGAGAACCTACACTGGAGCAGAAAACGGCTCAGGTGGGATATTGGGATCCGAGTAAGGGATCCAGACTAGACCCATGCCGAGAAGTCAATCAAGGACTGTTCTCCCATGGGGAGGGACCTCCATAGGGAAACAGGGGTGAACTCTTAAACCATTATCCCCTGTAACCCTGTGGAAGAAGATCCATAGTAAGCAAGTGTCCCCTTGCAAGCCTATGGAAGGAGAACCTTCAGGACCTGGGTAACCCCCAGCCTTCAGTTTTAGCCCAGGAGGGGGGGTAGACCCAGCCTTGGAGGCCAACACAGAGAGAGAGAGATAAAGAAGTTCCAGCTGCGATGAAAGTGCTGCAGAGTTACTGGAGAGAGAGAGAGAGAGAGAGAGAGAGAGCTGGAATTCCGAGAACAGAAAAGGACTGCTTCTCCTCCTTGGACTGATATAAAGGGAGGTGGGGGGGAAGTATCTTCTGTAAATACATAATACCTTTTACTTAAGTAGAATTGTTGTAAATATAATTCTTTAGTTTTAGTTTGTTAATAATAAATACTCATACTTTTTTTTAATTCAGTCTCTTTTTGTCTGCATAAACCTTCTCTCAACTGATAATAATTGTATGGGGAGTATAAAAGTAAATTGAGCCAGGGCAAAACCACGACACTGGGCACTCCCAAAAACGTTTTCTCAGAGGACCTTACTTCCTAATTCTCTGAGCAGTCTGAAGTCTCCTCTCCTCATGTCCAGAGCTGAGGTTTTGCTGGCACTTTTCCTCCTGTCAACTTCGTGGTTGAATCGGCCACGAATCTCCAGTTTGCTCACAAGATCTACTTTGTGAACAAACAGCAGACCAAGGAGGGCATCTCTCTGAGTCAGCTCCCTTAGGACCCGTTCCATGAAGTTGTCATCCAGGTTTTTTTAGGAATCTTCTGGCGCAGGTTGTACTAGGTGTCTGATGCTCTCAGTTAATTTCTGGCAAGTTGAAGTCCCCCATAAGGACCAGGGCAGTTGGACTTGGAATTGAACTTAGTTCCTCCAAGAATAATTCATCGGTGTCATCATCCTGGTTGGGAAGTCTGTAGCAGATTCTCACAATGACATCCCCATTATTCTTGATTCTTACCCACAGGCTCTCAACTGTGCCACTGCCCACTGTGAGCTCCATACATTCTAAAACTTCTATTACATACAGTGACACCTCTCCACCTCTTCTGCCCTGCCTATCCCTCCTGAAGAGACTGTAACCATCTAGCAGGGCACTCCAGTTACAGTTTTTGTCCCACTGGGTTTCACTTAGACCAATGATATCAAATCTATGGTGCTGTAGCCAATACCTCATGAACCAGATTGAGTGCTCATTTCCTCAAGTTTTGGCACACCATTCCATGGCTTATCACTGGCCTGTGAGGCTGGTCTTATCCTTTTACCCCCTGCAAGCTAGTTTAAAGTTCTATTAGTGAGCCCCACTAGCTCCTGTGTTAGAGCTCTTTGTCCCCGCTGAGATAGGTGCATCCCATCAGGTGTCAGTAGATGAGGTGTTGAGTAGATCATCCCCTGTTCAAAGAACAAAAAATTTTTTTATTATTACACCAGCCTTAGACTCATGCATTGACTTGATGAATCTGCTTATTCCTATCAATATTATTCCTTGTTACCAGAAGGATCAAGAAAAACACTACCTCTGCTTTTGATCGTGCAACCAATCGTTCCAGGGCCATGAAGTCTCTTTTGATTGCCCTAGGACTTCTCTTTTTTATTTCATTGCTGGCAGTTTGAACAGCCAGTAAAGTCAGAAACCCTTACTAGACTTGAAAGTTTTCCAGTAATGTTTCTTACCCATATGGTAGTTTTTTGCTAAAATATGAAAGTGATCTTGAATATGCAACATACTTGTTTCGATACCAATGATGAAAATATTTATGTTGTTATGAAGTGTTTCACTTGTTACTATCTGAAGTGATTGCAGGAAGTTTTTGTATTAAAAATGAGTCTTCAGCTATGCTTTGCAAAGGACAGAAATGCACATTACAGCACTTTTTTTTTTTAGTTAAAGACCCTACTTTAGGCGACAAGTTGAATTGTATCAATAGTAAGTAATTTTGTTTAATGCACTAATCCCTTTTAGCATTGTAATACTTCTGTTGTATGGTTGCTACTGGTAGCAGCTGTTGTGAAAAGCATTCTTGGTTTTATCAGAATTTTTTCTTAACTTTTGTCATCTGGAAATATCCATGGTGGGATTCTGGACTTGAAATTTCAGGGCAGTAGATGATTGAGGCAGAAGGACTACCCAGTTTACAGCCCAAGCTTACAGCCTATGCTAATTCTACTAGAATCATTCTAAGATAATTGTCAATTACTTGGCTCTCATTTCTCCCTGAGAAGAAACTAATTAATGTTATAATAAAGCTTTGTGGCTACAAAGCAGTTTATTCTGTCACTTTGCATTATGTCTGATTTCAGTGCCATCATGTCTATTTTTAAGCTTTTGTAGAAACTAATGCTGTAAGAACAGTTCTTTTTTTAAGAAAAAAAAAAACCACAGAAAACAAAACAACTAAAAGCAACCTAGCTGGTAAATTGCTTCATTATACCGAAACTCATTCTGTTTTACAAGAGTAATACCAAAGAATGTGTTCCCCACTGTTGGGGCAGATGTCTTAATCTTATATAATATGAAACATTTATTTTCAGATTAAACTGGGACATAGATCGGAAGCTAAAGATGGTGAGTTTTAAAACAAATTCTTACTGTAGAAGCTTTGCTTTGTTTGCTTTGTTTTTGTAAAATACTACATTTCACATACCATACCTTAGCTGGGAAAAATGAGCTCAGTGCCCATAAGGCTTAGTAGAGGATTGTTTTGCAAACTGCAGGGACAGACAAAAGATATCTGCATGCATGGTATATATCTAAATATGAGTATATAACTGCTTAGCTTCTCAGTTTTAGTGGAATACAGACATGGATATAGCATAGAAGAATGACAACAGCATCAGCACTTTAGAATACCTCTTTGTATTAATGCATCTCTTTAATTTTTAAGATGGGTGAGAGTATTTGCGTCTGTTTTCAGGTGTTTTCTTTGTTCTATTAAAGCCAAGATCTTACAACTCTTGTCTCTGTGTGGATTTGTTTGATGTTCAGCACTGTAGAGTGTATACTCTGACCAGCCACTTGCCTCTAGGTGTGGATATTACAAATCAAAACTCGCTAATCTTGATCTTCTCTTACAGCTTGTGTGGTGTAGTAGAATTTTGTTTGTGTGCAGGATGCTGTCCTTCAGGGATTCTGCATCAAGTTACCAGCTTTTGAGCGAACAATCTTTGCTATCAACTCTCCAGTGCCATCCTCTGGAAAAAAAAATTCTAAACTTTTCACAGAGTCTCTCAGTTGAGCTGGCTGCCCAAGAGTCGTGATCCACCTGGCCTTCAGTGGGCTAATGGCCCTTAGGGATAGTTATTGCTTTGGTCTGTACAGTGTCTAGCTATAGTTAAAAGATGTTATCGAAAATAATGATTATGTCTACTTTCCCTGTGTTATAACATGGCGTGCTTCTTTTATTTTTTATTTTTTCTTTTTTCTTTCTTTCTTTTTTTTTTCTTTTTCATTTAAGTCTTTGCCCACCCAAAAGCAGCCATTGTCAACTTGATTCCAAAATAGGTGATTAAAATAGGCAAAGCAGGAGTGTAAAGTAATCCATGTAGCTTTGCCCAAAACTTTGCCAGAGTCTTAGCATTGGATTTTATCCTAGGTTTTAGGAGAACACTGTTTTCAGCTCATGTGCAACTAAATCTTCCTGTAAAACATACCACTGTTTGCCAGTCAGTTTTCATACAAGCCACACATATCAGCATTTTTCAAGGAGGAATTTGTACTTTCCAGTACCATGTAAAAGGTGATATTTTCCCTAGGCTTTTGCTAAGACTTTCCCTTTTTGCCAAAAGGGAGACTTGTTGCTTCATAATCTAAACTGGATTACTGTGGTGTAAAATGTATGTGCTGTGGAAGAAAATGTATGCCCACTTTTATTCCGCAGCAATTTACTTACTTATGGCAATGCACTTGTTATTTAGAAATCGTTGAGTGGTGAGAATGTAATTTGTAGCAGTAAATTGTCAGTGAGTAACAGAACGAGAGCTTTATTTGGAACTTAATCCAAAGTTTTTAATTTTGTTCTTTCATCTTCTTTTTTCTTGCCATCAATGTAGGAATCAACAGGACAGCCCTCAGGGAAATAAAGCTATTGCAAGAGCTAAGCCATCCAAATATTATTGGTGTAAGTAAAATGAATGCTTCTTCTAGAATCAGTCCTTAAATATTTTTGGTACAGGTTCAGACTGAAATTCAGAAGTAGTTGTGTCATGGAGCTGTTACCTAATATTATTTAAGGTTTTTTTCCCAGCCCAAGGTAGGCAGTATAACAATTATAGTGGCAAAATGTCAACTTCAATAACAAAGGCAAAGTAGTTTTTTTTAATCCTTTCACTTTTTCAGCCCGGGACTATGTGGATATTAATGGTGGGAAGAACTGTGGAAATTTAGATTACCTGATTTTGCATCTCTCTGACAGAATTGTGAATGAATGCAGTGCTGAATTTACCTGAATGTGTGCTTCATATGGAACTGGAGACAGTCAAAAAGCAGGCTTTCGTAAGCAATGGTAAAGGGAAGGTCATGTGGCTTATTAGGCTGTAGCACACAGATAGGGTGTTTAAAATCTCTGTTGGAAGGAGTAAAATCAGTATCGTTTCAGTTGCATTTTGATAGATTAACAGCTACAGGTATTCTGCTGGAGCTAGAGATACTTTAAGTTAGCTCATAGTGATAATTACAAGTCTTCCATAAATATTAGACTACATACAAATTTTCCAGATACTTTTGACTTTCAGAGCAGAAGTATCATTTTCTTCTGGATTGTGAATTTATTTTCAAAGTGGTTGCTTTAGCTATCAAAATTAGAGAATATGCAGGGAAGGACAACTAAAATGGCAAAGGGATGGAGCATCTCCTTTATGAAAAAGTCAGGGATTCCTCGCTCTGGAGAGGAAAAGGCTAGGAATGGGGAGGTCTGCAAAACCGAGGTGGTAGGTAGAGTACATGCAGTGCTGGTATTTCCAAACCTTGTAGCACCAGAATTAAGAGGTGTGTTTAAAACATATTTGCAGCGGGAGTGGAAATTGTATTGCTTCATTCAGTGTGTAATGAATTTCTAAAATGTTTTGACCTGGGCATTGTAGAACCAAATAGCATCAGCAGTTCAAAAAGGAGTTAAGCAAGTTTATGATCAGCAGTTCTGTAAGCAGGTGATAAAGGCAATAGACAATGTTGTACCTTGCTTAGTAGTCCTGACAGACCTTCTGAGGATGTTGGGAGCGCAAGGGGCACAGTCGCTGTTGTTATGGACTGTTTAAACGACTGTCTTGCAATTGGGCACTTCACATGGCCATCACACTGAGACTAAGGAATGAGCTGCATCATGGAGCTCATACCTTCCACAGCTTGAAGGTTGAATACCAGGCTAGCTAAACTCTTGTTTTTACTCGGCATCACGCTTGTGCTATCTCAAATTAAAAACTTGTTCTGTTGTTACACAACTTAATCCTAAGAAAGGGCTGTTTGGATATTCTCCAAAGAGTTTTATTTTTCCTGGAAAGCTTGCTACAAAGATGAATACACACCTAAGAATATCTGAAAGGAAGTTAATAAGCCTAACACTTAGAATTTCTAAATGCTGCATACTTACATGAAGTAGATATCCAGAGCTGAATCCATGGGCAAACTTAGTCTTGTACTCAATAAAGAGCAGAAGTTTTGTAGTACAGTGAAGTTTGGTGAGAGGACAAGGTGTGCATTACGCTATCTGTTGTAGTATAAGATAAAGTTAATTCTTTCTCTTTTTTCCTACCTCCAGGGAGGAGGGGCAATTGTGGTGTAAAATGTTATTACCATACTTAATAAGAATTTTTTTTCTGAGTTTTTGAAGACTGAGTTAAGAAGCTAAACTGAGTAAGAATTTCTGTGTTGCAAATCAAAAAACATTAACCAGTTCTCAAAAAGCTGAAAATCCACCTGCAGTCTACAGTGGTATTGAATTTCAGAAAACTGGAAGCATGAGAGCATGCTTAATCATAGGGTATTTTGTTTTGCAGCTCATAGACGCATTTGGACACAAGTCCAATATTAGCTTGGTGTTTGATTTTATGGAAACAGATCTAGAGGTAAGATTTTTTTTAAGACTTCTTTTTTCAGTATCTTAAGATGGTTTGTAAAGAATGCTATTTTATCAGGCTTATATTTGCCCATATTAGAAAGGTGACTTTGATTATGTCAGTTGATGAAGATTGTGTCTTAGTAGTAGTTTGAGTAATTTCAATTTTTGTGAGTTCTTGTTTGATTAGTTCCTTTACTTTTAAATACCTGTCATCATGATCTTCAAGAAACACATTGTGTTTACTATGTTAGTTTTCTGTAACTCCAGTCAGAGCACAGAACCTCAGTCATAGATCAGCTTCTTAGTGTGCAATTGCTAAACATAATATCAAAGATGATCGGGTAAGTGTGCTACTGAAATATACCAAGTGATGAGCTGCTATTAAAATTGCGTGTATCTGAAACATGTTTTTCAAATATAGCAATGCTAGGTAATTGCAAATCAATATCTTAAAAATGTTTCATGCTCCAAAACCAAAAGTCCCTTTGTCTTTGCCTAAGTCTTTGTGTGAGACGTTTTGATGTGAGAATCTTCATTTTTGGAAGACTGTACTAGACAACAATGCATGACTGTATATGCACACAAGATATCTACTCTGAACTGAAATCAATGTAGTTGTTAAGCTAGCTCATTATATATATGCTGCTAAGAACTGGGGGTAGCGTTTGAATTATTAAAAGGAAATACTGACAGGCTTGCTGAAACCTAGATGAATGCAGGAATGGAAAGATTAGGTCAGGTTTGTGCTAATAGATGTTAGTAAAAAGTAGACTTTTAGAGGATTCATGCTGTTTACGTTCATGCAACATTTAGAGCTGAAGATCAGTACGCAAAGAAGAATGAAATACTCTTGTACCACGTGATGCTCTGGTACGCAAAGCGTTTAAACTGTATTATGGTATCACTCAGCCTGCCATTGGGACTGCAGCCTGTTGTGATTAAGCATTGTAGCATACATGAAATTTGTGCAGTCTTAGGTCTCTTTTAAGTCTCAAACAGCTTAAAGCTTACGAAAGGCTATTACTGAACAGGACAATAGCATTAACAAGCAGATTTTGAGGAGTAGTGGAGAAAATGCTTTCAAACAGGGTGTTTGCATGGATTTTTAATATTAAAAATCAAAGAATGTAGGAAAACTTATGTACTTTTCAAAATTTAGTAAAGTGGCCATACCTCCTGGTCTTTTTGGAAATAGAAAAGGAAACTGTTGTAAATACAAAGATGAGTTGCTTAGGTTGTATGGATAAAGAAGAAATAACTGGGAACATAAATTTAAGTTCAGTGACACATTTCTCATTTTTATGTGTCTCAATTTGAGATAATTTGGAGGGGCGGAGACCTCAGACAGAAGTCTTAACCCTTGGATTCAATACCCCTGGTTTCTCCAGTACAGAGAGACCAAATACACCTGGATGTAAATGAAGAAGTACCTCTTTACCAAGAAGAAATGCTAATGACAATACTGTTAAAACTGGTTTAAACAAACTGATGAGGAGAGACTTCCCAAGCTCCGCCCAATGAAGATGGCAGCTGGCCTCCTCAACCTGGAAAAAACAGATGTGGCCACAGGACAGAGACCAGTGCCACCTCCACACCCAGAAAACATGGCAGGAATGGTTGCAGAGTCAGTGCTGGCAGGAAATGGCAGATAGCTGGGATTTGATACCAGCAGATGCTTGCATGGAGCGAGGCTGCAGTGCCAGTACAGGCAGTTGGAGCAGGGCTGCGGATCCCCCAGGAGACTGGAAGGACTTGCAAAACACCTCTTGGATCCGCTCATGAGACTTGGTTGTTGCAATTTCAATGTTTATTGGTCAAAGTGGTGGTTGTAGTCCTGATCTGTCAAGGTGCTGGTGAAAGCCTAGGGTGCTTAGGGAAACCCGGAAACACAGAAACTAGTGGGGCTTCTTGACAGAGCTCTAAATGAGAGTGGAAGGGGTAAAGGGACAAGACCAGCCTCACAGGCCAGTGATAAGCCATGGAATGGTGTGCCAAAACTTGAGGAAACGAGCACTCAATCTGGTTCATGAGGAATTGGCTACAGCACCATAGATTTGATATCATTGGTCTAAGTGAAACCCAGTGGGACAAAAACTGTAACTGGAGTGCCCTGCTAGATGGTTACAGTCTCTTCAGGAGGGATAGGCAGGGCAGAAGAGGTGGAGAGGTGTCACTGTATGTAATAGAAGTTTTAGAATGTATGGAGCTCACAGTGGGCAGTGGCACAGTTGAGAGCCTCTGGGTAAGAATCAAGAATAATGGGGATGTCATTGTGAGAATCTGCTACAGACTTCCCAACCAGGATGATGACACCGATGAATTATTCTTGGAGGAACTAAGTACAATTCCAAGTCCAACTGCCCTGGTCCTTATGGGGGACTTCAACTTGCCAGAAATTAACTGAGAGCATCAGACACCTAGTACAACCTGCGCCAGAAGATTCCTAAAAAAACCTGGATGACAACTTCATGGAACGGGTCCTAAGGGAGCTGACTCAGAGAGATGCCCTCCTTGGTCTGCTGTTTGTTCACAAAGTAGATCTTGTGAGCAAACTGGAGATTCGTGGCCGATTCAACCACGAAGTTGACAGGAGGAAAAGTGCCAGCAAAACCTCAGCTCTGGACATGAGGAGAGGAGACTTCAGACTGCTCAGAGAATTAGGAAGTAAGGTCCTCTGAGAAAACGTTTTTGGGAGTGCCCAGGTCCATCAGTGCTGGTCACTTTTTAAACTTCACCTCCTAAGGGCACAGGAGCAGGCAATTCCCAAATACCAGAAAGTCCTAAAAGTCAGGTTCCTAAAAGACAGGCAGATGAGGCAGAAGGTTGGCTTGGCTGAGCAGGAACCTCTTCTTGGAAATAAGACAAAAAAGTAAGGTGTATGCCCAGTGAAAGCAAAGTCAAGTGACATGGGAAGAATTCAGAGATGCTGCTTGCCACTGTAGGGAGAAAAATGGTGCTGCCAAAGCTCTACTGGAATTGAAGCTGGCCAGAAACGTGGGGAACAACAAAGAGAGTTCTTTCCAATACATTAGCGGTAATTGGCAGTATAGAAATATCACCAGCTCGTTAAAGGATGAGGATGGTCACCTCACAAACAGGGACAGAGACAAGGCAGAGGTGTTTAATGCTTTCTTTGCCTCTGTCTTCAAGACGGATGATGGACCAAGGGGGTCTCAGTGCCCTGAGCTGGAGCCCCATGACCATGAGAATGATCAGCTCCAAGTTGTCCCTGAACTTGCATGGGATCTGCTGTTCCAGCTGGAGGCCTACAATCTATGCAGCCTGATGGGACTCATCCCAGAATCCTCAAGGTGCTGGCTGATGTCATCACAAAACCTCTTGGTGATTTTGAGCAGTTCTTGGGAATCCGGAGAAGTCCCTGCTAACCTGGGAAAATTCATGTAGGCTATCTGGGCTCTGGATTTCAATTTCTGATCTGGAAAAAGGCTGAGAATGGTAGAGAATATGTGACTTCTGTTTGAAATTTTTCTTTAAGCCTGAAAAATTTTGCGCTCAAAGAATAGTAATAAGTTTATCTTGTTTGTTGGGCTTTTCTGTCACTTTAAAACTTTACAGGTTATTATAAAGGATACAAGTATTGTGTTGACGCAGTCTCACATCAAGGCATATATGCTGATGACACTTCAAGGATTAGAATATCTGCATCAACACTGGATTTTACATAGGGTAAGCATGTACTAAACTGGCAGCCTTTATGCTGTAACAAAACACACATGGGATAAAATTTGAGTCTAAAGTCTGATGAAAGTAGTTTTGGAGTTCAGACACTCTCACTCGATAAGGTTTCATATTACCTGTTTTGGAGAGACAATAGAAATACCAGAAATGGTCAGAATTACTGATGCATTTTTTCTCTCAGATACTTATGCAGAAGGTTCTCCAGTTAAATGTGACTTTAATTGTCACTGTGAACTAGGTCTGGCTGGGATGGATTGAACTTTTTTCACAGCAGGTGAACTGTTGAGGCATTCTGTTTTTTCCACCGTGCCCTGGCCCTGATGCGTAGGCTGGGGATGGGCAAGAATTGAGGAGGGGACACAACTGGGGCAGCTAACCCATGTTGTCCCTAGGGATATTGCATACCATATAATGCCATGATCATTAGTAAAAACCTGCGTTAGAGAAGAATGGGGGATTTTGCCCTCCAAGGTGCCTCTGTCTTGGAGAATGGTTTGTGTATCTGTCTGCTTGTGGGAGGTGGTGAATGATTTCCATTGCATTGCTTGCTTTTGTTTTTTCCTCTTTCCTTCACCTGTTAAACTGCCTTTACAGTGCTCCTGGAGTTTTCTTGCTTTTGGTCTTCTCTCGCTTGTACATCTGGCATGAGAATGAAATGAGCAAGTAGCTATGTGGATGCTTCTCTACCGGCCAGGGGTCAGCCCAAAAAATCACTGCTACTGAATTAAACTGTATTACTTCCATAATTTCTGCAGTTATATGAAACATTTGCAAGGTCTTTTTATTATTCAGTTGGCATCTATGCAGTTAACAGAACTGTTGTTCCTGCAGCAAAGCTAAAACCTATCAGGTGGCGTTTTTATACTCTGCAGCTTAATGTGTTAATATTCAAATGGGTGTGTCTCACTGTGATTTTCCTCTATGACTAAATACTCAATTTGTGGTGTTTTATGATTTTTTTTCTCACAATGTAGACTTCAGATAGAATCAAAAGCTTTAATTTTAGAATACTCTTATGATACATTTGCCAGTAGATTCATTTATAGGTATGCTTTTATCAGTATTGACAAAATTCATTATTTGCTTTCTGTACTGACAGGATCTTAAACCAAATAACTTGCTGTTAGGTGAAAATGGGGTTTTAAAATTGGCTGACTTTGGCTTGGCAAAATCTTTTGGAAGCCCAAATCGAGTTTATACACATCAAGTAGTAACAAGGTAAGACATTCTGTTTCTTACAAAGAGATTATTTAATTGTTTTGTAGGTGTTTCTTGACATCTCTCTCATATCATATTAACATATTCAAAGAGTAGCATCTAATTCATGTTATGTGGCAAGAGCCTCATAAAGAACATGCAGGAAAACACTGTTTAACAAAATCTCCGTAAGAACTGCTACAGTATGCATCCTGGGGTTGTTTTTTGGTATGATACTCTTTTGAAATACATGGAAATAATAGGTATCTTCCTCTAAGCCTGGTTTTGGGACCAAGACAGCTGCTACTTTCTGTTAATCACAAGACCTAGCTAGTCACATTACCTATTATGAGACAAACACTTGAACCAATTAAAATATTTCTTAATGGTCTTTATGGCATGCTTATTTCAAGTATGTTTTAAAAAGCAGGGCTGCAAAACATGCAGTGTGTTTCCTCCTGACTGCTGTAATGCTAAAACTATTCATGCAAAGTTGGTTTGTTTTAACATCTTTGTTCAAAAGGCAGGAATTCTACAGTAGTTTCAAGAGCAGTGTGTATCAGGTTCATTGCATTACACTTAACTGTTCCGAGGCAGTGTTAAGTAGCTGTTTTAAACAATAAAACTCATTTTGCATAAAGCTAGCCTCAATACTTAGGTTTGTTGATATGGAGATTTTTGGAAGCTGGAAGGAGTTCTGTCTTGCTGTCATTCCTTCAACATAAAATTTTAAGAAAATTTTGTTTTATAACTTTTTAACACCTGCAAGTTAAAAACTTTTTTCCTTGGCGTGTCTGCAGTTCCATTGCTTATAATCAGCCCAATTGAAACTGCAGTTAATTTGTGTTTGTGTGTGACTCTATGGTGAGGAATGCACAAATGTTTTTAGTCTTTCTTAAACAAAACACTTCGTAGGGTAGACTACAGGTCTTCGGTGTCTGAAAAGTAGATAGGCAGAAGCAGTATCCTCGTTTTAGTATTTGCATTGCTACAATGATACAGCATTTGCAATGAGCAAAGTCAGGTGATTTTCCCAAAATTTTTTTCTTTCCAGGTGGTACCGAGCCCCCGAACTATTGTTTGGGGCTAGAATGTACGGTGTTGGTGTTGATATGTGGGCTGTTGGTTGTATTTTAGCTGAATTGCTCCTCAGGGTAAGTCCTCAAATGTAAGCATTTTGTATTTGCTCTTTAGTGCACTACAGCTTTTTATGTGGGCTGCTTCTCTCCTAACAGTAGCAGGTAAAGACAGGCTAGAAGAAAGTTTCCAAAACCTTGTTAACTGTAATGAAGGTGAAGTTTTGCAATAGACTGAGTTTCATAAGCATCCACAAGCATTGGAAATCTTTCAAAATGGTTGGGTAAAAAAGTTGCAAAAAACTGTCAGAAGTATTGCCTTGGGAGATCCCAAGTAGGTAACTCTTCCAGTACTCTTAGTGTTACAATTTCACACAGCCTTCTATGAGTTTCACTCCCTAGCCTTCTAGAAATGTGACATCCTAGATACATGCATACACTGTCCCTTATACATTGTTCCTCACTAACTGTAAATTATAAGCACCAACACCTTAATTGTGGGTTTATGTACCACAAACAGAAGAGCAATGTTTGTTTAAACTGTGGTTAGTGGGCAATACTAGAATGAAGATGATGCTTAACACTATGATAATCCTATGGCACTCTTTTGTATGGTACACAGATGTCATGGTCCTTAACTATGTTTTACTGAACTAGTACGTTTCCTATGCAGCTCTTTGGAGAAGACATGAAAGTGTCGGGGTTGGGGGGAGTGAAGGGCAGGGAGACAGACACAGCTGAAGGCACGAAGTACCTGCAGTATCCTTTATCTTCTATGACTAAGTTGCTTCTGCTTGGTTTCTGCACCATACTTGAAATACTTTTGTGACTATCTCATAACCAGACTGGGGAACTGGTCTGTGTGAAATCACCTTGAAAGAAATCCTTTGCCTTGGTTTGCCACACCAAACAGGTATGCTGTACAATGTGGTTGGCAGTTCAGACATGGAAATATATATTGGCTGTTTAATGAACACTAGTGACGTGTACATAAATATGCACTAGACCTGGTAGTGATTAAATTGAAGCAAAGTCAGAAAACAAATAAATTGTTGAATTTGTTGAATTGTTGAATTGATTCTTTGGTTTCTCACAAAGTAGAAAATGTATTATGGTTCAGTTTTATCACTGTGGTGTTTTTAAATGTATCTGTCCTTTTTAAAGACAATGCAGCTTCTGAGAGCTTTATGAAAGCAGTTTATGTTTGAGGGGCTTTCATGATGTCAAAATTTAGTGTGGGTATTTCTGTGTTGCTTACTTAAACACTGTCTCTAATTCTTTATAAATTTGCCTTGGTCTCAAAGTTTCTTTTACTTGCAATGTGTGCTGGCTGTGCAAGGTACAAGTTGAACTGGGCAGATATCCCCTTTTCAGTCTGCTTAGTTTAAATAACATGTAATACTGATAAGACTGTTTTCTATCCTAGTGGGTCTCTACTCTCCCTCATACTTAAATCTCATTTCCTCAGTCTAACTTCTGTAATGCAGTTACAATTCATTTTAAATGTATTGAATATATATAAAAGCTAACTTCAGGGAACAGATGATGGAAGGGTCACCATGACCAACTGACTTTGACAACTAAGATGCAAAATCTTCCCTGTATTTAGTTATTTTACTAAATTGTAATAATTTTATGTGTAATTTTATGTTTAGGTCCCTGTTGTCAACATTATGAAGCCCAGGTTCAAGAAACTTTCAGAATCTATTTGGACATCAGTAGAATACCTCAATATTCAATGTAGCTCTTTGTGGGGAGATGCTATACAGGGGTGTTTTGCCCTGCAGTTATGAGTGATGACTCAAAGCTCTGCTCTAAAACTGAAGTTCAGAAGTTAATTAAATCAAATGCTATTACCTTCTAGGTTCCTTTTTTGCCTGGAGACTCTGATCTTGACCAGCTGACAAGGATATTTGAAACACTGGGCACTCCAACAGAAGAACAGTGGCCTGTGAGTCCTTGTGAGACTGACATAAGTTTTACTTGATACTCTCTATTTTAAATTAAGTAAAGGGTTATACCAGAATACTTGAGTAGGTTTTCAGAAGGCAGCTGCCTCATCTCACAGAGGAGATTAAATTTGTTGTTTCTCTTGATAAACCTCTGGTCAATAGCAAGATTAACAACACTTTATGGTTTCCTTTCCATGTGTGCACAGTTTCCTATGGTTACTGGTGTGAAATTATTGTTGCTTAATGTTTTTGAATGCTTGGCTAATGAATTGTGCTTTAACCTGTAAGGCTTTCATCACTTTCAGAAGTAGAAACCATGTGTAGGGATCTCAGTTGGCCAAGGTAAGTTATAGTTTGGAATACAGTAAGAAACACCAGATCAACAGCTTTAGAAATGAACAATTTGTCTCAGCAATGGTACTGTAAGAAATACAAATTAGTAGTATAATTATCTCTGAAGTGACAATAAATTCAGTAATACTAGGCAAAACTTACTGTCAGGACACATACTGACCTACCTAACTATGGATATTAGGCAGACTGACAAGAAGTGGGGTATAACTTCTGATGAGCAACTCGCACCAGTAGTTCTGAATTCCCTGATCAGGAATTGGTTTTGAGCTATGGAAGCACTCACTGTACTTGTTAACATCTGCTCCCTCCCATGCTGCCTTTCCTTTGTGTGAAGTGTGCTGGAATGCTATGGTACATGGTCATGAAATGGAGCTGTAGCCATACGGAGAAATACCGTATGAGGCACTGCTAATCCCACACAATTCTGCTGTTGCTGTGGGATTCTGAATGAAACACATAAAGGTTTTTGCAGTGACATTTCTGCCTTCCTTGGAGAGGAAGAGTTAAGATATGGGTGGGGAAAGGAGTGAATAGGAGATTGGCTAGCACAACAGAGATGATGCATCCCAAAGTTAATTTTCAAGCCCATGCATTTCAATAATTGAAAACTCTACCATCAAGATTGTAACTGATTGAGCACATTTTTCACTTTATTGTTAATATTTTATTTTGCTTGGACAAACTTACTGAAGTGTGATGACTAAATAATTAAAATACTACTAAAGTATTACATTTGGATAATTGCTACAAGATCATTTTTATGCTAGAATTTGAATACAATGGGATTGATTTCATACCTACAGAAAAAAAAAGTATGCAGTTCATCTTTTGTTTAACTGCTTGGTGTATATTTTCCTTCTGTCCTCCAACAGGCCATATAAATTGTCAGTTGTGCATTTCAAAAGTAGCTCAAAATACAGTTAATTTTATTAATGTGGAGAAAGACTTGCTCTTTTGTGAATATTTTCCCTTCCACCATGTCATAGCATAACAGGAACCTTTATTTCATTTTTCTGCATCCACTCTAAAGTCCTTTCATACTTCCTTTCTTTGTTAACAGTTTTTCCTTTTGGACTGGTCACTGTTAAAGCAAAGACAGATCATTTGAAAAGGGAAAGTGTAAAACAACTGCAGCAGTTACTGAAAAAGAAAAAGTCTTTATGATCCACTACTCCTACATTTGTTATTTCAGTGACCAAGTATTAGCAAGGTGTTTTGAAAGAAGATTTGCTTCTGCTGAAAGGCAGCCATATGAAGTTTGCTTTCTGTGAAAAGCTGAACCCTGAAGTAAAAAACATATATTCCATTTTTGGTCTTTTTAGGGGATGACGAGTCTTCCAGACTATGTCACTTTTAAATCTTTCCCTGGAATGCCACTTCAACATATCTTCAGTGCGGCTGGTGATGATCTGCTCAATCTTCTTCAAGGCTTATTCACATTTAATCCTTGCACTAGGGTTACGGCTACTCAGGTATAGTACATTTCAGTTATGTCCTAATGTGCACTAACCTACTGTTAATATCAAATAAATGTGTTTTGAAGCCAGTAAGCCAGGTTTGAAATGAAATGTTACGTGAATTTCCAGAAACATAATCCCAGTGTTTTAGAAAGAGAACTCTGAAAGGCATGGATAATGTAACTGATTATCTCTGTTCCCAGTGTAGAGCAGAGGTAGACACCTAAAAAGTGTATGAGTCATGGCCTTCAGACAGTTGTATTTGACATTGGGAATTCAATCACCTAAAGCTTGAAGGTTAAGTCTTAACGTAGCATATCCTATTCCCTGGATTTGAAAGATTTTCAGCCTTACTTCATCCAGTGTCTTCTTCAATGTTATTTAAACTTTCATGATGCTTTTTTAACATAAAATTCTGTGGTGATTTAAACCTCAGTGCTTGTCTAAATACCCTTTTCCATTATACTTTCAATTTCATTACTCCCTGATGGTGAGAAATTAAGGACTTCAAAGGAAAATCTTGCAGAATGATCTAGTTCATAATATTGATTTCTGTAATGAGGAAGATACACCAGCTGGCAGTTTGATAAGTGTATTTCTGTCTCTTTACACTGTTAGGGAGGCATGCAAGAAACAGAGTTGCTCCTTTAAGGCCAGGACTCCCACATTGCTGGTTAGACAAGGCAGATCTGAATCTACGGGATTAGTGTAGATGTTACGTATCTTTTTACTAGAAGACTTTTTCAGAGCACATTCAGACTTTCTTGGCCACTGTCTTTAAGAATATTCAGTATAAGTTTCCAAGTAATTAGTTATGCTATGCTTGGGACACCAGTTCATATGTATGAAGTGATTTTTCAGATCATATTGTAGGACAGTGTATTTTTCCAGTCTAGACTATTTATTGGCAATGCCACAGTTTAAGGCAGGAAACAGTTTGTACTTACAGTATTGGTTTGACTTATAACTGGCATTGAATATCATGTAACTGGCATTAGTAGGAGTAATGATTGCCTAGGAGACACCTTAGCCACTTTTTGTTAACCATACTTTATGGAGGCTGTGAAGTTCCTAAAATTTAAAATAGGGTATGTAATTCCACTACATGAAATCAACCTTGCTCACTTGTGTTTGTCTTCTGCTCCAATAGAAATCTGTGTCTTTCTCATAGTTTATGGGGTAGAAACAGCACAGTTAAAGAAATCTTAAAAGCTAACAAAACAGCTGGTGTCCAAGTCCTGGATCTGATCAAGACTTCAGATATATTCCTTTAATTTTTCTTTATTCCTACTTTACTCTTATCCTCTTGTCTCATCTGTCGATTCAGAACATGAGCTCTTCAGAGCTAGAAACTGCTTATACAAGACCTTTTGCAAAGTAGTTGGAAGTTTTGTTAGGATGTCTGAGCACTAGCTGAAAATAACAGTACACACCTATCCCTTGCTTTACCAAAATCTAAGTACATAGTAATTGAGAACATACACTCGATTTGCCCTAAGGCCACCTTCTAGTATAAAAGTGTCCAAGTAGTTTTTAAGTCCCAATAGCAAGTGCTTTATTTCATTATAACCTCTTTATAAATGGTATTCTGACACTTAATGCTAATTATGTGATTATTCTTCTTCCATTATCATTAAGGCATTGAAACAGAAGTATTTCAGTAACCGACCAGGACCCACTCCAGGAAATCAGCTGCCAAGACCCAACTGTCCTGCAGAAGCTGTAAAGGAACAACAAAATGCACTTTTAAATTTAAAAAGGAAAAGAACAGAAGGAATCGATCAAGGTAACCTCTTAATATTTCACTGATTTTAAAATAGGAGCTACACACTCACATTGCTACATGCTCACATGCTACATGAACACAAACTCTCTGAATGGATTAATTCCCTAGGCACCAACACTAGCTGAAGCCCTTCAGTGATTTGTGGTTTAGGATAAATGCTTTGGGGTAAGAATGACTTACTTCTGCAATCTAACAGAATTAGTTCAAAAAAGACTCTTCTGTGATGCTTAGGGATTTATTTGTTAGAAATATCCAATTCCATTAATTGCTTTAATGGTGTGTGATACTGCCCAGTAAATTATAGGCTATTATGATGAGCCTTTTTTTCCTGAGATATCTTACTTAGATGGAAGTAATTTAACTTCACAGTACTTAAAACAAAACAAAATGAGGAAAGGAGTGTTAGAGTCCAAAACATAGCATGTGATTCTGTGAAATGACAGACTGGAAAATGTAGATCAGATTCTGAGAGATTTCTGCTTTCTTTCTCATAAGGTAAGCAAGTTAATTGTTTAGACCACTCTGGGTAAGGAACATGAGGCACATTTCTGTGACCCTCCTCCAGTCTTCCCCAAACAGCAACATTTCTTCATATCTTCATGGCAAGAAAAGTGCTCAGGACTCAACACCTCTATCTGATGCTGAATTACTCAGACCTTCTACCAGAGAGGCAAATATTGGTTCTTAAACTTGGAGTTGGTTTTCACAGCTGGAATATGCTAGATAGCAACTGTCAGATTACCATCAGCCATTTTGTTATTGCCAGTATAAGACTCAACTTTAGTACAAGAGTGGTATTTTTTTGTAATAGAGATGCTTCCATAGAAGTGTGTTTCCTCTTGAGTTCAGAGAGACAACTACATTATTAGGATTTAACTAACTTTTAGGCACTTTGAATGGTTGTTTCTTTGTCTGTGTCAAATTAGAAGTAAAATGCACCAGGTTCATCACCTTAAGATTTCAACCTCAAAATAAAATTTAATCAGCTGATTACTTGCACACTGTTTTTACTGACCCCAGTACCATCGGTCAACTGATATGTGGGAACTTGTCAAGCTATAGTAGCTAAGGCACTTAATTTAAGCTTTTTAGCTCCTTTTGCAAAGATATTTGAGGGCTTGTGATTAGTGTTTTGGAGTACATGCCCTATAAAAGGCCTGTTAACTAAAGGACAGGAAAAAGAGAAATGCTTCTTTGATTTCTGTGACTTAATTGTTGTATTTGACAATGGGCAGAGTTTCCAGAGCTGTATCAAGCTAGAACAATAACCGCTTTAACATCTTTCAGAAAGTCTTATCTTCAGCAATGAAATCAAGCGTATGCGTTAAATGCTAGGAGTTTTGAGATTAAGTATAAATGAGGCATTTAAGAAGTCAGCATTAATTTTTGAGACATTTGAGTATCAGCATAAAAAGCAGTATCATCCACTAAGTGGGAACGGAAACGTAATGGATTTTCTGATATGGATTTTCCATTATGTTTTGTTATTGCCTTAGCTGGGCTGACAGAATCAAAAGGTCTCAAAGGTAGTGCCAACAAACATTTAAAAAGAGAGCCAATGTTAGAGCTAGCAAATCTGCTGCCCTGGATTTCATTTGCCATCCTTACATAGCATTACCACCTGAATTTAAAATCTGAGTAGATGTTTGGAAGAACATCTTTTTTTAAATAACATTTGAAGGACAGCATGTTTTTACTGCTATTGAGGGTGGAAATGTGCTAAAGTAATTTCAAAGAAAAATAAGGTGCATTCCCTGAAATTCCTAAGACTGGCCTGCCATTGCATCCTGCACAATACACTTCCTTAGCCTTGTCCAGGTAGCACCCTAGAGCTTGGGAGAACAGACTGAGTGATTACTGATGGATACCCTCTTGTAAAATACTGGTATCAGGACCTGACTGTCAGGAGAAAGATTACTGCCATCACCCTATGTGCTGCTTTTCCACAACAAGAAAATCCTGTAGCCTGTGGGGTGTGTTCACCAAACTTAAGTACTTCTCAGAAAACAGCCTCTATTGTGAGGGAAAAACTGTCACCAGATGGATGACTCCCTGTGAAAAGTATTACGCATGCATATTTTCTGTCTGCTGCTGCCACTTATTTCTGTTCAGTGCGGTACTGGAGACACTGATGCTATGATGACATCACTGTCGATCTTCACTCTGGCACTTAATCAAAAGCAGCACTGCTTCCCCAGGAAGCAGTCCTATTGATCTGCATTCCTACAGAGCTGTAGGTACACTAAACTTTTTCCTGAGTTAATGCAGCATAAAGAATCTGCCTAATATCAGAATTCTGCATTGGTTTGGAAATAAAGTAAAGCCATTCTGTTCATATCTAAGGTTAAGAATTTGTCCTGGATCTGTCAGCATGTAAAAAAAATTATTAAGTGTTAGTGTAGTGCTACAGGGTTAAGGCTTAGAACAGCTTGCTTTTTTTTAGGTTTCAAAGTAGGATTAACTGGTTAGCTTTTCATGCCAACAGTTGACTGGTTAGCTTTTTATATTAAAGAAAAACATTTACATGTATCCCAAATATAATTAATACTTAACTGCAGAATTTGTGACTCATTTGGAGCACACACTGATTTAAGTGTGCTTTGATTCTATCACTCTCTGAGGTTCATTAGAAGTCATGTACTGCCACTGTAGTAAGCAGCATTAAGCAGTTCACAGTAGATATATATCAACAATGGTATCAAATCTTGAGGAGAGAGCTGGACCCCTTTCCTTTGCTAACAATGTGATTTTACACTTTTCAGGATTACCAAAAAAACTGATTTTTTGATTGCTGTAGATGGTGTATGAAAACGAGTGAAAATGACCGAAGTCCCAGCCATTGATAAATAGTCATAGGATGGTTATAATATTTTAACATGTAAAATTAGAATTTAATATTTCTTTACTGAAACAAAGGTTTTATTAACTCTTCTTATTACAATAAAATTGGGAAAAAAAAAGAAGATTCCCTTATCTGGTCTCTTGTCTTATTACTTTGATTTGTGCTTTGGGGTAATAACTGTCAAAATTGCTTGCAGGCTGTAAATTTACAATTTTGCAGAACCTCTGTGCTAAATTACATGCTATCTGTACAGAGGTACACCCTCAGGAGGAAAACTACATAAACACACTTCTCACCTGGAGCTTAGATGTACACCTGTCTGTCTTCCGGCTCCCTAATAAAAATGCATCACTGTAAGGAAAGGGCACATGATTTTTTGTTCCAGATAAAAGGCTCAGGTATTAACAAATGACTTTGCATATGCTCTCTCAGGAGTCATGCATTAAGACTCTCCAAGGATGCATTCACTACCTTGAAAACACTATGATGCACATATTGAATGTGAATTTATTCGGGGTTTTGTTTTTTTACAGATTCCAGTCTGCCAGGAGAAATTACATGTGTCTTAGTTTAACAAGACACAAATGTTTGCTAGGGAGGGTGGATTAGGAAAAAAAAAAACAAAACCAAACTCCTCCAAGTTATTATAACCTCAGAATTAAGAGGCTTCAGGGGGAAGGTGTGGAAAAGGAAAATAACAGCTCTTTATTAGCATGTGTGTATATATATATCTATATGTATAACAAACCTGAATAAGCAACAGTGGTGCAACCAAAACTTTCAAAACAAAGTTCTACTTCCCCAAGTGGCAGCTGCCATGGCCCACTGTGACACTCCGCAGGCTGTTCCCCGTGGCTCAGCAACTGCTCACAGCCACGTCAACGATGGTGGCTCTACTGCCAGCCATGATGAGGGGTTTCCCCGCTGGTCCCAGGGCTACGGGCGCGGCCCTCGGCAACAGATCCGGGCTCCTCAGCTCAGGAAATAAATAGCCGCAGTGTCGGGCGGTGCGGGACCAGGCAGCCGCCTCAGGGAGATGCTCTGATCTGCAGCACTGGCGCAGATGTGGCTGGGGACAGATACCTCGCTCCTAGACAGTCGGCAGGGGCTCTCCTGGGGCTTATCCGTGCGGCTCCTGTGATGGCCGGCGAAGGACTGGGGCCGATCCCCAGCGGCGGTGCCAGGCAGGGGAAGGCTTCTTCTCGGAGGTTGAATTGGAGAACAAAAAGCTGGCTGCCGGCTCTGTGGGGTGACTGGCAGGAATACCAACAAACAAGGCCCCAATTTGTGGTGCCGGCCAGTTTAAAAACAACCCTCTCCCACTCCCGTGCCCTTCTGCGCGCGACCTCGCTCCTCCCGGACCCCCTCTACCCCTGGAAACGGGGAGGAGACTGGGGCCTCACTCTAGGTGCACATTACCTAGTAATTGATATTGGAAAGACATTCCAACACCTCTTTTCAAACCTATAACAATTTGGAAGCATATAAATACTGTTTCCTTCAAGTCCCGAAGATTGCAGTAAGAGATGGAGGGAGATTAACTGGGAAAACTATGCTAGCCCTCCTGTCAGCCTGTGGCTGTTGAAAAATTTGTAGTGCAGATACTGGACTCACCTTTGCCTGAATTCTGGCGTGGCGGCGTTTAAAAGCATCTGCTGGGTAACCAGACTTCTTCAATTGAGAAAAACAACCCCAAAGGCACTGCTGATAGAGCTTAACTGTGTGCCCACAGTGTTGTGCAGTGGATCTCAGGGATACCTAGTAAGCTGTTGTCATTTTCCCATCTGTAAACCACTATTTTCTTATTTTTGTGGCAAGTGTATTAGTACAAATCTTTGAGGCTTGTGGAAGAACAGCCACCATCTTCCTTGTGTGTTCCTTCATTTAACTCCTGCCTTAAGACAAAGTATGCTGGCTTTGTAAAGGAGAATCCCTGTTGTCCCAGTACCCTACTGTGTTCTGTATTGCCTGTTGGCAGTTGAAAAGTAAACAAATTTCCTAAGATCTAATTAATAGTGTAGAGAAAATGTTTATGCATTAAGAGTAGTTACAGCAGTTTTTATTGTCTATATAATCAAACATCATCATCTTCCTCATCGCAGGCTGGGGGATTAAGAACACTACAGTCCTACTTCTCATAGGCATATGTTCAAAAATATGTTAATCTGAATAGGGAATAGGGAGTTAGGAGTGCTGTAAACTTTTTTGCATTGAACTTTTCTATGGCAGCATTCTGACTGGTGTTCAAAGCCTGGAAACCTTGAGCACCTGAAACAGATACTGCATTTTTTGGTATCCCAACTATTGGGTATAACAGGTAAAGTTTGTATGGCAGTGCCAGTTTTAAATATTCTGTCAGTTCTGATTTGGGAAACACTATTCTTTTTAAAATGCTCCATTTGTCTAGACAATACCCTTCCCTGAAGGAAACCTTTTCCAGCAGAACCAGTAGTGACTCCTATTGGCCTAAGTTGTAGAGTAGGTACAGAGTTAGATGGGCAGTCAGTGTTTTAATGTACAGACCACAGCTGCAGTGCTCTGTAAGAGCAGGCTTGGAGTGAGAGGGTATTTTGCGACCAAAGCTATTGTCTTGTGTGCTTCAAGTCACATGTTTGCTGCAGTAGATGCTCAAAAATAGCAGTGCTTATATAATAGAAGTTCATGAGCTATTTCCTTCCAGCTCCCACACAGTAATTCATTTGGCGTACTGTGCACTGCATGTATGGTTGGGGCCTGTTCTATACCATGAGGGTGTGCAGTAAGTATTGTTTTCGGTTGAGTTCCTGAATAAATCTGCTCGTGTCAGGGACTACAATTTAAAACTGGCTTGCTCTTAATGATGATGTTGTGCATAGATAAAATATATGTACATCATAGAGTATGATAAGATTAGAGAAGCTTTCAGCACAATATTTTTTTCTTGATCTCAGGCTTTTGGATAATTGTAAATATAATATGGAATCATGTGCAATCAGTCATCTAAATATTGTTTTACTTAACTCATGACTTGGTAAGTTTGTAAGCTTTATATCATGCTAATCATGCTTTGGCATTGACAGTCTGTTTCTTATCACACCAAATTGTTGAATATACAGCTGCTACAATCTATTTGGCTTCTGTTCAGAACCGGAAAAATCAATGGAGGTTTCAGCCTGCAATGTGCATGCTTGAGCAAAAGTCTAAGTGGTGCACTTGAGCAAACAGGAACATACTATAAATGCCTTCTCTCTTGGGTTGAGACAGTTCTTCTACCCTTACCATATTTTTATTATGCCTTACTGCTGTTTCTTCCTGAAAGGTTAGTACTCCTCTTTGCAAATATGATGGGATTTACCTAGATATTTGAGGGAATTTGAGTGACTTCTATGAATTCTGCTGGTATTATTTATATAATTGAATGAGAACCTTGTTTTCTTCTTCCACTTTGCTGACACAATTAATGTAGCAAAACTCATTGTATGAGCACACAATACAGAAAGTTTTGTTTTTAACAAAACTGACTTCATTTTTTCACAGATACCAGGATTAGCTGTGGTAGTGTGGCATGGAGAACAAGGACTGCTAGCTCTCACATTCTTATCTGTCTCCTTGGTTCTTGATTGATGCTAATGCTGTGTGATCCCTGCAGCCTTTTTGTATTGACAAAGAAGCCAAATTAAGTTTTAACATGAAGTTGCTGCTTTGCATTTTTGGTGTGCTTTTATACATGGTGTGGCCTTGATGTGCTCCAGGCAGTGCTGCCAATTCTTTGCTTTTACCTGTCTTCTTGACTTTTGTTATTGTTTTTATTCTCTTGCATTACTTCATGTACTGCTCAGCCATTTCTTCTGATGCACAAATGTTTATACTTTCTGTGGTCCAGTGTAATGATTCCTTTACAGAGCATGTTTCACCTGTGACATGTTAGTACTCTGAGAGAAGGAAGGAATCTTTACAAAAGAGGCTATAGTTTGGCTTACTTTTCTTTTAATCCCTCTGTTCCCCCTTGCATGTTAAATCAGCTATGTAAACTTTATCTTTGAGTTAAGCTATTCTCTCCACAAGCCTGTAATAAAATTACAGTATAAACCAGGGATAGGTCTGCATATAGTGTATCGGGTTGAGATACAAAAACTTCTACGACATGGAGGTCTTTGAACACTTTTGGCAGGCTGTATTTTGACGTACACCTTGCTGATATCCAGTAGTGTGAGAGACTGGGAAAAAGACATGCATGGTTGCTGTCTCTCTTGGCTCCAAAATACTGCACTGCCTAGGAGAACCTTCTGTTGATCCTCATTTCACCAAAGATGTACTGGGAATTAAGCCTGTTCCTCCTTAGCTCACCACTATAAGGAAGACTCCAGAAGCAACTCTTGCTAGCTTGGGAGTTCCACTTGGCCAAACTTTTCATCACATTTATGCTAGTTTGTAATTTTCAAGCTTCCCTAAGTAGAGCTAGAATAAAATATCAGCTTTGATGCTGTTGTACTAGCCTCATATTTCTGTGTACAATTCTAGCATTTTCATTTTTTTTTCTATTTGTGAGAAAGTTATTCAGAAAATTTCTATTTATTTCTTTGTAGAAACTCTTACCCTTTCAAATAAAGGTACAAGGCACTGGGGGGAAGGGGGACCTCTGTTTCTTTCTTCCAAAGTATCAAATCCACAGGCTGGAAGGTCCTGCATGAGGATTTTCTGAGGGGCTTGCTATGTGGTCAGCACAGAGGCTGTCAGTGTTGAAACCATTTGTTCTAGAGCTGTTGGTTCAAATTGTGCCCAGAAATCTTCATAGTAATATTATTCATTACTAAGATGAATGGAATGATGTGCAGAGAAGGAAGGAGGAGAGGAGGCACTTCACTCTTAATTAGAAAGCATTAGTGTAATGTAGTTTATTGCCTACCACAAGAGGTTTATTCCTGTGACACTGACAATTATGGTAAGCATACTTTAACGATACGTTGTGAGCTGTGTGCTTTGGTTCTGGGAAACTTCCACTTTGAGCCAGGCTGGTAGGCAGGTATCCTCAAAGAATACTTAAGCTGTCTTGCATGAGTCTGCCATCTGTGAATTAATTTAAAGTAAAAAATAAAAAAATTAAAAGTTTGCTGTCAAAATCAACAGATAATTATCAAAGTCATTGCAATCTAGCAATTCTGAGGAAGTCTACTACTGGGTTGTCAAATGTAAAACTCTTTTTCTTACTCCTCTAAATTTACCTGTATGTTCAGGAGCTTCCTCTAGATCTCTCACATAAGCATCCTGAAGAAATCAACAGTGCAGAAAGACAGTGCCACTATGTTTTTTTATCTTTATATATGATGGTAGAAACCAATTTTAATCTATCAGATTTAATTGCAGGAGTTGAAATACTGATTTACAACCAGATGGGTTTTCCCTGATGCTGGAGGCTGTGTGAGACAGAGAAATAAGGCAGATAGTTAGATGTGGTAAAAATGGTCTGGTGTTAGCCTAATGCTTGCTTGTCTCTCTGAGAATCATCATTCTGCAAGCTTGAAGCTCCTTGTAGGAGTGGAGAATTGGGTTGTTGCTCAGCTTGAGCCTCTTTAACTTAATATTCTTGTAGAGCTTCTTTAATAAGATCCTTAATATTGACTTTTTCTGGTAAGTCAGGGACATGCAGGCATCTTCCCTTCTTCCATATATCCCTCATTAACTCCAGTAAAACTTAGTGCTTCCCAGCCATCACCAGATTCCCTGTTGCTGGCTGGTTACCTGAGTGTCAGAAATGTGTAAATATGCTAGGAAGTGCTGCTGTCTCCTTTTCTCCCAGCACAATGTTTCCTTAGCATCACCCAAGTTAAATGTCTGTGTCACTTGTTTCTAAGGTAAAGGTTTTAGCTGTGACTGAGAAACCTGAGACATCATGTAAAAAAGTCCTGATTAGGCAGGAAAAGCTGTACTGCATCCAGTGGCTGTGAGGTCAGAAAAAATGACATTCATAAGTGGCATTGGATGGTGTTGTGCTAAAAAGGGTCAACAAAGAGTGTGCAAATGCAGCACTTACAGAGTTCAGTGCAAAGCTGTGCAATACCACTCTTCCGTGATTTCGTTACAAAAATTAACCTCCTCAGAAAGGTTTAATTGGTGCATTTCCTTAATAGACAATGCCAGTCTTAATCCACTCTAAATTAACACTGGAGTGAAAAAACTACCAAGCAGTTTATTAAACTCTGTTCTCAAACAATAGGTTTTTTTAAGCAAAGTTGCCTGGAAATACCGGCCTTGTGGGATTTTTAATACTAAACTTTTCAAGTGCTGTGAAATGCTTTTTCTCAAAGTCTAATAAGTTTCATTTGACCAGAATATAACTAAATTGGAATACTTAAATGCATGGATAATTTTTAAAAAATTAGTAACTACTACCAAGTAGAAAATATTTATGTTAATTACAAAACACTAATAAAGATACAGTAGAAGATACCACCATTTAGCATTTCGATCAATCTGATGCTCTGAAAGGGCCAGTTTACGTGTATGTCAGGTCCCATGTGTACTGACATGGGTACTGCACCTTGGGATTTATAGTTGCAGGTTGCTTGTGCCTTGCACTGGCAGATCCTTCAGTGCTCGCATTGCTGTTACAATTGCTCTGTATCCCTCTCCACAGCTCTGTGTGCAGTGTTGAGGGTGATCATCTACTCACAGCAGTAACAACAACTGGGGTATTCTCACTTGCTTTTTGTCAGGTCTGCTGTGCTGTGCCAGGTGCTCCTGGCATGATTCCTAGATACACTGGCTTTTGGAAGATGCCCAAAAGTCAAGGCTTCTGGAAACCCTTGGCTACGCAGGAGAATGTGGGGAGAAGTGGTACATAGCCTAGGTGCTGGTGCATACTTGGAAAAAAATTGAGAAAGTCATGAGTTTATTATGGTCTGCAGCTACCTAAACTGCATGACAAATATGGTCTTGTAGGCACACACAAGTAAAACTAGAGGTGGTAAATAAGTAATTTATACTGTCTGATGACACCTTTTCATGATGCTTCCCTGGTACTGGAATACCTTTTCCACACGTAACAGCAAACATTACAGAAGTTAGGTAATTGGCTGTGTTAGAGGTCTGGTTGGAAATCTGAGCAGTGGTTTCGAGAACATATGCATTTGCATGCACAGACATTTCCCCCCCTTCCCATAACCTGGTGACTAATTGCTAGGCTCAAGCAAAATATACATTTACTTGAAAAGCAATTTCATGCCTTTTTTATTTTAACACGTATACAAAGTCTAAATTTACACTATAAAAAAAGAACTGATTTTAAGTAAGTGGCCACTACAGTATGTGACACTCTGGTTTTGTTTTCTTTCTGCTTGCATTTACATTGGGAAAAAGTTTCCATATTTCATTTCATCTGAAAAACAGCCAAGTGGTACATTTCTCCTCACTGGATGCAGACTTTTTGTGCTCTTCACTTTGCCATTTGACATAAACCAAACCCCTTTAATTACTGAAAAATCTTGAAATTATGTAATATTGAAAGCATCATTCTGATTTCAGAAGGTGTGAATAAAACAGCTCAATTCTTCATGTTATCCTAAAATACACTGATCTGGTTCATGCTGTGTGAGTACTGAAGAAGCAGTCCTTGAGCTTTCCTGTTAAGCCTTCTATGTGCTATGCCCAAAAGCTTTTTGCATCACCACTTTTGAGTTCTCACTACAGGTAGTAATACCACATTCTCACAGAGAAGAGGTATGTGAGAATCTCTGCTTCTGTAACAACAATCCATGTGGAAATGAGTCGAGTAGCAAAACTGCAGGTGGGATCTGAGGGTGACCTGGGATCTGTCCTGGTCACCCGAGCAAAGCTGATGTGCCACACAAGGTCACTGGTGTGTATGAAAATGGGCTGGATGTCTTGTAGGCTGCCTGAAGGTAAGTGGCTCAAAGTGACATGCTCCTGGGGGTTCAGGTTTTCTACTCTACCCTGCCTGTGCACACACAGGTGAGGAAAGGGGCTTGTTCCTAGGGCACAACAAGCTTCTGACCAGGGATTTTCTGGTGAGTTGTCACACAGTTACAACTTCTAACTGAGCACTTTCCTTCATTCGTCACTCCCTGGCACTTGAACTGAGACCAGAGTTTTAACTCCATCCCTGGGTGCTCCTTGGCTGTCTTCCTGTGGCAACATTCCATGTCCCTATTCTACCTGACTTATTAAATCTCTGTAAGTCTATGTTCATAAAATAACTTACGCAAAGCAAGGCCAAATCATCTTGCCTTTCCCTACTGATGCTGTGAATTCCCTGTCACTTGAAAGCGCTAAATCAGAATCAGCATCTCTTCAAAGAGGCCCCCTGCCAAAAAGAACAATTTAAGGCAGGAATTACTGGTTGAGATTTCAGGTCAGTAAATCAGATTAGCCTTCTCTGATTTCAGAATGTATGTTTGATGCATGAATAGAGTGGCAGTTCTTTTCATGCAGTAACATCTGCACACTGCTTTGCTATTAGCCTGTGTAATGTTTGTCAGCAACACAGCAGGAAGTTCAAGTCTTTCTGGTGACAAATTTTTCATCCAAAAAGCCAAGGACACATCCCAAGGCTCTGAGGTGCTCTCAGTGATTGGAAAATCTATTACAGAGCTCTGCTGTTTTCTTTAGTGAAGAAGCTAGATTTGTGATAACAGTGCTGGCTGGCATTAACAGACCTGCACAGAGCAGTGAATTAATGACGTTCCCCACCCAGTGACTGCTGCTTGCTATCACAGTCATGCTGACGTATGGTGTAGCCACTCATACTCTTGCACCATGCCCATATGTCACCTGCACTACTTTGTATAACAGTTTCATTTTTAAATTAAACCTCAGATTCTCCTTCATGTTTTGAGTTGATTTTGCTGATGTAGAAATTAAGCAAAGCCTGACTAGTCAGCTTCTTGCAATTGTATAAGAAGTCTGGAACAGAAATAGAAGATGATTACAGTTCTTCTGAATTCTCACTGTCCTGTGATCCGTGTGTTCCCATGTCTTAACCACATGCTTCAGGAGGCTGACTGTGTTTAAAAGTTAAAAACACAAGTGGTTTTCCATTTCCTGTTGGCTGGCCACACTACTTTCCTGTGTGTTGTTCAATTCTTGAGCCTATTTCTACAGCCCTGCCTCTGGAGAAAGGACAAGGTCTGCTGAGCCTCCAACCCCAGTCCTGATTTGAGGAGTCCTTAACTAAGGCTGGGGCTTTTGCTACTCCTACGAAGTGGAAGCATCAGCCACATCAGTGCCTGAACTATGCTGAGGTCCTCTTGGAAACCTGCAGGCTGTGTCCTTTGCAGCTTAGTAACCATTTGGTTGACAGAATTAATCTGATAAGAGTGGTTAATACCCTGTCTCTGAGTATATGCAGCTGTTAGAGCACCATTAAAAAGAAAGCACATTGGCTGTTTTTTATTAACTGTACCCCTGTGGTAACTGTTCTCTTCAGTCCCCAATATAATACTAAATTATGTAATGCTGATTCATCATATGATCCACTTGGTAGAGCATCAGCTTTCCACATATGAGGAAAGAGGAAGGGGATTTACATCCTGCAATCCATCATCTTCCTTGGTAGGTGTTGCTAATTATCTATATGTATGTACTCATATGCAGGTTAATAGCTTTTAATTGCACTGAATTCCTGAAGTAGGGGCAGTTAAGACTAGAAATAAAGTTTAGAATAGTTATAGAGTGCATTACATACACAGAGGCCAGCAAGTGGACAAGGTGAGTGAGTGTTTCCACTGAGATCTTCGTTGCTTCTTCATTGGTGGCTTTGCAATAGTAATTCCTGTGGGAATTTGGCTTTGCAAATTCCTATTGTCACATGGAAGTTAGGAAATCCTAAGCTCCTGCCTAGTACTGCACATGGTTAGAGGCGACTGATGCTGGAAAAGGTGTTTCTGAAACACTGGGAAAGGTCTTGGCTCCTGTTAGGAAAGCAAGACCAGCTGGAAGAAAGCCTTCCAGCTGTCCTTTGAGGAAACATGGCTTTTTCATGCAGGTGCGGGCAGTGGGATGCGGCACAGCAGTTCGGAGCCGGGGTTCGTGCACCATTGCGTTAAACTTCAATTTGATGCCTAGTCTTTTAAGATCCAAATGTTCAAATGCATCATCCACTGAATTCATTAAATTCCAGCAGCCCAAAACCAGGTGTTATGTGAGCAGGCAGGTGATCCCGGCAGTGTCGCTGGGAGTAGGGCAGCCTGCGGAGGGTGGCCGGGCAGACACCCGCTTCTCGTGTCGCCGCTGCAGCCAGCGCTGCGAGCCCCGGGCAGCGCTGCGAGCCCCGGGCAGCGCTGCGAGCCCCGGCCAGCGCCGCTCTCACACGGACTGACGACACACCGGAAGCGGCGCGGCGGCGGCGCCGGGCCGGGCGGAGGCGGCACCGCCCCGCCTGCGGCTCCCCGCGCTCGGCTGCCCAGCCCGGGACGTCCCAGCCGTCCCCCTTCCGCATGCGGCAGCCACGGGAGAGCTGGGCCACTCCGCACCGCCAGCATGTCCGCCCGCTGCTGCGCCGGCCAGGTAGGGGCTGGGGGCGCTGGGAGCCCGGCAGGTGTGCGGGGCGAGGGGCGCAGGGAGCCGGCCTGCGGGCTCCGCGCCCGTAGCGGGGACCGAGATCCCGGGGCAGCGCCCAGCGGGGCCCGAGGGGCCGCCGCTCACCCGGAGAGTCGGGGCGGAGAAGGGCCAGGGGTCGGTCCCTGGGCTGCCCCCGGGCCGCAGCTCTCGGCGGTCCCCGCAGACCCCCTGCGAGCCGCGCTGCCCGGGGCCATGGGAGCGGGAGGGGAACAGCAGCCCTGGCTGTGAGCGCCAGTGCCCGTCCGGGCTCACCGAGTGCTCCAAGCGGCGTTTCTGCCGTTCCCTGGGTAGATTCCCCTCATGTTTCGGGAGGGAAGCTGCACGCGGCACGTCTCCCCGAGGTGTGTGCTGGACTCGCCGTCGTCCGCACCAGGGCAGCGGCATGCGGATGGAGGCGCCGACATGGAAAGGGGCCTTCCCAAAGCTTTGCACGGCAAGGAGGAATTCCCAAATGAGCGACAGATCGCTTAGACCTACGAGGGTCGGTTGGGTAATTGTCATTGGTTCCAGGTGGTGGGGAGATGAGACCTTCATGATATAAGAATTGGAATGGTCTTAACTTCTCTCCTAGCCCCAGGCTTCCTGCCAGACCTCGAACCCTTTCACAAACTCCTTTACATTTGGCTTGTGAAGCGATTCAGCGTGTTCGAGTGCTGGCAGAGGAAGTGAAAGATGACAGTAAGTGGTGATGGAGGGCAGGGCAGGACCTACACTGTTCAACATCTGTGGAGTGGGGGTTCAGTGCTCCATATGTTACCACAATGCACTTGTTTTCCTGCTTAAATTAGTTCTATGGACGAAGGACCATGGCTTGTAGGAGGTGGGTGATTCTGAGGCCCCTTCCAAATCTCATCCTTGGTTGCACTCAAGGGAAGGACTCCTGTTTCTAACAATTATCTCTCTGGTGTGATGTTAAACATTTTCTCCAGTTACTTTATTTGTGCTTCGTTTTCCTAAATCTCCTTTACTGCAATAGGAACTCGTTGTTATTTTTCCTGTCTGCGACAGACTAACCAGTGAACTTATTACTGTTGTTCTACATATGTAAATACCTAATTCTGTTGATATTTCTATTGCTTTGTTCACCTTACCCACCCTCAGCATCTGATTATTCTCTTGGTTTTGTATGACCCACCTGGGAAAAAAAATCATATCTTTCCTGAAGGTTTAAATCCCAAGCTAGATTTGGACTTCTGTCTATGGTTCTTTCAATCTTCAGTGGGATGGTAGAAGTACTTAGCTTGCCTTCAATTGCCCTGGGAGCTGCCCTGGACCTCTCTAAACAGCACTGGGTGGTTGTGGGTGAGAGTAGTAACTGCACTTGCTAATATTCCTCTAGAAACAGGGACCTCCCTGACTGCTGTTTCACATCCATTTTGGCAGCATGTGAAACAAGTTGTAGAGCAGCTCAGTGAAGTGCTGTTAGTAGGTAATGTTACTGCAGTGGCTCATGGCTGTTGTGTTTTCATTACTTTTTTTGATGTAGCTCCTGGAGAAGTAGTTTAATACCAAGAGGATGAAACTGTTGTGATGCTCAATGGGGAATGGCATGGTTTTACTGTGACCTACCTCTGTGACATTCTTAAAGCCTCTGTCCCTACCCCACGTAGTAATCTCTGATAGTAATGTGTTTTGTTGACACTGATATGTCATTTTGGAGTCTGTAAATAAACTGAACTCCTTAGTGTCGTTGCAGATGAGGCAAAAGCCCTGAAGTGGATGCAGTCATAGTGCCAAAAATCCCTGGGAAGATGTATTCTAAAAAGAATAAGGACTTGCAATTGATGTAAGACTTATCTGTGGTAAATACGGCATATTGCCGGAGTTATACCAGCAAACATAGTGCAGACAACCTTTTTATAGGCTAAGGTGATAAATGGCATAAACCATGTTTCATTAGCATGCAGTATTACATTTTAAAAATGAAAAATGGTCTTTGCTTTTGTGACTTGATTTATTCCAGCCTTGATGAGGGGATGTTTCTTTAACATGATTAATACACAAGAAAACCAAAAGGAATAGAAGTTCTTCTTTCTGGCTCAAACAAGCTCTCTCAAGTGTTTTGTGGGTACTGTTAATGAAGCTGGAAAAATCAAGAAGGAATTTGGCCACTCCTTCAGTGTTCCCCTAAAGATGAAGTTAACCGTATCTCCAGAAACAAAGGAGAATTGCTTGAGGAAAGATGGAACTTTATATGAGTTCTGAAAAACAACATTCATGTTGGGTCCCTGCTTTTTTCCTAAAATATACTAGTTTAATTGGTTTGATATCCTGTAGTGTGAGGATTTTTTGTGGGAAGTATTTTTGCCCTTTAGACACCTTGGGTATGCCTCTCTCTTTCTGTGGATCTGCTTTCCTAGAACTGCCTGCGAACTTTGGCATTGTCTTTCTGAGCTGTTTAGGTACAGTTACCGTGGGTGGATGTCTGTAGCTCATATCAGAGTTTTGTTGTAAGTTAACATGACTTGACTATGTGTTTTTGCTCCATTCATATACCAGCTAAATTTCCTGATGAGAAGACAATGAGTGGTTAGTACTTTTAATTTTAGGTCAAACTGTGCTATCTGTCTGGTTGATGGTTTCTGTCAGAATAAATGCATTCAGGTTTTGCAGCCCGGATTCGTGTTGTTAAAGGATATAGCAGCAAGCTGCCAAACTTCAATGTACTTTGGTTATGCTGATTTTGCACTCAAGAATTATTTAAAATAATCTTGGTGAACATTACTGTGTGACCTGCATCCTTGCCAGGTAGATCCTGGGAACTTTCTTTGAAGGAACTTGGCCATTTCTAAACTTTAATTTCTGCAGTTTTTTATTGGGCGATGTACAACCTTGTTTTGAAGACAATTGTGATTTTTAGGTTTCTGAGCTGTAATAAACTTGCTAAATATTTCTTCTTTTGCTAGTGTTTCATTGGTAGACCTATTTTGAGAATGCAGTGAGAATACAGTTTGGCTTGGGCCTCCACAATGCTTTTGATTACATAAAAACATCTGCTTAAATTGACAGGAAACAGGATTTTACATTTGGCTTTTCTTCAGTAGTTATTCTCAGGAGAATGAAGCTGAGATCATGGTTACAGAAAGCAGCTGTTGCAGAAAATCTTTATTACAATGAATATTTTTTCCAGAGTTAAATAAATGTAATTGAGATCATTAACATTCATTTTGGGGGGACAGTGTATGGTAGCTGGGTTGTTCAAGAAGATGGATTTTTCAATTAGAACTGGTAGCTATTAAAGCACATGAACCTATTTTTGTAGGTCTAAATCTTGAGTGATGTCCTTAATACTGTTCTGCACTTAGAAATCATATCGTGTAGTATATACAGTGAGATATGCCACAAGTTAGAGTATCAGATTTCAATTTTATACCCAGACCTCTAATTATGATTTTTTCCCTTTTTTAGAGGGGGAGAAAAAAGAAGCATGTATCTATATTTATAAGACTGACCTCACTCATGACTTCTGGGGCCCATAGCTTTTGGGACCCCTGTACCCTCTGGGCTGCCTGTCTCCCTGGCACCGCCTGTTTGCATCTTCAGGTTGAGAAGGGGGCTTGCAGTTCCCATAGTCTCCTTTTGTCATTCTGTGGTGGAAAGGATGGTTCTCTCACCCCCATCCAGGTTTGTGTCGTCTGAGGTTGCTGGAGCACTGTGGGGAGTATGCGTATTGTGATGTGCTGCAGTGCTGTGGGATGATGCTGGTGGTGTTCCTGGCTCTCCCTCACATAGTGTTCCCCAAAACACATCTCTTCTGCAAGTGGTCTTCCTGGGTGAGAGTGGTTTGTTTAGTGTGTTAAACCTGAATATTTACCTGTGGGTATTTCCACACCCCTACCACTGCTATTATTAATCATAAGAGAAGATGAAATTAGCTGTCTGAGGTCAGATGTAGAATACTGTAGTGTACTTCACTTAACCTAATGCAGGAAAAACAGACTGGGGAAGACCTATTTTCCCTATTTGCAGAAACACAGAGTTTTTGCTTTAAAGGAATGGTTTCCTGAATAACTGAATTAGCAAAACCTGTTATTCTGCAGCTTTGTCCACTGAGGTTGGTACCTCATGCTGATTGCCTTTCTGATAAATACTGAGCTCATGTTTAAGCCTTTTTCTTCCTCAGGATTGAGAGATCGTTTTTCTCTGCTGAAACTTTTGCCTCTTTTCAAGGAAACTGTAAGAACATATCTTTGAGGCCCCATTGGCCTACCATAGCTGGATAAAATTTGCTGCTGGATTCAAAAGTGATCAGAAAGGGAGGGAAAGGTGACCAAAAGGCAGTGAGGTCCTGTAACTGTTGTATCATTTAACATTGCATCGCTAGGTTGGTGAAGTGCTGAGGCCTGAAAACAGGCCCTGAGCCAGAGCTGACCTCTAGATGAACCTTCCAACCTAATGTTATTATTTAGTCATGTATCTGCTCATTAGCCAAAATTCTGTATAATCATTAGTAAAATACGTAATATGATAAGACTCCACCTGTGTAAACATGTATGCTTGTTAGCGAGATATATTGGTATCCGCTTATCAGTGAGGATACCAGTGAGGATTTGTATCTGTTCATTAATGAGATATGAATATATCTATCTTTCTGTGTTTAGAGACTGGTCAAGGCTGTGGAAGTAGGCAGCTGGCTTTGTCCAACAGTAGATGGTCCAAATTTAAGATGTAAATGTATCCATCGTTCTGTAGTTAGAAACTAGTCAAGGCCATGGAAGCAGGTGGTTGGCCCCATTCAACAGCAGTTGGTCCCAACTGACACCCTTGATTTTCCTCTGAGCCTTGACCAGGCTTTAGGTGAAACCTAAGGAGAAAAGAAAGCCAGACATTTACCTCACTAAATAAGCAACCATAAGCTTGTTTGTTTGACAATTTAAAAGCTGGACCCTTTCACAGCAAAGATGGAGACCTCACCTTGAGTAGACGCACTGCATACAATTTCCCGGTTACCAGGAGTGGTTCTCCGGCCCTTTGCTGTGATTGGGTGTCCCTAGCTGACCTGCAGGTCTGGGTATGATGGTGATGTATTAGGGTGACCGGTGATGTGTTTTTCTTGATCACTATAGACACTCTTTGTAGTGATGATTAGGTGCATTGCGAAGCTCATCCTTTTGTAATTCTTTGCTTCTTTTGTAATTCTTTGCTATTTTCCACTATAGTAAATTTATACACTTGTTTTTTAAAGTTGGTTCTGTGTTTCTTGTGCGACCCTCGTCCACTGGCAAAACAGTTGAAAACCTTTCCCTGTCACTGTATAAGAGGCAGAAGATAGTCTTTCTCATTCCTGATTATTTTCCAATCGCTGCCTATTTTTTTTAGCCTTTTTCTCTTGCATCCCATTGTGGGTGTAAAGAAACAGCTTAAATACCCATAACTCTACAGGTGTGAAATTAAGGCAGTGGGAGAGTAGGGCCCTTACTTTTAAGGGCAAGGGGGTATTTTTTTGCAGAGAGGACCTAAATACAACTGCTACTTTTATTTTAATTTTTGCAGGTGTAGATATTCCAGGATATATTTTTCCCGTAATTGAGACTTTCATTACAGTGGATGCACTCACAGTTGTGGGGGCATGAGATACTTATTTCAGGGAAGCAATGGAATGAAAGCTTGAGCTATGACTACAGTGTAAGCTGAAGGTCTCATCCGGAGCTAGTGACTCCTGTGATCCCAAACACATGCTGATGCTGGATGGTGTTCTCAGCTTAGCCATGTGAAGATGCTTGGACCTTAGGTCACTTCCAATGTACTTCTCAAAGACTGAAGTCAACAGTGCTTCCACTTCTTTCTCAGTAGTGCTTCCATTTTTTTCTCGACTGTGCAGGCCCTGATATGTTTTGTCGTACCTAGCTGCCTAGATTTTTAGGCAGTAATAAACCGTTCTACCGACTGAATTTAACCTGCTGCATTGTTCAAGTCACCCAAGAGACTTGGTTCAGCATCAGCATGTGCTACAGCATGAGGCAATGAAGGACTGAGCCAGCCAGAGCTGTGGGGTACACTGTAACGTGTGCCTGTGATGGCATGTTGGGGGGAAGGCGGCTCTGTGCCTGTTTTGAAGGGAGTCTTACATACCAGCAATGTTATTATCATTTTCATTACTGATAACTATGCTGTGACTAATGTTTGCAGTTTAGTGATTGAACCTTCCAGCACTTAGAGGTAGTGCATGCTGAAGTATTAAACATATAAATGTTAACAGTCTGAAAATGTAAAGTTTTCCTCTTCCTTCTGTTCAGTAGGACTAATCCAAAATGTAACAATATGTAAGCTCTGGTACTGAGTTTTGACAGGAATTGTTCTTAATGTTTTATGAGGAGGCCTGTCTCTTGTGAAGGTTTTTCCCTTGGCTTGTTACAGTTACTGGCAAAACAGTGATTCAGGAATACTATTCAGGATATGTCTCAAAAAGGCATTATATTTAAAAATGCTCATGGAAAAGCAACAGCAAGCCTCCTTTTTGAATGTGCCAGTCTAGAAAAGTGTGTGACTATTGTGAAATCAATCTAGGCTGAAACATCTTTCTTACAATTCGGTGAGAAATAATTAATGTCTTGTACCAATGTATTGGCTTTTGTCGCTCTGTACAAAGTGTTCGTGTCTTTTTTTTTTTTTTTAACTCCCTACCCTAAAATCTCGGACTCAGTACTGAAACCATCATATTTTTGGAACAGTTCAGAGCTGTCCGTTCATAAGTGAAGCAGCTGTTCCAGCTATATGCTTTTGAGTCAATGCATATGAAAATTTCATTTTAACTGCTTTTTCACTCCCGTGGTACATGGACTTAAGCAGTTACTGCCCTGCATTTTGTTCTGTGTACCTGGTGATACACCACATTGTATCTATATGTGCTATTGTACCTCTAGAGTCGTGGTCTTGAACATCAGAGCTAACCTGGAGAAAATCTTCTCTTGATATGAAGTGATGGCCCCAAATGTCAGACTTTGCCATTACTGCCTTGTCTTTCATATTCCAGCTCTGTTAGTAGCTCCTCTGCTGTGAAATAAGGGGTGATCAAATATAAAGTGATGACAAAAGATTGTAGCCTTAGTTGCCTACTAGAGCTAATTTTTAGATAGAATACTGTTAATTTAGAATAGAGCCTTGCTTGCTTATGCTAACTTGCAGACAGTATATGGTTAACTTTATAATGAGGATTCTAGCAGGAATAAAAACCTTGGAGTTTCGATAAGGAGCATTGAGGGAGACCTTGAAGGTTGATAAAGAGGGGCTCGGAGAGAAAGAGACAAGATGAAACCAGTTTTGAGGTGAGCGGCCAATGCCAGCTCAGGAGTTCTCTGCAAAGGTGAAGAGTTCAGAGCTGAGGAAGACTTCTTACTTCATCCAAAAGACCCTCAGTGAAGACCCCCAAGGGGCATTCTGAGGCAGAGTTATAGGAGTGGTGTATGTTAATGGTTTCCCCTCCCAATTTTCAGGAATTTGCTGACACAGCTAATGCACAAATAATGTATATGTAACACAATTAATGCATATGTAACATTGTATCACATGAAAGAAGCTGAACAAAGGCAGTAGGTGTGCGCGGTAGGCAAATTTATTCTCCATGCACCCAGCGCTGTAAATAAACATACCTGCTTCAGTACTCTGTGAGTTTTGGGGTTTGTTCCTCAAGTCAGAAAGTGAGAGAAGTGACTGCAGCATTAGTTTAAACTACCTGCAGATGAGAAAACTGAAATGTGAAATTATAGGAAAGGACAGCTAAACCTGTTACCCAGTGGAGTGTGTTCTCAGTGAAGAATTGCAAGGGATCAATGCAAAGAATCTTCATGTTCAGGTCTGTTTCTATCGGTGACCTGACAGTACATTTAAAATTGCTCCCAAAAGCACACAGGCAGGACGGAAGGGCTGGTGGAGCAGAGGCTACTATGGAAGGTGATGTAACTCAAACAGCATGACCCCAGTATAAATAAAATACAACTTTGTAAGTACAACCATCTAGCTGGTTGTCTGCACAAGGTGTGGGTGAAGGGCAGGCTGTTCCCACAGCGTGGAGTGCTGCAAGCCAAGTCTCACTCTCTCTGTGGCTGCATGCTGGGGGAAGTTTTTCGAAGGAGTTCGACTGTTTGCGACTGTATGCAGTCGAACTGGCATGTTTTTGTAGGAGGGACTGGGCAGACTTGAAGGGATGCAGAAAAAAACCCTCAACAGCTTAAGTGCTGAGAGAAGTCCTAAAGCCTTCAAATGAGACTGAGGGTAAATGTTTTGGATTTTTATGTCGATGAGCAGAGAAAAAAGACGAGGTAATTGAAAGGCTCTTCAAGCCAGTGAAGAAAGCCTCGTTAAGGATCAGTGTTGGAGAACTGTAGCAGACAAATTAGAAGGTGGGGGTTTCTATTCTGTTTTCAGTGGCAGATGTGAGTAACCAGAGGGACAGGCAGTCTGCCTCATGCTGGTGTCAAATCCAGATGGTCTGTGCTAATGGAAAATAGCTATACTACTGAGGAGCTGGGTGATGTGATACACTGTGTGGCTCAGGTCAAACCAAACAATTGTCTTGATTTTTCCAAAATTATCAGGAGAAGAGCAGTTAGGCAGGCTCGAATATAGACATTTTGCAGTGACATTGTTTTCCAGTGCTGAGCTGAGTCACCACTTGGTAATGTTTGAGCACAGAGACAGAAGCTAATCATCCCCTGTACAGCTTAACTTCAGCTCTGCCGGTGCCTGGCAGTGGCTCATCCACATTTTAGCTCTTTAACCCTCATGTACATGTCCTAGATGCTGCTTTCTTGCCTAGGTTTTGGGCTGCTTGGTGCTTATGATAGTTCTGCCCTGTTGTGCAAGGCACAAGCCCCTTGCTTTGGAAATTCACTTCAGAGCAGGAAACCCTCACTCAAAAACATTGTTCTGGCAGTGCCTGGGCCAGCATGACTTTTCTCTGAAGTCTGTTTTAATTTTGCAAAGTTTGCAGTGTGAGACATGCTCTTTAAAATAGGTCATCAGTTGATTAAGTGGTATGTTGGTCACAAAATCTCTTGGCTTAAGTCACATGGTGAGTCTGAATATTAAATAAGAAGCAATGAAAAGCCAGTTAAGTCAGATGTAGGATAAAATAAAGTCTCTTTCGTGAGTTTACTTATTTCTGAGGGGCAAACCCCTGTGTAATCATGTGACTGGTTGAAGAAGCCTATGGAAAATGCATGTACATAACAGCGGTGTGTTTTCAATAACAATCTTAGACCAGCTCCTAACACTTGGGACACCTGGCATCAGAGCACTAACAAAATTCCAGACACTCTTCCCTGAAACCAAAAGCCCAAGCAAGGGCAAGTGTGTAGCCTCTTCAGGACATCATTCATGCAGGGCTGGCTGCTTTACCTGTCCAGTCTGCTTGGATGCTGCCTGTAGCTGTGAGAGTAGATGTTTGGGTGTTTTTGATAAACACTGTTAACAGCTCAGTGACTGCATTATCTGCAAATCTTATGGCCCAGATAATGCTGGTAATCAAGTAGTCAAGCAGTGCATGAAAAACTAAGCTGCTCTAGGCTCCTATGACAAAAAGCTTCAGCAAGGCACATTCCTGTGCTCTGTGGACAGGCATGCATTCTTTCCGATGCTCTGGCCAGGCTGTCAGTTAGGAGGGAAGAAATAAAAAGCTGCTAAGTCTTCATTTCATTAAAATCTGAAGGTTTTTTCCTCATTGTGCTCTTATCCCCTTTGATTTTTACGATTTCTGCTGAACTCTCCTGAAAGGAAGTGCTTTATTGTGATAAGCAATGGTTTGTATAGTTTAAAAATACCATAGGCTATTCTGGGCTGTGATCCTGAAACTCTTCACTTTGTTTTAATGGTTAAGCCAAGTATTTTTTAAGACCTCTGAGATCTTTTTGGAAACACATGTGGAAAATACCTTCTGAAAGTGTCACTGTTTCTACAAAAGCAGCAGGCAGGGCATGTTCACTTACTTCTCACTCTTGTATGAGAAGAGTTATATGTGCTTAAGGCTACTTTCACACCTCATTCCACTGATTTATCAGATTGTATCACAGCTTGCAAAAAAGAATTGAGTGTATGGCAGATGTTAAGGGTATGTTGGTGGAGTATTCATTGTAGGTAACCAACAGTTTGTGTGCAAGTTGATAAGCCACTTTGACCCTGTTTTGTTAAACTGTCTAACTCTTGTTAACCAGAGATGCGTCCGAGGCTGTTGGACATGGGAGTGTGCAATATGTCCAGGCCTACCTGTACTTGGAAGAGTGGTTTGCACAAACTTGTTACATATCTGCTCACTTCTGCTTCTCTCTGTGTGGATGTAAAAATTGTTGTTCCTCTGCATTGGCTTGAACCCCCTGCACTCTAATCGAATGAGGCAGTAGGAAAAGGCCACTGAAATATCTGTTCAGAGAAGGGTGAAAGCATTCAGGACAGCTGCAAGTCATTCACCTCTACTTTCCCCTCCTACCTGTCCACTGTGCCCTCAAGTGAAATAGTACAACCATTGCTACTGTTGAATAATAGATCAGCAGCTGAAAAGTATTGATATGTAGTTTTTTCATTTTCCTTACCCCCCCCTTTTTTTCTTTCTTTTAGACAGTAGATTGCTTTATTTAGTCACCCTCACCACAAGATAAGACTGTCAGAGCTAGTGAGGTGTTGGTGCGGCAGAAGGAATGAGTGAGGGGCTGGCAGACGAGAGGAGAGGTAGGGGCTTTTAAGCCAGCCTGGCTACCAGAAGAAATGTCTGTGAAACTGTGCTTTGAATATTTTTCAACAGAAAAATTCCCCACACATCTTTCCACAGCTGTTGTTGTGAAACCAGTCAAGTCAGCCATCATCCAGGCGGTTCAAATCCTGGAGCAGTCTGTTTTCAAGTATACTAGGATTTCAGATTTTTGGGTCTCAGGCAAACTGGCACCATACCTTCCTTGAACTCCAAAAGAGTAGCACTGAACAAAGCAGGCAGCTGATCTATGTTGTGGAGACTTGGAGTCATGGGAGATTAGCGTGAGGGAGCTGGCTGGTGGTAAGGATTTATGGAAAGCATAAATATTTGTGTAGTGTTTTAATTATTGTCAGACTGTGATGTTTACCTGGTGAGGAGATGTAAAGCTGGAGGGGGAGCTGGGGTGGCTATGCTTGTTGCTTGACTTGTGAGAGCCTTTGCATGAGAGGGACTCAAAGCCAGAAGCTGCTGCAGCATGACAGACTCCTGCCAGAGAAGCCTGACTTTCAGATGCTATTCCACTTGGCTTTTGGAGACCCAGGGCTTGGGAGGATCAGATGACTTTGAAGGACTGTATAGACCTGGATTTTCAAGGCCTGCCAGCTGGCAGTGATTACAGACCTTTGATTGTTTTTTGTGTTGTCTCTGTCCTAAAAACTGCACAGCATCTTGCTTCTGCAGAACATATTCTTTGGAGGAGTTTCTATTTAATGATAAGCTAAATCTGTAAAAGATTTGACATTACTTGCTTTTTTTTCCCAGCCTGTTTTTTTTAACGAGAGAAGAATTTGTTACTGGATTGAAGTGCTTCAAGTGCTGAAGTGGGTTTTTAGCCCCTGGGCAAGACTTGCTGCAGTCAAAAGGCAGAGGTGAAGTGTGATGGGCCATACCTGCAGTAAAGTATGTAGCATCAGAGGATCTGTGTAGCGTAGCTGCACATTGACTGCAACTTTTTAATAGAGAACTCTTTGTATATGTGGGTTTTGAAGTCTGTCACCCAAAGATAACATCTTTGAAACTTCTTGGGTCAGTAGGATATGGCCAGCATCTCACTCTTTGGGATAGAGACTGTTCTCATTTATTTTTGGATAACACCTATTTCTTCTTGGCTTACTCTACAATGTATTTAGTTATAACTGGAGTTTAAAAAAGAAAGAGACAAAAAAACCCTACAAAAAAGCCCCAAACACCAAATTTGGGATTGTGGCTGAATAATGTAACCAACTTTCTATGGTTTCCATGGCTACTTAGACTGCTTAAAGAGGTGCTTCTGAAAGAAGGTGAAGATACTGGTATTTTTGACCAAAATTTGCAACTTATGGGGTATGTGCTCAGTATTAGAAACTATCATTAAAACCTAAGTAATGTGGAGCAGTACATAAATGAGCTATATATTCTATTTAAGCATTTGTTGTTCTAAGTAGCAGCTCCAGGGATCAAGAAGTAGAATAGCAGACATGTTGCTGGATGTAGATGAGATTTTACTGGCACAGCTCTCTAGCACCTGGTGTAGGAAAATGTTATTCCCTTCACAAATGCCAAAGCTGCATACCTTTTTACTTCTATACTGCAGTTTTTGATGGTATGGTCAGGCCAGCAGTGGAAGTTCATTGTGGAGACTTTAGATCTGACTGATACCAAATCCTTTCAGGTTCAAAGGACCTTTAGACTTAACCTTCTCCCCCTCTCCCACTTAATTCTGAAGTGGGTGGATTATACTTTTCTAGTATGCATTTGTTTCGAATTTTATTATTCCATTTGCTTACTGAATTGGTAATTTTCCATAGCTTCCTTATTTCCTGGAGCTGTGTTGATACTGTAAAAGGTAACTTAATTTCAATACATGTAAAAATTAAAATTGCCAATTAGCCCACCACTGCCTTCTATTTTGAAAGTATACTTGCACGATGCACTTTTGCATGTAGTATTTTTAGTTTCCAGTCCATGCTGTCTAATCTGCCTAGCTAGAGCTTTGTGTTTTGGGGAGGATTTCTGTTTCGCAGCAGTTTTAGCAGCTGTGTGCTCTGAGGCCCCTTCTCTACATGATATGTGGTAGTGAAATGAGAGAATAGCAATGTGGAAGCAGGGTTGGACTGCTCCCATTTTATGTCTTCTGCAAAATGAAGAGCTGTTGCTGAGGAAGGGAAGGACCTGTCTGTCACCCCCTTTCTGCAAGGCTGAAGGCAGGAAGCCCAAGCTGGAGTGTTGCAGAGGTAGACATGGCAAGGAAATGATAAGCTGAGAGTCAGTCTTTTAAAGACACTTCATCAAAATGATTTGGGGCTCTTTGATCAATCAGTCTGGTTGTGGAGTTATATCAGATATGTGTGTCTGCAAACACCCTTCTCCTTATCATACAAGTCACTGCTCCTGGAAGAGAAAGTGTCCTGGGAGGAAAATAGCATGTGATGGTTTGGAGCCTGATGGCAAATACAAGCCAGTGAGGTTTACCTGGATGACCTAAATATGGCACATGTGCATTTTGAATCCCTGGGGAAGAATCCACCTTGTACAACTGCTTACTGAAAGCAGAAGGCCCTCTGAATGTTCCATGGCCCCTCCAGAGGCTTAGGAAACACTGGGAAAAAGCAGCCTTGGTGTGCTTGAGTCCCAGGCACCTTACCTAGCCACAGGGAACCCCTTGAAATTGGGAGTACAGCAGGGTGGGGTTACTCTGTCTTGGCAGCACTGAGACCTGGAAGGGAAGTTCCCTGCTCCTGGCTGCCTGTTAGTGTCCAAAAACCCTCCTGTGGTCATGGCTGGTGGGTTAAGCACAGAGACTATATGAAGCTGCTACCTATTGCAAGGAAGGGCCTGGCCAAGGACATTGCTGCCTTATGTATAAAAATAAGGCTTACATTTATATTTTTATATATAACTTTTCTAAAATTAGAAGGCAGGGAAGGTGAATCCATCTTCTTTGATAGTTAATGATACTGTTGACAGCAAGGAAGTAATGAGCATCAAGCTAAATTCCTTTCAGGAGTTATTCATACCTTTCTCCTTGTTGAATAAGGTAATTACATGCTTTTTGGTATGCTTTGTGGTTTTTGTCTTTGTGGACCCAAGTTGTGGGTAGAACAGAACTCAAATATACAAGGAATTCTGTCATCCTTAATTCTTTCATCCTTAGCAAATGGGTGAAAGAAAGCTTAAAACTAGTGATTTTTCATAAATAAGACTGTCTGTTTTCAGTTAAATGCTGCTCAGCTGGGAGGAGAGAACTTGAGAAATTCTAGCATTTTACAAGAAGTCTTCCATCTTTCTTTTCTGACTTTTGCAACAGAAACCTGAAGCTGGAGTTCTTTGGTGGTTTTTTGACTTGTGTTTTTCTGTCTTACTTTCCAGTTGGCCTGCTGCTGTGGTACTGCCGCTTGTTCCTTGTGCTGCAAATGCTGCCCAAAGATAAAACAGTCAACCAGCACCCGCTTCATGTACGCACTTTACTTCATCCTGGTGACTATCATCTGCTGTGTCATGATGTCAACAACCGTAGCTAACAAAATGAAAATGCACGTAAGTAAGAGATGAACTCACTGCTGCCTCTGGAAGGAAAAGGGGCTCCTTCCACAATTCTTCATGTGTAGGGGTGCTTCCTCAGAAGAGGCAGTTGATTTTCTCCACCCATCCACTTCTAAACTCAGACGTGATGATATTCCGTGCTCACCCTCTTCCTGTCACCCGCTGAGTATGTTTCACAACAGGAAGAGTCAAAGCCTTCCTCTCTCATTGTGCAGAAATCTTCTGGAGCTCATGTATCCCAAGTTTGTTGCACAGGTAGTGTCACAAGAGGATTATTAGGGAGCTTGTTATAGTAGAACAAATCAGTTCAGTCTAACGTTGAGTTTGTCTCTGGCAGTTTGTTTGCTAGCAGAAGCAGAAAATTGGAAAATAACTTTTTAAGTGTTATAATTTTAATTCAGTGTTCTTGGTGCTATGTGACAGACTGCTGCAAAGCACAGTGCTGCAGAGCCTTTACAAGGGGTTTCCTTCAGTGTGTGTTGAGTCATTGGCCTATAACAACAGCAGATATTGTTAATCTCTAATTGTTGTTTTAATTAAAGATCTTCAAAAGCATGAAAGGAGCTGTGGCTAAAACCAGATTTTAAAACTCAAGTTTCTTTCAGAGTCTTAATATAGCTTTCCTAAGCGAAATGCTCACACAGCCTGGTATTGCTCACGTACTGGACCTGTTGTACCACATATTTGGTTTGGTTTCATAAGCCACCAAAGTAGAACAAACCCTCTCTCTCACCCTCTACCAACTGCAAGAATAAAAGTCGGTTTCTAAGTAGACGGAACTATGGCTGCATGGCTTAGTTCTTAAAAATTAAGGTTCTGTACCAAACGCATCACTGGGCCTGCTTCAGGGTTGTGAATGTGCTTGTCCTGGAGGTTCAGAAGGCTCCCCTCGCTGCGGGCATGTAGTTGTTTTGTGTTCCCCTCCCAAGAGAGTGCTGTGTGTGCACGGTTAGGGCTGTTTCCTCATTGAATCAGTTGCTGGACAAGCTGATGCCCTGCTTACATTCTGCACTTTGGTTTTGGTTGTCTTTGAAACACTTTCCTCCACAGCATCCCAGTTCCAGAAACTGGTGGCAGCACTCTCTCCCTGCAACACAGATGGCCCAGCGGGCTTATGGCAGGCTAATTTGAGGGCTTCTGTGCTCTGCTGCCACTGACCTTTCTTTCTTCCAGTTGTACCCTCTTCGTATATTCTGTCCTAATTTTCTTTCATTTAATAGCACTTTGCATGAATTGTCCTAGTCTCACTTTCTTGCCCCAGGCCACCAGAAGTTGATGACAACCCTGTAGGAGAACCCAGTACAGACATGATGCTTGCCTGTGAGCTGTGACTTAAAAATTGTTCAACATGTGTGTTCTGAAATTGCTTGCCAGGAGTTTCTTTGACTTACTAGATGCTGAGCTTGGCAATAAAGTGAAAAACTTAAGGAACCTGAGTGTGTGGGAGACAAATTATGTGCTCATATCCAAATTTCATAAAGTTGTTTTCCATCAGTAGTGTGGTTTTAAAGCAGCTTGTATCCCTAACAAAAAAATACTTCTTACCCAACAGAAAAGTGATTCAAAAAGCCTACAACAACATGCTTTTCAGTATTGCCAAATTTCTTTTCCAGTTCATAGTCTTGAAAGCTCAGTGTGGGAGGAAATGGCACAAAGAATAGCTGTTACTGTGAAGTGGAAAGAGAATCACCCTCTTAGTTTAGAGCATTTGAAGTCTTTGAATGGAAAATGGACCATCTGAAAGTAGGCTTTCGTTATCTGCTCTCTAATTTAATAATTATGTTTAGGGCTGTTAAAAGTTGAAAGACCCCTGAAGTTAACTCAGCCCAGTTGTAATAGAGCATATATAGTGAGATCAAGGAACACTCCTAGCTCCTGAAACCAGACTAGTAACAAATGGTTTGCATGATGTTTCTGGGACCTCACCTTCTTGGGTTTTTTTGAGAGGAGACAGAATTTTAATTGATTAGATTTTTTTTTTTAAATTTTTGTATTGAAAAAATTAAAATTTCAAATTGTAGTGAAGTCCTTTATGGAGCTGTAATCTTGGCAAGGAATCATGTCTGCTTTATCAGTTTAGAGTTCAAATACCCTTGCTAATCTTAGGTGACAGGAATCTCTCTTTTGTCAGTGAGAGGGTTTGGTTTTTTGGTTGGTTGGTTGGTTGGTTTTGGTTGATTTGCTTTAAATTCCCAAATCTAAAGGTATTGTAGCACTTGGTCCTTTGGCATTATTTTGCAAGGAAGCAACACCAAATGTACATCTTTTATGGACACCTTCATCAGAGACTTTTAAAAAATGTTTGTATTTGTTTTACAGTATTTATCTACCCCCATGGTCATGCATTCTGTCTATTAAAAGACATTTAGGACTTCTTTTGGTTCCCAAGGTGCCAGATTTGCAGGGCCAGCTCAGAGCTGAGGATGTGCTCTGTGCCCTGTGACATGGCTGGAAAAAGAGGAGTCCCAGGGTGCTCAGCTTCCACAGCCTCACCAAAGGTGGCAGATTAATGAAACAATGTGTCAGTGGGAAGACACGGTATCCATGGAGTATATGGGTACTGTTTCAAAACCTCTGTTCCTAATCTAACCAGCACCTTTTTATGGATGTCCTTTTTCTGTGATAAGCCTTAGGAATTGAACAGTGTCTTTTGAGGGAGTGTTCCTTCTCTGTTAACATTTTCACTCTTCCTCCTCTCCTAAGCTGTTCTGGTGTCCACAGGACACGAAGGGAGAGGGGCCTGAAGGTTAAATTCTGAAATATTTGCAGTGAAACCAAGGTATTTGTGTTTGATCTCTGGGCAAGAAGCAAGAGGCAGTGGAGGGGCAGGGAAGGAAGGAGCTGATGGTTTTGACTGGGAAAATATTTTGAATAGTAGGATGCAAAATTGAATTTAGTGGAGCAATGTTGTGTATCAAGGCAAAAGATAGGGTGGTTCATCAATCAAGACATGAGAGCCCCAGTGATGGGGACAAAAATACAGAAAAGACCAATATGCAATTACACAAAATGATCAAGTTAGACTTGACTCTGTTGCAAAATTAGGCAAAGCAGAACCCAACTTGAAGTGCTTCTATGCCTTGACTCCTATTTTTTTTTTCCAGTTATGCAAGTTTAGATTTTGATTAACAGATACAGCTTTACTCACAATTGTTCTTATGAAGCAGCACCTTGCATTTCACAGCCTTCAAAAGGATAATTGAAAAAATAAAAGGGACAGAATTGTTTCGGTCTCTCAAAAGAGTGTTTTCATGTTTTGGTTTGGTTTGGTTTAGGTTTTTTTAATTGAATTTTTAATGTTAAAGGTATTTCAAAACTAGCGGTTTCAGTCTGAAAGTATCCATATCCTACTTAAATAATGAAAGGAAAAATAAGAAAGATGTTTTCAGGAAAGCAAACACCAGTGAAACTCATTTCATTTGTATGAAAGCACTTTCAGTATTAGATGGTTACACATTCTTGCAAAATATGCTTTCAGGCTTGTTTCCTCAGCTAGGTTTATATCTTGGTCCTTAACTTCATTATTGTATGTTATACCCCAAATTTGCTACCAAAAATAAGTTTTTAATTGCAGATGCCCACTGCATATTTCTAATAAGAATTTAGCCATAGATTCAAGATAACATGTGTTTTAGTCCAATCATTTTTTAATTTTTTATTTCATTTCTCAGCCACCCATGACAGGTTTACCTGGTTTTTTGCTCTTGATTTTTCCACCTACACAGATTTTTTTTTTCATGCTTCTTCCTTTTCCATAATAAAGTTTGTCTGCCATATTCTCCCTCTTTGGATGAGGACATCCAGATGAAAGCAGTCTCTTTCAGGCCCATTTCTACACACTTCTTTCTTCCTATTCTCCCTCTGGTGCTGTTTCCCGCACTCCTGCACTCACGTGTTTGGATGCAGACAGACCCAAACTCTGAGGTGGCCAAGCCCCATCAGGCTGGTGCCTGCCTGGATGCACTATGACCATGTTGGCTTGCTTCTTGCTCTGAGATTATTTCAGGTACCTGCAGCTTGCAGTGAGGGCAAAGCAAATTCAGGGCAGTCTGTTTCTGCTTCTGTAGATGTTGCTTGAAGTTGTTGAACATCTCAAAGGGCTTCAGTGCATGTTGGAAAATTGCAGACTTAGCTGTAATAACATCACTGCTTGCACAGCAGCTGAGATGCTTGTGTTATTTGATACGATACTGAGTTTCTGCAACAAGAATGCTTTGTCCTCTACTCAGAGGCCAAAGAATTTAGCTTATGTTGCTTTTAAAGGTATGAAAGTAGATATTTCACTGTATCATGGCAAATAACTAATCTGTGACCTAACAACTGTGAAAACTATCCAGCAAGTGGAAAGCATGGTAAACCACCATGGAAAGCACAGTAAATAGGGTGGGCAGGTTTCTCAGAAGCTGAACATGTTTCAGAGATACAGATTTAAAAAAAAAAAAAAAAAAAAAAAGTCTTTTTCATCTTTCAGTGAAGTCACATAAGTCTTGATAAATTGTTCCCAGCAGTAGACCAACCTCTCACAAAAACATCAGTCCTATTGTCCCCAGCATTGTACTTCTGTTTATTATCTGCTGGCATCCCCAAGAGTTTAGTTTTATTCTTGTTTTGTCCTTCAGGGTGATGGATCTCCTAAAGGGGCTTTCAGTCCCACAGGACTATTCCTGTGGCCATCACTTATTACTGCGAGCATTGTGGATACTACATGATGGCTGAGCTCTTTATTGCTTGTGTGGGCACAAATTGAGCTATTGTTCTTGTGAATCTATTTATTTTCTCTCAGCCAGATCTGTAAGGAAATAACTTCTTAATGGAGAAAAGAACATGTAGGGTCAAAAATCCCATCAGTATGCAATTAAAGAAGATACCTATTTCTAGTTACACAGAAATTTGTTTTTAGTTAGCTAGACAATCAAGTCCTATGGTCCTTTGTTTTGTTCTGTAAGTCTTGTAAGCAAAATTGTGCTTGGTACCAAGAACAGATCTTGCAGAAATCTGTCTCCTTGGTAAATACTATTATCAAACAAATAAGTAATTCTCCCAGAAATGTTGTTAGTTCATTATTATGTGTCTTTCTAACCTTTGCTGAAGGATGGTTTTGTAAGCAAAGAATAGGAAAACATTAACTGACAACCCACATGCTTTCCTTGGCACTGCTGTGGCCTCTTGGCTTGCCCTGGCATCACTGTGGCATTGATAGTTCTCATAATTATGCCAGTTAATCCATTTGCTCATTTTGAATGCTGGCACGTCTGCCTGGTCTGACATTTCACTGCCTTCCAAGACCTGGGAAAAGTGTTGTTGATGCTGCAGACAATTTCTCAGAAGCTTTCGAAAAACTCTTGGGTGCAAGTTAGCTACAGCTACTCATTTAATGTCCATCTTCTTATGCACTGGCTCTTCATCTCTGAGTTACTGCTGAAAGAGCAACTCACAGTGGCCCAGCTTGAATCCATTCTTGTAATACCATGCAGCTGTGTTCAGACCTGCTTTTCATCTCCTCAGCTGTTCTGTCTCACCTGGGATCAGCTCTGTGTTGTAGTTAGGTTTCCTATCCTTAGCTCAGCAACTCGGTATTGCTGTGAGCTGTAAAAGAATTTATCTTTGAGAAACCGCACAGAGGATTGTAGAGCTCTTGACTGGTTTGTTTCCTGGAACTAGAATGGAAATTGCATACCCTGCTGAAGGAGGCAGGGTTTCAGAGCCCAGTTGGCTGGAAGCTGGCAGTTTACTTGTTTATCCCTTGTTTCCTGCATCTCAGAGGGCTTTCGACACAGCTGGGAATGCTGCTTGATGGCTTGCTCCCAAGCCCTGTTTGTTCTTTCACTGTCCTGGCTCTGTGTACTGACCTGCCTGCTGAAGGAAGAGGTTTCCTTTGCCAAAGTTATTTATTTACTTATTTATTTATTATATTGTGTTCTGCCACATGTTGTCTTCTCTCTCCTCCAATTACCTGTACAGGTATCACCAGTCAGCTCCAGAGGGTTTTATGTGTTTCTCAACTGGTCTCACTAGCTTCAGCTGTAAGCTGTAAGCATACAGAGGCCCTTTTTTCTTTGGAAGGGACAGTGGTTTTCTAATTAAATGCCTGTATTTCTGTGAAGATGAAAGGTTCCCTGGCTGTGGTGGGAGGTTCTGCACAGAGGTGCCTCACCAGTGGGTCCTGGCCACACAGACCTTCTTTTTGAGCACCCAGCCTCACGTCCATATGCTGAAACTGAAGCCAAAATGTGCAGCTGTTTGCTTTCCCCTTGCGGTGAGAGCAAGGCCTCAAAGGCAAATATTTAATGAGTTAAGAGAAGGGTGGAATTTTCCTGCCTTTCTGTTAATTTTAAACAAAATCAGGGCAACTGGCACAACTCCCTTTCAGAGACTGTAATGGAGAGGAGGGTTGGTGATGCTTGGATGTGCTTCAGTCTGCATTGCCACCCAGGGCATCCCAAGCCACTCATGTAAGCTGAATTGCTGAAGCAACCAGAGTCTTTTGCTGTAAAGCATGAGAAGAATGGAGAAGGTCCCCAGGGGGAGGGTATAAACAGTAAGGAACAGGGATATCTTGAGCCAACAGAGCTGAAGTGAAGTGGGCTTGTACCCCAAAGCATCTGTAAGGAATGGAGGTTCTGAAAATTTAAGTCTCTTGTGTTTTACGTTTTATTATAACACCTGAATCCTTAAATACAGGCTGAAGGGGTGTCAAGAGTGAAAGGTGTTAGAAGCCAGTGAAAAGTCTATGATGCACAGACATAGACATGCTTTTTTATGAGGGCCTTGTGTCCTATCTAACAGCTTATAACATGTTCTGCTTTTCAGATTCCGTTCTACAAGGAGATGTGCAAGGGTATTCAGGCGGGTGAGATGTGCGAGAAGTTGGTGGGATACTCTGCAGTGTACAAAGTCTGTTTTGGAATGGCCTGTTTCTTCTTTTTATTCTTCTTGTTCACCATCAAAATTAACAGCAGCAAAAGCTGCCGAGCATACATTCATAACGGGTGAGTTTTTTGTTTGATTGCTTAATTTTCACATCTCTTTAGAGGTTTGTGCCGCCAACTTTCCACTTGGGTGTCATAATAGCAAAAAAGCTCCCTTCAATTACAAAAATTGATTTTACTGCTATTGGCAGAAATAGTGCAGTCAAGTGAAAACTAAAGTGGTAATCAAGGGTTTTTTTGCCTCTTGTTGGGCTTCAAATAGAGATTTCTTGTGGTACTTGATTTGAAGACCTCTAATTCCTATTATAAACAGGTGATGTTTTTTTTTTGTTGTTTTTCTTTTCCTCTGATCCAGATTTTGGCTTATTAAACTTATAGTTCTGGCAGCAATGTGCTCAGGAGCCTTCTTCATTCCTGATCAGGACACTTTCCTCAATGGTATGTCCTCCTTACTTTGTTACGCTGCTTTGATCTGTACTATCTTGTGGGTGGTTAAAAACCCTAGAGCTCTGATCAACATGAGTATCATGATGTTTCTTCAAGTAAAGCTTGTATGGGCCTGGTGCAAAAAGAGTATTCAGAACTGTTTTGGGGGGGAATGCTGTGTGCACAGACATGTCTTCATGGAAATGTGCAGGAAAGAGCATGTTTCTTTCTGACCAAGAGCAGGCCAAATGGATAGGTAACAGTACCACTGCAGTGCTGTCTTGCAAATTCTTTAAGAAACAGGGAACTGTAATGGTGCAAAATACGTTGTTCACTCAAGGACACAGAGTGGCATGTTAGTTTGGCTTGTGCAGGTAGCTCTGGTGTAGTACTCTAGCTGGGCGTCATGCTGTACTCTGGGGAGGTGCCAGTGCTCAAGGGGGCACAGTGACCTGCCAGGTGCTGGTGTTTGCTGCCTGAAAAACTGCAATGACCCAGAAGAATTTGGGATGTTGTTAGTTTTCAGGCTGGTGGCATAAATCCAATAAAGTAAAATTAGATTTCTTGGACCATGGTATGAGTACTCTGCAAAGAATGACATGTCAAAAGCATTTCCACTTTTGGAAGGCAGCCTGGCACCACACAAGCATGCTGGTACTAGCTCAGCACTTAAATGCCAGCTCGGAGGGGAGCTTCTCACTGGAGTCTTCTGGGCTAGGAGCAAAAATCCTGGTGCTACTGAGATGAATTTGCTCTCTTGTGAGAGAGATACTTGAAGGCCCGTAAGCTATTGAGTCTGGACAGGTGGAAAGGTGATCTGCAATTCAAAGGATTGTTTGCATATGATGCCTGCTTCCACTAGGACTTGGTTACATTGTTCAGAACACCAGTTTCCTTTAGCCAGTGTGTTTAAAAGGAGAGAGTAATATAGAGGAAGAGAATAGAGTGGGTAGACATACTGTGAGAACAGTATTCTGGGAAATTAAAGGTAAAAACCAGTGCAAGTGAACCACTGACAGGTATAATTCAGCTTCTTGCTCTTGCAGTTTGTTTGGTCCTGGCTCAGTTTGATGTCCCAGAAGTAATGCCCCTATTCCTCTCCTCTGTGAAGTTATGGGATGGCTATATGTGCTTGTTGTTAGTACCTAAGGACATTGTTTGGATTAGAAAGATGTAGCAGTACAGTGCTTAGTACTCATGAGCAAGCAAGACTGCCTGTTATCTTTGCAAGTGACCTGTTTCATAGTGAGAAGTCTTCAAGAACTGATGCGTTTGCAGAAAAGGAGAAAGAGAACTTTTTGTGCTGATTCTCAACAGCAATCTAACCTAGTGTGGAAATACAGCATAACAAGATTTATTCCCCATACTACGTCTTGACATTTCACTCTAAAGCCATATTCTCCACTTCCTGCTAAATTGTCCTCTAGTCAGTCTCTGAATTTGAGATTTGCAGATGAATTGGGAATTATATGTCATTGTTTTCTCTTTTTTTCCCCTTTCTATCAAGAAACTTTCACTGTTACTTGGTTTGGTTTGAGATTTTGTTTATTTGGTTTTGTTTGTTTGGGGGGCATTCTTCCTTATTGCTTATTTTTTTCTTAAAAAAAACCCAAACGTCTCTTGTCATGCTACCCATGCTCACCAGTTTGTTGATCATGGAGGAGGAATATTACATGCAAGCACTAGGTTTGTATGGGCTGTAGTGTTAATTCCCCACTGGCCATATTAACCTTATCTGTTATGGACCCATAAAACATCCTGCAATATCCTGTGACAGTGGGATATCCTGAGAGTCTGACCACTTAATTATTCATTCCATTGGTGGTCTGCTTTTTCCTATTCCACTTCTTCCAAACACACGTCACTTGGTGCTCTGTCTATTTTTTATGTACCTTTTTACAGACTATCTTCTTCCATTTTTTTATATTGTATGTTTAAAGAACAGCATGCTCGCTTGCTTTCAAATAATAAGTTTGTGGTATAGAAAGAAAAAATAATCTCAGTGTGAACTGCTAATGGAAACATGCCCTTACCGTTCTCATCTTCACTTCACTGATACAAGCTTTTATCGAAAGGAAAACATAACAGAAGGATATGACTGAATTTTGCTGATGCATTTCCTTCTTCTCTGAAATCAACTGCACTCCTGGAGTAATTTACAGGCTATGCACTGCACAGAAGCACAAACTCTGTATGCAGCTAAACATTAAAATAGGTATCTGTATTTCCTCAGAGGCTTCTTATGTTGCACATAAGAGATCTGTTGTTCAAAGTACCCAAACAGCTACCCAAATACAGTCTATGTAGGTCACCAGTTAAGTAGGCAAATAACCTGTCTTAAAATTAGTCAGTGAATACAAAATGTTCTTTGGGAGTGGCTTAGAAAAGTATTTGTAAGTACATAAACCCCACCTTTGTTTTTCTGTGGTGCTGTAACCTGGATTGGAAGAAATTTCCCTTTTTACTGCTGGGTAATACCTTGCAATTTCAGAGTTTAAATTCCTGTGCAATACCTTCACACCACCTCCCTCCTCTGGTCACACAAATAAAGGCTTCAGTATTTTCTGTCTGAATATAGTATCTCATAGTCTCAACAAAAATTCTCTAGGTTAAGGAAACTCAGTAGGCGTCCTAGTATGATTGTGTTGAAAGTGTAACAGGTTGCAAGCTGAATTCATAAGGAAGCTAATCTTGAGTTAAGTGAGCTGGCCTTTCATCTGAAATCTCTTATCTCCTGCTACATCTGTGGGCTTGAGATATTCAGATCGCATTAACAGCTTCCCTGCATTGACAATAATTCCATTTTATCTCAAAGGAAAGGCTACTGCAGTTTAACCTATTTTCTGCCTCTCTGCCTTGCAGCCTGGCGCTACGTAGGAGCAACAGGAGGATGCCTTTTCATTGTCATTCAGCTCATCCTGCTGGTTGAGTTCGCACACAAATGGAATAAAAATTGGTATGTGTTGGGCAAGTAGTTATTTGCTTAAACTTCTGATGCACTCCTGACCAATACTTTTCTCGTAACAAAGAGTAACAAAGAGCAGTACCATGGATGTAACTTTTGGAAGAAGACACTTTCATGTCAATATTCATCTACTTTCTCCTCTACCAGAGGAAATGTTTCCTTGTTATTCACTTCTACTCTGCTGATTTATTCTTTATCTGATTTGCTCGGCTTCCAGTAAGTGTGCTGGGATGCAGAACTCCTCAGTTGGAAAGTTTGTTTATATTTTATATGAAAATACACTTACTAAGAAGTGGAGTGGTGCAAGAGAGTAAAACTGGATTTGCCAAATGTAATAGTGAAACTGTATGCAATGATGTAAGCTGATAAATTCTTCGTTCTTGTGTCAGGTTAATGCACATCAATTTTTTTTTCTCAGCATGAGAACTGCAACTTTCTCTTCATCTTCTTTCCTGTCATCTAAATGGGCAAGATTCCATTACCAACTCACATATACCCCATTTGGGCACTGACTTGATTTCTGATTTAAGTGTATTTACTATAACCTTCCAAGCCCTTAGCCTCTCATCAATTCAATATACTTAAATTGGCCTCCCACATATATGCAGGAACTCCTGCCTCCACCTTTCTATCTCGCGTTTCTTCCTATACAAACTTTTGCAATCCTCTCTTGTTCTAGTTAGGTTACCAACTGCAAAGAAAGAGTTTTAGCAGATCTTTGGGCTTTGTTAAATTAATTTTTGGGGAGGTAGAGGTGAGAGCTCCTTATACCACAGATATTTTTAATGCTGATAACTGTAGCTGTTTTCTTGTGGATGAAAGATTTTCGGTAGCAGCATTTAGCTTTAACTCTCCCTACATTAAATATTCTTTTAAAATAAGTCATGTTTCAACAAAACACCAGGAAAAAAAACCAAAAAAAACAACAAATTAAAAAGACTTTCCACACACCAAACAGCCCATCATGTCAAAACAACTCTTGTAGTTGCTACTCTTAAACCCTGGTGATCTTTGCAAGATGAGAGTGCAGAAGAGAGGCCATGCTAAGCAGTATGGCTGTGTTCTCTTTGTGTGGAGACCACCACTGGCTTGTTGAGCCTGGGACATTCCAAGTTGCCACTGAGGAAATCCCTGAAGTACTGAGCTGAGATGTGCTGATGGGCTGATTGCAGAGACTGGGAGTTATGGGAGTCAGTGCTGAGCTATAATTACAGAAAGGGCTGAGCATGATTCTATAGAAGATAAACTTGGATGCTAAGGAATTTTTCCCTCTGTTTCTTGGGAGGAACCTGGCAAGGGTCTGTGTTAGTGTAGTGAGCACATGTGCTTCAGGAACGCAAACACTGTTTTTCGGGTTTAGGATATGAACTATTCAGCTATTAGAATTTTATGTTTTGGGAAAGGAAAGACAAAGATAAGGTGCTTGTTTCTCTCTCCCCAGGACTGCAGGTGCAAACCACAAGCAAGTGTGGAGCGGTTTGCTTGCCTTGGTCACTCTCATCTTGTACTCCATTGCTGTGGCAGCCCTGGTTCTCATGGCTCTCTTCTACACTCGCTCAGAGGGCTGCATGTACAACAAGGTCCTGATCGGAGTTAACGGGGGCCTGTGCCTCTTTGTGTCGCTGGTGGCCATATCGCCCTGTGTCCAAAACTGTGAGTCCACTGACCTCTTCTCCTCTTGGATGTTGGGTATTGTTTCAGCTGTGTGCCTGCAGGCATGAGCCATGTCTGGGCAGGAAGTCTAATGATAGTTCAGAACTGGTGCTGCTCTTGTCTCTTTATCTACATTATGAAGTGCTGTTGCTGGTCATCTGTACTGCTAAAACTATAGAGGTGTGAGACACTTTGGGTGTGCCATCAGGTAGTCATACTGTAAAAAAGCTCATGCTCTGATGGCTGTTGTTGTTGAAAGTTGTTGTAAGTTGTTGTAAGTTGTGAAACTTACCTAAGTCTTGTAGTGCTAGCAGTTGAAGTTGTCAAACTCATTCACCCTATTTTTACCATTTACTTTTGACTACTTGTGTAGTTTGTAAAGTTTGGGCCCAGAGGAGCTGACAGCAGTATTTCATACTTTGGTGTATTTTATGTGTGCTGTTGGTATCTTGAATACATTGGACCTGAAAATGGTAAAGCGACTCCAACACCGATTTTACAGGGAAATAAAAGTATTGTGGCACCTGGTCAATAGCTTTTGAAAAGCTGGTGCTTTTGGCGAAAGCAGAGGGGTGATTCTTTACTTACACGTGAATCTCTAATGACTTTCTAAAAATGCCAGCAGAGCTGGCTTTTTTCTCTTGGCAGGCCAGTGGAACTGTATCCAATCTGCTTCAAATCCTTGTTTTCTGCTCTAAGTAAAAATAAAAGATACTGTCATACTGTTCTTTGAAGGATACTAATTTCTTTTTCACTTTGTTAAACTGTCTACAAAAATAACTTTTTTTCCTCTTTCTTGTGAAGGTCAGCCCCATTCTGGTTTGCTGCAGTCAGGAGTTATCAGCTGTTATGTCATGTACCTCACTTTCTCAGCACTATCCAGCAAACCACCAGAAACTAGTAAGTTATCTGATACTTTATGTAAATTCTTTTAGACATCCCATGTACTAAAAGCAAGAATTTAGCAAACCTGAAATAACAAATTTGGGGATATAGAAGTAATGGAATATAGACGTGTTGATCTGTTCTGGCCTTCACAGAAGAAATTGCAAATATACAAACATATCTATGCAGTAGAGAGACTGTGCAATTGGCACTCTCCATGTACCTTAAATGGTTTAGTCTAGGGGAGCTTAACTTACCTTCCATGAGTTGCATCTGTTGCATCAGAGCAATTTCAATCTGTTTCCTATGAAAAAATTTCCCAAAGTCTTGTAATCTGTTCTTCCTACGTCAAGTGCACGTTCTCATACAATAGGGTATGACTAAACATGTAATGTGTTTGGTCTCATGATGGAAAAGGAGTTGGAACAAATGGCTCTTGGATGCCTCTAGATCTTGCTGGGTGATCAGCTCCATCTGAAAGTTTACTAGGTCCAGTTAGTAGGTGCTAAAGAGTGGATATACTAAAATGACTTTTTTTCTTCTAGAAAAAGTGTGCTAAAGTGTGCTAGATAGCCTTAGCACTGGATTCCTAATGGAGAAAAGACTTGAGTAGCACTCATATTTTGTTTTGAGAGGAAACATTCCAAGAAAGGACTCGGAGTTATGTTGCAGTAGAGATGATGCTGTTCTTCAGCAGATTTCCTGAACTCCACTTGCCTTCCATTGGCATTCCAAGTCAGGAGTATGGAACTCCCTAGAGTTTGAAGGTCTTTACACTATGAAACCCCAGCAAGACTTCACAAGCACAACTTAAACTTTGCTTTACCCAGATAACTATCAGCTTCACATATTTGGACTGGAAGCATTCTTTTCACTTAAAGAAGGCTTTTCTGGCTTGAATTAGTACTAAAACACCCTTTTTTATTATTGCTCAACTCTAAGTCTTGAATAGCTGAAACAATAACTAGAGGAAAATAAGTCAACTGGCAGGAAGCAAAAGTTTATACAGACACTTCCCAAGAAGAAAGGGGAGAGACATGGGAAAAAATATCTCTGTCACACTTGTATATGTACAGACACACACAAAAGTATTCTAGACTTAAAAAGGAAAACCAGACAGCATTTAGGAGTACGATTTACTTACAGAGCTAAAGCAGTGCTTTGAATGAATATAGAGTGGAATTTAGAAGGTGTTTCAATTACTCCCGACACAGTGTAAAAAGAAAAAGAAGGGGAAGAAAGTATGTATGGAAAGAAATCATTGGCCTTGTGTTGTTTTGTGCTTCTGACAAAGACTTAAGAGGTTAAATGAATGCTCTGATTCTTCTTGTATGTGTTGCAAGTGTGGTCATTGCATTTGTCAGAGTATGCATCATGCACTCTCTCTTAGACCTCCTTGAATCAGATGCTCCTCCTTGTGCTCCCATGACCGAGAATTTTCATGGTTGTCATCTGCTCTGATATGCTCCATCCTCCCTTTTCTGTGTTATAGGACTCTCCATACTGGCCTGTCAAACGTGCTAGAGAATGTATGGGGTGCTGGTACTTTCTGTGGTGTCCCATGCCCTGTCACTCGGGTTTGCCATTAACTTACCTATGTTAAGGCATTACCCTAATTTGTCAAGGAGGGATTTCCAAACTGTCCGACTTTCAAATTGGACACCTTGCATACAAGGCCAGAAGAAAATGCAGGCTGCAAGTATTTGCAACACCCAAAGAGAGTTGCAAATATATTTAGAAAGAACAGGCAAACAAAAAGTTATGTCTCTTGAATCTGTGCTTATTATAACATACCTTAGCTTTTTGGTGCCAGACTTCATTAAAATGCTGACCAAACAGTGGGCCTTGCTGCAGATGTGTCCCTGATGGATACAGGTAGGGGAATCTGCACATCTCTGGCGAAGGTATTCCATACAGGCTAATCATCCTCTTTTTTTGCTCTCACCTCCGCACTGTCCCCTCTGTGTCCTTATAAGGCTATTTGTGCAGCACTGCAGGGCCATGCAAAATCCTCCTCCACCAGGTCAGGGAACTGACTGAGTTTATTTTTAACCTGGATGTAGCCTTTGCTGCATTTCTTCCTCTGCCTCTACCAACAGTTGTGCTGTCTCAATGGGAATGCATTGTGGCTACTGGAAAGTAGAAGGAGATACCCTTAAGCAGCATTGACTCAAAAAGCTCTTGATTTGAGATAAAGTGAAGCTGTAATCTCTTGCTTTGGGGTGATACTGCAGGATACTCTCTGCCTTGCCTTGATTCCAGGAAGATATCAAAATGCCAGATGCAACTGGGAACATCAAGGACTGAATTGGCTTCATTTCAGGGACTTAGAAGTAGGATTTGATTAGATGCTGAGACAAGATATTACCTGAACTGGTGCACCTTTTTTCCCTTGGTCTTCTGTATATTCCTCTGAGAATAGGGCTACTACTGACTGCCTTTTTTCACTGTGCATGAATTTCATTGTTGTCCTCAAGGCACCCTTTCTGTCAAAGAAATTTCTGGCTCAGGTCTGCACTGTCTTGATCTTATATGGCTGTGGAGTGTGGGCAGACTTCCAATTTCTAATTTCTAACTCTACAAAATGGATTTTTTCTTTTTCAGTCTGCTGTGGTCAAATAGAGAATTTTAGTATCCTAATAAGTTGGATTTTTGTTTTGCCTGAAACACAGAGTCTACAAAATCAGCTTTACAGATTTTTTTTTTTTGATCTTTTTTAAAAGATAGGTTGAAACAGCTGAAATGTACCTACCCAGTGTCTGAAGTAATAAAAGTATTTCATTGAAAACTGCCAGTTTGAAGATTACTTTGAAATGCAGCGAAATTATCTTTGCAAACTGTTCTTTCTGTTCGATCTGTTTTGTGAAGTCCTGGATGAAAACAATCGGAATATCACAATCTGTGTACCTGAATTCAGTCAAGGCCTGCATAGAGATGAAAACCTGGTTACTGGCTTGGGTACCACAATTTTGTTTGGCTGCATTTTATATTCTTGGTAAGTCTGGGGGTTTGCAATTACCTTGCTGTAAATACAGTGTTGTGGTCCAAACAGTGAAGGCTTTTAGCAGAGCTCATGCAAAATCACAGAGAGATGTAGAATAGAGCTGAGCTGGGGAGTTCATATTCTCCTCAGTTTCCGAATTATAAATGTTTTAGCTAAAAACGTTCTACAAGATAACAACTTTTGAAACAAATATATCTCATTAAAATCAAATAGAGCAGTTTACATCTAGAAGTGGAGGGAAAAAATTTCCACCTGTCCTTCAGCCCAGGGTTCTTTGATCCTCTATTTACTCTTTCATAAGAAAAGCTCTATGCAGTTATGTCCACCTAAAAAATCTACCTGAAATTTTTGTAGCCTCTTGGCAGAGGCTATGATTGTTCTTGGGGGTTTTTGAAACAAGCAAACTGTTTGGAAGGGTTTAGGGCTTCCTTGGATGAGTGATGAGCACAGTATTGCCATCACGATTTGCCAGAGATCTGCTCTAAGAAAACCCCTCTTTATGCCCATGTATCTTTGATGCTCACCTTATATTATTGCAGCTCACATCAGTAAATTAAGTCATACTCTAGGATGGGAAGTTGCTGATGATTGAAAGGTGATGTATCTTGTGTTTTGGCTGTGCAACTTGCCAGGAGACAACACTGCCTGTCTGCTGCAGGTTTTTGAGCAAATTCTGCTTCTGAATCAGTCCACTTCAAAATTCACGTACTGAAATTCCTTCATAATTTTGAAGTGAAAACAAGAGACTTACTCTTCTGTTATCAAATACGCATATGTCTTCTGTTTAACTCTGATATAAAATAAATGGATATCATGTACCATGGATCTAGTTCATGGTAGAAGAGCATTTCCAGTGCCTCAGGGAGGTGTTTCAAGAATGCAGACAATATTCATGTAACTTGTCTAGGGAAGTGTACTGTGCAGCTGGGGAAATAAGAAGGTGTTCAAGGGGAATGTTTTTGAAGCATTACTTACCAAGGCTTGTACAGCAAAGCATTACACAACCTAAAAGGGCAAGACTGAAAGAAATGTTTCCTATCAAACAAAACTAAAAAGAATTCCCCTCAGACAGCTACAGTCATGCAAGAAAGTGATTTCTAGGAACTGGTACACTGACAAGAGTTACTGGTAATTTACTTTTGAAAACTGACTGCTGCCAGAGACCTGTGAGTTCGCTGGCAAAGCCTTTACAGAAATGCTGAGCCAAAGTGATGGCTGTGAACTGAGTATAAAAGCATTCGTTGTGCACAGCAGGGGAGATCTCTTCTGACTTGCAAATTGGAGTGCTAAGATGTTTGCTGCTGTCTGGTGGTGAACTCACCACCTTTCAGGAGTGACCTAATTTTAAACTCAAGATACAGAGTAAGTTGGCCAGTGGCCATCTGCCAGGTTGGTTTGTACCAGTGCAGAAAGAACTTTTTATGTACTTAGTGCTTTATGATAGCATCCAGGCAAATGCTTGGCTTAGACATGGGCGTAGGCTATTTATGTTTGCTGTGATGTCGAAAAGTCACCCTGTTGAGGTTAGAGTTATGCCCTGGAGTTTGACACTACCTTCTTTTCCTCCTAGTTTGACCTCAACAACACGATCAAGCTCAGAGGCACTGAGAGGAATATATGCAACAGCTGAAACTGAAGTGAGTTCTTGCTTCTTCCCACGGGATTTCTGTGCAGACTTTCTCCTCTGCTTTTCTTGTTGTTTTCATGGCCTGTAATTAGGTGTAAACAGAAACTTGTTTGTCCTACATGCCTCTCTGCATTGACCCTTCTGTAGCTCTTGCTGGTTTGGTGGAGGTGCCTTTATGTACTGAAATAATTTGCTGCTCTTGAAGTCTATTCAACATCCTATGGACTTCCTGTAAATGTTGTACTCTCCATAAGCTCATGTCCTCTCATTTAAAGGAAAAGTGTGCTGGAAAGCTATCAGAAAAAGAAGTGGAGGCATACTTGAATGTTTTCAGTCCTGATTGCCTTTGTTCTCATACCAACTGATTACGATCCCAACTTTTTATCTCATTTTTATTTCCTCACACAAGTACTTCCTTTCTTATTGCCTATAACTTCATCTCTGATGACATTTCTCATCCCTGTTTCAGCTGTACAGGTTTCTTCATTCCACCTGCCTGTTTGTTTGGCCTCCTTATCCTGAGAACACCCAAAAAACACTAGAAAATGAGTGGGGTTTTGCTGAGTAACAGTTACCCCTTACTTAGGCTTGGAAGTGTCACTCTTCAAATGTATGTGTGTGTTTGGAAGATGAATCTCCCTCCCTAGCTCTCTCTGCATTGGTGTTACTTTCATTCTGTAGTTTTAACTTCTTTTTTTCAAGTCTTTAATGAGAGTGTTAGTGAGAATTCAAAAATGCAGAAGCATCTGCTGAGGCACTTGATGTTTGCAGTATCTGGGCACAGGGAAGCAAAACACATTTCACTATGGGAGTGTTACACAGTGCCTGGGGAGCTTCGCTTTGGCAGGATGCTGCAGCTGGACAGGGTGCTGGACAAGGTGCTGGTACAGGGCAGCCTGCCAACTGGCTGGACACTTAGCACCAAGACCTGGCTCAGTCTGTCTCAAGTAGGTCCAGACAAGAGCTGTGCCATCCTGCCCAGTGCTGAGGGATGGCATCAGGAGCACTGGAGAGCAAACAGATGCCCTTCACACCCCTGCACCTCCTTTGCCCACCATACACCATAAGAGGTCTTGTCTAGGGGGTGTGGGTCTGCTCCCTGTGGAAGGAGCAGTGGGAAGGCTGGGGGCCTCTGGCATAGCATGGATGTGGGATGTGGCCCCTCACTGGGAAGGTTCATCTCGTCTGCCACAGTACTTGCCCACAGGATTAGTTCCAGACTGTTGCATATTAAAGAGCCAGACAAGAGCCACTGAATGTAAATATAAAGAAATGACAGATGAAGGGTAACTAATTGCACTCTGATTGCTTTCCCTGTGGCAAATGGCTTTGTCTCTCAGCCCAGAGTGAACACAGCTCTGCAGTTGTTGCTGCTGTACAGAGGGTCTGTCAGTGTCTGTGCTGGAGGCAGCTGAGCGTGTATAAGGGGCTGGGGTGTGTGTGCCAGCATTGCTAATTTCATCACTCTGTGCCAGGACTTAATTGCAATTGAGTAAAATGTTTGAGGGAACCCAGTGCTTGCTGCAGAATGTGAGTGCAGCGCCAGGGTAGCTCAGGCTGGCACTGTAGGTGAGGCTTGGCACGGAGTAGAAAAAGATACAGAATAAGGGGTTTACTTAAACTCTCAGACAGTCTCTTGAAAAAGAATGAACTTTTTGGCTTCTCATGAATTATGAACCCAGTGAGTGCAGGTAATCAGGGATATGCAGAGTAAAAACTGCCACTTGATGTTTCTGCTGGACAATTTACCTTAAAGACCTACCATCTGCTTTCTGGGAAAACATGCAACTGGCGCATTTGACGAATAAGAGAAATTAAAACACAAACTTTAGAATAGCAAGGGAAAATATTCATGCATGCACATGTGGTGTTCCAACCAACTTGGGGCACCCCAAACATGGTTTTACACAGAGTTCTTATACCCTTCAAGCATTCAGGTCCAGCATGATTTGAGTAATCACTAGCACAGACACCATCTAATATAATTATCTAATTATAGTAAAACTTTGCAAAGCAACTGTATTTCTGCAGCATTCTTGCCTCTTGTCTGTTGATTCAGACATCCTTGAAGTCAGCCTTGAGATAGTTACTATCCATGATGCTGGTATGGTTTCAAAGATGTTTTAGAGGGGCTAGGATTGTGGCCTTATCTTTGCTGTTCGGGGGTATCTTTTATCCTTCATGGACAGCTGTAATTTTCCAAGAAGCAAAGTCCTTATTTCCGAGGCTGGGCTGTTCTTTGATTTGTTTAACTTAAGCATGAACAATACCAAAGTCTCCAGTAAAATTCCAGTACCTCACTACATTGCACTGAATAATGTGAACTAATATAAGTAAACAAAGTTAATACACTTTCTTACTATAAAGACTGATTGGTATAATAGTTAGGGAAGTGAATTTCCCTAACAGGTTCATTGTCTTAATCAGACCACAAGCAAAATAAATCCCAGAGAAGGATTTTGTGAGAACAAATAATACTGGTGATGCACAACAGGAAGTGCTGGCTTGTACTGTGGTCTGATGCAGAAAATACTTATATATTTATTAGATGGTCCACACCTTTTCTTCATTTATGTTACCATTCAACACAGAAAGTGTCGATTTCAGCTTTCCTTTTTCCATCAGTTAAAAAAAAAAAAAAGGAAATCTTCATCTTCATTTAAATAAGCAGAAAAATCAACTTCCTTCTTTGATTCATTCTGCTTGTGCTCATTCTGGCTCCACTTCAGCAGAATCTGGCAAAGATAAGTACATTTCTGACTTATACTTTTGCAGTTGTAATTTCTAACCCATGCATCTGTTCTGACCTGCTCCAGAAAAGGGGGGATGGGGTAACCCAGGTTCTTATTAATAAATCCCTTGGCGTGGATTAGAGGGAAACAACACTGAATGTGTTTGAAAACATATATATGTAGGGTTTATTTTAGAACAGTTTTGTTTCAAAGGTAAACAGATATGTTGCTATTTTGGGTGTTACCATCTATATCTATCATTTATAGAAATATGGTATAAAGATGACCTGTAGGAAAAAATGCATAAGGGAAGGAAAAGACAGGATAAGGGTAAGGGAGAGTAAGAGAAAAAAAAGATGAGAGTGGAAAAATGTATATAGTCACTGCCCACGAGGTCCAGCGATGTAACTTGGTAGTTGCAGCTTCCATGTCTGTCAGTTGAAATGGTGGCCGTGATCTTTTGGGGTTGGGGGAGGGAAGCCCACCCACTCAAAGAAGTTATGAGTTATTATATCCATGGATAGTGTCACAGGCCATACCACGAGCCTCCAGCGTCTCCTGGGCCTTTGCAGAGTTCCTGTGAGGGACACAGCAAAATGGTTTCTCCCACCTTTCAGGATTCGCAGGGGGATGGGCTTTGGTGGGCCAACAGCTTCCTCTTCCAGCCTGCAGAAATCCCCTGGCTATCCTAGAATACATAAATCATTAATTGTTTCAGTCTTTGATGGCATCAGAGTTTTAAAAGTTACTTACACTTTCATCTTAGTACAGAAATTTCCTAAAAGGAACTTGTATGCAGATCTGAAGAGGTAAGTCCCCTAAATACAAATGTACTTCACCATAGCTTTTCTATCGTTTTGTGGTAATTATTTGCTCCTGTGTTGGACCCAAAGTTATGTAAAAAAGATAGAGTAATTCTTAAAGAATGTCTCCTTTCTTCAAATTTACTGAGTAGGTTTTTCTGAAGCTTAGAAACTGTTGTTATGAACTGTTGGTTAAATCCTAATTTGGTTTTGTGCTGGTTGGAAATACAAACCAGACTTTTCTAAATTAATGTTTGTAGCATAGACACAACAGACCTTCCTTCCCCAAATGTTTTGCTTTGCTGTAGCACAGATTCTTACCCTCTTCCTGTTGTCTGTTCCACAGGTAGCTCGTTGCTGCTTTTGCTGTGTACCTGATGGAGATGGTAATTTTGTTTTCACTGCAAAATTTAACTTATTTGTGGCTTTCAGGCCGAAACTAAGAAAGTAAGAACACAGCTGTGGATGAAGAGCTGCTCATATCCTCATTCTGTAGCATATCAAACTGAAGCAGATGAATTGCTCAAAGTTAGGCTACAGAGGGAAGCTAGAGATGTCACAACACCATTTTAAAAATACTAGGCTAGGTATTAATTCTTTAAACTGCAACATACAAAGAATAATCTCTGTTCTTTGCATGCCTGTGGGAGTGACTGGTTGCTGGATTTTTGGTTTAGCAGCTCTGGGGGGACTGCAGTTCAGGAGTGAGATAAGAAGGGAGTGTCCTTTTTGCAGACCTGGTACAATCATGGTTATCAGCATGGACTTGCCAGAAAAATATCATACAGGTAGAGCAATTTAAATGGTCCCAAAACTACTCAGTAGGCCAGGAAGCTGCTATAAGGCAGGATTTCAGTGTTAGTCCAGTTTTTCACTAAGGGTTTAGGCCCATAACCTGAGGGCAAAGATATGTTCAAGTGTAGGATCTGTATCAGTCATGCTTTCCTAAATCACACTGTAGATTTGTGTTCTTGGTGAAGCCAGCTGCTGTTTTCAGTACTCATTACATTTTCAAAAACTTCCGTGTTTCCTGTCTCTTGCAGCTGATGCTGAAGATCACATTGAAAAAAGGGGAGGCCAGACTGTGGTTTATGATGAGAAGAAAGGCACTGTGTACAGTTATGCCTACTTCCACTTTGTGTTCTTCCTGGCTTCGCTCTACGTGATGATGACAGTAACTCATTGGTTCCAGTAAGTGTATTTCTTTAAAACTGAGTAATTATCGTTTCTCTGTGTTGAGAGAGAATACGTGAACAGGAAGATCTGCTATTAGGGTCTCTTCTCTGCTTATGTTAGAAGCTTGAAGAGACATCACAAGTCATTCCCAGGCATTCTTGAGCAAAATCTTGTTCTATAAAGGGCGCTTTCCCTTGCTTCCTGTATGAGTTAACCTAATTAATGTCTCTGACCCACTTGGAAAAGTAGAGGATACTGCAGTCTGAGATATGAATAGTGTGATTATTGCTTTTTTTTTTTTTTTTCTTTACCAGTTATGAAAGTGCTCAGATTGAAAAATTCTTCAGTGGAACCTGGTCCATCTTCTGGATTAAGATGGTCTCCTGCTGGGTTTGTGTCTGTCTGTACTTATGGACTCTTATTGCTCCACTCTGTTGCCCAACCAGAGAGTTCTCAGTGTGAACAGTCAAAAGGTCATTCTAAGTTTTCCTCTGATTTTTTTTTTCTGTTTGTTTGCATGTTTATTTGGGGTTTTTGGTGTGGGGATTTTTTTGTGTGTGTGTGTTGTTTTTTTTTTTTTTTGAGTGAGGAAACACCTATCCCACTTATCATAATGTACCAGCTAGTATCTTTTCAGTCAGACTAAACAAATGATTGAAGACTTTTTTTACCTTTTTTATTATCATGAACAAGCATTGCCTAAGGGAACAAATCTGTTCCAGAACTTTATAATGCTCGTGTGGTATGTAGGAAACGCAGTTCTTGTATGAACTGGAATAAGTGAAATGCTTTTCAAATAACTGACATTTTTTCTCTGGCTTCATAGACAAGAAAAGAAAAAATCATGGTGCAGATGTATCTTCTTTCTTTCTTCCTGTAAATGTTGGGTATCTTCTAGCAAATATGCATTCCTTTTTATACTTTTTCATTAACTCAATCTTCTACAGTTTGCAGTGATGATTTGGAATGCTGTTTTGTAAAGCATATAATTCTTGTAAGTAGTATGCAGATTTTTTTTTCCAAAACCATATCTAAATACTTCATTAGAAGTAAGAGAATGTATAAGAATTTGATTGCCAAAGCATCTACTAAAAATTGTTTATCTACATATTAAATATATTAAGTTATTGTACACCCAGATTGAGAAAGGAATCTACCAATGATAGTATTTATTCTGTTATAACTTTAAAAGGCACCTAGCTATTATATGCAATTTAGATCTAGTCCAGATATTAACTGAAGGGGAGTCCTACACACAAATTCTCATTTTGCCCAAATTTGCTTTGCCAGATCATTTAAAAGTTGAGTGTACTGCATGGGGATTTAAGATATGGTACATTCTTCATTCACAATGTTTGCTGTTGAGCAAATGCTAACCACAGGAGCACTGTCAGTTGCTGTTAAACTTAAAAGTGGGGTGCTCACTTACTTTTCTACGCTACTGCTTCAGCTTGTGTCTAAAGATCTCCCAGCATCTTCAGTTCTGTTTCCATGACTAATTTTATAATATTTTAAATGCATTTATGGTTGGAAAAGGACGATAGTGTGTCATCTTCCTTTTCTACCTGTGTTGGTTGGAAAGTATTTTTTCTAACTGCTATAGTTTTATACTTCTCTGTTGATACTAGTTTCGCTGTTGGGATGGGAGTTAGCCAACCAATATTTTAGCGGAGACAAAACTTATTTTGGAGAACTCCTATTCCAAGCAGTGGAACATGAGTAAGCAGTCATAAAAACAAAATCAGAAGGCACAAATATAACAAGGAACTGCCTTAGTTCAAATGGCTTGATAATATTAAACCCTACCTTGTCACCTTTTTTTGCTCTGAGCAGATGATTTGGTGGTAGAACAACAGCTCAAATGCCCTAAATGCTGGGTAAGTTTGAATTCATATAGTTATCTACATTCAGGTTGGATGACTTTATGACTTTTACTAGTCCCAGAGATTCTGTCTTCTCTCCCTCTATAAATATACATACACATACAATGTGAAGTATGCAACATATAAACAAAATCAACCAACTTACCAGTTTCTCTTTTTTTTTCAAATATGATTGAACCTTAAATCTTCACCCAATGCTTTCTGCAAAACAAAGAAAAGCACAACATAGGGGCCTATGAGGCGGCAAAAAGATTTGCATGCCTTAGTTGTTCTGTTGCGATAACTGATGGCTAATATACAGCTGATGAGTACTCTCAATATAATGGATCTCAGTTCTGCTCTTGTTTTCATTACCATTTTTGGCTGACTTTTTGCTATGGTATCCCAGGTCTTCTGTTCTGCTTGGAGCTTTCAAGGGGTGCGATCTTCCCCACCCTGTGCACTGTTACCTGAAACAAAAGTTACAGGTCTGCAGTCCTTTATACTTTTACCACCTACCCCTGTGATTAGAGTCTCAAAATACATCTGTCAAGAGCTCTAAGAGAAGGATTTTGTCCAGCAGTGACTGTCTCGGTGCTCTTCTCATTCTTTGCACCAATAGTTAAAAAAAACCCAGTTGAATCTTGGCTTTGACATTAGTCAGAAAAGCAACAAATAGCTCTGGAGAGGGAAGCAGGTTTTTCTCTTTCCCTTTGCTTTTACTGAGAGGTTCTGATCTGACCAAGAGCTCTGCTAGCATGGAGACCTGTCAGTATATATCTGCCTGCATTTGGAGTCTTGCTGTGGAGATCCTTCTGCAGCAGAAAAAGGCCTTTGTTAAAGCATTTTCAGTCTAAAAGCTTTTATCTGTTCCATCTCTAAGGTAAGAGCTTATGGGCTGTGCAGTGACGACGAACAGTTGTCCCACCTACCTCATAGCAGCTATTCTGATAAACAATCTTGATCCAGTGCTAGAGTTGTGTGCTACAGTTCGAATAGTCCAGGCTCCTCTTCTCTTTCTCCTGCCTTGGCTGGTCCCTAGAGGCTCCCAGGATTTGCCTTCTAGTGCAATATCTGTTGTACTATGAGAAACTGACTTTTTTTTTTTTTTTTCTAAAGTAGCCATGTTTTTTGTGACAGAACAATCAGGGCAGGGAGCTTTACAGAAGAAGGCATATACTATAAGGCAGGGAATGGTAAGTGTTCTCCCATTCTGATAGCCTGCATCCCAGTCACAAATATGGAGGGTCTTAAAACATATCTTGGCCAATGGGTATTCTTAATTTCTTAATTGTTTATGAAAATGCTTATTTTACGTAGTACCTACATAAGGACTTTCTGCACCTTCTTGTGCTCTATTTTCTATAGTTTGTCTTTAAGGAGATAGGTTTTGCACAGAGGAAACAAGACTGTAAAAAGAAAGTCTGCAGTGAGGCATGAGTCCATTCTTAGACAGCACTCACCTCACTAAGCTTCTCCTTCCTCCTTAGTCTACTAACTATTGACCTTAAGCATCTAAATCTGCAGGTATACATAGGGTGGGAATGGGGCAATGTCTGATTACAGTTTTGTCTGCTACTGAGCAAATGTTGAGAGAAAAAAACCTCTAAAATAATTTTGAGGGCCTGTGTGTCCATGTTGTTACCCCAGATCCAGCAATGGACTTCCAGGCCTTTCTAAGTAATTGGTAACTAGTGCACCTGGGTGTGCAAAGCCTCTAGTTCCTCATCAAGGCAAGACTTCTTGCTGGCCAGGCAAATGTTACAACCTTAGTGTTTGCTGTAAAATCTGTACTGTGAACTTCCATGTGCAACTACTTACTAAAATCCTCAGCTCAGGTCAAGGATTCAAATGCCCAGTCCCTATATTCCAAACAGTTCATGCAAATGAAATTTTTAAAAAAACCTTTTCAAGAAGTGCCTTTATATCTACTGCTGTGATAACTAATAATTCCTGTGGCACTGAAACGGGAAAACTGGACTGAGCCTGTGACTGGGTGATGCTGCCTTGAAAATTACACCAGTGTGTACAAGGTACAGTCAGACCCATGGTGCATGTGGAAGACCAAATAATCTGTGCTTGACAAACCTTTGGGGATAAGACTGCTTCGGGTATTACTGTGCAGTGGAAAAGTAACTGGGAAAACTCACAAGTAGCCTGATGCTTTTGTAAATAAACAAGTAGTTTTTTATTACATTTACATTTAAACTGTAAACAGTTAACTTTCTCTCCCCATACCTGAAAGTGCAGGTGACTACTCTGCTTGAGGCGGTTAGCTGCACAGTGTCTATCCTCCTTGTGCCACAATTATTCAATGAATTTGTTCCCGGATGTAATTGGTGCAGCGTTTCTGGCTCCTAGTAGTTTTGGGCTCTGTGAAGAGAGGAAGCTTACAAAAAACAGGAAGACTAGGGGACATGTCCTGTACGAAGTTTCCTCTAGTTAAATTTGAAATAATGCTATCATTTAAGAGACTCTTGGAGGAACAGACTGTGTTGGCAGTTGTTCTGCTAGGAAGGTGAAACAATTTTACTGGCATTCTTCTACTTTTTCAAATTTGCCATCATAAAGATTTTTGGGACCTCACTGCTGCAGTATCATCTGAGACCGGAACAATTTTAGTTTTTCTCATGAAGGCAACAAAGAGCCACAACCGTGACTGGTTCATTTTTGGTGTAAAATCAGTGGGGCAGACTTAAAGAGCAAGTCTCTAAATCCAAGTTTCTGGACTACTAAAATGAGACAATAAAACCTTATCAGGAAGGTATGGAAATTAGATGGTTATGCTTGCTTGCTGTTTGCTGCCTAGTTCCTCAAAGTGTGCAGGCAGCCCTTGCAGCTGCATGCCAAGTAAGGAACTCCACTGCAATTACACATCAAAGGTATTATATATTTGTTATACTCTTAGCTTTCTGCTTCAGGCACTTCCATGAAGTTCAAACAGCTTGTACATGCCCAACTCATGTGGTAGATCCTGGCTGGGCTGGGCCACTTTCCTCTGAAATGCGTAATGCATTTTGCTAATGTATGCACAGTCCAGAGAGAGGGTTTGCCCCCTTGCAGAATCATGAACACTGCATGTCTATTTATTTATTTATTTTGTGGTTTAGCACCTTTTTACAAATCTATAAGCGCTTTGGTATTATAAGCTGTGCATGTGTAACTGCTTCGTCGGCCGCTGCTGCAACCATTTCTGGGCAAGAACTTTGCTATTAAAGAAGTAACCGTTGTACTTACAAAAAAGCCGGTTCTCTGTTTTTGACTGATGCATCAGGAAAATTTGGATAATCGAGATAGTGCTGCTTGTACTTTGGCTAGCAGCCCACTGTATTGTGAGCATCTCTGAACAGATCGGCAACAAAATAATTAACTGCTTTTAAAACATGCAATAAATATTTTATAAACTATAAACTGTTAGGCTTTTCTCCTAAGTAAGTTGATGAAGCAAAATACCACAAGACTGTACTTAATGTGGTTAGATAAATTGAGATTATCTGCAGCTAAAATTTTGCTTTCATTTTTCCTTCTGGGCTTTAGAAGCAATGTCTTTTGCTTGCAGGCTGTATCTTCTCACTTTATTTGCTTTTTCTCCTTGGATTTGTTTCTTAAAGGCATTGCAAACCTGTTTCCCTTCCAGACAACATGCTGCCTGTCAAATGGGATATCTTTGGTGCTAGAAACTAGCAAAGACCTCTTTGCCAGGTCTTATTGATACTTTCCTTTTCATAGCAGGACAACTTGCAGCATTGAAGGAAAGTCAGTAATAATAGTTTATTATACGGATCAGTTTTCCTCTGTGAAAACCGCTTATTTTCTGAAGAGGCCTACAATTTCTTGTCAGAGGGAAACACATAATCAGCACCAGGACATTTTACTAATGTCTTCAGTTTTGTAAACAGTAGTTAGAATTCAATGTTTCATATCACTATACAAGGGAATGCCAGGGGTCAAGTGCTTAGAAAGCTTTGGCTTTTTGTACTCATAACAAGATACATAGCTTGGGAACTGGTATGTCTTTGCATTTTCAACATCCTGATGGCAGAATGCCCAAGTGCTCCACAGTGGCGATGCAGACACACTGTGCAGGGTTTGAAGTAGAGAGGCTGGCATGATGACGGCTTTCTAGTGCCCAAAGAAACTCTGTAGGTTTAAATCTTATATCCCGTTTTGGCTTGGGTTTTTTATCAAATTTTCATTAATTCCACACCTGTTCAGTAATGTTGTTTTTAAAAAGCTGGAGTTTATTTCAGATACAAGCCACAATGACTTCCCTCCCTGTTTGCCAGTCTCCAGTATTTGCCAGTGTGTAGCATGCAGCCGTTTGCACAAACTTGTTTGGAGCCATAGTCATCAGCTTTGAAAACACTCCAGCAGCTTAAAGCTTCCAGGGCTTTTGCTCACCAGAGCTGCAGGGTGCAGCACTGCAGCTGTGCTTTTGCCAAAGAAGCCTCAGTGCAAAGTCAAGAATTTTGGAAAGCTCTGGGGAAATACTGGATTGTTGATCATACTGTAGCCTTGGTTTTCCTCTACCAATTCAAGTCAGGGTGCTTAGATGTCATTAGACATCCATCCACGCTGACAGCTGGAAGAATTAGCTTCCAGAGAAAATCATTCCACTTGTAACATACAAGCTGAGAAAAGATTTAGTAGGAATTTATTGGTTCACTGTCTGCTTTTTGTTCACCACCAATGCATGGTGTTCAGTCTCATATATGCCATGTTCAAAAACTGGATGCAAAATAGTCAAAAGATGAATCCATTTTCTTAATGGTGAGGGGATTTTAATTAGTCTTTTTCAAGGTTCTTAGTATCTCAAGGGAATCTTTTGGCATGTTTGTGTGATTTCATTAAGCTGTAGTTCAGTAAAGTGGAGGTTTGCTAGTTTATTTTTTGCTAGTGTTATGATCTGTAGCAACTGTAACAGTTTGACTTTTAAGGATCAGTAAAGATTTCAGAATTGTAGTATCTTCATTGTAAAATAGTTAACATCTTTGCCTTCATAAAGCATGTTAATGGTTTTTATGGACACTTCCTTTTGTATACTGAGTGACTGTATTGTTATAGATTAATGGACCAATAAAATTTTTCTTATATTTGAAATTAATTGTTGTGATACATAGAAGTTGAAAAATCAATTCAGTCTAGGAGAAACTTAAAAACTGTCTAAATATGTGAGGTAAGCAGTTACTGAGCCAGTAAAAGTAAATTGGTTGATCTTTTTTGTCACTGAATTTGGATGATGTTTAACCACTATGGACTATTACAAGGCTTCACTGTCCATGTTATTTTTGTATTTCTCCAGAGTGTGATATTGGACAATGACAGATTGCATAGATTTGTCTGTGACATCTGTTTTGTACAATCCAGCTCCTTGAGATATGTCAGATACTTTGACAGTGCAAACAAAATACCTTCAAGGCTGGTGTAGCACTGAAGCCTGTGCATTTGTTTGAAATACAGCTGTCTGATTTTTTTTTTTTTCCACTTGCCCAGATGGTATAGTGTGTTGGGGAGCCCAGCTGGTTCTGGGCTCTCAGTAAACTGAGATACTGAATATGGAACTTCTTACACCTGGCAGAGGGTTAACCAGGGACAGTGGGGACTGTGACACAGAGTGGGTTTCCTGTTAGAATGTCAGCCTATTGTGTTAGGACATGTGGCTGTGTGTCCAATCATGAGTTGTTATGAAGTGGTAAACCAATGCTGTGTGTACAGGTGTCACCCCAGAACTGTATAAAGGTAGATGCACTGTTGCAATAAAAAAGCTGCTGGTATCCTGAAACCCATGTCGCCTCCCTGCCTCGACCGCGACATCTGGTGAACTCCTGACGTGATTGCGAAGGAAGATAGAAGAGAACTCGACAAGAAGCGAACGAAGAATCGCTCGGGTGGGACCTCGAGAAGCTGCTCCCCGGAGGGATCAGACGGCCGCTGATTCCCCCGTTTTGTTTTCACTGCTTCCCAGCCCGAGAGATCGTACGCCGCTGAGCTGCCTTTCACTACTACTGAGAACTTTCTCCCTGCTGCTGAGACTCTTTCACAGCTACATAAGTTACTGAGCGGTCCGCTATCAACCCTCCTGCTGCGCAGCTCCGTTCTACCTCGGAGCATTCCTCATCTCGCTCCGCATTCCGGCTGCAGCCCTACGGAAACTGCGTGGCTCCGTACGAAAACTGCGTAGCCCCGCTCCCGACATCCCAGCTCCATGCAGGGCCCCAGCCCGCTCCGTGTCCCCCCGCTATCACCGGACGTCCCTGGCTGTGCGTGGAGCAGCTGAGACCGCACCCCGAACGTGCCCTGACTCAGCAGTGTTGTTTGTTCCGAGCGGACCCTGCCTTCGTTACTCTCGCAGCTGCCGGGCAGGCAAACTGCTGTGTGCCGCACTCCCCCGCTTGGCTCGGACTGTTGCGAAATCTCGGTATCCCGGCAACCGCCGCTTATCAGCTCTGAGCTGCTCAAAGGCAACATTTCAGCTACCGTTCAGCTTCTCTTTATTACTGCTCTGCTTGTAACTTACATTAGTACCTCCTGAAGCAATCTAGAAGGTTTTCACGTCCCAAATAGAGGACGGAGAGAGACAGCTCCGAGAGAGCTGTTGGAGGCGGGAACTCCGGTGTAGATTTTAAAAGCAACGAGAAAGTCGCAGGGGGCCGGCCCAGATCTTTTGGAGACACCTGTCTAGAACAGGTAAACCACCGGAGTATAATAGGTTCCGTGTTATTTAGTGAGGATGACTCTGTCGTCCAGAGTGGCAGTTACTGCTAAAGAGAAACATGGAATCAAGCTAGATGCCCTGCTCCTGCAAAAATGCTGATATGGAGCAGAGACTAAGGATGCCAGGACTTCTAAAGTTGCTTTCAGGGGAGTCATGGAATTATTAACTTCCTGACACCTGCTTTTTGAAGCACTGAAAGACTTTAAGAAGTCAAAACCTACCAATTATAATAATAATTAAAAAAAAAAAAAAAACCAGAAAAATAGAAAAAATAAAAAAAAGGGGGGGGGAGGATACTTGTCTGTTCAGCTAGCTTTTGAAGAGCAATGTTCTTATCCTCCAACAGTCTGCTTTCTACCTGCCTGTGGCACATGCACAAGCTACATGGACAACTCATTGATGGACATTCAGCACTAAGAAGAAGGAATACCATTCTTGTGGACTGATGAAAGGAGGACTGGTTGATTCTTTACCTATGTGTGTAATTGTATTGTATTATTGATATTACTGTGTCACTAGTGCAAGGGCCCTGTATTAGCTGATGCTGGCATTTTCTATAATACAAAAGAGGGGGAATTGTGGGGAAGTCCAGCTGGTTCTGGGCTCTCAGTAAACTGAGATACTGAAGATGGAACTTCTTACACCTGGCAGAGGGTTAACCACGGACAGTGGGGACTGTAACACAGAGTGGGTTTCCTGTTAGGATGCTAACCTATGGTGTCAGGACATGTGGCTGTGTGTCCAATCATGAGTTGTTATGACAGTGGTAAACCAATGCTGTGTGTACAGGTGTCACCCCAGAACTGTATAAAGGTAGCTGCACTGTTGCAATAAAAAAGCTGCTGGTATCCTGAAACCCATGTCACCTCCCCGCCTCGACCGTGACAATAGTGGGCAGCTGTTGAATTTGATATGCCTAGATCCATACCAGGGAAAGTGCTTTGTCTCCATGGATGGTGGTTTCTTACCTTTCACCATCCTTGTCCTGTTTCAACATGTGCCTGCTGTAGGTGGCACCCATGCCAGAGGCTCGAACAGACCCATACCAGGACACAGCTCCCTGTGCTGACTAAGCTTCCAAGGGTCCAGTGGTGACTGCTATTCCCTGTGCAAGTATGGTGCATGAGGCAGCCCCTGGTGGTCCAGTGGTAAAGGCGCCGCGCTATCACCGCCGAGACCCGGGTTCGATTCCCGGTCAGGGCCACTCCCGGGCAGGTGGGGCTCGTTAGCCCTTAAAGGCAACCCACCTACGTCCTAAGGACCTCGCTGCCACCGTCCAAGCTCGCTTGGCCCCGGCAGATGAACCTTAGGATTAAAGGGTGGGCTCAGTTCCGCGCACACTGTGTCTCACCTAAAAAATCCAATGCGCAGGCTGGAAGGTGGAAAGACCTTCCCCGGATCTTCGCTCGCGAAGACTGGCCATTATGGTGCATGATAGAGTTTTGGTGCCCTGTGGCTGGGAAGCATACCATTTTGACTTGTGTGCAAAGCAGAGAGGGGTTCTTGAGTGGTGCCAAAGGATTCTGAGAGCCGACTGTCTTTGCTCAGCAGCCTCTCACCAGTCTGCCCACCTCTGCCCTCACCTAACCCCACAGCATCCTGGCAGGATGATCCATTCTTGGGATTCAAGACAGGAGATGGTCTTCAGGGAACAGAAACACTTGAAGTGTGTTTGCCATGTTACTTGCAGCACACAGGAAGGAGTTAACCTTTGTTGAGATGTTAGACCGTGGTGCAGGAGCTACAGGACTCAACTCCAGAGCAGTAACAGCTGCTGCTATAGCTGAGCACAGCCCGGCCGTGCAGGCGGTGGGAACAAGAGAGAACTGTATGTTCAGTTTTAAAGATACGGGATTGCATGTCTTCACTTGCCAGAGACCACACATGGAGCTATGTCTGCATTGCACAATGGTCCAGAAGGGGGTCGTGGTGCTAGAGAAGCTTGTTTAAACCCTTTCACACAAGGACTGCACAATCCCTGATGTGAATGTGAGGGGTAGAAGGTTTCCCAAGTCCAGACTTCGATTTTCTTGAGGCAAATGTTTGTCTGAAACAGCTGGACTTAACTCTTCCTGAGCTTGCAAGCTGCCAAGGTCTTGGTGTGTCAATACAACGGACACTGGGAGCTCCGGCATCCCACCGTAAGGTCCCACCAGCACTCACCAGCACTTTCTGAAACAAAAGAAAAGTTGTGGCTATCTGAGCTGTGATTTGTTTCTGTGGCTGCGTAGAGCAAGCCAGTATGTTTTCTCACAGCTTCACTCAGTTACCACTGACAACAGCTGAAGAGCCAGATCTTGTATCTCACCTTCCATCCTCCAGTGAGTGGCCATGGCCAAGTCATAGAAGAGAGCCTGGAAATTGCCAAGCTCCACAGTGGTAAGCCAACTGGTATGGCAGAGGCCCAGGATGCTCTGTCCCAGCAACTGTAGCAGGACGAGAGGCTCCAGCTGCAGACGTGAGGGCTGAGCAGAGGTTTGGAGGCTGGAAGTAATTCAAAGGCCTACTGCAATCATGTTTTTGGAGTTGGTGTGTGCTGCATGTACTGAAGTCAGGTCAGGGTGGGCCAGGCCTGTTGCATCTGCTGTGAGGGGACCAATTCTGCAAAATGTGTGCACTGCAGGCCCCAGTTTTTCTGCACCAGTGTGTGTGAGCGTAGTACAAGTGACTGCCTTCTGCCCAGGTTGTGGCCAGATCGTTCAGAGGGAATTCTGCCTGGAGAAGGGGCTGCATCAGTGAAATGCAAATGTATGACAAGGATGACATAAAATTGCTTTACAGTGTGTGTTCTTCTTCATAAATGAACAATACGGCCCATGTTCAGCTAGCAAAATACATTTTTTAACTCATCCTTTAAACATAATTTGTCAATGCCCTCTCTGTTGTTCCAAAGTAAGTAGCCTTTCAGTCCTCTGAAAACCTGATGAGTGAAGTTGAGCTTAGTGAAGCTATGAAGCCAAAAGCAAAGGAGGACTGAAACTGGAGGACCTTTCACCATGAAGCACTGAGCCAGAAGAACGCTCCTGCATCATGCTCTTTGCTGTGGGACTCTGGGATCCCTCGTGGGACAGGTCCCAGGGCCATGCTGCTTCCAGAAACATTAGCTGTGGTGGATAAGCCCACAGGGAAAAGTCTGCCAGTAGTCAGCCTTTGATAGCGTGTAATATCCTTAAGGGTATTTTATTGTACTGAAAACAGGAAACTTATTTTTATGTTGTTGTTTTGATACTTTCACCTGATAATTTAACTCAGCATTTCACCTGTATTCTTGGGCTGGGAAAGAGCTATGACTGTTTATTTTCTCAGAGCTACTTCCGATTCCCTTTTTATTTCCTCCCTCCTCCTCCTCCCAGGCTGAAGTGCTGTTTCCCACTGTCCTTTTTAAAGTCACTATCCTATAAGCTGCAATATTGTTCTATTCAGTGGTCCATGGAGCTTGTCTTCCTTTCCTTGCTCCGTTTTGAAAAAGAATGTAGTAGAAAATGCACTTTATCAACACCTTTCTGCACTTCAAATTATAGGCTGCACAATTCCAGTCCTTTTCTAATGGTTACTAATGCTTAATGCAGTGGTTTGGGTTTTTAACTTGGTGACTTATTTGCATAAGATTGCAGAACCTGCCAGTAAAGCTCTGCTCTGAATGGGGACAGCAGGTCAAAGCCTGGCTTTGTTTATGTGAAAGGATTATTTTCTCTGTCTAGGTGGTTCTGCATTTGTCTCCATAGTCGATTTCTTGTTTCATTCACGTGCAAGCTGTTTCAGTCGCATGCAAGCCAAGCCATAAGATGGGACTACAATGCCCTGCAGTTGGCTTTTTTTGATTTTATTGGATGTGATAGTGTTACTCATAGTTTCTGGGAGTGGGAGGGCTGGGAGACCTAACATAGTTCTTAGAGAGGAGGTCTGACAAAGGTAAGAGAATCTCCAAAGATATTAAACTGTCCTAAAGGAGATGCTATCTCCTTTGGAGAGAGAACTTTCCTAAAGGAAATATACTATCCCTAGCAAGACTGGAAACTTACTAAAAAGCCCTTGGCTTGGCCAGACAACTCTGAACCACTTCATGTCCAGATGCAACCTGTTGTTTCTACCAAGGGAGACAAAATTTCACTTTCTGGCCCACCGTGTTTAATACTGAATCCAAAAAGGCAACAGATTCAAACTTTTCCTGAGAATGTTTTATGCAAGTGTCACTTCATTTACATGCTGTTCCCTAGATTTTAGGGCAAATTTGAAAACAAGTGAAACCCAGGTATATTTTGTCTCTTTTTTATTTTCACTTTCATACCAAAAAAAAAAAAAAAAGTCTGACATAGTCACATCAATGAGAACAAAGCTGCGGTGTGCACTCTGACAACAACGATCATATAAGGAATTAAAATATATTGTTTTACTGTTTGCAATAGCAATGTTAGTTTGCTTTTACTTCTTAAATATCCCCAACACCAAATTGCTGTGCTTGAAATTCTTGGAAGTCCTCTGGGATGGTGTCTGAAAACAGGAAAACATGCAGAAGTTTAGTCTCTTCTGACAAAATCAAGGAGAAATTAAATTAATGAATAAGCCACCTACTCTTTTTTTTTAGGTAACATGCTTCTCTTTTGTTTACACCTTAAGAATGAACAGGGAATGTCTTCAGTTTTAGCTGTACACCACTGAAAATGACAGAGAGGCTAACAAGAGTGCTATAGTGCCAGCCCACAACAGAGTATTATCAATCTGCAAATTACATTTCCCTGAAAACTTTGTGGCTTGCACTCTTAAACTTTTATTAATAAATGCTGACCAGAAAGGCAAAAGTGGTTGTCTTGCTCTGCACACCAGACACGTCTGCAGTGTCAGCATTTCTCTTTCTCATGTATCCTAATTCAACTTCCCTGTGATGGTTTCTTCCCATGCCAGAAGAAGGGACAAAAAACATTAACCTCAGGACAAATAGCAATTGGCAGAAAGACCTGAGAGTTGGCAAAGAGAGCTGGAGATGGATCAATGTCATAAGAATAGCTACAGTTTTGTTTGAAGTGGTGTTTGCAGTCTGCCTTTGCCAGGTCCTAGAACATTTTATCTGGAGAGCCACAGAGCTAACTGTAGAGCTAAAGCTACAGGCAACAATGGAGCCACAGCAGTGAAACTCAACTGCATGACATCAGCGTTTTCCTCATTATTTCCACCCTGATGCAGGACAGGTAATTCTAAACACAAAAAAGGATATAAGTGTATAAACACACTGTATATAGAAAAAAAAAATAGATTAGTCCCCTGCCTTTTGTTGAGCACTTTTTTAAAGGCTTGAAATTATTTTCAAGCCTTTTTTTGCAAATGTAGGAACTTGTCTGAAATGAGAGCAGAGATACTTGTGGACTCCAGAGACTTTTTGACTGGGTTTCATTAACTTCTGTAGCTCCTACAGCAAAGCCAGGAGCCTGTTTACTGCCAAGTAAGTATGACTCAGTGGCAGCTTTGGGAAACTACAGATTGTTTAAGATGTATATCAAGTAATTTTTTAATTGTAAGCACTGCTGTCTAAAAGTTCCCCTGTTTAACCATGACCTCCAAGTGCCAGCCTAGTATACCGGATGTCCAAGAACCAGAGTCCATCAGCAGAACCCCCCATAGTGTGGCCATGCAGCCCCCTACAGGACCTGGACTGGGCTTGGATCCACAGAAAGCAGACAAGGAAGCTAATCCAACTTGGCTGGTAAACTGTTTTCTATGAGTATGGATTGATGCTAAGGGGGGGTAGTCCCTCCAAACCCCTTCAATCTAGCTGAACTGCTGCCAGGGCTGAAATACCCTGACATGATCAGCTTCTGTGTGGAGTGATCAAGGTTTGAGATATTTTACATAGTGGGAGATCAGAGCTAAGCTTCAAGGCACTTGCCCCAAGAGAAGCAAGACAGCACTCTCCCACAGAGTCAGAAGGATTCCTCTGTGGGAGGAAAGGCACCTTATGATCTTCCCCTCACACACACAGGAGCAACAAGCAAGTACAGGAGTGACACTAATGCCTGATGATTAAGCCCAGTGGCCCTCCAGGTATACTGTACCCTGTATTCAAAGCTCAAGGCATCCTATGTACATGATGGCCTCACGTATTTATTGTGGGTGTACAGCTCTCACGGTCAGTTGGTTTTAAATAATGTTCCTAATTCTCTGATGACAGCTATACTACTCAGTTGGCACAATCTCTGCAGCTCTGGGAGGAGCAGCTCTGAGGCATTAGTTCCCATCTGGTGGGGCTGCAGTGTGCTGCTGGTGTCAGGGGAGGTGTTTCACAGCTGTGAATAACTTGTAAATGAAAGGCAAAGGAAAGGATCAAAATGGCTTAATTCAACAGCCACATTACCAGTTCTTCATGGTCACTTGCTACTTGTGAGCTAAAGGAAGTAAGAGCCATATTACCATTGCAGCGATATTTCAGGTTAGACCAAATAATGTTTTCCTGAGAGAAGCAGAAAACTCCAAGCCGTCCTCCACGCATTGTGGTGTCTATAGTTACACCAGAGTCTGCCACGAGGTCAGAGCCTTCATAAAATCTTGCCCTTAACGAAAGCAAACGGAAGCTCTATTAGGTCTTTTCTAAGGCTGCAACATTCCTGAAAGTAATGTTGTTATCCATGGAGACACTAGCCTTGGATATGCTCTCCCTCCCGTCTAGCCCAGGGGAGAAAAAGCAGTTAAGCTGGCTTCTCTGCAGGCTGGAAACAGAAGCAGTGCTGCATGGTGGCAAGAGCCAGGCAGGGAGGATGTTTTGGGGAGTTCCTACACATCCTACAAAAGCCTTGGAATGTTTAGTCAATCAGGCTGAGAGCTTTAGCTCTTGAAATTTTCCACAGTCAATAATAATAGGAGAAAGAGAGAACCAGACTAGATCGGTTGAGGAAAGCCAGATGGATATTGTCTCACACAGTTTGAAGCTAAACTACTTTTTTTTTTTTTTTTAATAGGCAATTTTTCAAACAAACCATTTGGAACCTTAAACTTATCTGTGAGATTTCTTCAAAAATGTGAATATGATTAATTCTAGGAACAGTTTTGCTGATCTAGCATCCTCTTGTTAGAAACCCATCAGCAAATTCCCAAATTAGCTGTGTGAAAGGTGATTACCCTGCCAGCTCCCCAGCACGTGCCCTGTATTTGAGGGGTGGAGCCGGCTGAGCTGTTGCAGCACTGTCCGCAAGAAGTCCTCAGCCTCTGGGTAAATTTACTAGGTAAATGACTTAGAAGATGATGAGCCTGGAGGGCCCTGTTGTGGATGTGGATACGGCTGATGAGACATGCAGGAAAGTACCACGTGGTGAAGGGAAAGAAAGTTCCTGTGTCTTTTAATAAAATGAGAAAAAAAAAAAACAATTCCTGTTATGTTCCTGCGTTTATTTCCTGATTTCCTGAGGCAGTTCAAAAGTATCTACAATAAACAGAACTTGTTGTCTTTGCAATTTCCATGGGAGAGAGGCTGGCTGAAATGATTTTTTCCTAGGCTTTCTTGAAGCCTGAGAAAACCTTTTCTAGATACATAATGGTCTGTGGCATCTGCCTAACCAGACCACAGCTCTCTGTGGACAGAGAGCTGGTGGAGGTTCCATTTAGGCTTGGCTGCCTTTAGTTTTTGAAGGATTCTATTACACTGACTTTGCTACCTTTCCTAATTGCAGGGGGCATTACTTAGGCTGGATGGAGAGACTGCAACCATAGGAGATGTTTGCTTCTGAAGCAGCTTGACAAACTGCTTGGTCTAAACAAAACTTGCCCACTACTACCCTGCGGCTCAGACACAAAAATAGACAGTGTAAATGTTCTTAATCCATTGTACCACAAAAGTCAAACATGCTCACTCCAACTACCATTGAAGATAATGCTCTGCACCAGAAAAGTGAAGTAATTATCAAGTTACTGCATCTCAACAGCAGGGTGGTGATTTTTTTTGAAAAACAACTGACTTATCTGTATTTGTTTTCCATTATAAGGTTGTAAAACCTGAGCTGATGATGCCAGAGCAGTTAATTTTTTGCATTTTAACAGCAGCCTTGATCTTCAAGTATAATTCCTGCTTATTTTTCTGCTGGATGTTGCAGAGTAAAATATTTCCTCCCAAATGGTGATTTTGGGGTTTTTTTAATAACTTTTTTCTTTCTCCCAAATAACAAAATAAGAATAGATAACATGCATTACAAAGCTTTAATGAACTTCCTGAATATATGCTGAGTAACCTCAAATCTATCACATCAGGATAATTACTCGTCTTAGTTAGGCTCTCAACCTTTAAATGACAAATTTTATTAATTCTGTTGTCCTAGAATACATAAAGGCTGTTATAAGGCTTCATCAATGCAAACCCCAGACATAATCTAAACTCTCAGATTATTATCTGAATCAGGTATTGAGAAACAACAGTTCAGGCAGACATATATCTGTACTCTTATCTATCCTTTTCTCTCTTCTTACCTGATATAACCAATCTGGGGTCTGTGTTGCAAGAACCAGCGATAGGAGACTTTGTCTTTCCACCCTACATTTCGGGGATCCTTCCACAGCAGCCTGACCTGATCACTGGTGTCCCCCGTGTGCCAGAGGGAGTTGCGGAGGTGCTCACCAGGACCTGTCCTGGATTTCACAGCCTGCAAAAATACAATTTTCCAATGATGATCACAGAGAAATGTCACTTTCAGGAGCCATTTTTTTGTAGTGAGGAGCAGGTCTGTACCCACCCTGCTGCTCACAAGCCACTAACTTCTGTTGTATAACTGCACCCACTGCCTGCGTGGAAAAGCAACTGGGTACCTGGACCAAGGAGAAGGAGGCAGTCTGACCAGTTATGGTCAGAGTGCAATCACTGCAGAAAATAAATGCTCCAGATAATGAGAAAGGAAAGATGAGGTTCCTTAAAAAACAGAGCTATTAAAAGACCTGTGTGGCAGCTGCCTGACATTTTGACACAAGTTGCAAATAGAGAACTGCAGTCGAGCAGCAGGGCCAACAGCTTGGCCCATGCACAGCATGATGGCTTCACCCATGGCCAACACATGGCAGGACAGCACAGCCAGGCTGCAGTGACCACTGTGTCCCCGGTGGGAGCCACAACCAGTACCTTTAGCTGAATGCCGGGCTCTGCAACAGCTCTGAAGGGAGTCGCCTGCCAGTACGTCTGCTCTGTCTGTTTCCACATCACCACATAAAAGCTAGAGCTGTCTTGATAACCGAAGATAAAGCCAGCATAGTCATCATCTGTCACCGTGTTTACGTGGAAAGTGCCCTCAAAGTCAACGCCATTAAAAGCTGTGTAACCTGAGGATACATACAGGTTAAAAACAATTCTGCAGAACAAATGTTCATATGCTACATGTTTTCTGCTGTAAAAATTGCATCTCAGAAGAGGGTACGTACCAACAGCAAGGCCAGGATCACTGTTCATAGTCTGCACAATTTCCATGCCCTGTAAGAGTCAATTCAGGGTGGTTAGCATGCATGGCAAGCTGGGATGGCTAAGCCTGGCAGCCTTTCCTGGCCTCCCTCTAGCACCCTATCAGTCTCCTCTGTTTGCTCACAACATATCTGTAACGCTTCTGTAACAGTTCTGACTTGAAATGGGAACTACAATCAAAATAGTAGTGTTTCAGTTGCTTGCGTGACCTGCCTGAGTCAGGAAAGATTTATATTTGCCCATTGCAGAATTGGCCATACTGGTTTTCAGATACTTTCTTTCCCTCCCACAATCTGGAAATCACTCAAACTGGCCAAAATTGGGAGGCAGGGAAAGGGTTGTGGGAGGAAGAGAACTTTGCCTAGGCTTAGCTCATACAGTTCAGGATTAGGTTATACTTATACTTAGCTCCTACAGCTCACATTGTTCAGGATTAAAACTGACTGCCAGGACTGGTGTAAGGAAGATGTACACATCCCAGCTGGCTTGGCAGAGACTTTGGCAATGGGAATAAATGGCATGTTCTCTGTGACTCAGAACACGTTAGCCTCCTGAAAGCTCACATTTTTTAGTGTAAATAGCAGTTACTGGACTCCATCTAGGAGTACTGCATCAGCTGGGGTCTGCAGCACAGGAAGGACATCAACCTGTTGGAGCAAGTCCAGGGGAGGGCCACCAAGTTGATTAGAGGGATGGAGCACCTCTCCTGTGAGGAAAGGCTGAGACAACTGGGTTTGTTCAGTCTGGAAAAGTGAAGGCTTTGGGGTGACCTAATAACAACCTTCTAGTACCTGAAGAGAGCCTACAAGAAAGATGAAGAGGGACTTTTTACAAGAGCATGTAAGGACAAGGGGCAATGACTTCAAACTAAAAGAGAGCAGGTTCAGATTAGATGTTAGGAAATTTTTTTTTACTGTGAGCATGAGGCGGCACTAGAACAGGTTGCCCAGAGAAGCTGTGGATGTCCCATCCCTGGAAGTGTTTAAGGTCAAGTTGGTTGGGGCTCTGAGCAACTTGGTCTAGTTGAAGGTGTCCCTGGCTATGGCAGGGTGGTTGGAACTAGACGATCTACAAGGTCCCCTTCCAACCCAAACCACTCTATAATTCTATGACATGCTCTGCTATTTAGAAGGTCAGACTTTTAAATTCTGGGAATGATTGTTTACTTCAGAAATATTTTAACAGAGTGACACAAAAGTCTAATGTCTGCCTTCTGGCAGCAACGAAATCCACCCAGAATAAGTTGGCCAGTATGTAATTTTAGATTATTAAGAGCATCAAACTATTTATTATTATTATTATTTTCGATTATTAGCAGGATCAAGCTTCAAGGTATCATTTGCTAAAAGAAAGAATTTTATTTTTTATTTTATTATTACTCTTGAAAACCATCTACCAACCAACAACTTCCACTTCTAATGTTTGCTAGAGGTCTAGCAACTACAGAGCCAGTTTTACTGTAGTTTTCAAATGATCTTTTTCAGACAGGTAAGAAAGACCAAGTGTATTTTTACCTGGTTCAGAACCACCCAGTTGGGATCAATCTGTGCATCCCCCTCTGGGTCCAACACCACGGTCTGATAGGCCCTGAAGTCTGTCAAGGTGATCTCTGCATTCTCAGGGCACACATCAATCCGATCAATCACTGTATCCTGGTCAAAATCAGACTCGCAGACATCTCCAACTCCATCACCTGAAAGCATCAGAGAAGTGAAAGCATATTTATGGTGCAAGTAAGTAGTCACACCTGGCCCAGCCACTAGATCAGGGTGTCTAGGAAGTAAGTGGAGTGTCAGCCCTGCTGGCTGCAGTGCCTGAGAAAGGGACCTGAGGACCTCTGCTTTGGCTGAAGGGCCCCTGTGTGTTGGGGTTCCTCCAGGGATGAGTGTATGCACACGTAGTGACTGTGTTGGATCTTGATACACACACCTAATGCCTGGAGACAAATGAGGTGCCTAAGAACTGAAATGGCTCCTGAAGGCCCATCTTACCATTATCATCTTCCTGCCCTGGGTTGGGAACCAGCCTGCAGTTATCAGGGCCAGGGGGCAAGAGGTCAGGAATACCATCGTTGTCATCATCCTCATCACACTCATCACCCAACCCATCCTTATCTGTGTCCAGCTGGGAGCTGTTAATAACGGTAGGGCAATTGTCTGTGCTGTCCTGGTGCCCATCACCGTCGCTGCAAGCAGAGAAACAATGGGAAATGGCATATCAGCATCAGCTCCTGCCTCTGCTCAGGAAACAGCATGCACACATGAGCAGGAAACATACCAGTGACACCCCTGGAGCTGGAAGCAGACCAGTGGGGCAATACAAGCTGTTGTTGCTCAGGTAACTGCAAGGAGGCCATGAACAAAGAGGGACTGTATGATAAGGTGGCAGGCAGACAAAGACTAAGCCAAGAGCTATAGACACACTCCGATGAGGAAAAGAAAAAGAAGCCTAACATGGTGTAGGAAACATACCAGAGCCCAAGATCTCAAACAATCTCCACTCCTAAAGGGCATGTAAGGCACATCTAACAAGTGCAGTGCCACCAATTAAAAAGCACCCACCCAGGAGATAGCATGAGCTGAACACCTGGTGTCCCTTGTCCCATTGTGCACATTGTGCACGTATGTCTTTGTGCTCATGAATATGCAGGCTGGGTGTGAATGAACCTTTATGGGGGACTACATGAGCACCTGAAATCAGAATTGTTTAAAAACAAGCACCACTCTCACACCCCTGCATATCAAGTTTTTTGTGGTGAAAGTGGGTTTCCTGCAACTCCTGTCACAGAGAGCAGCATCCACCAAGGGCTCTGGTGAAACATCTGTCTGTGGCTGGTGAAAATCTGTGCCAGCACAAGATTTATCATTTCCCTTGTCTCTTGCTATAAGTGAGGAACAGAGGGGAGAACTTACCACCCCTAAAGCTGGTTATGCAGAAACTGCTTCCATACAAGCAATGCAATTTGTCATAAGATGTGCTCCTCTGAATGCCCAGAGCATGTGAAAGCCACTGACAGGGGAACTCACAGAGGGCCCATGTGAATGGGGCTAAGGGTGAAGGGCTCTGCAACTGTACTGCTACCAGGAAGTGAACAACAAGGCTGATAAATCATAACACTGCTTTTGAAATAATATCTCTCTGGAATTAAATCCAGGCTATTCTGAGGAATTACAGCTCTCCAGGAATCAGTGGCATAGTCTTCAGCTCAAGACTAGCATCTTTCACTTGCCTGCTGCTGTTAACAAGCCACAATACAGCTTACCTGTCCTGATTGGTATCACAGGAATCTCCAACCAGGTCATTGTCAATATCTGACTGCAAAGGGAAACAGAGTATCAGCTGCCATCTACTAAAATGCCAGTATTAAGTCAAAACAACCAAATCAAAACACAACCAAAGCAAATGCCATAAAAATAAAAGCATGAGAAAACACTGGTTTTCCAGAACAATTTTCTTGCTTGCAACATCCATCTAACAAAAAAGTCGGTTTTATTAAAGAAAAAAAGACAGTGAATAAACAGTGTTATACTTGATTGGCATGGTTCTAGCCAGAGTTCTCTACTACTGAAAATAAGTATCCCTCATTTCTAACAAAGGTTGATTTCTTAAGCAGTTTTAAAAATCTACTATGTTTCTCTATAGTTTCCAACATTCTTCATTAGAATCAGAATTTCAAACATATGAAAAGTTCCAGTGACTTCTCACTTAGGAGCATCAGAAGTTTTGATAAATAAGGACACAGGGATTTTGTCCTAATTAAAGAAATATCAAGTGTAACTAAATCACACCCCTATGTGGAGTCTGGCATTGGACTACATAGGACTAGAGCCCACATTTCAGAGAATGACAGTAGAAAATACAGGCAGGGCAGAGGTCCTAACAGCATCCCAAGCTTTGAGAATACAACTGAAGGCTCCCCTTTCTCACATCAGTGGAGTCTACAGCTCCATAAAACTTTCCAGAATACCTAGATATACTTTATTATTAAAATATAAACATTATGGCTGCATGGGTTGTCTCATTCTTTGCATCTTTTTGGACCTCTCCCTAAACAAGGATAATTTTTTCTTTCTGCCTGCTAACCTGATTTGGGTTGCTGACTGTAGGGCAGCTGTCACAAGCATCACCAACGCCATCACTATCTGTGTCCTCCTGGTCTTCATTGGGGATCCTCTGACAATTATCCAAAAGGTTCTTAATACCTAGGGAAAAATGGGTTGGATATTAGTTAAAGACAATTCCTGTAGCTGTTACTGGAAAATATAAATATTAAGAACAAAAAATACACTATTCCTTTTCAGTAACTACTTAATCTTGCAATGAAATTATAAGCCTGCACTGCAAATCTTTATGTGTGCATCCATTCATTTAACAGTAGTTAGAAACATCTCACTGAAGAAGAGCTTTCCACACAATCACACACACTTCATTAATTACACAAAATTCATTCTATCCTGTTCCTGTATCACAGCTTACAGGATAGGACATTTCATCTTCATTACTACACTTGAAGGGTTTTGATTTTTTTTCACTTCTTTCAAGCCTCCTACACCAATGAAATAATACATTATGCAGCTCTTAGGCATTAGTGACTGGAGGCAAATGGATGCTCTGGGACACATCTGTACCTTTAAGGAAACACTGAATGACCAACAACCTCAGTTTATACATAAAACATGGCTTCGTTTATCTGTTACAATGTTCAGTGCTTCCAATGCAGGCTAAAAGATACATATCAAGTAAACTAAAAGGATTCCAAACACATGTTTCATGAAGAAAGACTATGTGCTACAGCTGGTGACAGGAAATCTCCTAATATAACGCACACTCTGGTCAAGTTCGAATAATGTCAGAGAAGCTGAAAGTGAAAAATCACCAACCATCTCCATCCATGTCATCATCACAAGCATCTCCTTTCCCATCACCATCTGTGTCCCTCTGGTCATTATTCAGGACATTGCGGCAGTTGTCACAAGCATCTCCAAAGATATCTTGGTCACTGTTTCTCTGATTAACATTGGGAGCCAAGACACAGTTATCCTGCAAGAGACACAGGATCAGACATGAGCCAGGCCTTGAATATTTAATTCTTTTTTTAGTGGATTTATATAATCCTTGTATTTATTTCTACTTTCAAAAAAATTAGTGTGAGGAATTTGAAATTTTATGTGAATATTAACTCCAGATCAGACTTCACTTGCTCCCTCAAAGCTCTGCTTCGAACCACTCTGTGGAAATCCTAAGCACAAACACCCAGTACCATCAGGCTTTACTTATAACTTTGACTTCTGATTCTCATTTTGGATGCATCTATGGTGAGGAACCTGCTTTGGTACCCCAGCTTTCTAATATGGTCTTTCTCAAAAGCTGCAGTTTGGAGTCCCTGACAAGGTTTGCAGACACTCTCTGTGAAAAGCCATTGCCCCCTTCTGGTACAGGGTCAAACTAAAGCTGAAATACTTGGGAAAGCAGAACTTTTTAATGCAAAAAGGCACAAGTCTTGGTCTGGATTTTGATGGGGGTTCGTTTGTTTTGTTTAACAAGCTGTTACTGACTCTCAAAGTCCATCAGGAGGTATACGGAGAAAACTATATTTCAAAGTGGTGTAAAATTTCTACCCCCACCTAGCACATCAACATTCGATTGCATACACAGAGGAAGAACAGAACTTAGAAACAAAATAAAAGTTACTTGATTCTGAAGTTGCTGAACCTGCAAATAGATTTACAGATGATGGAGGATTTAACATTTTTCCTTGTAAACATTATAAAACCAGTTGATTTAAGCTACCAGAATTGAGGCTGGGCCTCTGTGGCAAAGCAGCCTGAGACAGACCTTCTGTTGCTGTTAGTCTGCCCTAGCTCCACGTGGACATTTTTACTCTAGATAAAGTGTTCTTGTTTCCTCAGAAGTGCATTAAGCAGTATCAGTGAAGGATCTTAATGTAGAACAACAGCTGGCTGGTAAGAATACAGGGTGAATACAAAAGAGCTTTTACAATTTGAATTCATCCTATGATCTACTCTGCAGTTGTGTACCCTCATGGAAACCTCTTTTGCATTGAGGACAGGATTCAAAGTTTTTTCAAGTTTTTGGCAAGACACCCATTAATTTATGTAGGGTATGGATCCCTCATGAAACGTGTTTGAGATCAACCTGCCTTTTGAAAAAGAAAGACATTATGCAAGTAATGTTCCTGAAGGCCATGTTATGGGAGAGTGTTTCAGAAAAACACAAGTTCTGTACACAAAAAGCTCCAGAATTAAATGCTAAAAGATAATAATGGAGGATACATTGGTGGGATTTAAGTCTGAGTGTTTCAGGTTTTTTAAGAATGAGCATTATATAAAAGAAAAAGACAAGATTCAGGGAGTCACTAAAAGTGATGGATATGGAATAAGCTCGGGCAAATAGTGAGTCAGATTTCAGAATCACTGCCCATTGCAGTAATGGGAAATCCTTCTGTTTGCACAGACCCCTGCATCCTGATCTATACACAGCACCTGCTCGTTGGGAATGCCATCTCCATCTGCGTCATCGTCACAGGCATCTCCAATTCCATCACCATCACCATCTTCTTGTCCAGAGTTTGGGACAAATCGGCAATTGTCCTAGACAAAAAAGGAGGCAAGTCTGGTGTTCTGTGGGTAAAATGCCTGTCTTCATAATTTGAATGGCTTTTCTTCTGTTATAACTTTACATAATTGATTCATCCAATGAAACAGAATCTACGCAGAAGAATTCAGTAACTTGGAAAAAAGATGAATACATCTAGTCATGTTTCTTTCAGTCTTCCTCTTCATCCCTTCATGCTCTGAATTATTACAGGATTAAGAATTTCTTACCTTTCTGCAGTTTTCAGCAGTGCATGAGAGTTCTTCGTTAGGGTAGCCGTCGATGTCAACATCTTTTCCACAAATATAACCATCACCAGCCCAGCCAATGCCACACTATCAATAAAACAGCATGGTAGTACTATCAAAAGGTTAATGAGTCCCTGTAGAAATATTCAAGAGGGAAACTCCACACCCATCTTGAAAACACTAGCATACAGAAATCATGGCCAGGCACTGAAGTACAATGAGGTACAATGCAGTATCTCTCAGTCTGGAAACAGAATCTTTGTTTCAAGCTCTCTGTATCTAGACGTAGCTAGAACGAGATAAAACTTGATGTCAAGTGGAATGTGTGCCTGCAACACCGAATGATTTCAGTTTAAGCTATGGATTGCTTCCAGACACCGGCCAGGAACCAACTTTGGTTCCTCACCTGCAGATGGAGTAAAAGAAAATAGGGGACCTAGACAGAGTATGCACCTAGCATCTCAGCAAGGGGCCCATGCTTAGATGGTGATACTGAAATCTCAGAAAATGAAGAAAACCTTCTGACTCCAATGTGGTTATTCAGAGAGCAGGCATTCTTTATTGACAGTGCTGGATGCATGGGGGATCATTCCGCCTATCATGTATATCATCAAAGAAAAACCCTCCTCTTTTTATTTCACATATACATTAATATTCCCCAAAATAGCTTACATATTCATGATGTTCTATAAGTCATTATCATAAATTTCACCTATACAGAGCATGTGTCATTCTAGCTTTGTGTGGTCTTGGGGGTCTTCTATGACTCTCAGAGTTACTGTCCTTTAAACGAACCTTCTTGTGCTCATGAACAGTTCTAACATGTATGTGTAATTTTCCAGTCTCTCGAGCCAATCTGTTCTGTTTAAGTTTTACGATCAGAACATATTGCATTCTATCAGTACATTTTGGCACATTTGGCACATTCTGTGTAAGCTGTAGCTAGAATTAACTTGTTCTAAATCTCCTTTGTTTTATTACAGATTTATGTTCCGATTTTATCTCCTTACTTGTTTATATCAAATTATCCTATATCAGTGGGATGACTGTGTTTTGGTCAGTATCTCAAGAACTAGAAGAAGTTTTAAGAGAAAACTGTGTTGACATTTACTAAGTTGGCATCAGCAAAGCAAGTGCATTTGCACACAAGTTTCTCCTGGCCAATTAAATTGGTACTGTTTCAAACCAATGCCTAATTTGTGTGGAAGATATATGAATAGAACTGCATGTCAAACTCTGGCCTCCCCTTAAAATCAAGGACTTGTCTCTAATACAAGTATCTAGGAATCTTTCCATTACAGCATGGACTTAAAATATCCTAGATTATTCTTTTTTGAAACAGATGTACTTAAAAATGAGACCAAAGCAAGTGCCAGCAAAAGCATGCACAGCACCCAAAGTTAGGACATGGGATTAGTCTCTTGCTTCCCCTTGCTAGCTGGAAAAACTAAGTAATATACTTCAGTCCGAGTCTTACAATGGAAGTTCATATGCCACTTGGTGCTCCTCTGCTCCCACAGCTGATTAATTACAGTACAGCCTACCTGTGCCTAGAATCTTCCACCTCACTTCGAAAAATACCATCTCTATCAGCTGGCAAATACAGGCCTGTTGACATGCAGAGAGGATCCCTACTCACAGCTATGTAGCTGAGCACCAGGAGAGGAATTTGTCCTTGTGATATCTTCTGTAGAGCGACACTTGACAGTTTCTTCTGAGGAGGCTACAGAAAGTCTACAAAAGCCATTCCCAAAGACCTAATTACAAAGGCACAATAAATATGATACACAAGTATGTCTGCTTTACAGACAGGCGGCAAGAACAAACCAATGGCAAGATACCTGATCTGGGCCAGTGAGCCACAATCTAGTAAAATATCCAACTGTTTAAAATTACTTTCTCAGTTCCAGCCTAAAAAAGGCTATTTTTCACTGGACAAATGCATGAATTTATGAACTCACAACACATGTCACCTCTCCTCTCCTCTCCTCAATACAACGGGCATGGATGCTACATGGATTGAGGGCTCGATTTCTGCAGCTCCGTTCAGCCTGGCATCCCCTGGTTTGGTCTCCTGTATATCCTGGTTTGCATTGGCCACAGTGGTAAGACCCCTGTAAGAACAAAAAATTAGCAGCCTTCCTTTTAACAGGAATTCTTTTCTTTTTAAAACATGCACACGAGCGAGATTCACGACACACTGCTTACACTGTGCAAGTGCATCTTTTAATTGATTGGGGCCCCTTGCACTGTGAACAAACTTTACTTTCCATGTGAAACTGATGTTCTGCTCCCACAGTGCATGCTGGAACACACACTCGACTCTATTAATTAGAACTGTCTTTTGTTAAGCCAGAGAAAAGTCATGTAGCAGCAAAAGCTTCTTCATGATGCCTTGTCCCTGCCAGCATCACTCTGAGTCAATTCCAGGTGGCTGAAACTTTGTGTAAAACTCTAAGTAGCACATGATTAATCGGGCTGGTTGATTTTATTTCAGTGTAAAGCACGCCCATCAGTTTATTTGAACTCAACTGGGCACAACTTTTAATCAAAGAGAGATAAGAAAGCTCATCATGTGTTTGCCCTATTTTATTTCATTTTTTAAGCTTAAATGTTTTTAAATCAATTTGAGCTAAATTGTTTTCTTCAGAAAAGAATTCTTTAGTTGAAGATAGTCGTCTTCACTTACACTGAAATAAGAACATCCATGTAACTTTTTGCAGTGGTTTACCTAGACACACATGTATATACTTTATATTTGTACCTCTCTCGTGTAAATGAGCATGAAGTTGCTAAGCCAGGGAATCTCAGTATGTGCTGGAACAATAACCATATGAGATATAAACAGATAAATGCTGATAAGTTGAGGTCTTCTTTAGGCATCTAATGTGCCTTTTGTCCCTGTCTGATATACTTGTAGACTTGTGACTTATAACAGTTAATTAAAGAAAACAATCTTTTTACCTTATAGAGAATAATTATTTTTTGTCATATAAAGGAACAGAAACGGGCAGAGCTCTCACAAACGTGCATCTACTCCTTTGTGAAACTGAGGTCATTCATACAACTTCTTTCTTCATGTACAAAGTCTGTTGGAGGAACTGTCAGGACTGTCCTATTCTATCCTCATAGAGAAATCTATTTACTACTCTGACAGGCATTATTTTTGTCCTCTATTCCTCACTTCATTACAAGTTCTAACTCTGCTGTCTGCACACTTTCAGGATGAAGACAAAAATATGTTGATGACTGAAAAGTAAAATAATCCTTGAACCATGCAAATGGTATGGCCTACATAAAACACACCATCCACTTTATCCTATTGGACACTGAGCTAGTATCTTCTGGGGTCTGATGAATTTGCTCACTAAGTTCTGTCCTTTATCAAGCCCAGGTATGCATTAAAATAGCCTTTAAGGCATCATTTCCAGACCAAACTGTTTGTGAAGGGATATAGGATCAGAAACTCCGCACTGCTGTTTTGACAAATGGCAGGACACTTGGTGCCTACCCTTTGCAGACAGGGCCTGATGGCCTCCTGAAGATGACTAGTCACGTCTAGTCATGCAGCGAGATATAAAGTGTCAGTAGATGTTCTAGATACTAAAAAAAGAGACAAACATACTGAACAGTGAAAGCACTCCTAGGAAGACTAGGTTGTTCACAAGGAAAGCTAACACTGAATACAAATGGCAGCCTCAGTAATATATTGCTGCAAAAAGGACCACCTTTACATCTGAAGGATACTTTCAACCCTTCTCTTGCTATGAAGAAAGCCTGTAGCATATACAGGACAGCCTGAGGATCAGGGTCAGCCAGCACGGATTTGTGAAAAGCAGGTCACATTTGATCAACCTGATCTTCTCCTGTGAAGAGTGACCCATGTAGTGGATGAGGAAAAGGCTGCGGAGCTTGTCTACCTAGATTTCAGTAAAGCTTTTGACGCTGTTTCCAACAGCATTCTCCAGGAGAAACCAACAGCTGATGGCTTGGACAGGTGTGGTCTTCAGTTGGCAAAAGCTCTCTGGATGGTTGAGCCCAGAGTGGTGCTGAATGGAATTACATCCAGCTAGTAGCCCCCCAGGGCTCAACACGGGGGCCAGTCCTGTTTAATATCTTTGTCAGTGATCTGGATGAGAGGATCAAGTGCACTCTCAGTCAGTTTGCAGATGACACCAAACTGAGCAGAAGTCTTGATTTGTTGCAGGCTAAGAAGGCTCTGCAGAGGGATCTGGACAGGCTGGATCCATGAGCTAAGGCCAATGGTATGAGGTTCAATAGGGCCCAGTGGCAGGTCCTGCACTTGGGTCACAACAACCCCAGGCAGTGCTACAGGCTGGGGAGGAGTGGCTGCAAAGCTGTCCAGGGGGAAAGGACGTGGGGGTGCTGACTGCTAGTGGCTGAACAAGAGCCAGCAGTGTGCCCAGATGGCCAAGAAGGCCAGTGGAATCCTGCCTTGCATCAGAAACAGTGGGGCCAGCAAGACCAGGGCAGTGATTGTTCCTCTGTACTCAGCACTGATGAAATCTTGAATCCTGTGTTCAGCAGTGGGCCCTTCACCACAAGAAGGACGTTGAGGTGCTAGAGTGTATCCAGAGAAGGGCAATCCAGCTGGTGAAAGGGCTGGAGCAAAGTCTTACAAGGAGTGGCTGCAGGAACTGGGGGCATTTAGCACTGGAGAAAAGGGGGCTCAAGGGAGGCCTTATCACTCTCTACAACTACCTTAAAGGAGGTTGTTACAAGGTGGTGGTCAGTTTTTTCTCCCAAGTAACAGGTGATACGACGAGAAGAAATGGCCTCAAGTTGCACTAGGGGAGATTAAGATTGAGTATTAGGAAGAATTTCTTCACAGAAAGAATTGTCACGCATTGGAACAGGCTGCCCAGAGAAGTGGCGGAATCGAATCACTACCCTTCGAAGTATTCAGAAAAAGAGTGGATATGGCACTTCGGGAAATGGTTTTATAGTGAGCTTGGCAGTGCTGGGTTAACATTTGGACTCAATGACCCAAAGGGTATTTTCTAACCTAAATGATTCTATGATTATGCTATTCTGGGTTCAACTTGCTTCATAGCATTAATGTAGTTCTATGTTCCTTTTATCAGATCCTAACATCTTTCAAACCATTTCTACTTCTGCTATGCTTGTTCTCCTGGATTTAATATCTATGGGTATTAAAAATATTGTACCAATTGCGGCTCTCCTCTTTTTTTCTTTTTATTTAGAGGGATATCTGGTACTGTATATGTAACCTGATGATGTGAAGATATTACTCCTATAAAGAGAGCACTCAGGGGAATGGCTTCTGCAGCAGTTCCCAGGTGGGAAGACATGAAGAGTAAGAAAAATTTTAATCCTTCAGAGGAGGTTCCTTGCAATAACATACTCACAAACACACAAAACTCAATGGTATGGAGAGAAAAGCTCCTGCCATTCTTCAGGGAAAATCATGAAATACAATTCAGATGGAAGTGTTAATGACAAATCAAGTATTGTTTTTTTACTATTAGCCAGGAAGGGATGAAGGGATTCTTTGATTTATATGAAGCCAAGAAATAAATTATATTATTCAGCTCTTCAATCAAACCTATAAATCCAGTCCTAGCCTCATGGAATTTTAAGACAATCAATTTTTTAAAGCCGTAAATGAAAAGATGCTTACCAAAGTGTTTATGCAATGAGAATTTGGAACGCAGACTCCAAGTCCACCATTCTGACATTCATCAATGTCTAAGCAGACCTAGCAATAAACCAAATCAACAAATAATAAAAACAATGTCAATTTGAGATTGAAGTCTGAAGAAAAGACACTAAAATTTAAGACTAGAAAAGAGATACAGCCTGTCCTGAAACCACTCTTCAAATGGCACAGACATACCCTTAGGACAACTTTCCAAATCCTGAAGAGACATTGTGATAAGGAAAATTTCAACTTTAGGATGTGCTGTGGTTCACCCACAAGAGTTTAGATAAAAACTATGTTCCTACCGTAGGGTGCTATGGGAACATGCAAAAAAATACAGATGCACTACTGATATAAAACCAGCACCTTGCAATGGCAGTTGTCACACAGATGCTGCCACTCACCTGCTTATTGCTCTTGGCATAGCTGATTCCTATCCCTTGCATGGTTTGTCCTGTATATCCCGGAGGACAGGTCTCACATCGGAAACCTGGAGCAGTGTTCACACATCGCACTCCAGGGAAGCAAGGGTTGTAATGACACTGCAATGAAAGAAATGAACCGAGCACATTTGTGCTTCAGTAACATCCAGACTCTGACTATGTGCACAGCCCTCTCACCAAAGGCAATGCTACAAGCAATGTCTGTATGTTGTCTGTTCAGAGATGGCTTGCAGAGGAAACCATCTCTGCATGTATTTCTGACCTCAGCAGGTTTTCGGCTATCTCTGTAATTTAAGTAACATTTGCAATCTTCTACTACAGCTTGTAGTTGATGTTCTAAGCTCTCATTCTCAATCCTTCCTTTGGCTGGGCAGGTTCAGATCCCTTGGAGGCTGAAAGCCCCCTGGAAGTCTTCAGGCCACAATATAAGGAAAGCCACATAACTCCAACCCTCCAAACAATCCTGTGGTTGGTTTTGGTACAAACAAAAGTTGCAGTGGCATTTTCCTTCATTTGCACAAATCCCATAGCCAGAAGGAACCCAAACATGAACCAGATAAATAGGGATGTGTCAGTGGCACCCACATGTTTCTAGACCGGAGGCCCATGGATAACCCTTGGCACTTGTCCCAAAATATCATATGTCCACAAATCACCCTTGGCCTGAAGGCACCATTCACTTCATTGCCTTATGCAGTTTTACAGAACAGCTGTGACCAATTTCACTGGTCGGGTGGGTGCCAATTTGGGAAGCACATCTTGCACTGCTGCCTTTCCAACATCAACACTAGCTGCTAGGTAACATTTATAAGAGTACTGCAAACATCAACATGCCATCATGCTGCATAAGACAGGCTCAAAGACAATAATAAATGAGAAACATGAGAAAGAAATATAAAAGAGGTTTAAAAATATGCCTTTTCCCCCCTTCCACTGCTAACAGAAGAACATCTGCAAGATGAAGAACGAACCAGACAATATTCACCTACAAGAGACATACAACTTGTAACCAAACACACACACACGAGCAAGAAAGGTATGTTTAATATTCAAGGGTATTTGACAGAAATGTTTGTTAGAAGTAGATCCGTAAGTAATATAAGGGAAATGTAAAACCTAGGACAGACATTTTGTGCTCCTTATTTTGCTGTGAATTTTTTATTGTAGGCAGCAGAGGGCACCCAAGTTACACAGCACACAGAGCAGAGCTGCTGCTCCTGAGATACCAGGCACTGGCATACCAAAATAATGTCATTAAACTGATAATGAATTAGGAAGTGTACTGCAGAGACGCTAACAGCCTCAGAAAAGATGATGGCAGCTCTTAGTGAGGAATCTTTTAAATATGTCTTTATCAGAATTCGAACATGAACTTTTTAAATACCTGTTACTAGGAAGTACAGAAATAGTTCATTCAGTAGAAAGATGCTCTCCCAGAAAAGATTACTAAAAACCTTTTTAAAAAAATTACTTTCTTTCATAGTCTTAGTTAACTTAGGAAAACAAATAACATGACATATCCCCTCTAATTAGACAATTCAAAATTTTTGCCATTCATTCTTTATTTCTTCCTGTGCAACTGTAAGTAAAAATCTAGCTGCTAAAGTAGGTATTTACTGTTGAACAAAACCACTCAAGAGTAGGTGGTATTTTAACAGTGTCCACATAAAGACCTCATGTAAGCAAGTCTGTATCTCTATAGCACCATTTTGGCAAAATTTCCTTGCTATTTCTAATGTGAGATCAGGTTTGTCATGTGGAGTGGTGGCATGAGGACGAAGGCACATCAATCTCCTGTGGCAGAGCCTGACTGCTCACAGAAAACCATGTTAACATCAAGCCACTATAAACCAGTTTCAGTCTGTTTTCCCATCACTGCTGTAATGGGTAGAGTTGCTCCAATCCTGAAAAGGGCAGAGAAGAGACTAATGCCATGCTCTGTCTCAGTTTGAAAATAGTTCAGAAAGCGAAGCCTATCCATTGTGGTGGGCTCCGCACAGGTTGGCTTCAGTCTCTCACCAGAGCTGTTTGTGGCATGAAACTCATACCAAACTTATCTTGGTTTCACCATTTGCCTTCACATTTCAGAGTTTCACCTCCATTTTTCTGCACCTTCTGTTGCAGCAGACACAGTTCATGCCATGTGAGGCAAAACAAGACACACTGCCTGCAGTTCAGGAAATGGCCACACTCAACCCACTTTCTCCCCCCAGTGTTTTTCAGACAAGTAGGGCACAGGACATCCTTCTTGGTGGTGGTCTACAGGAGGGAGCAAATAAAAGAAGCAGTCAAAGCATATCTCCTGTTGGCTAGGAAGGAGAAAAAAAGAATTGCTTTTGCTGTTTTACATCATTATTCTGGTACACTGCTAGTACTGTGTTATCCACAGGCACAGTTTATGACCTCACTGTGCTGGTTCCTCGGTCTACTACATCCAGGTGCTTTTCCACAAAAATTACTAAAGAGTAATGTCAAAAATCATCACACAGAAAAAATGTGGTGAACCTGTAAGTGGTTTTTTTGTTTCTGTGCCACATTCCAGTTAACACAGTTTTTTTAATCATTTAAGAGACTGTAAATTTATTAACTTAGTCCTCAATACAAGTAAGCTCTGAACTTCTAATATATAGCACAAGCAAATAATAGATTTAAGTACCATTATTGGATTTCAACACAAACACAAAGAAGCAAAAGGAACAATGACAATAAATGTTTATTTTCTTTCACAGACTTTTAGGGTAAGCCGGAAAAGACGGGTCCAGTTTGGGTTGAAGAAAAGATTTTGGTCTCCAAGGCATGAGTATGACATATGTCAGGAGCATGACAATTTAAAGAAGCAAAGCTCATTTTGACAAGTGCTTCTGCAGCCTGTAACACAAGCTACTCCATCTTCTTGTGGAATAGAAACAACTATGTCAAAAGTTCATTTTGGTTGGTTCTAATTTTGTTTTTTTTTTCCCAAACATTAAATTCCTTTAAGTGACTTCTCAACTCCCCAGAGTATTTCAAGTTTTTACACATATAACCTCCATGAAGTTGCAGCAACAGCAAAATAGGTATATAGAATCAAATCAGAATGAATTAATATTCACTGCGCAAGCAATCAGCAAATGCTGATGACAGCAAGTACTAGCAATGCATTAATATATATAAAGAAGTTATTTGTTTTGTTTTCTTTTTTAATTCACTGAAAGTCTATATTTTACCTCATCGATATCTGAGCATGTAACTCCATTTCCTGTGAGTCCTTCAGGGCAGGGTCCACATTGAAATCCTTCTGCTGTCTCCACACATCTCACTCCCCTAAAGCAGGAGTTAACTTCACATTTGGGTTTAGGGCGCCTAGGAAGCTGAGTTGGAAAACTCACAGTTCCCAAACCTTTAATGCAGAAAGAACAACCATTTCAGCGACTGAAAGAAACATTCATTATGACTTTCAGCTGGCAAACATTCTGAAGAAATCCCCAAGACACTTTGTGTCTCTGCACTGTGCTGTGGCTGAAGAGACTTTACACTGGGAATGGCCCGGGAGCTTGTTGTGTTCCCAACAAGGGGAGATTGATGCTATTTTTTTAGGTCCACATGCTTCTCCAATCTACGCATGGGAGTCCTCCTGCTAGGTTAGTCCCAGCACAGATCTGCTGCTGGTTAGGAGAGAAAACTCAGAAAGCTTGTGACCTCAGATGGCCCAAGGGACTGAAGTATGAGGGTACAAGTACAAGGCATTTCTCTGGCTAAATCAGCAACACTACCACTTCATAAGAAAAACAGGATTGTGGTTTCACAACAGCATCTCTGGAAGTCTACAAATAAGAATAATAAAGAAGCAGCAGCTGGCAGCCCACAAACACCACAGGAACATGCACATACATCAGTTTAGGTGCACAGAGACCAGCCCAAGGTCTTCTGAGAACTCTGGCAGGTGCTAAACCTTGGTAGAGATGTATGCAGGATTTAGACCTTTTCTTTGACACACATATGGGTTATCTTGCCTAGAGTTCAGTTTGAGTTTGGATGAGGCTTACAGACTAGACGAAATCAAGTAAAAGGTCTGATGCATTTAAGACCTTTTGTCCCACCCAGGAAGGGAGTATATTGGTTTTTATACTGACTGTATGCATGTCCTGATTATCACTTATGTAGGAAGGCCATGCAATGACATTTGGAAAAGTGTTTATTTGTTTCATATAGAGAAAAATCATGACTACCTTTTTGGGTCTTACTGTTGTTAGGGTGGACTGCCTCCTCAGAATTAGGAGAACTTCAGGTGGACTACATAGGATTTTCCTCAGACTGACAATACCAGCTAGAGCAGAACGTGATTCCTCCCTTGTCCTTCTACTAAGATTGTGCATGAGATATGTGGCACACAATGTCTCCCTCCACAGGAACATGTGGTATAGCTTTGTGGCAGAGCAAAAACCGACAGTACAGCATGAGTAACACTTTTTGGTTTAGTGGTGCTTTATCCCCCAGTGAGTGAGTGTCTGGGCTATGGAAGCTTTTTCCTCTAATGAAAATCTATTTTAAATTTGTGTTCAATACATCTAGAACTTTGGACATAGTATTTTTAAAAAAATGCTTCTTAGAAACCACATAAAGCTAACACAATCAATACCAGTTTTAAAACAACTGTGCATCTCATCTGAATTAGAAGCCTTAACAGGAATACTTACCACACGCTTGGCACTCAGCTATGGTATTTCTCAGAAAAGTTGTTTCTTTGACCTTGAGAATATAAAAAAAAAAACAAACCACCACATTATTTGGGTACAGGCAGTTCTGGTTTGCACCTGGCTGCAAGAAAAAACATTATTCCCCAAGATGCCACTCAAACCATGTAATGCCACTCAAACCTAGGTAATCTGTCTTAAATGAGATGCTCTTCATACTCCATAAAATTAAGGACAGTGATAATGGATGTACTTCAGTTCAGCCTTCATCAACAGGACCTTTAAGAATGACATATTTAATCAAAAGATGCCACCAGCAATTCCAGGTCTGACATCCACAAGCAATTGAAACAAATACAATTTCAGTTCTGGGCAACAGACCTACCATTATCTAACAGTGGGCTAGGACTGCTGCTCTAGCTCTTCACCACTTCAGACACAAAATTTTCTGGATCTGAATAAGCAAGTCCCCTACACTCCCACATTCAATGATTCTCCATAGCACAGAGTACAAGGACCTATATGGTTATTTCTTCTCCATTGTGTCACTCCTCCAAGGCAATGGACTCTACACAGGATTTTACTGCTCACATGAATTCTGCACTGACTCAGTCAAAGGGGCAAGCTTGGGATATTTCATACTATACAGTACCTGTTGTCTGAGGAGGTCTTTCACATCTACCAGTATTTGGTTCATCTGCATCAGCTGACCCATCAGCTGCCTACTATAATCACCTGCAGGGAAACAGCAATGAAAAAGAGTGCAAGACATAACTCCCCTTCCTTTGCCGAGGTAATTTCTGACATGTAAGATGGAAACACCATGAAGAGCCACGGTGGATACTCATTACTGTTACTTAAGCCCTGTAGGAATCACCACAGCAAACACGGTATTTATCTCAAATTTCTATAATGTAATTTGCATGAACTCAAGGCTTTTCTAGAACTGAACTCCATGTATATCACAGAAACGGGCAAAGCAGAAACCTCTCCACAGAGAGAAACAAGATTGTGATTTTCCTGCCATTATTTCAGTGCCAAGGCTCCCTAAGGCAACTAATGCCACTGGTATTACTGCCCCCAGACCAGCAACCCTATTTCAGTATTTCAATACTGGGTATCTGTGATAACTTGTCTGGAGCAGGAGTACAAGGCTGAGGCATGAAGTGTATGTGCATACAATGGAAGACATCCTGCATAAGTGCATTCCATGTCACCACAACTGATTAGTAGACATTTTTCAAAGTAGAGGTACCCAGATTTCTGAGCAAGCTCACTGGGAAGCTCTGACCACCCACCAACAGCACCTGCACTGAAAAACAGTGCTTTTAGTAAGTGCAAGTCATTTGGCTTTTCTTCTGAAAAGCAGCTCATCACACTGTACACAAGTTTCATGGCTGCATTTGCTCCTGGTCTCACAAAACTCAACACACTACCCAGAACAGGGTCACAAGAATGGCAAAGGATCTGGAGGAGAAGCTGTATGAGGGAGTGGCTGAGGTCACTTGGTCTGTCCAGCCTGGAGAAGAGGAGAATGAGGGGAGACCTCATTGCAATCTATAACTTCCTCGTGAGGGGAAGTGGAGAGGGGAATTGGAGAGACAGGCACCGATCTCTTCTCTGTGGTGACCAGTGACAGAATCTGAGGGAATGGCCTGAGGTTGTGTCAGGGGAGGTTTAGGTTGGATATCAGAAAAAGATTCTTCACCCAGAGGGTGGTTGGGCACTGAAAAAGGCTACACAGGGAAGTGGTCACAGCACCAAGCCTGACAGAATTCAAGAAGCATTCAGATGATACTCTCAAGCACATGGTGTGACTCTTGTGGATGGTCGTGTACAGGGGCCAGGAAATGGACTCGACAATCCTTGTGGGTCCCTTCGAACTCAGAATATTCCGTGATTCTATGACCTCACGCCAAAACCAGTTCTCAATACCAAAGTAACAAAAAAGACGTCTAAGACAAGACCAAAAGTTACATCTGTAATGAGCCATAAGAAAAGGACCAGAGCCATCCAAGATGTTCACATGATATTCTTACCTGTTAAATGAAATAGTGCTTTTGAGCCAGTGACAGAGGAGAAGCAGAGAGCATATTTAGCACAGTAGCTTGCTGTTCCTTCTATTTGTTAATTGCTTCTGAGTTTGTACCTCTCTCAAGCAGATATTTGTTTACTTCTCTAAGTCTCTATTTAAAGACAAACTTCAAAAATATATGCTCTTTCAAATCTAGGTAGGCAGGATATTTTTATATTATGCCAAATAGCTTCAGGGAGGTTTATTCACATGTTATTTTTGTGAGTACTGAAAGCTTATATGAAAAATGCTTCTCTTAACGTTTACCTCATTGTTTTGTTCTTCAAAGCATGCCTAACTGTTTCCAAACATTCTACTGGGAACTGTCCAACTCTCCACATACTATGTTTTCTTCATTTCAGATTTTCTCATCAAAACACTGAACAAGTTTAAAATCACCTATTCGAGAACCTGCCTCTGTTCTAGTCCCTACCTTGCCTTATTTTTATTTGGAGGACAGTAGCAGGACACAATATCACAGTAATTTTAGAATTCCATAGTGGAACCTGGCACACACCTGTTGTTGTTTTACTTATTGGTTCTTTTCTTAAACAAAGACTGGTTTATGCATTATTGATTGAGATTCCAACAGTAGGCCCCACCTGCAGCAGAATAACCAGCGTTCAGGGATAAGAACTCAGAGAGGCCTTTAAGGGAGCTGTGAACCCAAAATATCTTGCAGGGTGGTTTTTCCCAGGAGCATGCAGGTTAAGCAAAAGATACCAGCCTCAAGCTGTACAGATAACTGGTCCCACCATCCACACTCCATCCCATTAAGGTAACTCCCCAGTTCAGCTAGTCCCTAGCTTCATACTCTGAGTCAGTAACCACACGAATAACAGAATAGCTTTCGTGGTAGTAATTAAGTTCAGAGACAGCTCTGAAGTATTACTGTCCAACAGGGAAACTGAAGTCCCTTGACACATTCATTCTCTGTAAGACTGAAGTCATGTCAGGGAGCCACCCTGTCTTTCTCTTGCCAGGACCTTGCAGTACAGAATCATAAAATGGTCTGGTTTGGAAAAAACCTTTAAAGATCATCTAGTCCAACCTCCTGGCCATGTCAGGAACATGTTTCACTTGACCAGGCTGCTCAAAGCCCCATCTAGCATGGCCTGCAACACTTCCTGATGGGGCATCAGCAGCTTCTCTGGGCAAACTGTTCAAGTACAGGACCTTGGACTTAGAGCAAGCAACTAGCTTCACTGCACTGCTAATTGGCCCAAACAGGGCAAATGCATGTGTAAAAACATGTGTAACTGCAGGCCACCGTGGAATGCCTCAAAGATATTTCTTCTAGCTCTCTTGGGTCCAATACTGCTCAAGAAACACACTTGCCCCCATCTGGCAAAGTCAGAATCCTGAATTATCATTCAAAGAGAACAGTATTCGTAGAATCATACAACATTCTGAGTTGGAAGGGACCCATAAGGATCATCGGGTCAAACTCCTGGCCCTTCATGGGACAACCCCAAGGATCATACTATGTGCCTGAGAGCATTGTCCAACTCTGGGGGACTGTGGTTACTTGGCCAGAGATCCAGCCATGATTAAAGTATGGACGATGGCTGACAAGAGAACAGTTTCCTGTCAGTCTGTAATCCTCCACCAAAGAAGCTATACGTACAAGTTGCATGTGGAATTAGGAAGAGGCAGGTTCGAAGTAAACAGGAGGAGATATCTCCTCAGATATGGTAAATTTCTTGCCAGGAGACAATCTTGATTGTGCATTCAAAACTGACAGGACAGATATATGGAAGAAAACATATATTCAGTACAAAACACAGAGACTTCATCACCACGTTGAGAGCTCTGAATGAAGTGAACTGCTGGAGAATAGGGGAGCATGCAGAGAAAACCACACTAGAAGTCCACTCCCTTCTATGCTTGTCCTTGGACCTACATTGACATACTGTCTCTAACAGCAGACAGGTTAAAAGAACCTTTAGTCTTGTGCAACACAGCTATTTTTTATACAGTTTCTCTGGTTCAGGTACCCTACACAAACCAGACAACCTCCAAAGATCCCTTCTGACCTGAATGATTTTGAGATGATTACATGCAGCGTACTAATCTCATCTACCAAACCCAGGGCATCTTACACTCTATTTTCCTATCCAAACAGGAGGATCCAAATACACAGGTTCAACAACAGGTTCATATTCTCATCTATACTGCTTAGGTGTCTCAGCCTCACACACTGATCATGGAGGGAATGCTGCTGCCAAAGCAGTGAGCAATAACCAGGCACACAGTGAAAGCCATGTACAGCTATTCAGGCCCTAAGCACTGCCAAGGATTTTCCAATTAATATGAAAGCACACACTTTTACCAAGATACATAGGTCTCACACCCCTATACAGCTAAACATTTGCATTCCAACTTTTTCTGGCTGAAGGCAAAACTGTGGTTATCTGATATATTGCTCCCATAAAAGGGTATCATGAAGAATACACAAAGTGCAAGGCAGCTGAGTTAACACTGCTCTTGGAACACCTGAACCTTTTCCTTTGGTGAATCTGATTATGCAGACTTCAAAGGTATTCACGTGAGTTGTCTTTTATTATTATTAATGATACTGATTCTACTTGAACGTTATAAGCAACTGAATTTGAGAGGCTAAGCCATATGAAGGCAGCCATAGAGGACAGTATCTGTCTGTATTGCTACCATTTGCATCATTGATTTGTGGGCAAAAAGTTACAAATGAGAAAGCTGCTGTAACCTGGAACCTCATATGTTCTCATATAGAAGTTCAGTGTCTTGTCTGTATTCTTATCAAAACCAGCAACACTGCAGGGTATAGGTTTGGTGGGGGGAACAGCATAGGGTGTGAGAAAGAAGAACTTCTCATGGATCCTATTTCAAACCTTGACCTCAGTTTTCTCCCCATGGTTGTCACATATTAACATATTGCACACACAGCATGAAGCCGTTCTTCTCCCTCACATCCACAGCAGAAAGGCAGATGGACAGGAACGAGGAAGGGTTAAAGATGGGGCAGCCTAGCACAGGTTTTCTATGTCCAGATGTCAGGAAGCACTCTTGCCTAACATGGGGGATTGCCCTTGAGGGACAGCCCTTGAGAATGTGCAGGAACTAGAGTAACCTCAGTTCCTTCTTTTCCTCCCTGTTCCCAGCTCAGTCTCCACAATGCTCAGCACAGGCAGAAAAGGAATTGGTTTTAAACCACATGTCCACTCCAGTCGATGACAAAAGCCTTGGCTAACTTGTGGCAGGACTAGTGTCTGCCTTGCAATGGCTCTTCCCACATGGACTTACAGGTTCTGTAGCTGTAGCACAAACATGTTCTTCAGCGTCCTGTGACCTTGTTCACACCTTGCTCCTCCCCTCTTGGGGACAGTCCAATGCTCAACAGAAGATGAATACTGGACATGAGGATAAGTACACGGATAGGTCTTGCAACGCCATCCATCTACCTATTTTCATAAAGCCTGTAGCAATGTATCACATTTAGGACTACTTTCTATCTGCAATTGTCTGCAAGTTGAATACTTAAAATATTATTAAGCTGACACAAACACATCATCTTCCAAATTCACACACACATCCACATCACTCCCAACTTAGGCTAAAAAGTTCTTTTAATCATTACAGACTTCTTCACTAGGACAGCAAATCATTGCTTTATCAACAGCAACAGTGACTGTTTTCAAACTGAGCTACGTCTAAAACATTGACAGAAATTATCATGTCTATAATTCAATTTTTATTACTTGGCTATAAAGCTCCATATTGTTAACATTCATCATATTACTGGTATCGTAAGGAACAATTTTAACTCCTGGTTGCAGGTCTTACCAGTGTACTGAGGTACAGGCTCAATTTGTTGAAGAAAACAATCCTGCAGGTTCCCCACTTCAGCAAAGGTTCCTCCAGTTACCAGCTTCAGCTCATCTAGTGTATCCTGGGCTCACAAGAAAAACAGAGTTCATAGTTGGGGTACAACAACTGAAAAAAAATAGGAAATCTCAGACAAAGTAATTTTTTTTTTTAAGAGAGGTATTCCACTTTCTACACATGAAGGACTTCTACACTGTTCACTTCAGGGCCATCTATCACCATCTGAAGTGTATAAAATCCCTAATCATTGCCTTGAAGATTTTCCCATAGCTGTGGTTTTGATTTCTTTTTTACTGTTCAATGCATATGATCTCACATAATAGGAAGTTCACATATTTAGGTATCTGTGGCATATGATTTTTTTTAAAGTGAATCCAAAGCAGTCTTTTTTCCCTCCTCTCAAACAGGTATACATTCATTCCAGGAATGTGGGTACCTCAGTTATTCTCCATACAAAAAGGCTCATTTTTAAGCCTGCAATGACACAAAGGGGGCAGACTGCCTTGCACCTTCCAATGCATAGTTTTGATTAATGATGATAGAAGATGCTGAAGAAGTCACTGTTTATGCCAATAGGGAGATGACAGGAAGCTGTGCCAACTCCTGGTTGGCAGACAGAAGAAGAAAAGCTGTTGTAGTCAAACAGATGAAGATTGCACTCTGGTACCCTGGGAGTACTCCCTTTCTTTTGTCTTTTTTAGTCCCTGTGGCTTATTATGACGAGGAAAGCCCTATACTCAGTCAAGCATTGCTCACAGTGAACAGCTGATGAAGAAATGCCCTTAGTCTATCTGCTAAGTCTTGCAAAAAGTCCAGTCCCCAAAAAACACCTATACTGAAGTGAAGGAGGCAGTAATTTTTTGGGTTTCACTTAAAAAGCTAAAAACTGCGTTTAAAACAAATAGCAGAATTATTACAGGGTTCACATAAGCTAAGATTTCACCTGTTCCACAGAAGTTATATTTACATTTATTTCACAATTTAATGTCAAATATTACTGAAGCACTATTGTACAGAGCTTGGCTGCTGCAAGAGCTGAGGTCTGAATTCAGTGATCCAGAGGATTGCTCGTCCTCCCTCAAAGTGTTCAGCCTATTCCCAGTTTTTGTGCTCACCTGTGGTTTCTCCTGGAAAATACGCAACTCAACTACCACCAGCTTCTGAGACAGTGCTGAAAATGGTTTTGGCAGGTCCTCAATGGCACCTACGTGCAGGCAGTCCAGATACAACTCTATTGTGCTCAATCCCTGCTGCAGACCACTCAGCCACAAGATGACAGCATGGGGCTTCCCATCAGCCAGCTGGACGTTGCTAAAGATCACGGAATTCAACCTTCCATCACTCTTCAGATAGCGCAGCACCACTAGGACAAAATACACAGAAGGACTGTCAGAAGGTAGGAGACACCCAAGGCTAATCAAGGAAGATCCTGTGGAAATATTCAATTGTTCTGTTATTTTTCCAAATATCAGCTTTTGTAAATGCATCCCATATGCAGCCATAACGGTAATAATAAATGGGACATCAACTCAGAGCAGCACTACCAGGACTCTTGCATGACTCCCTATTTGTAAAGAACTGCTGCCTGCACAATGTTTTCCATTGCTTTGTCATGCCTCTCTAACTGGTTTAACAAATGTCGCTTTACATCATGTGCCAAAATGCAAGAGGTAAAGTTACAGGGTGCAGCAGGTAGCCTCCAGTCTGCACTTCGGAAGGTACATATCTTATAGACCTAGAAATATTCTGTAGCAGAAATGTATAACTAGAAAAATCAGTTTCAGTGATGCATATAGCAGTCAGTGAAGCCATCTAACAGTGTATCCAAATACACAATTAAAGAAACCAAAGGAAGCACGATCCCTGCACTTCTCTATAACAAATGGTAAAAACAAAAATTTAACAAAAAAGATATAATGCAGAAAAGACATTTCCCACCCCTGAAGATGACTAAGCCCCTTCGCAATTCTTTTTAAAAGCATTAGTGAATGCTTTTAAAATCCAACAAAAATTCTCATTTTATTAAGTAAAATGCACCATGAATGCTTTTAAAAGCATTAGTGAATGCTTTTAAAATCCAACAAAAATTCTCATTTTATTAAGTAAAATGCACCATGAAAGACCACAACAGCAGACAAACAAATACTCTTATAACAAATACTTGCTGCATAATACTGAAAAACCATCCCTTTCCTGAGGAAATTGGATCAATAAGCTAGGATCTGCAAGCTAAATCTCTTAGACCAGCTAGCTGGTTCTCTCCACAAAATCTCTCCCTGGCTCTCCAACTGCATGTCTGCAAAAGCAAGGAGCCAAGCACATCTGGACAGCCCATAACCACCCTAAAGTATCAGACAGATCCTGTTTCAAAGATCCCACTGATCACTAGCCTGCACATCCCTTATTTCCTGTGGGTAAGAGTCACATGCATGAGGAGTCAAGCTGCACAGTTGCTAGGCACCTAAACAGTTAAGTGCTGGCTCTTGTGAACACCTGTTTGAAGTTCACAGAAGGCTGCTGTTGCATCAAGTGAAAGCTCAAAAATGGCCTGACACAAGGTCAACTAAAAACTGTGGACATAAACCAGGGAAAAGCTCTTACTATTTTTGGAGTAATAACACCTATTTACTGAAACCATTCAATTTCTGTTCATTTAACAAATTATATTGTCAGCTCCCCACTACTAATGTAACTGCTTTGATGCTGTGATACCTCTGTTTGTTGGTGACTTGAGGTACTGCGCACACGCTCCATATAATTTTTCTAATTGCTCAGTCTCGTGATTAAAAAACCCCCAGATTTATACCAGCATGAATGGGGCAGGGTACATCTCCACCTTTAAAATCTGTGCTAGTGCTAGAGCCTCAGCAGCTGTGACCAATATCAGGAATGTTTTCACTGCTATGTCAAAACACTGCCAGAGCTGAGATTTCCGCAAAGGTGCGTGTGGTCACCAGTAACTTGCTAAAAGGTAGCATTCCTTGGCAAACTCAAAGATCGAGCAAAACAGAGTAGATTTCAGGTATTTTATTTATGTGAATATTACACATGCCTGGTCATATAAAAGGTAAGGTCTTTGGATCTAGACCCTGCTTTCAGAGTGACCAAACACAACAGTAGCCTAGAGAAAGAAAGAGGAGATGGAGGCAGAGCCCAGAATGGACCCTGCCAGAATAGTTTCAGGACAAGGAGCAAACAGCCTTGGAAGAAGGATCAACCATTTTTTCCTCAGCCAAAGCCAAATATCCATCTGTTAAACCAGAGTAGGCTTTTGAAGAGAGATTTTTTTTTAGATCACAGCCTCCAGCTGTATAAGATTTAACTCATCCAAGCCCCTGCAGTACATGTTTGCTGCTTGAATATTTTACAGACACTCATGAGAGTGCCACCTGTACTGCTTAAGAAACAGATTTTCAATTAAACTACCACTTCTACCAGCAAATAAGAGCTGCTTCACAGAACTGTTAAATTACAACACTTCTATGCATTAACTGCTGTTTGCTCCACACAGAAAGCACATTGGTCTAGTCAAAACAAGTTGAGCCACTACTCAGTGATTTATACCTGTGCTTTTAAAAACATTTAGGCATTACAAAGATGTTACTATCAGGTATACCACAACAAATTCAGAACACTTTAAGGATAACTAAGGCCTGCTTTGAGCTCCTTAGATCACATTTGGATGCATAAGTGGAAATACCATGCAGAAGAAGTAATGCACTTATGCATTCTTCCAAAACTGTAGATAGTTAGACCGTGCATTTTGCTGAGACACCAACACTGGCTCATCATTTAAGTGATGATGTCCAGTCTCGTGAGGATCATAAACAGCCCCCACACTCCATATTTTCAGCTCACATGACAATCTCCTGGATGCATTTTAACTTGTTGTACAAAGTAGCCATATGGGATCCTTGACACCTGGGGAGAAATCACATGTGAAAACACAGCCATATGACTTGAACAAGGTGCTCTAAGATAATAAGAAGGCAAAGAGATCCAAGAAACAGTCTTGTAGTAAAAAGTCTCCCTCTGTTTAGTCAATCCTTTACATCAGATATGTTACATCTACTCAACACCAGTCACTGACAGGACAAGTTGCTTCATGCTGCCCTTCTATATACCTTTGCTGTGTTCGTCCTGTCACAGAAGCTTCTCAAAGACCAATATACTGAGAAAAAACCAAAAGAAGCCATGTTACCTTCCATCAGAAAGTTTTTTAAGTGTGTTAAAGTTTATCAATAGCCATCAGACCTGCAGGTATTCCTGAAAATCAAAAGAAGAGTTTGATATGTTCAAACTCTTATTAAGTTTAGAGACGCATTTGTTTGCATTCCTATATATACATACAACATTTACACACATAATTCTTTGTGTGAGAGCGGGAGAGAGGGAGTATGTGCGATCTACCGTTTATTCAGCAAATAAGTCAGACAGTGTTAGGAACTGCATGACACTTACTGATAACACTGTGTCACCATGTATTACCCACTGTTAACCCACACAGAGCTCTTATTCCCTGACTAAGGAGGATTTTGTCAGACTTGATTAAACTACCAATGTTTTATCTAATTCCTTCCCTTACAATTGCCAACCAAAAGGTGTGCTTTTCTTCAGCATATTGAATAATTTCCCTATGCATATACTGAAATTTCTCAATAGAGTTTCACAGTATATTGGACTCAGCTGCCCAATTACAACACTTGTGCTAGCATGTTATCATAGCAATGGTGAAGTCAGTAGAGTAACAATAATGTACATAATTCAACAATTTTTTGCTGAACCTTAAAATTGTTGTATATCCTAGATCTGGTTTAGAGACCAGTGAAAGCTCTCTATTTCTAAAAATCAGCTGAAGTTCCAACTCAGACTCCTGATTAACTGATTCCAATAAACAGAGAACAAACACTTTCATTCACCCAAAAGATTCTGTAAGTGCTGGGAATGTTTGTCTTGCATAGTCACATCTAACCTCCAGGGTCAGCAGAACAAGAACCTGCCTTTCATATGCATGAGGCAGCATGTGTGTGTGTCCCTCGAATTCCTGAGTAATAAGAACCAGTGATTGCCCCAAGGGGAAAAAGGAAAAAAGAAAAGGAAATAAAAACCCAACCAAAACTGACTCCTTTCTCCATACTCTATGTTTTTTTCCTTCTTTCGTAGCAGTGCTCAGAGCAAGCATCACAGTCAAGTGGAGATACCAGGTGATTGTCCAGTAAGCTTCCCCTGGCCAGGAGAGAGCAGCATCGAGAAGGAAAGAAATGAGAACAGGAGTGAGAGTGGATATGAAAGGTGACAGCATGCAACAGGAATGACTCAAGCACAAAGGTTAATCACACATTTGTCAACATCCATCTGTGACACACCAGTAGCTATGGATCCAACACTAGTTTTACCATACATATTCGAAACAACTCACCTTTATTCATCCGTCCCATTACCGTAAATTCAAAATGTTTGCTGTTGTCAGCTGATGAATACAGGCCAAAAATAGTGGCTGTGCTCTTTGGCTGCAGTTTGAACGTTGAAAGCAAGTACATTTCATTCAGTGTAGGATCCCCAAATGCTTGTTGCAAGAAGTTTGGCATCACTCTTTTGTTGGAATATGGAAGAAGATCAAAAACTGGAAAAAAAAAAAGAAGCAAATTTCAACAGCTATTTAAATATAATAATGAACAAAGAAGAACATAGTCTGAAGCCACTCACATGTGACCACACACCCTTTGTTATTTTCATATGGATGCTTTGACCTACCTAAATTAGTACAAACCAAAAAGTCATCAATAGGATGATCAACTCTGAAGATTATGTATTTCAACCTGGAATGGACATCTTAAGCAACCTGGTCTAGTGAAAGATCCCTGCACATGGCAGTGAGTTTGGACTAGATGGCCTTTAAAGATGCCTGCCAGCTAAAACTATCCTACAATTCTACCAAAATATCATCTAGAATTTGTTGCAACTGGTACTATTTTAGCAACTTTTACTTTCCAAAGGAACTATTGATAACTTACTAACATAGAAATACCTAATCTTCAAATTGAGACACTTAAATATTTTCAGGTAGATCTCTAAAATTCTTCTCTTCTGAGAATGCACTTTACAGAAAGCTTTTTAACCTACTTCTGCTTTCATCAATCCAGATGTTTGTGTTCATGTATCATTTAGTCAAAGGATTCAGCATTAAAATCTTCAGACAAATTTCCAGAGTACTTATCCTTTGATGGCATTTGCAGGGCACCATTTAAAATGCTAAAAAGCCAGGTAAGCATTATTATGTTCACAACCTGTTTCTCACTTCACTGACTTTTCAGAAGAAGTATTATATAAATAAGACTCATCTTTCTCTTCTGGTACAGAAAACAAAGAAATACAGTCCTCACAAAAAAAAAAAATTACCCTGAAGGGATAGTGAAAGCTGTTTCAAATTTTTATTTCAGTTTTTCCTCAATGCATCAAGAAAGAGTCTATGGTTATACTTGTACATATGACAGCAATGCCCCTTATGATACTGAGACAACAGAAAACTGGGGTTTTCCTCAATGTTCCTAAATCCATGATGTCTCCAAACTCAATAAACTATTCCATTAGTTTCTTGATTATCTCCTACTTCAACCACTGCAATTAAAGTAGTAAATATATTATATTCTTGCAATAAAGTCTGATAAACGATTATGCACAAGAACTATTTAAATATAAGGGCATACTTAGCCACTGTATGCCACTGCCACTCCATAGGCCTGTCATGGCTGGGCCATATTTTCCTCCCACACCAGCACAGTAGAAGAGAAGAGCTACAACACCAGGCAGATGGCAAAGGCACATGACAGTACATTGTGCCTTACCTTGATTCAAGTTTGTGGTTGTACTACTAAGTTTAGTTTCCCAGGCTGAAAAAACAGTGGATCATTGCAGGTGAGTCTTGTCTACACAGTATGACCTCAAAGCTGTCATCATCTACTGAGGTGATGAGGTCATCCTACTGATCCAGAGCTTCCATACACTACAAGCAGGAAAAGACTGAAAAGCACTTGGAGGACAACCACATGGGCACACAGACCTACCCACAGACATGTGGGAAACCCTGTTCCCTTATAGTAGAGCATGGGTTCATTGCTCATTCTGGAGCATCCATTCATCTAGACACTAATGTTATTCCCAAAAAGAGAAAAATGGCAATTTTCCCCTTTTTCTCATGAAGCCATTGAAATACAGATCACCACTGAAGTCTATACTTGTACTGAGTCCAAGGATCTGATGACTATCATGAGTTTTCAGAACACAACAGAAAAAATGTAAGGCATGTGATTTGCATGCACTAGTAATACTGTTGTCAAACAAGTAAGAAACACATCTTAGAGGACAGACCTTGTCAAAAGACACCTCTCTCATTCAGTTTACATTTACAGCATCCCAGAACAACCACTGGGTTACCACCAGTAACCCAGGCAGCAGATGCAAAAGTCTGGATACTTCATTACATTTACTGCAGAGAGAGCAAACCAAGCACCCACCCACTCAAGAGACTGAAACACAGGTTACTATTTTTTTTGGAAGAGACACTTTTTCTAGATCACAGCCTCCACCTGTATAAGATTTAACTCATCCAAGCCCCTGCAGTAAAATGCTGTAAAAATGCTTTTTACAATGGCATTTTACAAGTCAAAATCATTCAAAAAATACAGCTGTGTTTTCTCTGCCAGAGCAATGAAATACAATACTTAAGCCTTTGAGAGCATGAAATATAGCTGTAATTTATGTCCAATTCTTCTAGGTCTACTGTCTGAATTTATATCAATTCCCGTGAAACTAAATAATATATGCTAAGGTCAAACACTTAAAAATGTTATAAAAGTAATGACTAAACACTGGGAAACATCTGTCTAATGTTACAGAAAACATCTACTGAAATTTTTGAAATTTGCATATTTAAATGAAAACAAACTGGTTTGGTAGTTGCATTCTAGAGAGTACATTTTCTCAGCCATGTCTCTTGGGATACCTGCACAATCTACAGTATGTAGATGCAGTATGTAACCAGATCCATCTAAGCACAGCTTACACACGTTAGCAAATGTGGCTAGTGGAAGAGCAATGGGGTTATGAAAACTTATTTTACATCCTTAGTAAAGCTGGCAGAGAGACAACTCTTAGGTGTTACGGAGACAATTGCTTGTTTGGAAGAAACAGGTAAAAAAGACCCACAAGGATTTCATATTTTATTTTCTGAAGAGTCTCTTCCTTCCTGTCCCTGGAAAGGCATACTTGAGACCAAATGGACAGAAAAGGACTGCCGAAGCTGAAAGACATAAGCAGCTGGTTTCCATTCATGCAGTGAGAGTGATGACTCCGCCATGGCTCCGAGTACAAGCATGCATTCTCACCAGGCTAAACTGAGTCCACTTGTGAGACAGATCAGGAATTCTCTCCCCTACCTTCTTTCTGTGGTTTTTAGAATGGGGCTGCTCTCCTTCCTATGAAAATGCTAACAAGGCATGAGCTACACCATGAGAGAGTGGCAGAATGCTCTTTGGAGATCTGCCCCAAAACATCTACAGGTGGAACCTAAAGGACATGATGAGAAGCCCTAGAAGGAGAAGTATGGAGGAATGAATTTAGTGGCACAGGAGAAGATGGAGCTCAAACTAAAACATCCCTTCTTTTCCTTAACTCCATTGCCACGTCACACCAGCTTTTTGAGACCATCCAAGTTAGTTCTCCAGTCGCAGCTAACCATAATAACTGCAAATGTAAACACTGCTCCACTGCTGTTCAGCACTTTTCAAGGTAATTAATGATGGCTTAGACATCTGGAGTGAAACCCTAACCCCTTCCCCCCCTTGAGATAATTTCTGACAGAATTCAAGAAGGTGAAAACGTCATACGCTGAGTAGGGTTTTTCATTGGCTACTGCCCCTAACAAGTTGAAAACCTGCCCTTTTGGGGCTTTTTAATACAGCAATATCCGACTTTTCAATGCAACCATTTTCTGAGATGTTTTTACATCATGAAGGACTTTAACAAAGGCTTTTTGGAAATGCAGGTGAATTACTCTGATTGGCTTTAGATCTGCTTAAGTAAGGAATAAACGATTAAAGTCCCAAACATCGTTCGGTAAGGCAAACGAAGGCGTTAAAAACGCAGACACAACCAGGAGCAGCTTTAAGACTCCCGGAGTGGCACTAAATTAGGGTTTCTCAGTAGCCGAGCTGGTTGCAGTCGCAAGCTGCTACCGGAGAGCGATACCACCCACTTTACTCAAGCTCTAAAATATAATGGCTCCTGACTTACTACGTGCATGACATTGCCACAGCAATGCTGGGTTTAAAAGTACCACTTTTTCTATGCACTTTACTAGGTAATAGACTTTTCCTGGCGAGTTTTCACGGCTTAGCAATTCACTTCTCATTCATGAGAAGCTGCAACCGAAAGAGCGCTCTTCAGACGCTCCACACACCCCTAGAAAAAACACTTTTTTGCTGATTGCAGGGGAGCGGCTGCACGGCGACCTCCTTCGCTGCCCAGCGCCAGTCCCGCGGTGCCCAGCACGGCGGGTGGACGACGGGACAGGTCCGCGGGCGCGCCCTGAGCCCCGACGACTCCGGCTCCTCTCGCACATGTATAGGTGGTCCCGTTGCCTACCAGCCAGGGCTCCCGTCGGAGGGCAGAGGACGGGACGCTGCAAGCATTCTCTAATGGAAGAGGGGAAAGGAAATCTCGCCGCAGCCGGGGGAAAGGACCCCTTACCTCGCGGGGCGGGCGCGGCGGCGCGGCCCGGGCAGATCTGGAGGGCGAGCGACAGGAGCAGCATCGCGGCGCCGCGCTCGCACCCCATGGCGGCCGCGGGCCGGGCAGCACGGCGAGGAGGACGCGATGCTCCTCGCCGGCGCCGCCGTTTAACGGGGCGGACCCGGGGCCGGACACGGACTCCGCCAGGCGAAGGGCCATTGGCCGGGGCTACCCCCGGAGGCGGGCGGGGGCCGCGGCGGGGGTGGCCGAGCCCTGGGATTGAACATGCGGTAGCGCGCCGTCGGGGGCCGAGCCGGGAAAAATCGGCATCGGGGGCGGGGGTGGAGCTTGGACGCAGCGGGAGATCCTGTCACCGGCCCCCAAAATCAACACCTGTGGGGGATCGTGGCTAGAGTGTGCCCTTTCAGGAGTCCTGGAAATTGAAATGTGCTTAATAGCTTTGAATTCATAGCATCATAGAATCGTTTAGGTTGGAGAAGACCTTTAAGATCATTGAGCCCAACTGTTAATAAGCAGCTATGCTTACTATCAGTCACGTGAAGATGGCCCCAGAAGTGTTCTTTGAGAGTCAGTAAGAGCTCTGTCAGTTCAGGAGTGACAGCAAGTCCAGCACTGTTGTGAGCAGCCCTTTTGGGAACCACCAGCCTGGTGAGTGAGGGAAGTAGGAGAGCTCCAGCAGCATGAAGATAATGCAGCCATGTTCATCCGGTCCTGCTAAGTGCAGGACACTTAACTTTGAGGCTGGCACCTCCAACAATTACAGCATCATTATACTTTAAAACTTCTTTTACCTCTCTTTCTATGTTCCTGTGTGTTTCTATGTTTCTATATGACGTTTATGTGTCTTCTGCTAATAATACAGCCATTGTCTTTGCAAAGCCTTCTCACAAGTTTCTCTGCCTGCTCTGCAGATCAGGTGCTGAGTCTCAACTTTTAGGGTTTTGCATATATTAGAAGAATAGATTCTCTCTCGCACATATGCTAAATCAAAACAAATGAGAATGCTCCGGTGTGTAGACTTGGTCTTGGTGGGAATTTAAATACTCCACTTTTCCTAACTGAAGAATGGCACTAAAAAGGGTCATGCAGATTGCAGACTGGAGCAAATTTGGTTTCTAGAAGACTGACTAACAAAGAGAGTTATCTGCTCCTCTATTTCATTTAAAGAGCTTAGGAGCATTGGGAGTGCTCAAACTGACCAGGCTGACACCAAATTTGATGAAGCTTGTTTGTTTTATCAAACCCTCAAACCCCCAAACCTGGTAACTTAACCAAAGTCATTTTTTAAAAAATCTGACCTGCTTCATTCAACTACAAAAATTTTCAGCATTGTGTGTGCCCTCAGGATGTCACTAACCCATTGTTTGTCCTCTACTTCAAAAAATTCTAGCCTCTGCAATGCTGATGTTAAGAAAGCACAGGTAAAAGGGTGCTAGTGAGAAACAGCAGCACATGATGGGCTTCCCAACCTGCTGCACAGCCCTCTCTTTCCTGTACCTCCCTTTATGCCTCAGCCCTGCAGAGGAAACTGTCACATCAGAAACTCAGGAAGCCATGTTTGGTCTCCTTGCAGATTGCTATTCACATGTAGTTGGAAAAGTTGGAGCTGTCTGGTGTTATTTACATCACAAAAAGTAGGGCAACAATAGAAGGGAAATTTTATGTTAAGTGAGCAAAGTAGTGTTGATTAATGTTGTGTCACATTAGGGTTGGTGCATACAGCTAACGAGCACCACAGAGAACAGTCCTTGGGGGGCTCATTGTGTGCGAGGCAAGACACAGCATGCTGCAGGGCTGCGGCTGCTGAGCACATTGTGCAGGGTCTGCTGGAGCAGCTGTGCCCCTGCACAGAGCACTGCTGTGGGCTGCTCTCCAGCACAGGCACAGTGAGATTTCCAATACCTTTGGCTGGCCTATATTCACATGCCCTCCAACTGTCCTCCCCACATGTGTGTATATATCTTATTACACACCCTGCTTCTTAGCTTATCCGTGTAGCAGTGTTGACCCACTCCTTTAGTTGTAAATTTCTTCCTCTGCCTGTCACCGAGCAGAAGGGTGCTCATCCACATCCATTGTATGGTGCTATTGTTCCTCCTCACCCCACTGTTCTTCTAAATTCGTCTCTACACAACAAGCAATGCCTCGGCTTCACTCCCACTATCCTTTGCCCCTGCAGTAGAAGTGACAAGAGAACATGGTGGTGTCAAAGGGCTGGCCAGGAGCTGCACAGGGGAGTGAGAAAAACAGAGGATCAAGTGCAGAGTGCTGTGGAACAGGGAGAAAGAGGGAGGCTGAATAAAAACAGAAGCTTAAGTCCATGTTTAGGAGAATTTACTCAGTACATAAATGTACTGTGTATTTTCTCAGTTTTCATTTCTGTGCTGTGTTTTATTGGTGGAGTATGTTACAGACTGAAGGGGATTTTGTGCTCAGGCACAACTTTCTTTAGGGATTTTACAAAATAGAATGTTTATATGCTGTCTGGAAGGGGCTATTTGACCTTCTAATCAACATTTTCAATAAAAACAATGGAATACTAGCAATCGCCTTTTCACTCTTGTGTATTCTCTGAAGTACAAACTCCAGCTTAATTTACTGGAGGTTAATATCCTGAATAAGAATCAAGAATCAAAATATGATTAATGGACATTTTGTTTACAAGAAGCTTTCATAATGCCGGTCACATTTTGCAAGGAAGTTATAAATATAATGACTAATTTTTCATATGGGATCTGACAGAAAACCTCAAACATTAAAATGTTTGACTTGCTTACTTTACTTAAGTTAATAAGATTTTAAACATACAGAATAGAGAGAAGCTGCAAACACTACAGATTGCACTTTACAGAAGAGTCTGTAACTTGTTCAAATTCCAAGTAATGGGGTAGGGGAAATGAAAAGGAATCCCTGCTGCTTAATTCACCTTTCATATTTTGTTCCTAATATGCATCACTGTTTTGGTGGAATTATATGGATGATTAAAAATCAGGATTTGTGGACAATTAAGATATAGAAGTCTTAATGCAAGTGAAAAATCAGCTCTAAATCACATACTTCCATATTTACGGGAACACTTATGTGTTTGATCTTGCCTCATTTTCAGAGAAAAAAATGTAGGTTTCAAAGGTTACAAGTTTCAAAGACAGGTTTCAAAAGAATTTTTGCTTTTTCCAAAACACAAATTAAAGCTCCACTTTTTCAAGTCAAGTCATATATCCATCCTCAGTGCACCTACTTACTTTTCATTTATACTAATAGGAATTCCACTTAGGCAACCAAGAGGAAAAAGTTCCTGACATGGAGGAGGAAAGATGCAAATTGCCTTTTTTTTCATCTTTACTCTGGAACCCACAAAAACACAGAGATAAACTGGGCCTAAAGGCAATGCAAAGCTTACTTCCCTATTTACCTCCTAAGCCTTCTTTCAGGCTGCCTTAAGAAGAGCCATAAGGTGGCTCATGGAATGGTTAGGTTTTCCTTAGGAAAAGACCTCTAAGATCATCAAGTCCAATCATCAATCCACCACCACCACCACCATGTTCACTACTAAAATGTGTCCCCAAGTGCCACATCTACATAGGTTTTTTTAACATTTTCAGGGTTGGTGATTCCACCACTTCCCCGGGCAGCCTGTTCCAATGCTTGACAACTCTTCCAGGAAATAAATTTTTCACAATATCTAATCCAAACCTCCCCTGGTGTAACTTGAGGCCTTTTCCTCTGGTCCTACCACTTGTTACTTTGAAGAAGAGGCTGACCCACACCTTGCTACAACCTCCTGTCAGGTAGCTGTAGAGAGTGATACGGTCCCCTATGAGCTTCCTTTTCTCCACAGTAAACAACCCCAGCCCTTCGTAAGACTTGTGCTCCAGATCCTTCACCAGCTTCCTTGCTCTGGACACACTCCAGCACCTCAATGTCCTTCCTGAATTGAGAACTATGTCCTCTCATCCTACCACTTGTTGCCTGGGAAAACAACCCACACCTGGCTATAAGCTCCTTTCAGGTTGTATCCAGCTGAGCGTCAACCTTATCACTCTCTACAGCTACCTGAAAGGAGGTTGTAGAGAGGTGAGGCCTCTTCTCCCAGGGAACAAGTGATAGGACAAGAGGACATAGTCTTAAGCAGTGCCAGGGGAGGTTTGAGCTGGACATTAGGAAGAATTTCTTCATAGAAAGGGTGATTAGACACTGGAATGAACTGCCTAGGGAGGTGGTGGTCTCCATCCACAGAAGTGATTAAGGAAAGACTGGACGTGGCACTCATGGTCTAGTTGACATGGTAATGTTCGGTCATAGGATGGACCCGACCAGTCTCAGATGTCCTCCCCTACCCAACTGATTCCGCGGTTTCCCTCCAACGCCCGAGCCTCGGTGTCAACAACCGGCCGAATGCTGTAAGTACCTCCTGGAAAGCTCCAAAAGGTACCATCTTTGCAGTCTTTATTCTTTTAATCACAGCTGCATTATAAATAAATGTTCCAGTTTCTGCATTTGCATTGGGTTTGTGTTAATGAGTGCAGCTTGCCCCAGCACACGGCCCGCCCGCAGCGCCGCCCCGGCGGTGCAAGCAGCTCGCCGCCCTCGGCGTCTCCTCCTCCCGCCCCGCTCGGGCGTCTCCATGTGGCGGCGGAAGTGCCGCCCTGTCCAGCCGGCGAACAAGATGGCGGCTCCCATGGAGCTGAGGTGCTGGGGGGGCGACTGGGGGCTGCCGTCCGTGCACCCGGAGTCTCTCACCGTCATGGTAACGGGCAGCCGCCCGCCCCTCGAGGGAGGGGGGGAAGGAGGAAGCGGCGGCGCCCTGAGGCTTGCCTGCCATCGGCACGGTCGTCCGCGGGGCTCCTTCCCGCGGAAGAGGCCGGGAGTGGGAGGCGGCGTTGGGCGCGCGGCACGGCCCAGCTCGTGCCTCACAAGAGCCGCGGGCTGTGCTGCCCTTCCCGGCGGTGCCGAGCCCTTCTCCGGGGCGCTGCCCTTCCCCCGGGGGCCGAGCCCTTCTCCGGGGCGCTGCCCTTCCCCCGGGGGCCGAGCCCTTCCCCGGGGGCCGAGCCCTTCTCCGGGGCGCTGCCCTTCCCCCGGGGGCCGAGCCCTTCTCCGGGGCGCTGCCGCCCTTCCTCCGGGGGCCGAGCCCTTCTCCGGGGCGCTGCCCTTCCCCCGGGGGCCGAGCCCTTCTTCGGGGCGCTGCCGTCCTTCCCCCGAGGGCCGAGCCCTTCCCGGGGGCTGCGGGGCCTCTGCGCGGCATTTCCTGAGGTCGTGTTAGGGCAAGGAAGCCCGACCGAAACCCATCGCGCCTCTCCGCGCACTTGCTGCTAATCAGTCCTCAGTGCCCGAGGATGTTTGAAACAACTTCTGAAGTCCTGTCTTACGATTTTCTTACACATGGTGACAGAATTTAACCCGTCTCTCCCGATCTTTATTGCAGGCTTACGCCAAATTTTCTGGTGCTCCCCTGACAGTGAATACTATAAGTAGCTCCTGGAAAGCTCCAAAAGGTACCATCTTTGCAGTCTTTATTCTTTTAATCACAGCTGCATTATAAATAAATGTTCCAGTTTCTGCATTCGCATTGGGTTTGTGTTAATGAGTGCAGCTTGCCCCAGTTAAGTGACTTCACAGGATCAAGTGTGATGAATTTGGGGGAATAAAATAATTTAAGACATAAATAAAATGCTTCAAAGGGCAATTTATTAAAATGTATATGGGTGAAGCAGCAGACAGTCAACAAAGCAGTAGTGCCAAGTACACAAATGTTTCAGGCAGTCTAAATTGATGGTACAGCGAAAGCAAATTTTTAAGATTTTTGCATTTTGCATATTTATAATGATAGACTTGTGCATGGAAATAGCTCTTTAATTATACATAACTTAAGGGGCTGGTATAGTTGGAAGTGCAATGTGAGCCTCAACGAGTATAGCTTACACTAGCTGGGATATTTAGCAGTGTGCTGAATTAGAGTGGTTGACTCATAAAAGATGGAATATAAGGTGTCAGAGATGATTTCTTTCTGTTGGATGCTCCTGCTCACTGCTTGTTTGCTCAGCATTTAAGTTGTTATCTTGGGGTGTTTCAGAGAGGTAACATCACTTCAGGATTAAATTATTCTGTCATTTATACTTAACCACATCATCAGTTTAGCCATTACTGAATTCATACAGTAGTTGACCCTTTGGCTCTTGCCTTTCGTTGTGTTGTTTTCTGTTAGGAGCAAATACGAAGAACTATCTGGGTGTACTTGCTAAAAGTTTAATGGCTTTCCTGATAGCAAAAATACATAAAGTCCATTAAAAAAATCAATCCAAATAGTAAGTGTTGGTGATAATTAATACTTTAATAGTAGCTAGTAGTGAAGTCCTGTTGGGCTCATTGAGACAGTTATGTTGTGAATGTGTAGAAAGAAAATATGTGTAGAAAGAAAATCAGAGAGACAAAGGCACAATTTGAACTCAACTTTGACACTTCTATTAATAGTAACAAAGTCTTTCTACAAATACATCAGTAGCAGAAGGAGGGGCAAGGAAAACCTCCATTCTTTTTGGAAGTGGGCAGGAATATAGTTATCAAAGATGAGGACAAGGCTGAGGTATTTAACACCTACTTTACCTCAGCCTTCAACAGTAAGACAGGTTGTCCTGAGGACAGCTGGCTTCTGGAGCTTGTAGACAGAGATAAGAAGCTGAACAGCCCCCCTGTAATCCAGGAGGAAAGAGTTAGAGACCTGCTGAGCCACTTGGATCCTCACAACTCAATGGGATTGGATGGGATCCACCCCAGGCTGATGAGGGAGATGGCAGAGGAGCTCACCAAGCCACTCTCCATCATTTACCAACAGTCCTGACTCACTGGGGAGGTCCCAGACGACTGGAAGTTGGCCAATGTCACGCCGATCCACAAAAAGGGCCAGAAGGAGGACCTGGGAAACTCCAGGCCTGTCAGCCTGACCTCAGTGCCTGGCAAGGTTATGGAGCAGATCATCCTGAGTGCAATCACACAACACACACAGTATGGACAAGGGATCAGACCCAGCCAGCACAGGTTTAGGAGGGGCAGGTCCTGTCTGACCAACCTGATCTCCTTTTATGACCACGTGACCCCCCCAGTGGATGAGGGGAAGGCTGTGGATGTGTCTGTCAGGACTTCAGCAAAGCCTTTGACACCGTCTCCCACAGCATTCTCCAGGAAAAGCTGGCAGCCCATGGCTTAGACAGGGGCACTCTGTGCTGGATTGGGAACTGGTTGGAGGGCCGGGCCCAGAGAGTGCTGGTGAATGGGGCTGCATCCAGCTGGTGGCCGGTCACTGGTGGTGTCCCCCAGGGATCAGTGCTGGGCCCAGTCCTGTTTAACATCTTTATTGATGATTTAGATGAGGGCATTGAGTCCACCATTAGCAAATTTGCAGATGACACTAATTTGAAGAGGAGTGTCAATCTGCTGGAAGGAAGGACGGCTCTGCAGAGGGACCTGGACAGACTGGAGAGTTGGGCTGATTCCAATGGAATGAAGTTCAACAAGGCCAAGTGCCGGGTCCTGCACTTTGGCCACAACAACCCCTGCAGTGCTACAGGCTGGGGACAGAGTGGCTGGAGAGTAGCCAGGTGGAAAAGGACCTGGGGATGCCGACTGACAGGAAGCTGAACATGAGCCAGCAGTGTGCCCAGGTGGCCAAGAAGGCCAATGGCATCCTGGCCTGCATCAAGAACAGTGTGACCAGCAGGACCAGGGCAGTGATTCTTCCCCTGTACTCAGCACTGGTGAGGCCACACCTGGAGTGCTGTGTCCAGTTCTGGGCCCCTCAGTTCAGGAAAGACATTGAGGGGCTGGAGAGGTCCAGAGAAGAGCAACCAGGCTGGGGGAAGGGACTTGTGTTCAAGTCCTATGAGGAGAGGCTGAGGGAGCTGGTGTTGTTTAGCCTGGAGGAGACTCAGGGGAGACCTCATCACTCTCTACAACTCCCTGAGAGGAGGTTGTAGCCAGGTGGGGGTCTCTTCTCCCAGGCCGCTATCAGTAAGACAAGAAGGCATGGTGTCAAGCTCTGCCAGGGGAGTTTTAGGTTAGATGTTAGGAAGAAATTCTTTACAGAGAGGGTAATCAGGCACTGGAATGGACTGCCTAGGGAAGTGGTGGATTCTCTGTCCATTGAGGTTTTTAAGAAGAGACTCGATGTGGCACTTAGTGCCATAGTCTAATAACTACAGTGGTAGTGGATCAAGGGTTGGACTTGATGATCTCAGAGGTCTTTTCCAACCCAACTGATTCTATGGTATAAATTGTTGACTGTATTATTTATGCCCTCCAGGAGATATACCAGTCCTCATATCAGAAGACAAGGTGATTTCTCAGCCAGCAAAAATACTAAACTTCTTAAGAAAGCAGGTAGGTCGCTTTCAAAAAATATTTGTTTTCTTTGCCTAGTAGTGACTCTGTAGGTCCCTACAGTATACATTGATACGGCTGGAAACTCAGTTGAGACCCAGTGCTTTTCTGTTTTTCATACGTGCATGAGAATTGCAAAATGGTGGATGAGAAATTGTGATTTGAAGTTTGATTGTTAGTCATGTGAAAGATTAAAAACAGGCACGATAAAATGTTTGTTGAAAAGGACAAAAAACTGTCCTTAACTGAGCAGTTTGTTACTGAGCACCCTGCTCAGTAATTATCATATCTTTAATGTCATTATGACTTTTTAGAGCTAGGATATCACAGCCTTGGTTTAACTGCTTAAATGGGTAGTCATTTCCCAGTGCTCTTTTTTTTTGGAAGATAATATGCACAGTTGCTTTTAATCTGTGTAGTTTTTCTGTAGCTTGTAACATAAAAATGTCTGCAGCCATTTCCTGATCCACATCTTACTGCCTTTTGAAGATAAAATCCTAATGTTTTATTTCCAAAGAGTAAAACTGTGTGATTTCTTGTTTTCATGAAGTATAAAGATGTCTACTAAACCATAGCACTATCTTTTTATTTCTAAGATGGTCCTCTAGACCACTATTCTGCTTGTACATTACAAATGCAGCTCCTGCAGAGTCAGATGATCTGATGAATGCTGTAGTGAAACTTCAAATCTTTGGAGGGGGGGAAACCAGAATCTGAAAACTGCATTTGAGATGGGATTTCAGATAGCTGTTTTGAAATTCAAATACGTAAGTTGCATATTCATTTGAGTTGAATTTGAATTTGGTATTCATTTGAATGCCAAAGATTTCATAGTGTTGGGGAAAAAAACCCTCAACAATTATATGCTTGCCTTTTGGATATCTTTTAAGTATCAGTACTGATCCTTTGTTTATAAATTAATGAAGCAGATCTACTCACTCCCCCCAAAATTTATCAGCCCTTTTAAATCCAATGTTAGAATTAAAAGTTCAGTCAGCTGTAAGTGAATTAATTTAGTTGTGCATTTGGTCCCTTACATTGTTAGCATCCAATTCCTTAACTTTTACAATGTTAATTAAAAGCAAAATATGGGAATTGCATGCCTTTTTTTTATGCTTACACCATCTGAAGTGCCAGATGCTTCTTCAGAAATAAAGATGAGGACTTAACAGAGGTTTGCTACATCCCTAAGCATTGAAATGTCTGAATATCTGTATGGCTGGATATTTACTTGGAAACAAATGGGAAGGAGGCTTGAGTTATTTTGGGAATAGAAGGGCCCAAGATCTAAGAATGGGAAGGTAGAAAAGGGAGATGCAACAAGGTTTGATATAGCTGGCCTGATTAAGGGAAGATATTCTAGTAAGTGCCTGGTTTCTTCCCCAGAAGTGTTTTTATACTTACTGACTTGATAGCTGTTAAGTTTGAAGTAACTTTGCATTGTTCATTTTTTTGAAAAGTTCTGTGTAAGACTATTTTTAGGTTTTCAGTTTTGGTATTGTGTGGTTTTGTTTTTTTTAATTTGTAGAAATATAATGCAGATTATGAATTGTCTGCAAAACAAGGAGCTGATACACTGGCATATATTGCATTGCTCGAAGAGAAACTGCTTCCAGCTCTGGTAAATATTGATAAATACTTCATAATGGTCAGAATATTTGGAAGTAAATGCTACAAGAGGTGCCCAGCATGAGAGGCACTAAAGTCTCTCAGCCGCAGCCCTGAATGGAATGTGTTTGCTTTGTTAGTCCAATTTTTGGAAATACTGCCTAGCAACATTTGAAAAGGAAAGAAGCGTGTGTTTGTGGGATGTCAAGTAATAATAAAGGACACTTATGGGGGGGAGTTGTTTTGTTTTTTGTTTCCTTGAGTTTTGGTTGGTTGGTTGTTGTTTGGTTTTGGTGGGGTTTATTTTTTGTTTGGTTGGTTGTTTTGAGGGGTTTGGTTTGCGGTTTTTTTGGAGGGGGGGCTGTATCCTGAAACACCTTATTGTGGCCACATTTTGTTTCCTTTGATTTTCTTGAAAAAAGCTTTGATTAAGATGTGGCATGTCTGATGTGAGCCACACAACTGGAAGCCTTTTGAACTGTTCAGTTAGAACTTTGGTAGATTAAAATGCCCATCAGTAGTTTAATTTTTCAGTTTTAAATAACACATGGCCACATTCCCTCATAATTTCAGTGTAATTACATTAGAGCTATAAACCCCACAGACACTGCATCTCTTGGATGACTTTGGTTTCAGTTTGTACAGAAAAATATTCTAACCAGATGATATTGTAAGCTACCTCTTCAGCTGACCGTGGTTTCCAAGTCATCATTTCATAGTATCTTTTATTTTAAGATTTGTATGTAATTTCAAAACAAAATTTTAGAAAGTTCAAACGTGTTCCCATATGTCTGCAACTTTTATTGTAATATATTTTCAATATACAGTATGTGTGTGTGTATGTGTCTGTACATAGTATGTACGTAATGTTATGCAGATGCATATAGACCTTTGTAGTATCTCTGGTGTTTTTCTTTATTTGAAAGGTAGCTGTCACCTTAATTATATACTCCACTCAAAGGATTAGCATATAAATTTATGGCACCTGATTGCCTTAAATTAGAATAAATCTTGGTTCTTCTGCTTCTCGACAGAGGTCTTACGTGGCAAGTTTTACGAGGTGTCTGCTATTTTCATTGAAATCTCAGTTATATTTTTCCTTGTGTTGATAAAGCTACACACTTTTTGGATTGAGGCTGAAAATTACTGCAGTGTGACAAAGCCATGGTTTGCCTCAAGGATTGCCTTTCCACTAAGTTTGTATCTGCCTGGAAAGATGTCCAGTGAAGCACTGAACAGGATCTTGCTGACCAAGGGAGGACCTCCACTTTACAGTCTCACTGAAGTGGAAGCACAGGTATGTGTTGTGTAGTAAAGAATTCGTGAGTTGGTTCTGTCAAAAGCAAAAACTGAATCAGTCTAACACACTGTTGAACGATGAATGATGCTGCGCATACCAGCCTTGCTATACCTAAGGCTCTTAGTCTTGTGTTTCATCAGATATACAGGGATGCCAAGGAGTGCCTAAATCTCCTGTCGAAGAGATTGGGAACATCTCAGTTTTTCTTTGGAGATACGTGAGTGTGGTTTGTTGTTTGTTTGTTTGGTTGGTTGGGTTTTTTTTGTAGATGACTAATAAAACATGTGACTCTGTGAGCACTTGAACTCTTACTTTTTTTTTAAACCTGACAGAATTTTAAAAGTCATGCACACTAGTTTCACGTCTCACATGCTGCTTTTCAGATAAATCTGAGTAAGCAAACAGGTCAAAATGAGATCTTCAAACTGAGACAATGTGGTATCTCCATTATCCATCATTTTTCCACAGAGAGGCAGATTCTGCCCACAGCTGCTAAGAAAATGTGAGGTGCACTAGAGAACCCTTTTCTAGCCACAGTCACCTCCTGTCTTTGTATGTACAAAAAATGCTTTAGGCCTGAGGTATTACTACTGCCCCTATGGGAGGAGAGCATAGGTCTGGGAGCACTCCGCTTCCCGTGGCATGTGTGCAGAGCAGGAAAAAGATAGGGCCAAGAACATAGCACCAACAGGTCCTAAAATGGATGATAGGTGCATTTAGTTGGATCACACCATGAGAGAGGATCCTGTGTCCCTGGCATATAACTTGACTTTTGTGGTGCCAGAAATGCATTTTAGAGTGGCTTGTTTATCAGCGTATGTGACAGCATGACTGTGCTTTAATGCTGAAGTTACTGTTTCAGGTTGCCAGCACATTCTACTTCAGAGGTGCTGATATGAGTAGATAGTTGCTACAAAGCATTTACCAGGTTGATAGGCAAAGATGGAATCATAAAAGAACTGCGTTCCATCCTGAGTTGTGTTTGACACACACAGAAACTTGTTGAGTTGCAGAAGTCTTACATATCTTACCTCAGTCACTTTGGTGTTTCCTTTTGTCACTTCTTTTAGGCCTACAACCTTGGATGCCTTTGTGTTTGGTTTCCTTGCACCAATTTATAAAGTGTGCTTCCCCAGGGTACAATTACAAGAGCACTTGAAACAGCTTCCCAACCTGTGTCGATTCTGTGATGAAATTTTAACTTGCTACTTCAGATTAAGTGTCTCAGGTAAGCTGTGTTTCTTTTCCCTTTTTTGTCATGTATACTTCTGTTGGGATTAGTACTCCAGGATTCCACTGGTGAGCCAAGGCAGATTAGGTTTTATGTAGTTTAGGCTGGAGTTTTTGTGGGAAGTGAAGTGGAGAAACCTCTGAAGTTCAGCAGAAGGGATTGAAAATTAAAAGCAAGGGTTAATACTCAGATTCTGTCAAGCATTGGCAAAATCTTATGGCTCACACTTAGTACTGTTTTGCTCACATAGAATGGCTTTTTCACTTAAATTCTTCTTTGCATGAAAATACTGCACGAACTTTCTTTCCAATGTGTGCTTATTTTTTAAGGATTTAAAAGCTTTTGTAAATACCTTTTCACTTTTCATCTTTTTGCCTTCACTCTCCAGGCCATTCTCCGGCTGGACAGGATACAGCAGATGCTAATCTGCAGAAACTCACACAGCTTGTAAATAAGGAATCCAACTTGATTGAAAAGGTTACTTTTGCTTCAGTCTCTAATTATTCTTCTTTTTGTGGTTACTTGTTCACAGATATTCTTGCATGGCAGCTGCAACTGTACAATGGACTTCTTTTCTACTGAGTTACGTTGTGTAGAGAGGCAGGAAGAATATTACATTACTTGGAAGGAGTAATTAATGAAGCCTTGTAGTTAAAAAAGTATTTTTAATACAACCAAAAGAACACTGTCTTGCAGGTGTGCATACCAACAGAGGAATGGTATCTTTCCTCAAGTGTACGTTCAGCAAAGGAGGAGGCAAATGTATTGATCAAAATTCAGAAATGGTCCTGCAAATTAAGACTGATCACAAGCTTTCCTTGCTCCCAGCTGCATGCGGTAGTAACTAACGTGTAGTCACACTCCTGCTTTTTCTACATCTAGCTTTTATTTCTTACGTTCTTTGTTTCTAAGGCTGTCACTCAGCACCTACTAAAAGCTGTGCAACTTATGTGAAAAATACTTGTGAAGGACGAGTCTTTTCATGCAGACAGAACACTAACTGGAAGGATAGAAGGCACTTCTTCCTGAAAAAGAGCAGTGTATGAAGTAGATCGTTAACTATGATCAGCTTCTGTAGCGTTAGGTATTGATCCTCTTTCTGGCATTGAAGTGTGGCTATGGAACTTTTAAACAATGGGTTACACAAACATTTGTCAGGCACGATTGAAGTAAAGCTGATCCTGCCTTGAGGAAATGGGATGGACCACACAACCTCTGTAGATCTCCCCCGTGCTTTTATTCTGTACTAACTAAACTTTTGAGACCACATTACACATAGGGAATTAGGTTGATTTCCTATGAAAATGTTTACTATTTATATTCAGAGATTAATTTTAACCTGTCTTTGAAAAACTTATCACAAGTTCTTTAGTAAGTGGGTTTTGTAATCTGTAACTAATAAAAATTCACTCAGTGCTTCTGGAACATTTTTGGTTTGAAAAGGTTTATTCTTGCATGGTGTTGAACATACAGAAACATCCATTGATGTTAGCAGTGTGACTCTCTTGATCTCCATTTTAGCAGTATTTGGCTATTGTACAAAATTTTACTCTTAGGAACAGGTAACAGTGTTGCTTCCTTCAGTAATCTTGACAAAGTGACTTGAGCAGAAGCACACCCATTTGCCATGGGTTTGATGCACCGTATGTAATGGAAGGAATAGCATCTCTAACACAAGTATGTATTTGGGAGTGGAAAGAAACCAAAGCACCAGTTTTGGCTGGTCCTGAAGTAAGAGGGTAAAGATACCCCAAACCAGCATGAATGATGGCAACCCTAACAAATAAGACTAATGCTATAATCTGTATTCTGCTGTTTGCCAGATCCGGCTCTCATTATTTCTCTGCAGATGGACGATAACCTTCGTAAGAGCCCTCAGCACCCCCCTCGTAAGCTGACAACGCTCAAGCTTGCTGCAGGTGGAGAGGAAAGCAGCCAGTGTAGTCGTTTGTCACCTTGACACCTCTTTGTTGCCCATACACGTGTTTGCTTTCAACTCAGTGCCACAGTAAATTTTTTTCATGTGCATGTTGTTTTGCAAGGGAAGAATCTGCTAATGAGTAGAAGTAGAGAAGAAATACAGCTTTACAATCTTCCATCTACTTGTTCTTTTACAAAATTGCATAGTTAAGGCTGACCACACACTAAGCTTGAGGCTAAGCTAAACAAGTCTTATTACTGCAGATATTAAGATTATTTTGTACAGCGTATTTTAGCCTTTAGCCTAGGAGAAATGTTTACCAAAAGTTAAATCTGCTTATGGAATGTTCACCATTATTTTATTTTGCGAGTTTTGATTTTACTGTAATCATATTACTGTATATGAGTAGGTACACTCTTGTATCTGTCTGAAAATTACAGAAGTCCAGTTGTGGAGTCTGAAAAGAAACATTGTTGCCCTTCATTGCAGTTGAGAATTGAAAAGCAATGAGAGGAACGTAATTTTTTTTATTGTGCTTTAATGAATACACTTGGATTTTGTGTTTTGGGTTGTTTGCATTTTTGAAAACTCGTCATGTTGTACTTTGAAGGGGATTGTTGAAAAGCATGTGCACTATGGGGATTAAAATGATGCACAATGCTGACATTTCAGTACCTCATAATAGTCCTTTGTGAAACAGGCTTAACTTGTGCACAGAGTAATACCATATGCTGCAAAACTGTTAAGTCAAAATCACAGAAGACTGGTAGTGGATGGAGAAGTTTGGTTGGTTGCTGTCAGGATGAGAGACTTGACTGCAAACACTGCGTCTCTGGATTGAAAGGAGCTGGTTAGGGTATTACAAGGAAGTCAGTGTAGGCTTTTAAATTTGCTACAGATGCCTCTTTATCAGTTTTGTCTTTTCAATAAGCACTATAGTTCATTCAGAAACTAAAATAAAAAATGTCTGAATTTTTATTGTATGACTGTCTAGTTCAGAGTTCTCTCTGCAAACTGTAATATGTTGCAGGGCACAATTCTTCTGCTTAATTACGTTTTCTCTTTAACAGCAGCCTTGCCAGTTCTAAGAGACCCAAGCAATTGCATTACAAGAGAGATGCTGTAAACAGCAGCATACTGGTGGGGACTTCACGAGTGGCTGTAAAGAGCATTAGTCAAGGAGATTGGCCAAAATGACAGCTCTTGGGATAGAGAATTCTGATAGCTGTATGTGTGATGACTGTATGTATGTGGGATGACTGTTCGGGGTTTTTTTTCCCTCCTTTTTCTGGCCGAGTCAAAATAGTCTTTCCGCTTCCCTTCAGCTACTAGTCATGTGTGAGATACACAGATAAATTATTTCCTATTTGTAAAGACAAGACTGTAGATTGTGTACATACTGTACTTTCAGACTTGATATGTAAGGAATGTAATATCTCTAACATTTCTTAATTATAATCGAAATGTTGGGTTTCTAATGAGCACTTTAAAATAATGTTTAAGCTTCGTGCTCTTACCGAAGTATTTGTTGCAGTGATTTGAAATTAATTTAACTCATACTCATGATAACTGTATAAACTGACAGTCCACTACATGTGGAAGTAATTAAAACACTTAAAATTTTTAACTGCCTATATCTTGACAAGATTTACCTGAGATCAAGTCACAGGGCTTTTCAAAGTTTTTCATTTATAAACATGGCTATGGAGAATATGCCTTAGTTTGTTGCTTTTGTGAATATGTACACTAAGCCTATAAAATCTCTTTGTAAAAGGGTCATTAAGATTAAAATTTTGGATTTGTAGTGGAATTTTGGTGGTGTTTTTTATGGAAATTATGTTGAGTTTTTCTAATGTTTTTCTTTTTTCCTTGTAAAAAGGTTTATTTTGTCCATTAAAAAAAAAAAAAAAAAAAAGAAGAAATTAAAAATACTGACTGCTACGACACAGGAATTGAAGCACTGAGCATATCCATGAGATCAGAGTTTAGATTTTAATCACACCTCTTCAGTACCATTTCTTTCTTTCAACTTGTCTGCTTTTGGGAAGCAGGCAATAGGGAGACACATTTTCTAATCTTACTAAATGTGAGCTGTGGGCTGTGTGACAGCAAAATTTTGGCAAACCAGTGCCCAGGGAACTTGATTCACTGGATGGCAGAGGACAACAGGGCTAGCAGTCACGTTACCTGCAGTTGTGCACACCATCCCAGCCAACCAGCAAGGCTGCACAGCCTTGCACTTCCCTATTTTACTTTTTACCCAAGGTGAATTCAAAACCAAACTCCTTTATGTGGAAAGTGGCATCTCTGGACTGGTAATTCAGGCTTGCCCCTTAGTGTAGTGGCGTATTTTGTGTGCCTGAGTTCTGAAGCAGGGATGTTAATGTCCAGGGTGGAATAAGTTTGAGTAACTCCCTATTGCATCTGAAGACGGCAAAGCTCCTTTAGCCAGGGGAGAAAGATTGGTTCTAGGTGTGATTCATCTTAAAGCAGATCCCTAAAACAGTGAAGTGAATTGAGTCCTGGACAAGTGCTGTGTTTGCTCAGTGTAGAGGAAGTAGTAGCTGCCTAACTCAGCCACAAAATGAAAACCTGCTGTGGAAATTGGCTTCTCCACTGCTGCCTGAGCTGGTGTAGGTAGTCCAAAAACAAAGAGTCCGCCAGCCTTCTGTACAGGCAGCAGTAGTGGGGCTGTGAAATTGCTGCTCCCTGTGCAGAACCGCTGGCTGCTGTACCTACTCCAGCTCTGCAGTCTCGAAATGCTGGGCTTTTGGTGCACACGCCTACAAAGCGCAGCTGCAGGATATACCCGTGGGTTTCCATTACATTTCTCCTACCAGGGAAGCTGATGAGCCTTGTTCTCCCTGCCGTCCCATGGAAGGCAGTGGCTGGGAACAGATTACTACCTAGAAAGCAGCTCATCCAGCTGCCAGTTCTAAGTGGGTGGATCACTATGGCAGGTTGCAAGTTTAACGCCTCTGCTCCAGGCAGTCTTGTGTTGAAATCATATGTGTAGATATCCTTAGGGCTATTCTCTGTTCGTCAGCTGGTTGTACGAATAGATATATTTCAGAAGAAATAAGACAAAAAAATTACAAATTAATTGCTATGAGTATGTTCTATTTAACATTTCCAAGGTAGCTTTAAAAATGTCTTTTCCCCCCACTCTGAAATATTGTTACATTAGGCTTTTGTATACACTTACCCATTGGTGAAGTCACATCACTTTTGCTAATGTAGTGAGGCATTCCATTAAGAAAGAACACCCTATTTGATTCCTGGTTAAAATCTTTTGCAGACTCCCTTGAGTAGGTTTCTTCTCTTGCTTGGTATGATTCTAGGCATTGCAGCAGGAGCCATTCATAGTGCTATTTTCTTTTCCACACTGAAAGGCAGAGCAGCTTTATAAGTCAGCCTGACAAAATTTGTAGCTCAAAAATCTGGATGATTGATGCTGTTGGCAACAAGCTGTCCAATCCCTAACATATTTAAGGACCATATTGACTAACAAAACACTGCGTTAAAGAAGTACTGTTCCACTGGACAAATGTCAGTGGAACAAATAATTTAAGCCTGTTGTTAAGTGTTTAGTCTGAATCAGTAAAATCAGTTAGCACATCTAGTGCTAACCGATACCAGCGAGGTAGTGTATTTTGATGCACTTGCTAGACCATGATGCAGGATTAGGCCATTCAGGAAAGCAGGTGCAGAGGGTTGAGCTGGTCAAATATGAAAGCACACAGTCCAGAGCTTTCGGAATCACACCACTGTCCTCATTCAGCCCTAATCTTGCTAGCAGAAAAGCCACTCTCCTCCACATGGCTGGTGCAAGGCATTTCAACCCCCATGGATGCTCTGGCTCATGTTGGTAGGAGCTGACTACTCCTGGCACACACATTGGTGTGTGTCTGCTGCGCAGCAGCTTTAAGCAGCTTCAGCTCATAAAGCATTTTACCTCTGAAGCATGCAAGGGAGTACCCATGGGGCAGCTTTGCTGCAGAGCTTGGGAGTGCCAGTCCCTGCTGGGAAAGTGTGGAGAGTGGTTGATCATAAGCATGTTCCTTGGTGAGGAGCTATTCCCCATGCTCAGCCACTTTCCAGGAGTATGGTCACAGGATGTCTGGCCTGGTGGGCTCTCAGCAGCACTGCTGTTCTGCATCTGTGGGAGTCCTGGTCATGCAGGGATAATGGTGATGTGGGGCTTGATGCTGCAATAGTTCCTTGTGTTCAGGTCTGGGCAACAGGACAGATGCCAAGCCCTGCTATAGTGGTCTCCTTGGACTAGGAGACTGCCCAGCAGTGGTGAGGTCTAGGGACAGCCTGTTCTGGAGCTGGGTTCTGTATCAGAGGTAGTTGCCAGGATGGCATGTGAGTTTTTTACACTACCTCAGAGATATGTAAAGCAAAGAAGGGCGTAACAGTTCAGGGTTCCCTGTACCACACTGATTTGCTGTTTGTGCCTGGAGCAAAGCTCCCAGGAGCAGATCCCAGCTCTTGAAAGCAGGTAAGGCTGGAGTGAGAATCTGGGAAGGAGGAGGAAAGAAAAGGTGAGAGAGGGAGAGGCATCAGGGGCATCTGTTTTCACCTCAATGAGCTGTTGTCTGAGAGACATATCAGTGTCATGGTACTTGGGACTGAAAGACTCTACTTCATGAGCTACAACATACTTCTCATGTGGGCGAAAGCTCGGGGCAATCCAAAGGCTTGGTGCAAGTTTAATTTAAAAAAAAAGAAGGAAATAACTTGCAATGTGCTAGGTTAATCTGCTTCAGTGCAGGAGCAAACAAGCAAGGTTTACTGAATTTCATTAAAAGTCTAACCTAAACTAGGAATGGGACAACTGTAGTTTCAGAGCAAATAAGATCTTGCAGTATATTAGCCCATGACACAGGGATGTTCCTCAGTGCTGTTCACCTCCCTTTTGCTCATTCCCTTGTTAAAACCACATGGCTTTATTCATTATGAAAGTCAATGTTCCAAATTTTTACAATGTTGAAGTGTATTCCATGTGGGGTTTGTTGCTGATTTACTGTTATCAAAATACAGAACGTGGTCCTTCAGTTAAGCCCTGAGTGTAGAGAAATTGCATGCCATGGGTATCAAGCAGTTCATTAAGTAGAAGCAGTCCCTTATGTAAACATTTTGCTGCTCAAGTCAAATTTGCCAAGCCATTTTCACAAGGGGTGGCTAGGCAGCCTGCCAACTCATACAAACACCTCACCGTTTTTGTTTCCAGGAATGGAGAGGTGAGGGGGCGAGAGCACACACAAGGAAGTGCAAAGTCTCTGCAAAGCTCTGGCTTACCCAAAGCAACCTTCAAGTAAGTGGTGGAGTTAGGAATCCATCTTCACTTGCATTTGTAAATTGCTGCGGTGAATGATCATTTTACCAGTTGCTGCCAGCTGATTTTCTGTTGGCACAGCAACAATTTTGCAAGTGGTAATAATGGTCATGTTGGGAGCTGTTCTTTGTGATCTGAGGAATAGGCTGTTGTGCTTACTGTGCTTTCAACAGTGTTCCCATGTCTGCCCTCTCACCTTTGATGCATCATTCTCTGTAGAATTCCACACAGATATTATCTCCTACTGACATTCTTACAGGGGTTTATCACTGGCATTTATTGCTTATTTAGGTAATTATTTCAAAAAAATATGGCTGGTTTTGCTATGCATTTTGGTTGTTTTTATTTTAAATCTTAACTCTCCCTCTTCTGCCTTTTTCTGTTACTGCAGTTATTTCAACTTTTATTTAACTTGCACTTGAATGTCACAGCATTAAAGAGTCAGATGCTGAAGGGCAAGTCTTCATATTTTCATGTGGGTTCCAGCTATGGTGTGTCTTTGTGTTCTGAGGGTTAATAAAGGCACAAACAAAAATAACACCGCAAGATAAAAGAGAAGGGAAGGGGAGGGAAGGTTTGGAAAGGGAAGGTTTGGAAAGGGGAGGTTTGGAAAGGTTTGGGAAGGTTTGGGAAGGTTTGGGAAGGGAAGATTTGGAAAGGTTTGGGAAGGTTTGGGAAGAGAGGGAAGGGGAAGTGGAAAGGGAAGGGGAAGGGGAATGGGAAGGAGAAGGGAAGGGGAAGTGGAAAGGGAAGGGGAAGGGAAGGGAAGGGAAGGGAAGGGAAGGGAAGGAGAAGGGAAGGGGAAGTGGAAAGGGAAGGGAAGGAAGGGAAGGGAAGGGAAGGGAAGGAAGGGAAGGAAGGAAGGAAGGGAAGGAGAAGGAAGGGAAGGGAAGGAAAGGGAAGGGAAGGGAAAGGAAGGAAGGAAGGGAAGGAAGGAAGGGAAGGGAAGGGAAGGAAGGAAGGAAGGGAAGGAAGGGAAGGAAGGAAGGAAGGGAAGAAGAAAAAAGAAAAGAAAAGAAAAGAAAAAGAAAAGAAAGAGAAAAAGAAAAGAAAAGAAAAGAAAAAGAAAAGAAAGAAAAGAAAAGAAAAAGAAAAGAAAAGAAAAAGAAAAGAAAAGAAAAGAAAAGAAAAGAAAAGAAAAGAAAAGAAAAGAAAAGAAAAGAAAAGAAAAGAAAAGAAAAGAAAAGAAAAGAAAAGAAAAGAAAAGAAAAGAAAAGAAAAGAAAAGGAAAGGAAAGGAAAGGAAAGGAAAGGAAGGAAAAGAAAAGAAAAGAAAAGAAAAGAAAAGAAAAGAAAAGAAAAGAAAAGAAAAGAAAAGAAAAGAAAAGAAAAGAAAAGGACATCTACTGACCTGTGTATGCTCAGATCAGATTTTCCAGTGAGTTTTGCTCTTACTTGTGACCACTAGTGAGAGACATCTCTAGAAATTTCTCCAGTAGCATATTACATTTTTCAGCAGTAACCATCGGGGAAGAAGAAGGGCTGGAGGAAGCACCTCCATGGCCAGTGACACATACCCTGCTGAGACCGTTGTTGTTGGAAAAACACCTACATGTTCTAACAAAGAAATGTAGTGGTTTGGACAGGAAGGATTGCTCATACCCAGACAGGAATTTGGAGAGGAGGGAAGGGAGCTGATGGATGCAGAATAGGCACAAATTCTCCTGGAATAGCTGATACTCTGTGATTATGTGGGAGAGGGATTTCAGCTCTCTACTGTGAATTAAGGAAAGGGAGAACTCATTTTGGCTGCTCCACAGCTCTTGGCAAATATCTGAGCCAGTAGATTAGCAGCTATTCTACAGTAAGCAAAGGTACCTTATTTTTCACTGAAATCCCTGAAAGATCCTGTTTCTCTGTTGCAGGATATGAAAAACTCAGAAATCCCCCTGAATTCAATGGGGTAAGAAACCAGTTTCCCATCTGTTATGTTTGATTCCTTAGCAGCTCCTAAGGATTATTCCATTTATCTGGTGCCCTTATTTTAGCTGAGCCAGGTAGCTGTCTTCACAGAGGGAAGAGTAACTGTTGAAATCGTGTTGGCAATTGGCAGCATCCAGTGCAGAGAACATAGCAACGGAGTGATGTGAGTGAAGCAGGCAGAATACTTATTTTTTCCTGAAAAATATTTTGTGGGAAGCACAATATCTGCTAGATATCACCTCTAGCAATGGGCAGTCATGAGACCAATCCCCAAGGGCTCTGTGCTACTTGCAGGCCTGTCCAAGTAGATATCAAATGCCACCAGGGAATCCAAGGAGGAAAATGACAGCTGAGATTACAGTCCCCCAGTGAAAGACAGTGGACATTACCCACATTTCTTCTAAAATGACTAGCTCGGCTTTCTCTCAGGTCAACCTTAGGTCATACTTCAGTACACTTGGGTCAGTTTTATGTAGAAGGCTCCTGACTTTTGTTTGTGTGTCTTGACACTGTCACTGTGCCAGTATGCTCTCCTGCAGTCCCACCAGCCAGAGAAATACTGACCCTAAAGTTGCCAGCTGTCCATATAATTGCTCGTTGTTTGGGAAGTTCAAACACATATTATGATCACTGCTTTTACAGCTTTTGTCTTGGGATTTAATGACTGATTGGCAGTAAGATTGGAGATGAATACCAATGCCTGGTCTTGGGGCATCAGAAATTCACCCATGGTTGTGACAAAGGTTAAGCCTGAAACAAACCTGATGCACAGCTGTGATATCAGTGGCAGAAAAGTGTGGGGAGAAGTCTTTTAGTAACCTGTATAGTTCATTAAGGAAAACAGTTGAAGAGCAGACCCTGGCAATTTTAGGGCCTTTTGTTTAATGGTCAGTGTAGACTTTGTCTGGAGTATTTGCCCACTCTTTTCCCTTTTATCAAGATAATGTCAGTCCTCTGTGCTTCCTTCCTGGGTTTCTGAGTGGGCCAAATTCCTGGAATGAGTCTCCTATATGCTGGCTAACTCATCTTGTTGCAAGAGAGGTGGGTGTTGCTGAGAAATACAAGGGACTGATTTCCAGAGCTGGTTGAAGTACTCACTAAGTTTCTAAAGTAATCTGTAGTCTGGGAAACCTTTGCAGAATATGAGGTTGCTGTTTTGGCAGAGTAAAGAAAGATTACCTTACCTCCTTCACATTAAAAGCACATGTTTGTAGAGAAGTCCTGCCCTTGTCTGCATAACACTACGTTTTCCATTCTCAAGTTTCTAATTCACATTTCTGGCACACAAAATTCTTGTATGCCTGTTCTTTTCTTGTGCCTGGTGAAGTCTGACATCAAAGAAAAACTGGTTTTGAGAGGTTCTTTTTTCACCATTAAGAAAATTGTTCACTGTCATAGAGGAAATGTCTTACTTCCTGAATCACAAATTGTATTCTTAAAGAAAGAAACAATAAATTCCAGAATGACATCTGCTCATTGAATTGTCAGGCAACGTGAAGGGCTTTAGAGAGCCTTAGAACTGCATTGCTTCACCGCATCCAGCGATGTGTTAGAGCTATTATGGAAATAACATATTGCCATAAGTGGGACAACGCATAACAAAACTAGATCACTTTTCTTCCAAAGACTATTTGAATTAAATAAAATGGACTGCACTCTTAGAAGGTACCCACAGGACAAAACCTGTCTGATTTTCATTAAGCAATTAGCTGCTAGTTCTTAATAATAATGATATACCTTGCATTCTTTTTCAGTCAGTTTAGTGTGGCCTGAGGTTTTAATAACTCTTTGGTGTGTTTTTAGCTTTAGTAACACTTTATTCAATTGTAGATTTACCAGATGTCTCTCTGGGGCTTCATTTCAGATAATTCCTACAAAATATTAATGTAATTCATTATATGAAGCTGACACATCCTGAAAAGAACTAATATACAGTCATTTTAAGTTGATATAGATGCACTTAGATTACTTACTTATTTCTTGTGACTACATCTGATGGTAGATATATTAACTTGCTCCCACTTTTGCACTCCATGTTTTTACAAAACTAACTTTTTCCTGGTGCACTCTTGCAGAAGTCTCCAGTGCTGTCACAGGTCAAATATCAACACTGAATAGATGAGATAGCTTGACTTGGCACAAGGAGTTTTATTGCTTGTGCTCTTCTGCTCTTCACCCTTTTCTAGGACATTCCTAATTACTCAGTAGCTGAGTTCTGCTAGAAATTACTGGTAACTTCAGTTACATCACATTGAGGTGCCCCAAAGTGCCTGGTGTTGCCTTTTGGAAGGAGAAGAGGGTACTTTCCTAGGCTTTTCTGTGCCATATGGATGAGGATATAGTGAACTAAGTATTTTGGCAAAGAAATATACTTCTCTCATTCAACTTGCGGAAAAAAATTACACAAATTCTGACATCACTGGTCAGGTAAACCTTGAGGAAAGCTTTTTGAAAAAGACTATTATTTTTGGACCTGAAGCTTAAAATATTTTTCTTACAAAATGGTTTGCAACTAGGATTTATCTATGTTGTTTCCAATTGTCTTTTTGTATCTCTTCACTCATGTACTTGTACACTTAAGCAAGATGAAGAAGTGCCTTTAGTGCTTATATGTGTCTATCTGAGCTCCAGAGCTGTAGGCTGGCCAGTGCAACAAGGTTTTCTATGCTCTCCCACCCTCATGTGCAGCTGCATCACCTTTTGAGACTGACCCCCAAGGTGCCCTTGGAGGGCTCAGCTGCTAGCCCACTTTATCCATCTCTCAGTTGTGAAAGCAAAGGAGTTTCTACAGCCCATAGCATTACTCCACAGAAGTTACAAAACAAGAGCTGAAAAGGATACTATATTGGGAGCCAGGACCTAAAGAAAAAATTGGAGCAGAAAGCAACATGCCCAGGAATATAATGACAGGATCCTGCATGAGGACCTGGTAGTGTGTTCATCACTGAGATTCAGAGCAGTCTGTAATCCCACCTCCTGAGTTTTCTGGAGTATAGCACACACAAGGTGTGCTATAGCACCTCATGATAAAAGTGCATTCTTTTACAAATACTTTGGCACAACACGAAGGTACTCAGTACTAGAAAGGAGAGTAGAATTTTGATTGATTCATCAAAAGAGCAAGAAAGTAGATATTCTAAGCCATGTGTTCTCTTCTTATTGTTTTTTTCAACCCAGAACACTTACCAGTAAGAATTTCCTGGAGCTTTTGACAATGATTCAGTCTTCTCCAAACTTCTTCTCCAAACTTCTTCCTTCACTGAAAGCTGTCTTCCTGAGGAGTCAAACACATGAGGCAAATACATCATACCTTTTTTCCAAAAGGTATTTTAAAGTCTTAGGTTTCTTGAAAGAAGAGCAGAACTTTAGCTACTGTGGAAGTGCCAAACTTGATTGTTGCCTTGTCACCACAACTAGTCTCAATTCTCAGCAGACCTTGGGCAGAGTGTCAGCAGATTTTTCCAGGAAACGAAATGCTGACTGTCACAATACAAGCAGCAAATGTACTTTGATTCTTTTCAGATTCCAGAAGTCAAGTTCTCTGTCATATTAAACTTCAATACATATTAAACAAACATGTTACATTAAACGAGGCCAACTGATGAAGTCCTAGGTTTTGTGTCCTAAAAGTAAACCAGAGTGTCACATTGCTTCAGTACTGACTCTAAAAAGAGGCTTTTTTCCATCTTAAATCACTAACCCTGTAGACAATCAGAGGACGTTTTACAGACACTAACACCTGTGGTTTAATTTAAAAATGCAATGCAAATGCTGTGTAACAAAGTCTATTTGCAACCTAGAGCCCATTATACCACTTGTCTCCAAATTCCAGCTCTAAAACTCCATTTGTGGCATGGATGTTCCTAGCTAGTAGCATTTATTTAATGTGAAATCTTTTCCTCCAGGTCAATATTCCTACAGACTAATGGAACAAAACCTATTCCTTATACTTCATGAGCTGTAGTGATTTCTGAGCAGATCTGTTTGTGCTATTAAATGAGTCATTATGTGGATTTTAACAGCCTTTTATTTTCAGATATCAAGAGGAAGCTATGGAAATATTTCACCTGCAAGGAAGAGCGTCATTAGACTTTTCACTTCAGACAAACAAGAAAGAAAATTATTAGATTGCATATTCTGTTGATTGTTGATGTTGGCTGAAGTACAGCTCTTGATGAAATTGAAAAATACACCTAGAAATTAAACATGCATTGAAACCATAGAACAAAGACAAACCTTCTTGTTGCTTTGCACTTCAGATGTAGTTATAGAAGAAGAGGCTCTAATTTTCTGTATCAATTTGAGCTTTGTAAATCTTGACCAGAATCTCTCTCACTCTGTCTTGCTGAAGGAAAGAAAAGAAAGAAAAGAAAGAAAAGAAAGAAAAGAAAGAAAGAAAGAAAGAAAGAAAGAAAGAAAGAAAGAAAGAAAGAAAGAAAGAAAGAAAGAAAGAAAGAAAGAAAGAAAGAAAGAAAGAAAGAAAGAAAAAGAAAGAAAGAAAGAAAGAAAGAAAGAAAGAAAGAGAGAAAGAAAGAAAAGAAAGAAAGAGGAGATGTATAATCTTTAACTCTTCTTGGCCGAAAGCAAGACCACCAAAGATACCTTTTCGGTTTCCCAAAAGACCATTAAGCAAGTAAAAATCTTCCCATTACTTTTATTTCAGTGTTAATAGATCAGCATTACCAAAAAATGCAGTCCAGATAGAGTACTTCTCACCAGCAACTGCTTTAAGACCCTCTTCCATCTCTAAGGCAAAACGAAACTAAAGATTTATTTTACTACCACTGGTAGTAGTAAATAACCTAACATGAATATTTAAGTCTCTGTTCTAGATATAGGACTCTTGTCTGTGTCAGCTCTTTAGTTGTAATCTTAAATACTGTGTGGAGTAACGTAATATGGTCATAAAACTGTATTGCCTTAGGCTTTTTTCCCCATACTTACTGCTAACTTAATGCAGTTGGCATGGGCTACAGGAAGCTGATTATGCTTAACCTCTATAAACATTTGCAGCATTCAGGGTACCTACTCCTCTCTGAACCACTTATAAAACTTGGATAGTAAATCATCTGTTCCCAGTGTTTTCCCAGAGTGCAAATGGGATCCAGGAAAAACAGAATGTTTTGCTAACTGTGAACCAGATACAACTGTTAAAAGTAAATGAAATTAGGCTGAAATATAGTAATAAAATTTATTGAAGATTTATGTAAAATGCAAATAAGCAAAACAGCGTGCTGGGTGGCCGGAGAGGCTCCTGCTCAACTCACAGAGCACAAGCGCAGTAAGCAAAAACAGTAACTTTTATTCCCTTATCAGTTCCCCTCCCATAGTCACTTGCTATCCTTCTATTGGATCCGAGTTTGCAGGTCTGGTTCTGGTTGGCTTCCCTGCAGGCCCGTTTCAGTTGCCAGGTGCTTTCCTTTCCATAGTTTTAATTAGTCCTTAGTCCTTGAGGCCTAGTGTGTAGCTTAGTGTGTGGGTATCTCCTGATGTCCGTCTTGGATACTCTGTATCATTATCATTCTTGACTCTTCAATCCTTGTCCTTCCCTTAGTTACTTTATGCGTGTGCTATGAGACAATAACGTTTTTATAAAAATAAGATACAAAATACTTATTTCAGCAAGGCACAATAATTTGTCTTTCCAGCTTAAGAACTGCAAACTGCATAACTATCAGCTTATAATACTGACAGATTAATGAACCCTTCTGCAATTTACAGTCTCCCAACCTTAACAGAACATTGATTATAATAACATATATATGTATATAAGAATATAACATGCAATACAATTTAATGAGTAAACTACTACTACTAATTTGATGAGTAAATTAAACTACTGCTAATTTATTGCACAAAAATGGTGGTCAGACTCTAGTTTCCTTTAATGACTTCAAAGTCTTTAAATTTGAATCACTTAAACACTTGATGCCAATAACATGCATACAGAAAGTATTAAAGCTGAAAAATGAAGGTTGTTCATTAGAGCTGACACTTCTGTTGATAAGTACCTATTGGAGAGCACCACTTCATGTGCACTAATTACTACGTTCTTCCAAGAAACAACATTACTGAAGGTTCTCAGAGAATGGGATGTTTTAGAGACCTTATAAGTTGAAATGGAAGGCTCCATCTGAGCAGGAACTTGGTGTGCTGTGGCACTCTTTGCAGCCCCTTACACTACAGAAGCATCCTGGGTCTACCTGTTATACAGCTCTTTCAGAAGGCAGAAGAGGTGTCCAGTGTGTGTCTGGCTCAGCATGAGCAGTGCCATGACTGCTGCCCCAGTGCCCATATGTTCTTGTGGCTAATGTGGATTTTTAAATCAAATTAGGATGGAGGTGGTGGGAGCATGCTGTGATAGGGCAAGCAGACACGCTCAGGGCTGGCTGGACTGAGACTCTGTAACAAGGTGCCCAAGCCTCTGGGGAAGAGGAGGAACGGCCCTTGGTGGGGTGACTGCCTGCTGTGTTGTCTCTGGGTGGAGACCATTCTCTGCTGGGCCGTTTCAAGAGTACCCAAGGCCTGGACATGGCCTGCAGCTACAGCAGGAACATTGTGGTACCACTCTGCCTGTTCTGGACATTCCGGGTCACTGTCTTCTCTCCTTCTCCCAGGCTTGAGGTCCCAGACCCTGGCACACAGCACCCCCCGAGCTGGCTGAAAGGGTCTACTGGAGGTCTTCAAAACTTTATCAGAGCAGGCTTTTCCCAGAACCTTTCCAAAGTTTGATATGCAGAGCACAGAAGATAGCTGCGGAGAAGAGAGGGTGAAATGAGGATTTTATTTGAGTTGATAACACCAGACTTGGAAGCTCTGCATAACAAGGACTAAAATCCTGGTGTAAGTGGTACACAATTAGAGCATTGATAAGTTTTCACAGTGCTGGGAGAACCTGGGAGGTATGCATATGGTACATTATTCACCACAACAGCTTATCTGAATGTGTAATATATGCCAAGCAAGATGACATCAGATCTCAACAATCTACATTGTACATTGCTGCTGATAATCATGACAGTTCTGAAAAGTGGGAGGAGAAGGATAAAATACAGTTTTGAGTAGAGGGTGACAAATTAATTTCAACAACTGGAATATAAGAGAAGAAAAATGTTTACTTGTGAAATGGAACTTGAGTAACCAAGAGTCAGTCCTTCTGGGGTGTCAGAAGATTGCAGGCATCTAGGATGAAGTTTGTTCACTGTTGCAGAGACTAAGCTTGTTTTTGGTGAAGAGACATTATTTCTTATGGTTAGCATAAGCACAAATAACCTTTTCAAAAACCATATACTTATTATTAATAATGTGCTGGAGTTACTATGGATTTTTGTTATGAGCTTCTGTTATACTGAGTAGGATACTCTAAGCCCATGCTATGTTTTACAGTGAAGTATTTTCCAGTTTTGCTAGCTTGCTCCCTTCATCATTGATTATTCGTCATTGCAACCCTACTATTGATTGTAATAGCTTCCACTGCAGTGGATCCAAGTATATGCTACTTAACATCCTTTAACCCACCACTGGGTATGAAATAAAGGAATTGTTCAAGTGTATGAAGTAACTATTTAAGTCAGATTTGAACATGAAATGAAAAATCATTCTGTAGCAAACTGAAACAGCATGGAAAATTTGCAGAGATAGGTGGTAACTGCCTGAATTGGAATCCATCCAGCAAATCCAAGCTAACATCCTGATGCAAAAGCTTTACTAGACACTCACTCCTACGCAAAGGCACTCCTGAAGTGGAAACAGTAGTAAGCAGTGAGGACTTCTGTATTATGTCTCATGTCAAAGGCAACACTGCTTGCAGCACACTCCAATTATGTTCTTTTAAAGTGGACTTTGCTTAGTCAGCCAGTGCCACCGTAAGTTGCAACATGTGCATCATCCTTGGAGAGCTGTCACCCAAATACTGTCCTGTTTCATTTGCAAGAGCTGAAAAGTGATGAGGTGGTTGCTGCTGACATAGGTTTTACTACAGATGCACTCCAGTTGCAACATTTTGAAACTCCAGAAGCTCCTAGTCTGGAGAGAGGCTAGATGTAGGCGCTGCGTTGGAGGCAGCACTGCTGGAGGAAGTCTCTATATGACAGCCATGGCTGGACTCACTTGAAATATGATGATGTCCAAAAGGCAGCACAGAGCTCCTTAGGCAGCTGTGCTCTGATGCTTGCTAAATAAATACTGAGTTTGTCCTTTTGCTGGAGCAGCTCTGGCAGGTGAGAGTGAACAAAGTGTGGCCCTTACCCAAATACTCATCACACTGGGCATCCTTTGACATAACAACCACCACATTACTCCCTGGGAACACAGAGACAAAAATGAACCTGAGGTTTCCTCACACTGAAATGCTGAAAATAGGTAGGTTCAGATACGGACTTCATGACAGTAGCAGGACTCCCACATGATGAAACTTCTAGGCCAGGATGTCTATGTCCAGTCTGCTAAACCTGTGGGATGGTGCTGAGTATACAGCTAAGTTCCTTCCTAATGAGGGTTTTTAGATGTTGTTGCCTCTTAGATACTATCTCAGTTTCATCTCATCTCTCTTCCAATTTTCATCACTCTTCCAATTTTCATCACTCTTCCAATTTTCCTGTTGACGGTGGAAACATCTAAATGACACCCACGGTAGCTTGCACAACCAGTGTTCACAGCCCTAGAAGTCCCATCCCAACCTCTCAGTAGGGTTGAGAGCACAAGACACAAACACGTACAGCAGGAATCTGAAGATGGTTAAGTGACTGGCAGGTAGAGGATGACCAAGGCTCACTACTTTATTGTAGACACACAGCTACATACCAGGCTGTGGGATACTGGAGTCCTTCCTGCTGCAGATTGAGGCCACCCTGCCACTGCACACCAGTACACCTCCATTGGACCAAGCCTCTTGTTTGTTTGGCTTTTCCTTCAGAGATCTGGGCAGCCTCCCAGCCTCTCAGCGTTTCAAAACTGGCATGACAAGCTTTGCCATGCTGTTTTTTTCTGTCTGAAACTGCTGGCTAAAATTTGCTAGTTTCATACATTTTTGTGCAGTAGAATTCCTCCGGGGAGATGAAAGAATTGTCTCTCACCCTTGTCTCTATTGTGCTCTATTGTATTCCCAGTTTTCTCCATGTAATGTTTAAGCCATTTGAATGGAAAAGATGGACCCCTTCCTGGAGAACACGGGGACAAAAAACAAACCAAAGGCAAGTTTCATGCTCCATTTGAGAGTATGGCCTTCCCTGTGGCTGCTGGTGTGGTCCCCACGGCCTCTAAGAGTGCACAGGGAATGCTGCAACATATGACATCTTCTCCTTAGGGAAAGCATGTCTTCATGACTGGGAATCATATTAGTCTTTGAGCTGTTTCCAGAAAAGCCACAGTTCACCCAAGCACTGACCTAACTCTACTGAATTTTGCTGGTCTGTGTCCAGAATGTGCATAGCTCATGGCAGGGCTTTCCCACATCATCTGGACAGCCCAGTGATGTCAGAAAGGCTTGGGTAACACTGTGACCTGCAGAAGAATTCATTTCATGGATTAGGAGTTTAGGTACGTTTTATTTCACTCAATTCTCTTCAGGAATTGCTGTTCTGACTGCCTAAGCAGGGATCTCCCTCCTCCCAGATAAGACGTCTGCTGGGTTGTCAAACAGGACCACAGTCACCCTTTTCCACGCTGACTGAGAAGTGTGACCTGGAGTCAAATAAGCATTTAACATTAATTGGTGGGCCTAGTGATGCTTTTTTTGGTGGGGACTTTAGTCCATAGCATCAGCAAATACTTCGCACTTCGCACATGCTTTCAACACCCTGGGCTCAAACTCACTTCAGGTTAATTGTGCTACGGTATGAAGTGATAAAGACCACTGGTGTGATCCTATGGACTCAAAAAAGAGAGGAAAAAGAAACTGTTGAGGAAGGAATTAGAGGAAGGATTTATCATCAACTGAAAAAAAAACAACCTCTTGAGCAATACAAATATTATATTTCTCCTACAGTCCTTTGAAATCTAGAGATATTCCAGAGCAATTAGAAGTTAACATTTGTTATTTAAATAGCAGTAGTGCTTTTCTTTCAGTCGTATTACCCCCACAAGAAAAAAGAATCCCTGATACTACACCTGAAACTGACAATACTTGGCTTTCCAGGGGCTTTTGGCAAATATTTTGAATACCCTGTTGCCTAGCTGGTATCTTCTTCATGGTACAGGGTAACCCCCAAAAAGGGGTTCTGGAGGCTCTCCTATTCCCACTAGATTGCCCAGTGGACAGGAGTGGGGCTTGTGCTATGGGATGAATTGGTTAGGTGAGACAGCCTTTTGCCTCCAGGTGGAGACAGTGACTAGCGTAGTTGATTTTTTTTTTCCCTTTCCTTTTTCTGTGATTCTGGGAACAAAATATGGCTCTTAAGATGGCATTTCTACCAATTTCTGAAAAAACAGATGTGTCATCTGAGCAGGCCTGATTGTTGTATAAACATGCAGCATTTTCTGACAAACCCACTCTTTGCATCCTCCTGAACAAAAGCATTCAGCTGTGTCCCTGCCACAGGCAAAACCACCAAACTTCTCAAACATTAGCAGTTTGTTAAATTTTGGAAATTTAACACTAGCTGAAAAGGCAATCCAAGTATTTTCATAAGGTGATCTTAAGTATATGCCTTTGTGTTATAAGCCCTTCTAATTTCTCTAACAGAAATATAGACCAGTATTTTTTAGAACAAGTCTATCTTTCTAGTCTACTTAATGCGATGGGACATTTATCTAGGGAAAGGAAAATACAATTTTTTTCCAGGTCAGGATTGCTTTGGACACCATTGCAGGGAGTTTGTAAACAGTGGAGCTAGTGAGTCCTTCAGCAGCAAAGGAAGATGATGACACGTCTGGCACTGTCCTGCCCTGCTTAGCTGTGAATCCTGTACTCCACAACGGTCCCTTCCCTGCACCCAGCCCCGAGCTTTCCACCCCTTCCTACAGAAGTCATGCTCTGTCTTCATTGCCAGGGAACACTCTGGAAGCTTTGAAGTTTGTCCTGCTATAGAATCCACTACCACCTACTGCAACCTCCCTAGGGGTTTAGATGTGTTGTACTGTACATAGAAGAGAGTAAAACCTATTGCAAATTCTGTGTGCTATGCTTGACCACCTGTGGATTTAGAATATGAGCAGATGGAGAAAACCTCCATATTTACTTGTAATTACTTCTCACATTGTTAAAACCCTCCATAGAAAGATAAATTAGAAGAGATGGTGACAAACAAGAGCTTTTAGATTTTACAAGGCACAAAGGGCCTCCCCAGTCAAGAAGGCTGTATGACGGGCTTTCCTGTCTACCTCAGCATTTACGCATTATCATCTCTGAAGCTAGCTGACTGCTCCATGGCCACAAATTGGAAATTGATACAGTAAGAGGACACACACATGTAAAACATGGCCTACACTGGGCAGTGTGCTACCCTGTTATACTTGGATTTCCAATTGGCTCTGTGTGCTGTACTTTATTTGACAGCACTGTGACTCAAGAGTCTCTCCAGTATGAAACAGGCCAAAAAAGCAGCATAAGTGTGTTGTTGTGTGCTTGAGATGCCTCAAGAAAGAGAGTTCACAGCTTTCCATCTGGAATTTCCACTTGGCCTTGCTTCTTGACTAGATAAAGTCAACAAAAATTCCACATTTTCTCCCATCTTGCCAAAATACCTTTTTATTTCATCTACTGTCAGATGCAGAGTTTACATCACCTGCAGGAGCTCTGAGCTTCTTCCTTGGAGGTGATACAAGGGCTAAGACTGACGCTGTAAACTAAGTGAGATTTTCAAGAGCCTCCCTATATCAATTCTACCCTGTTAGAATAAAGCCACATCTGATCAATTTGCTAGGATCCCAGCACTTCACAAAGCACGAGAAGCTGGTGATGAGCCCCTGTTATAGCAGTATCAAAACACCATTGAAATAGCAATTAATGTTGATAACTGGTGAATGTGGAGGTCCCAGCTTCTTCCGACCCAACCAGCTCCAAGATGTGTAATGCAGAGAAGAGGCTCAAACTTGGCAGCTGTAGGTAGTTTGTTCTCATGACCTGGTCTTCATACTTATCCACCCTAGGCTTGGCTCTTCAGGATAGTCCTTCTCTCTGTCTGACCTCACATATTTCTCCTGCAGGAGATAGTTGTTCATATGGTGAGCTAATCTCCCTTTTGCTTTTCCATATCCAGACCTATTTTCTGGCTTTGTGTAAGGGTGGGCATATCAAGACTACAGTGATGCTGCAGTAAGTGGCAGGAGTGATTTCCAGACCACCAAGTACCTCTGGCACAGCATCTGCTGACAGCTTAAGCCCAGACCAAGAAACTTTCAGCCACCTCACTCAGCCGGGTCTGGGGACTCAGGACACCACTCTCTTCTGGAAGGCACAGCAGCAAGATGCAATTTAATAAGAATTTTCCTCACTGCTTCCCTACTCCTCAGGGGTTCAACAGTAGCTATGGAAGATATTAATTTTTCTTAGAATTAGTTTAGCTGTGAGCTGGATTAATTCGCATGGGGGCTTCTGATCACCACCATGTTTTCAAAGTACCCAAATAGCAATGTGCCTCTGCTTTTAAATCTCGTTTGTATGCATGAGGAAGAGGAAAGGAGGGAATAATTTGACCAGTTTTGGATTTGTGTAGTAAAGATGACGGATAACAAATCTTGCCTGTGCATCCCCAAATCCAGAAAACCGGTGCTTAAGACTGATGTCTTCTTAGTGGTTTGGGGTTTGTTTTGTTTTGCTTTTTGTTTGTTTGCTCACTTTTTTAACCCTAGAAAATGTGATATTCAAGGACTGAGTCTTTGCTAATGGAACCCCTCCAATGCAGAAGTACTGGTAGTGGTTTAAACTCATGTTCAGATACCTACTGCTTCTCATCCTGCCCCTTAGTTAGTTCTTTTACCTTAGCATGGCCACTGATCCCATTATTTCTCATCACAGGTTTTGCCTGCCTTACTGACTATCAGGTCTCAGGCAACACACTTCTACTTGTGTTGTACTACAAAGGACATGCATGGGTTGATATAGGAACTTATTCTGCAGTTCCTATTCACACCAGAGATAAAGTTCACCTTGAATGCAGCAAGTGGGACAACAGTCCCAGGCTAGAATTTGCTACAACATCCTGTAATGCCGAGTTTGACAGGACTCCAGCCTCACAGATACTCAAGGCATTATTGTCATGAATAACACTGCAGCAGGAGCAGCAGTTTCTGAGTGAATGAGACACATCCTAAAACAGGTAAAACCTGATAGCAGTGTCAGTCACTATATGGCAGTGTAATGCAGCTGGTGCCAAACAGCCTCAGGACATCTCTTTCAATACTCCCCTCCCTTGTTTTCCAGCCAGAGGAGGGAGAAGGTCTATGCCAAATACAGCAGTTAGTCTTAGGACTTACTATTAGGAGCAATAGTATTTTCTTTACATTAGGCTCCCCTTCATCCAGTACTCACAACTCCCTCACACTGGATTTACAGAATAACCTGACAAATTTGTACCAGTACTATATGTTCTTAAATTGCAAATATTGTCCATTTGGAGATACCAATGCTTTTGGATTACTGAGATCACCATTGAAAAAATTATCCCATTATCTTGCTTTGGAAGAAGCTTGCTTTTTTTCTCCATTCATTAACCCCTGTCAACATATAGAGTGTTAAAGCCTTGTGGTTTAACACAACTATTCTAATATTGATTCAACAAATGTCAGCTGGGGCTGGATCTCTATCCAATTCATCTATTTGTCTGTCTTATCCATCTGACTATAAATCAAGTTTTCTATGCAGATATTTAATTCCAACAGGATCTTAATATATTCTATGGGAACAGCCTGTGCTGATTCAAGCAGAGAACAGCATTTGTGTTTAAAAAAGGGGTTGTAGCCAATGGGGCAAGTTGTAGACAATAATAAAAGATCACAGATTAACCAATATGAAAATACAAGAAAAATTAACACTGCTCTTAAATCTCAACAAAAAATGTGGCTGTGCGTCATTCTGGGTTTGGATGCTAAAATAGCCTTGCATGTATTTCCTTCCAAACTCTTGCAGTCTTTCATATATTATGAAGGTAGTGACAATAATAAAGAAAAGAGAATAGGCCATATGGTGATATGTTCCAGGCTAGATTTCTCCATTATTTTGTTAGCATAATAGCCCACTACACAGACTAAAGAGTGGCTTTTCAAAGGCATAGATTTATTTAGCCAATCACTGTAGATTCAAAAGGCAGAGATATAATAAATGCCTAACCAGGATTCTCCAAATACAATGCCCAAAGATTTTAATTAAAATTTTTTATCAAGAGCTGGCCAAAAAATATTTGAAATAATTAATAAACCAAATTATAACATTAATCTATTTAATAATAACTTTTTAATAAGAGTTAAACTATTTTAAAAGATGAGAATGTAATGCATTCCTCCTTCCTGGAATTAAAATTATTAGGTTATTGTTGAGACATCAAAATAAAGAACAGGACTTAAAATCGGTTTTGCAATAAGCAGTACCAGCTCAGATCTATCCCTTCTATTACACATAAAGCTGTCATAGCTTAACCCCAAGATCTACTACACATCTTTGCACATATAGGATTTGTTGATATAAAAAGGAGCAAAATGTGCCTGCTAGTCTACAGCCTTTAATTAACTCAGATGAACAACAGATCCACAGGAATAGTATGTTTTCGAAGGCAGCAAACCAAGGATGACATTTGGATGAACTCTGATGAGAGCTCTCTGGGAGCTGAACAGAATCAAAGAAGTTCATACAGCTTGTTCTGCTTCCCGCAGTTCTTACACTCATGCTGATACTAATTAATTCCCTTTGGTAGTCAAAAGGCAAATGAGAAAAGACATTGAGGTATACTTTACAAACTCTAATTCTGCAAGGTATTCTTGAGAAGTAAAGCATTACTGAATACAGAATAGCCTTTAAGTACACAGCACACAGTAGAGGTTATACCAGTTGCAGAGATGGGCTTGGATGCAATTAACACAGCAGTCATGACAATTGAGGGCTTACAGAAGAGCCTAGGTCAGCTGGCAGTTGTGAGTCCATGTGATTAGCTGCTGGGATAACTGCTTAGCTATCTTAAAACTTGTTCCCATGCATCTGCAAGGAAGCTCGAATGCATCAGCTGTGTAAGGTGGCCATCCCTGTGTCCATGCCCTGCCTTCTGTGTACTGTGTGGGGGTGAGCCCTGAGGAGAGGCTCTGGAGCAGATTTCACACACTTGTGTTCATTTTGATGGTCAACCAAAGCACCATCTCCTTCATCTACGCTACTATGCGCTGTCCTCTTTTATAACAGTCCTTATGCTCAGCCAAAATGGCAGCAGCTATGAGAGAGAGAAAAGGGAAGGAAGGTGCTGAAGAGTAGTCACCTTCCCTGCTGTTCCTGGACTGAATAACTAATACTCTTTATATTCTATCACACTGCTTGTTAGCAGCACAGATGGTAAAAAATACCCCTGAATGTGAAGGAGTGTAAAATAAAGATATAACTATGTGGAACCTAGACGGGCTGACTGTGTGGGGTAAGCAGAGTGCATTTGAATACAGCTAAATGGCAAATTATCCATTGAGGACGACAAAGCATCATGTAGGTGTGCAGAATAAGGGAACTTGTCCCAGCAGTTTTAAGGAGGACAAGGGGTCATGGCAGATACTTGGCAATAGAGTCAACCATAAATATGGCATAGTATTCTTAGTTTGGAGAATATTTAGGTTTGGGGTCCTCTTTGCAATGTTGCACTACTTCTGCCTCCATGGAAACTGTAAACTTAAGAGGGCTTTCCAACTGCTCCAAAGTAAGTTGAAATGAATTCAAGATGTGTCTCTGACTTAAGTTTTAGGAAAGCTCGGATTGGATGGTCACAGCGTCTCTTCCAGGTTTTGAGCCCTGAGACCCTTGCATTCTCCCTGGCCCAGCTTTCCTTGGAACTACAGTTTACCAAACCTACCTTTGAGACATACAATTGAGTCTTGGTCCTAGAAATAGACAGTTCAAGGGATCTGGCCTTCAAATAAGGGAAGAATCAAAATGTTTTAGTGCCAGAAATCAGATATGGCTGTGGTCTGTAGAAGCATGGAACTTGTTTGCTAATGAGCTCATTAGTCCATCACTCTCTGAAGATCCTGCCTTTGAAGTTAGATAAAAGCTTTTCTCTGAGGAGCCTTCCTCTTCTCTTCCTTAGCTGCTTCCATGGGAGCAAAGGAGCAGCCTGTGCAGAAGTTTGGCATGTGTCAAATAAGGCAACCAGGGCATCCTGTTAACATCCATGAGTGGTAACAAGTGATAATTTCTGATCTTAGCCACTGGAAGATTTATTTTGGTTAGAGGACATGACTTCTGAACCTGCTCCACTTCTGGAAAGGAAATGAATTGTCTTTGTGAGATGGCACTCATGCTCTTGATCTTAACCCTGACACTTGGGTTAAATCACAGTGTGGTGTCATGGGGCCCTGGAAGCAGGTGACACAGGAATAAAGGCATGTGCATTATTACTACCATTCATCTCATTCGTCTCTTCTGCATCAACTGTTTAAGAGGAATCCATGTGAATGTTTCCACATCTCTTCATCAGGATTTATTTTTACATGTGGGCCATTCATACTGCTCCCTTTTTATTGCCTGCTTTTTGAGGCTCTCCAAATGCCAGAGGAAGGCATATAAGCTGCTGTTCACTAATGGGAGTGAGACCACAGTCTGTACAGGCCCAGGGATGCCACACGGACAGGGCAGAGCTGCCAAAGATCTGTACACTGAGAAAAAACCCTTATGATCCTTTAGGCAAACAAGGAGTGATGGCTTCACTACTTCCCAGTAATGTACTTATGCATCCCTGAAGGGGACATTTCTGGCTCTGGATTTGGGGTGTGGGAAGAAAAACAGTTGCAATGCTTTGATGGGGAAGAGATCATAATTGAAGACCTGATCTTTATGTTGGGGTGAAGGTGGGACTGGGAGGCAGTGGGGTAGAGAACCTCTAATATTTTGATATGTTAAAGGTGACAAGTGGCTATTTTCTGCCACTGTTACACAACCATTTTGCGAGCTGTCTGGGGCACAGTGACCATGAAATAATAGTTTTCAATACTCAGGGATGCAAGGAGGGCCATCAATAAAACCTCTACACTGGATTTCTGAAGGGCAGATTTTGGCCTTTTCAAAAGACTGGTTCAGAATGTACCCTGGGAAACCACCCTTGAAAACAAAGGGTTCCAGGAGGGATGGATGTGCTTCAGGAAGGAAGTCCTGAGTGCACAGGAGCAGGCTGTCCCAGTGTGCCCAAAGGCAAGCCAATGGGGAAGATGGCCAGCTGACTGAACAGGGAGATTTTAAAGGAAATTAGGGTAAAAAAAGAAAGCCTACCAATTATGGAAAAAAGGGCTGGCTACTCAGGAAGAGTTTAGGAATATAGTTAGGTTTTACCGAAAGAAAATCAGGGAGACAAAGGGAAAACTTGAACTTGATCTTGCCACTTCTGTTGGGGATAACAAAAAGTCTTTCCATAGATACATCATTAGCAAAAGGAGGGACAAGGAAAACCTCCGTTCTTTATCGGACATAGGTGGGAACATAGTTATCAAAGATGAGGACAAGGCTGAGGTATTTAACACCTACTTTACCTCAGCCTTCAACAGTAAGACAGGTTGTCCTGAGGACAGCTGGCTTCTGGAGCTTGTAGACAGAGATAAAAAGCTGAACAGCCCCCCTGTAATCAAGAAGGAAACAGTTAGAGACCTGCTGAGCCACTTGGATCCTCACAAGTCAGTGGGATTGGATGGGATCCACCCCAGACTGATGAGGGAGATGGCAGAGGAACTCACCAAGCCACTCTCCATCATTTACCAACAGTCCTGACTCACTGGGGAGGTCCCAGACGACTGGAAGTTGGCCAATGTCATGCCGATCCACAAAAAGGGCTGCAAGGAAGACTCGTTAAACTCCAGGCCTGTCAGCCTGACCTCAGTGCCTGGCAAGGTTATGGAGCAGATCATCCTGAGTGCAATCACACAGCACCTACAGGATGGACAAGGGATCAGAGCCAGCCAGCACGGGTTTAGGAGGGGCAGGTCCTGTTTGACCAACCTGATCTCCTTTTATGACCAGGTGACCTCCCTGGTGGATGAGGGGAAGGCTGTGGATGTGTCTATCAGGACTTCAGCAAAGCCTTTGACAACATCTCCCACAGCGTTCTCCAGGAAAAGCTGGCAGCCCATGGCTTGGACAGGGGCACTCTGTGCTGGGTTAGGAACTGGCTGGAGGGCCGGGCCCAGAGAGTGCTGTTGAACGGGGCTGCATCCAGCTGGCAGCCGGTCACTGGTGGTGTCCCCCAGGGATCAGTGCTGGGCCCAGTCCTGTTTATTATCTGACAATTTAGATGAGGGCATTGAGTCCACCATTAGTAAATTTGCAGATGACACCAAGCTGGGGGGGGCATGTCTATCAGCTGGAAGAAAGGAGGGCTCTGCAGAGGGACCTGGACAAACTGGATCTGATTCCAGTGGGATGAGTTTCAACAAGGCCAAGTGCCGGGTCCTGCACTTTGGCCACAATGACCCCCTGCAGCGCTACAGGCTGGGCACAGAGTGGCTGGAGAGCAGCCAGGTGGAAAAGGACCTGGGAGTTTGGACTGACAGGAAGCTGAACATGAGCCAGCAGTGTGCCCAGGTGGCCAAGAAGGCCAATGGCATCCTGGCCTGGATCAGGAACGGTGTGGTAGCAGGACCAGGGTAGTGATTCTTCCCCTGTACTCAGCACTGGTGAGGATGCATCTGGAGTATTGTGTTCAGTTCTGGGCCCCTCAGTTTAGGAAGGACATTGAGGTGCTGGAGCAGGTCCAGAGAAGAGCAACCAGGCTGGGGAAGGGACTTGAGCACAAGTCCTGTGAGGAGAGGCTGAGGGAGCTGGGGTTGTTTAGCCTGGAGGAGACTCAGGGGAGACCTCATCACTCTCTACAACTCCCTGAGAGGAGGTTGTAGCCAGGTGGGGGTCGGTCTCTTCTCCCAGGCCGCTATCAGTAAGACAAGAGAGCATGGTGTCAAGCTCTGCCAGGGGTGATTTAGGTTAGATATTAGGAAGAAATTCTTTACAGAGAGGGTAATCAGGCATTGGAATGGGCTGCCCAGAGAGGTGGTGGATTCTTCTTTCCTGGAGTTTTTAAGAAGAGACTTGATGTGGCACTTAGTACCATGATCTATTAACTGTGGTGGTAGGGGATCAAGGGTTGGACTTGATGATCTCAGAGGTCTTTTCCAACCCGTCTGATTTTATGATTCTATGATATACCTTTTTTCCTGGTCCTCTGCATATGGGAAGAACATTATTTCTTCCTTTTTTTAAAAACAGGTGAGGGCTGCTGGTTGCCACAGCTTTTTTGAGAGTCAGTTCACTATTTGGAATGTACATGGAACTGGTAAAATATATTCCTCTAATGAAATGGCTAATATTTGAAATTTAAGTATCCTGAGGTTCCTGTACCATCTTCAAAGAAAAGCAGTTGATGCTTTCAGCCTCTCTCTTAACAATCAGGCTTTAGAAGTCAGAAAACAGGAAATTAAATGAATTACTGAAAAATCCTACAGATGATTCTAATTTTGCTTTTACAGCTAATAAAGATAATATTTTTTCCATGCGAAACTGTAGAGTAACTATACTGCTAGAATTGTTTTGTGTGTAGTTTATTTGCTTACACTATAACCAATGTTAGAGCCATTTTTCTGTAACCTTTATTCATAGTGAGAGAAAACGGATATATTTCATGTAACATCTTTGGAGCATATGTTTCACAAGGATTTCATCATGACGTTTTCTGGAACCTCAGCAGTTTATCACTGAGATCTTTTGAGCTCAGTGTTTAAGAAATATGCTTCTTCAGCAGAAACAGAAGGAGTTTTAAATAAAAACAGGCCCAGTTATGATACCAAAAGATTTAGGCAAGAAACCAAAGGGATGGATTTTCTTAAAGAATGAAGAAAACTCTGCTAACAGACTGAAAATATTACCACTCGCTGTTCCATGCCAACATTTCTGTTTGCTGAAAATGACCGGCATGCCTCTGCTGTGCTGTAGACAGCAGATGGCACAGTGTGCCTGTTTCTCAAAGGGCTCTTGGGCTATGTATGTGGAATGTGTTTTGATGTTCTCATCCCAGGCATGTCTCATTTCAGCGGCAGTCATGGTTGCTTATACCCTGGTTGAAGCTTCAACAAAGAAGCCAGTTCTGTGTGTACACAGCAAATGAACCACCCTGAAGTTTGGCTTCTACTGGTACTCTCCTCCAAATTAATTTTCAGATGTTTTTCTTTGAAGACATCCACCTCCAGGCCTAGTGCCTCCACAAGTATTGGGAATATACGGCTTCTTAAAGAACATGAAAGACTACTCGGTATTTTATGAAAACAAGTACCAGTAAGATACCCAGAGTGGAGTTGTATTGGCATTAGTGCATGACATGGGACTACACTTAGATAGAGAATAAACCAGTATCCTTTGAAAATCTCCACCCCCAAGCTATCCTACTGGCAGGTTAAGAGATTTGTAATAGAAATATGATCATTCTAATATATAGTGGAAATATGCAGGAGGAAAATTAAAAAGAGCAAGGGTGTGGTAGTTTTAATCTAAGCCTTCCTTGGTGACCAGTTTGTAACCAAGGAAGGGGCAGTGTTCCCAGTATTCCATACGATTTTTACGTAAATCGGGGTATAAATAAGAAGAAGGGAGGGGAGACCTTCTCTCTCTTCTCTTCCAGCAAGGTTTGGGAACAGTGGGTCCTTGCATTGGTCTCGCTTATCTAAGGCTGAGGCCTGCAGCGACCGCTGGCCTGACACGTGGAGGATTGGAGAGTGCTGGCCGTGTCTGCCAATCCTGCTTTTCTAAGGGACGTAGTGAGATTTGTTTTACGAGTTATTTTGCTAGTTCTTGGGTTTGATTGTGCATATCTATTCGGTGTCCCTTTTTGTCCCCTTTTGTTCCTTTTTACCCTTTCCCTATCCCTTCGAGGGGTGTTTGGATTCCCTTTTGCTGTGTACATAGCATCTTAACTGTATATAACTGTAATATACATAAAATATATATTTTTTTTATATAACTAGCTTGATTTAGGGTTCTTCAATTTGCATAGTTTTTTTTATCTTTGCCCTGGGGGAAGAAGGGAGGGGGAAGGGGGGCTGCTACTGTGGGTTTGGGCATTTGGCAGGGAGCCAGGTCCAAACCATCACAAAGGGTTAGAAAAATGGCCTGTGCTTATAGCCAAGGGCATGACTGTAAACAATAAAACTGATCAACACAGATGAATGTATTGTTTACAACAAAGTCAGTCAGTGTTATCTCTGATGAAGCCATGCTGTGGTGCAAGGAGGATGACAACAGAGGTATAGCCTGGTGCATATGCCTTGCTTCTAGCTCTCCCAACAGGACAACAGACCATAGCTGCATAAATGCCCCAAACTGGGAAAGAAAACAAACAGAAAAATTGATTAAGTGTCTTACTGCTTTGGAATATGTGCTTGTGAGAGTGTCAGTGGTTAGAAACAACTTACACAGAGAATTGTAAAATAAAATTCCACTCTCCTTTCACAGGGTCTTATGCTTAGTCATCCTACACTAATTTCCTACACAGACAGTAAATAACACTTGAATTTACAACTGGGAACTTCACCTAAAGGAGCTCACTCCTGAAGCTTTGTTGAGCGGTACTTGCTTTTGTTAACATTAGATCTCAAAAAGAAATAACTGACAACCCAGAGGCCATGGGAGCTAGCTTCACCTGCAAGACATTTTGACTGTGTTTTCTAGAGAAGGATGACAGAAGGTGCATTATGTCATTAGTCAAATGGCTGTCTAAACCTGTAACTCTAAACATGTAAATCAGTGCCCGTCTAGGGGCCCAGAGTACACACTCCTTCTCTTTTCACCTTGTAGAAAATAGTCAGAAGCAGTCAGAAGGAAAACTCCCTGCTGTTCCTGCTCTGGAAAGAATGTTGGGACTGAAATGCTGTTGCTGGAGGTGCCAACACAAATAGCTAGGGGGAAAAGCCAACTCTGCAGCATGGAAGGGTGGGAGAGGGGACAGGATAGGACACACTAGTGCAATAGCAGAGAAAAGATTCAACTCTGCATAGCTCTGTTCCAATGGTTAATGGAAATCACTTCTGAATGAAGTGAGAATAAATAAAATGTCAAACATTAAGATTTGCACTTCATATATCTCATTACAAGCTGCAAGGTACAAAAGCACAGAGGAAGTGCTTATAAAGAAACGGGAGAAGTGCCCATAATTCAGAAGAATAAACAGAAATGTCTTTGCTTATTGGGAGGCAAGTAGTCTGAAGTAACCAAGTAACAGTAAGGGTGGTAGGGACCTTGCCTTGGCATCTGACTTTCTCAACCCTGAGATACGTGCACAGCAAGTACTCTGAATCTGGAAGCAGAAGGCAGAGGCAGCTGTGATGAAGAACCCACAAATGGTGAGGTTTATCAGATCACCAGAAAACCAGGAGTAACCTCATTAGAAGACAAAGTAGACCAAAGCAGAGGAAATAGGTCCCAAACAAAGGTAATCAGTGTGTTATTCCTGAGATAATTACTGAATTACAGAACTCCTTGGGAGAGGTGACATGTATAAGTCAGTATCTGAATACCTTTTTATATAAAAAGCAAAGCTTCTATTTACGGGATTATAACAGTAATCATGGTAACTTTCCCAAAGATGCATATGAGCTTATGACTGAAATGGCTCAGAGTCACTTTCCTTGGTATCTGAAGGGGCAGATATTTCACCTAATGTGATCCAAAATCCTTGACAAGCTACAAAGCCAAATGCATGATAGGTCTGTATGAAGTCTGTACAGATCTAATAAGGACCAAGGAAAGCATCACAGGGGCTACAGAAAGTCTACAAAGGAGTGCTGTTCTCCAACACCAAGAAGGGACTGGACTGCTGTACATAAGATGTTTAGGTAAGGTAAACAGTCACATCTGTATGATGCAGTTAGAAGACAATTGAGGATGCTGGACTAGAATTATGTGAAAGTAATACACATCATGCAGAAAAGTCAGCTATTATTCTTAGCATCTGTGACTGATATATGAAAGAAAGAGCACATCCAAAATGGGTCACATCTGAAATGTCACAGCTAAAAATATATCCGGACAGGGAGTCCCCCATGCAATCCACTTACAGAGGAATATCATGTCTAACCTGATCTCAGATGGCTTCTTGAAGGAAGAAACACCTGTGAAGATTTCTCCTGATCATGTCCTGCAAGCTGTATTTGATGTCATTTCCAAACCCACTGACACTGCTGCAGATGTCAGCAGTTTTGGTGTTGGTGGGTGCAATAAAACTTATGCAGACAGAAATGGAAACCTGCAGCAAATTCTTCAGCTGATTATCAGACACTTAAGCTTAGGCTAAGAATATTTAGGGAACATACAGTCAATATCTTCATCGATTCAACAGGTCACAAGCACTTTGCAGACAGGAGCTGTCCTTTCACAGTATTTTCTTCTACAAGCAGATGGGCTGTGAGAGAGAGCAATGCATGCCCATATAAAAAGAAAATAAACAACAATTCAGAGGCTCCATCTTGCTCTCCAGACAATACCTCTGTATCAGACAGCATTACAAGACTACCTCAGCATCTGTGTATTGAAAGTACCAGGATAGCGCACTGCACAGGCTTAGGGGTAAATCCCATCCTACCATAAGTAGCTCTCTTTAAAGCATGGGAGGCTGGGAAACACCAAACCAAAAAGATTTAGGCAAGGTGATTTTAACTATCATGTGGCAGAATGACCTACCCAGACTTAAACAAATTCTGATGAAAAACTGGATCATCATAAAGCACAGGGAGGACTGGTTAAGAGCTACCTCTAGGGAACAGACCTGGCTGAAACACAGCTAAGCATGCAATGTGAGAGCTGAGGAGGAATTATCAGAAGAAAAATTTTCACCAAAACCTGACCACTTCAGAGTAGCCAAGAACTTAATGGTCTGAGTTTTTACATAGGAATTGCAAGATGATAATTCAGCTGCCTGTTCTTAACAATAGCATCATTGAATACTGCTAACAGGAAAAAAGGTCTGGTCCATCACCCTGTTCTACTGAGAGCTCTGACAACTCCATAGTTGATTTCTTAATGGTGTTGGAATTTCTGTGAATAATTAGATATCAGAGTTCCAGGGACTGAGATTATAGAGATATGGCTGGATTCAGTAATTATTTGTTGGTTTTGGGTGGATAAGACAATCATTTTTTCATGTCAGAAGATCATAGTCTTACTCCTTTGGAAGAGTATTATCACTGAAATCTTTAGAAAATTCTGTAGGATTGAAATATCTGGTGTCTTTCCAGAAGTCCAGGGTCTAGTAGGAAGGGGGTGAATCTTCACCTGGTTCTTAAACATAACTGAACGTAACTCATCAACAGCATTGGGATCTTAGTGCAGGGAATATTTTGAGAAGGCTTCCACAGACTATACTAAGACATCTTCGGAATTTCATAGATGAAAGAAAAAAAAATTATGAAAATCCTCACGAGTGCTACATTGTTAAATCTCAGTGATGGGTGAAACTGGTGACTTGTGGGTTCCATTACAGTATTTTAAAATAGCAGTTCCTGTTAAAGACTGATTCCTGCCTGGGCTTGGCTGCTCCTTGGGAACCGACTCAGGTGAGAGAAGGGTGGGACAGGCTCGTTAGCTGGTGCTTGAGAGGGCTATATAAACATCTCCAGGGAGTGCGAGCAACCTGGAGTGTGGCGAACAGGAGCGGGCAAACAGGGCCGTGGCACGTCAGTGAGGGCGTTGCATGGCAGTTTGCACGGCAATTTGCACTGGCAGGGCACAGCCAACTCCTAGTTGGGTTTTTTTAGGTTATTTTTTTCAGTTTTTCAACTTAAGCCAGTAATGTTTTCTAAAAAAATGAAAGCCATCGCTACTGTTAACACTAGGAGTGTGTTGACATAGACAGGACCCTCCAAGAAGGATGCAGCCATTCAGGTCTCTGGCTGCTCAGGTTGTTTGACCCTGGCAGCGGTGCCAGAGGAGACTGTGAGAGGCACCTGTGTGCAATGCGAGCAGGTCAGTGATTTGCTGTGCATAGTTGCAGAGCTCAAGGAAGAGATAGAGAGGCTGAGAAGCATTAGGGAAAGTGAAAGGGAAATAGGCTGGTGGAGTCACACCCTTTCGACTCCCAGGGAAGTCCAGCAGGAGACAGTGATGCCCTGCCCCTCCTGCTGTCAGGAGGCAAACCAAGTGGACAGGGGAGAATGGAAACAGGTCCCTGTTTGGAGAGGTAAAAGAACACCCTCTTGACCCCCATCACCTCCCCAGGTACCCTTGAACAACAGATATGACGCCCTAGACTCAGAAAGTCAAGTAGAGGTCAGGCAAGAGGAAGATCTGTCTGCAGGTCTCACCCTGTCCACCAGATGGGTTACAACTACAGCTATAAGGAAAAAAAGAAGGGTAGTTGTGGTAGGTGACTCCCTTTTGAGGGGAACTGAGGGCCCCTATATGTCGACCAGACCTGTCCCTCAGAGAGGTTTGCTGCCTTCCCTGAGTCAGCGGGAGGGGAATTGGTAAGAGACTTCCTGAGCTAATTCGAACCTCAGATTACTATCCACTGTTGGTAATCCAGGCTGGCAGTGATGATATTAATAGAAGAAGTGCTAGGGCAATCAAAAAGGGTTTCAAGGCACTGGGTAGATCAGTTCATGGGACAGGCGCACAGGTAGCATTTGCCTCAGTTCCTGTACTTGCTGGAATGAAGGAGGAGATGAAAGAGGAGAAGAGTAGGAAAGCCTACCTTATCAATAGGTGGCTAAAGGACTGGTGCCACTGTCAAAATTTTGGTTTTTTTGACCATGGGGCAAACTCCACAGTACCCAGTCTTCTTAAATCAGGTGGGCTTTATGTGTCTAGGAGGGGTAAAAGGACTGTAGCCCATAAGTTAGCAGGGCTCATCAGGAAGGCTTTAAACTAGGTTTGAAGGGGGAAAGGGTTGAATCCAGACTCTCCAAAGAGAAGCCCAGGGATGAAAAGCCTGAGTTAAAAGTAAAATCAGCAGCCCAGTTGAAGTGCATGTACACCAGTGCACACAGCATGGGCAACAAACAGGAGGAGCTGGAAGCCATCGTGCAGCAGGAAAGCTATGACATAGTTGCCATCACAGAAACGTGGTGGGCTGACTCACATGACTGGAGTGCTGCCATGGATGGTTACAAGCTCTTCAGAAAGGACAGGCAGGGTAGGAGAGGTGGAGGGGTGGCTCTGTATGTTAGAGAGTCTCTTGACTCTGTAGAACTTGAGGTCACCAGTGATAAGGTTGAGTGCCTGTGGATCAGAATCAGGGGGAAGGCCAACAAGGCTGACATCCTAATGGGAGTCTGTTATAGACCATCCAACCGGGATGAATTATTCTACAAGCAGCTGGCAGATGTCTCAAAATCGCCAGCCCTTGTTCTTGTGGGCGACTTCAACCTGCTGGATATCTGCTGGGAGCTCAACACGGCAGAGAAGAGGCAGTCTAAGAGATTCCTGGAGGATAGAGGATAATTTCCTGCTCCAGCTGGTAAATGAACCTACCAGGGGTGGGGCCCCGCTAGACCTGTTGTTTACAAACAGAGAGGGGTTGGTGGGAGATGCAGTGGTCGGAGGCCACCTGGGGCACAGTGACCATGAAATAATAGAGTTTGCAATACTCAGGGATATGAGGAAGGCCACCAATAAAACCTCCACACTGGACTTCCAGAGGGCAGATTTTGGCCTGTTCAGAAGACTGGTCCAGAGCATACACTGGGAAAAAACCCTTGAAAACAAAGGGGTACAGGAGGGATGGACGTGCTTCAGGAAGGAAGTCTTGAGTGCACAGGAACAGGCTGTGCCAGTGTGCCAAAAGGCAAGCCAGCGAGGTAGATGACCAGCTTGGTTGAACAGGGAGATTCTGAAGGCAATCAGGGATAAAAAGAGAGCTTACAGACAATGGAAAAAAGGGCTGGCTACTCAGGATGAGTTTAGGAGTATAACTAGGTCATGGAGAAAGAAAATTAGAGAGACAAAAGCACAGTTTGAAGTCAGTTTGGCTACTTCTGTTAAGGATAACAAAAAGCACTTCTATAAATACATTAATAACAAAAGGAGGGGCAAGGAAAACCTCCATTCCTTGTTGGACTTGGGGAGGAGCATAGTTAACAGGGATGAGGAGAAGGCTGAGGTACTTAACACCTACTTTGCTTCAGTATTCACCAGTAGGACAGGTGGCCCTTGGGACAACTGTCCTCTGGAGCTGAAAAGCCCCCCTGTATTCCAGGAAGAAATAGTCAGTGACTTACTGAGCCACATGGATCCACACAAGTCCATGGGACCAGACAGGATCCATCCTAGGGTGATGAGGGAGATGGCAGAGGAGCTCACCAAGCCACTCTCCATCATTAACCAACAGTCCTGGCTCTCTAGGGAGGTCCCAGATGATTGGAAGTTGGCCAATGTCACACCGATCTACAAAAAGAGCTGTAAGGAGGACCCGGGAAACTCCAGGCCTGTCAGCCTGACCTCAGTGCCTGGCAAGGTTATGGAGCAGATCATCCTGAGTGCAATCACACACAGCACCTACAGGATGGACAAGGGATCAGACCCAGCCAGCACAGGTTTACGACCTGATCTCCTTTTATGATCAGGTAACCATCCTGGTGGATGAGGGGAAGGCTGTGGATGTGTCTATCTGGACTTCAGCAAAGCCTTTGACACCGTCTCCCATAATATACTCCTGGAAAAGCTGGCAGCCCATGGCTTGGACAGGGGCACTCTGTGCTGGGTTAGGAACTGGCTGGAGGGCCGGGCCCAGAGAGTGCTGTTGAATGGGGCTGCATCCAGCTGGTAGCCGGTCACCAGTGGTGTCCCCCAGGGATCAGTGCTGGGCCCAGTCCTGTTTAACATTTTTATTGATGATTTAGATGAGGGAGTTGAGTCCATCATTAGCAAACTTCCAGATGACACCAAGCTGGGAGGGAGTGCTGACCTGCTGGAAGGAAGGACGGCTCTGCAGAGGGACCTGGATAGGCTGGAGAGTTGGGCTGATTCCAGTGGGATGAAGTTCAACGAGGTCAAGTGCTGGGTCCTGCACTTTGGCCACAATGACCCCCTGCAGCGCTACAGGCTGGGCACAGAGTGGCTGGAGAGCAGCCAGGTGGAAAAGGACCTGGGGATGCCGACTGACAGGAAGCTGAACATGAGCCAGCAGTGTGCCCAGGTGGCCAAGAAGGCCAATGGCATCCTGGCCTGCATCAAGAACAGTGTGGCCAGCAGGAGCAGGGAAGTGATCCTTCCCCTCTACTCAGCACTGGTGAGGATGCATCTGGAGTATTGTGTTCAGTTCTGGGCCCCTCAGTTCAGGAAGGACATTGAGGTGCTGGAGCAGATCCAGAGAAGAGCAACCAGGCTGGTGAAGGGACTTGAGCACAAGTCCTATGAGGAGAGGCTGAGGGAGCTGGTGGTGTTTAGCCTGGAGGAGACTCAGGGGAGACCTCATCACTCTCTACAACTCCCTGAGAGGAGGTTGTAGCCAGGTGGGGGTCGGTCTTTTCTCCCAGGCAATCAGCAATAGGACAAGACGGCATGGGCTTAAGCTCTGTCAGGAGAGGTTTAGGTTGGATATTAGAAAGAAGTTCTTTACAGAGAGAGTGATCAGGCATTGGAATGGCCTGCCCAGAGAGGTGGTGGATTCACCATCCCTGGAGATTTTTAAGATGAGGCTGGATGTGGCACTGAGTGCCATGATCTAGTAATCACAGTGGGGTTGGATCAAGGGTTGGACCTGATGATCTCGAAGGTCTCTTCCAACCCAGTTAATTCTATGATTCTATGATTCTATGAACACTGTCTTCCTAAGTCTCAGCAAGTTACCAGATGAAGAAATCAGCTTTACTGCTATGGCAGAGGGCACTCCCTAGCCATGCAGCAGGGTTCTGTTTTGGGCAGGTATTGTGCAAGTGCAGAGAGACAGCAGATGCCAGTCTGCCAGAGCATCTTGCAACCCATGGATACCAGCACCTCATCTACAAGATCCTTTCTCTGCACCAGAACCCATAGAGTTTCTCTTGTCTTGGCTACAAGGCCACAAGGTGTGCCTATTTCTACAGCCTCTAACTAGGTTCAGGTTCTGTTGAATGAGATGTCTGTTGAGAGGTGAAAGCTGACTCAAAGGAACCTTGCTTCAGAGATGTAGAACCAATACTACTTGTCCAGAATGGTCATTATCCTGGTTTGCTGTGAGTTTACATGTCATTAGCAGCGCCAGTTTTCATCTTTGTGAGTTAGAACAGCATTTGGTTTAAAGTTGTTAAAAGGCAATGGTATTTATGTGCTACTGCAGGATTGGATATCTAGTGGTAGTTTTTAAAAATAAAAGGTATTCTAACATCCTGAAAGTGAAGACTCACGATAACTGGAAAAAAGTCAAAGCAGAATTAACTACACCCATGGTTTGCAATGAAATCCCATTGTGGATATCATTAGCAAGATGTAGGAATACTATGGCTAAACTCCTCAGCAAATTCCAAACCACAGTTTTGATAATCTCCCAGTTCTTCCATAGTTGTCTATCAATAAATCCTAGGGATCTGGGAGGATTTCGAGATATAAAATTGAGACTTCTATTGCTTTAAGCCTGAAGGTGATACATGTTTTTCTGTCCTCTTGTAGTATCTGAAATTCTCACTGGTGATCTTTCTTGCAAAATTTTTTGTGGGGCATGCTTTATTTGCTGCATATTGCCACACTAAATTTTCAGCTATATAAATGCAATGGCAGCAGAACCTGACCTCCTGATGAATTCCTGCATTTGTTTATTGATAGAGTCTCTTGACCTTTCTGGTACTTTCTCCTATTTAGTACAAAAGCTCTTTATGGAATGCAAGTAAGTGCAAAAAGAGTTCTTTCTTCGTTATTTCTCTGTACACACCACAGAATGGGTAAAGTTGGAAGGGACCACAGTGGGACATCTGGGCCAACCTTCCTGCCAAAGCAGGGTCATCCCAGAGCACAAGGCACAGGATTCCATCCAAGTGGTTCTAAATATCTCCAGAGGGGGAGACTCCACAACCTCTCTGGGCAATCTGTTCAGTGCATGGTCACCTGCACAGTAAAGAAGTTCTTCGTGTTGGGGTGGAATTTCCTGTGCATCAGTTGCTGCCCCATGCCACTTCTTGTCCTACAGCTCAACACCACCAAGAAGAGCCTGGGTCCATCCTCTTAACACCCTCCCTTCAGATACTTGTATACATTAATGAGGTCTCCTCTCAATCATCTCTTCTTGAGAGATGAACAGGTCCAGTTCCCTCAACCTTTCCTCACAAGGAAGATGCTCCAATTCCCCTCATCATCTTTGTAACCCTCTGCTGAACCTGCTCCAGGAGTTCCATGTCTCTTTTGTACTGAGGAGCCCAGAACTGGACACAGCACTCCAGCTGAAGCCTCACCAGGGATGAGTAGAGGGGCAGGATGAGCTCCCTCGACCTGCTAGCATTGCTCTTCCTAATGCACCCCAGGGCACCACTGGCCTTCCTGGCCATAAGGCCTCACTGCTGGCTCATGGGCAGCTTGTTGGCCACCAGACCCCCAGGTTCTTCTCTTCAGAGCTGCTTCTCAGCAAATCAGTCCCAGCCTGAACTGGTGCTTGGGGTTGCTCCTCCCCAGGTGCAGGACCCTGCACTTGCCCTTGTTGAGTTTCAGACAGTTCTCCTCTACCCATCTATCTAACCTGTCGAGGTCCTTCTGAAGGACTGCACAGCCCTCTGGTGTATTGGCTTATTTCTTGTTTTGAAAAGGAGACTGAAAATTCTACTTTCATATTTAATGCAAATTATAGCCAGAATGTTTTCTTGTCATGGATGGTGAAAGAGAGTTTAAAATCCCCAAATGCCCGAAATCAAGCACATGGATAACAGCCGAAAACTGACTCAGCTGAGAAAGTTTGCATGATCCCGTTTCTCTCTTCCTGCCTGGGTTAGGTGAATGTGACAGAGTAAGGGCACACAACGGCAGGAACCAAGATAGAAGGGGCTTGCAGCTGGAGAGCATCTTTCTTGACCAAGAAAGAAATAAAAGCTCACATTTTTACAGAAGTAGGGGGGGAAAAAAGGGAGGTAGCTCCCTCTGCTTTCTGAGTGCATGGAGAGGCTCAGTCATAGGAGACCTGTTGCTCAAGCTGTGTCAAATGATGTCAAAAATATAAGCAGTTACAGGTTTCAGCAAGGACTGTGGGAGAGTGTAATTCAGTACAATAGCAATACAAGGACTTAGATAAAGCAGAATACTCACAAGCTAATCAGACTAACCACTTCGGGCTAAGCACGTTTACTATAAAACTCCCAGTTCCCTGCAGAGTCTTCAGTGTGTCTTCTTGGGTTTACCACACTGAAGAAACATTTATTCATCCATCATTGCTGCTATTCTGAGCTCAGCTATTCACTCTTTGGTATGTGACACAGAAAGATTGAGACATGCACACTGCTTTCCAAATCTGAGAGCTAACCACACACTGTGCTGCCGTGCAGATGCAAACAATTATCCACTCATGTTAGATCATCCAGTACAGTTTAGCCATCTTCCATAGACTTCAAAGACTGCTCTGCTGGGAAGGTGATATTCCATGGTCTCTCAAACTAGTTATTTAAGTGTTTTCATATGAACGCTCTTGTTTGACTGCTACACACCCAAGAACTATTTATTATAGGTTTATTGAGGCTGCTCCAGAGGATCCACCTTTATTTCCCAATAAGAATTTCTAGCTCAGGCTAACCAGTACTACATATTATGAAGGCTGGTCATTTGGGAACACGTAGGAAGGCAAAACACTTTTTGGCTCTTTGCAAGCCCAGGCTTATGACCAGACTATGAACAACAGATTTCTCCCCTAATGTACAGACCTCCAGACTGATCGGTTATGAGAGCCTCAGATGTTACTGTGGCAATTACGGGCTTCCAAGAAAAAAATTCAGAGCTCTTTTCTGCAATGTCTCAGTAATGAAGAACACAGGAAAATAGGTGGTAAACATATTATTCATGTGGAGGAATCATCTCTTTCACAGTTCTGGGAAAAGAAATCAGTCTAATTTTGATCTTGGAGTCTGCAGACAATCACTCTAACGTAGTTCCTTTTATCATCATAATAATATGTTTTTCTTTCCTAGTGCTTATTTTTCTCCCTGGTATATCTGACGTATTATGCTCTTGGGTTTCTTTAAGAGCTCTTTTTTTTCTATCTCTTCGTGGTGGTTTCTAAAACCATTTTTATCCTGTCCTCACTTCACTGCTTAAGCATTTGTAATGTTTTAGCATTCCATTATTTTAATTGAAAACTTAGCTTAGTGTCTGTTTGCTTCCTTTTTAAACTGATGATGTGGCAGGATTAGAATCTGATCCAGGCTGCTATGGGGCAGCTGTTTTATCCTAGTGGGAGACCTGGAACTCAGTGTTAAATTACTGCGAGAAGAAGCTGTTTCAAAGCTGTGCAGATGCCTCACAGCACTTCATACTCCAAACATCCTCAATCCCAATGGAAAGGAAAACAGCACAGAAAGATGGTGGTGCTTATAAGCTGTGGAACTAGAAAAGTATATTCTCAGAGAAGCAGCCTCTGAGCAGCTTCTGTCTCCACTAATTGGCGTATGATACCTTAATAAAAATGAAACTGTTAGTGTGCCCTGGATGATACAGCATGAGGACTTTCCCCCTTGATCATTTGTAACTGGTATAAAATCTCCAGTTTAGTGCCCCTGCACTCATAGCTGGTGGAAATAGATACGAAAGGAGCTTTTCTGCCTCTCTTGAGCTTGAGGCAAGCTGGAGAGCTGACAGCTAAGGGAGCAGAGTCTTCAGGAACCTGCAGCATCTTCAGGAATTGGAGGTGAACCAAAGCCATAAGCTGCTGGTGCTCCCATTAAGCACTGTCCCATTAAGCAATATCCTCTGCTGGAAATAGCACCAACCTCAAGCAGCTGCCTTTGGGATGTATTTCAGTTAGAAACTTTTCCCAATTTAGAGAGGAAAACAGGGTGTTCAATAATGCCCAGTCTGTTCAACACCAAAGTAAAAAAAGTTATGCTGGTGTGATTTAAGCTGGAGAAATACAAATAAGTAAGTACAACAGGGAATGTTAATATCTTTCTTTTTTTCTAAACTGTTTCTCCAGTATAACAGTGCAAGAGACCTATTAGTAAAGGGCCTGCTCTATATTATATCAGTTCAAAGAGAGTAGCACTTTGCTCGTTCATTGTACTACCATTTGAGTCAGTGTCCTGTTGGAAGATAAGCATCACAGCAATTGATATGGTGTGATTCATTAAGCACAACAGTTTGGAGAGAGCTCAGAATTTGGAAAAGGGAGATTATTCAAATGCTAATGCACTCCGGCTCCAGATGAAATCCCCGTCTGAGGAGGTTGACTGAAGGTATCAAGACAGAGGAGCTGCACTGAGGTTTTTCAAATGTCACGATTTTCAAGTCAGGATCTGATCCCCAGAGAACCCACTTTTCTCACTTACAGGCTTAGCTCAGCTATCTGTTTTTACTTATTTTACTCTTCTGAACTGCACAGTATCCTAAGACTTTACCCAACTGAGTAAAGTGAAGGAAAATATTTTTCCTTCAAGTATTCTCATTAAACTCCAGTGGACTACTTAACTCCAGTGTGGCATAGGGTAAAGCACCTAATACATAGCCTCAGGTATCCATCATACTGATGTAGTAGTCTATAGTAGGAGTAGCTGAATTCAAGAAGCATTTAGGCAGTGCTCTCCGGTACATGGTGTGATTCCTGGAGTGTCCTGCATAGGGTCAGGAGTTGAACCCAATGACCTTGATGGATCCCTTCCAACTCAGAGTATTGTAGGACTCTACGATATCTCTTTTCTCCAGTTGAGTTTCCAGATGATCAAACATTCTGCACATAGTGGATTCAAACTCCTAGAAGAAAATCTTCTGTTTTCCAGAGGGTATAGAACATTACCTTAGGTCATAAGACACACTGTCTTCATAAGGTACTTCATCCCACAGAACAGATTTAAAACATGTCCCAAACCAGACACTCATGGACAATAGATTTGGACTTGATCTCTTCCACATGATGGCAGCTAACAGACAAGAGGTTATCTCAGTACATTACTTGGTTAACTTCATTGTGCCTTTGTTTCCTATGCCACTTTTTCCTTTTTTCCTTGGATTTTTTTCTTTCAACCCTGAGATCTCCAGTTGTCTTTATGTTAACGTGCAAGCTTCTTGCTCATGATACCTTCACTCTCCCAAATTTTGAGATGTTCTATTTTGAATAGGAAATTAATGCTTTCAGCAAACAAAGTGTTTTTGCCTTCTGGGCAGAATATATATATCTCTGTGTGTGTGTGTGTGTGTATTTTATACATATATATATAAAAATCTATTTATCATTATTCCATCATGTTTTTTCTTTCAAAAGGACACCCTAGTAAGAGTGCAGATCCACATCCACAGACCAGAACCATGCCATTGGACAGTGAGACATTGAAAAAACTTGCTTTCAAAGTTTTCTTAATGCATTAAACACTTAGTGATATAAAAAGCTTTCCACTTAACCTGGACAGAACTGATTACACCATTGATAAAAAACAAGTGTCATTTTTCCAGTCAAACATAAGGGGTTAAGGCAGGCCCACTCATTTCTGCTTAATAAGGGTCCCAAATTGTTCTGCAAGTATACTGTTTTTCACTTAAATCCTATCAGTGCAAATAGGCAGAAACCAATTAGCAATTTATTAGTGTGTTAAGGTGGTATTAATTCTTATTATATAATGAATCAATGTTTCTGCATTTGCCTTCGGTCACTGATTAAGAAACACACCTAAACACAGACTTAACTCTAATTATGGGAGCAGTCCTCTGAAGTTAGGCATGTGTTGAAGCGTGTAAATTATAAAACGCATGTCATGTTTATAGTCTAAGAGCTATAATAATACCAAAGAGTCTCTGAAGCAAGGAACAATTCAAGCTGACATGTCTCCCACTGTTGTAGCTTTTCAGGAGCTTCCGTTTCTGTTTTTGACTCCCCAGACGTTGTTGGTTAATGGCAGATCAATCCAGAACAGCCTTGTGGGGAAAGCAGAAAAGAAAACTGCAACAGGCTGTGGAGCAGGGTGTTAGATAGCAATGCAAAGTACACCATGCAATGGGTGGGAGAGGAGATGTGCCCAGGACTCACATCTGCTTTGAGGCCCTTGCACCACTCAAATGGCTTTGAGCTATCCATGCATAAGAGTGAACTGAGCAAGGAATGCCTTTAGCCTGTAGCATGCAAGGCATGAAGAACTCTTATCTGATTTTGGTGATAGCAGTACATACTTCTCACTGAGGTTTCATGCCTCTAGCCCAGGAAGACAAGCAGAGCTGAGCAGTGACTATGGAGTGGTCGCGACTCTGATCAATGCCAGACTGAGCTAGTTGCTATGCAGCTGGCCCAGTAGAGTTCACTGTTCCACCTAGCAGGATCTGCAGCCTGGTTAGTCCTGACACAGGCAGGATGTCTGCCAATAGGGTTTCTGTTCCTCAACACTACCACAGCCTGCCCTTACTCATTACCCTGAAGGGGGGATGCAGACAGCTGTTCCTAGCAGGGAACAGCAGCACCACCTTGCATAAGTCTTTTATTTGTAGATAGAGAGTGACTGAAGTAGGCAAGTGTTAATTTTTGTTTTGTTTTGTTTTTGGTGTGTTTGTTTTGTTTTGTTTTGTTTTGTGTGTGTGTGGGGGGGGGGTTGTGGTGTTTTTGTTTTGTTTTGTTTTGTTTTGTTTTTCCTTTTTCGAAAAAGTGCCTACAGATTTCATCTTCTCTCTGAAGTGTTTCATTCTGGCAAATTTCTCCCTAAATGCAATAGCAGACATTTAAAGATACGTAACATTTGCTGTATCAGAGAGTTTTATTGCCTACCTTAGTAGGACTGCCATTTTTGCGGCTGTCCTTTATTGTATCCATCAGTGACCTACTAAATGGTACCATGTTGATGATACAGAAAATTCACTGCTTTAAAATTGCAGTACTTGACAGAAATCCTCACGTGAGCAGAATAAAACATTTGAACCAAATAACTAATTTTAAACATACTTGTGTCAGTGAGACATATTAGAGACAAAAGAAAAGGTACATCACTTTTTCCACAGACTCACAGGATCTTCTAGATTGGAAAAGACCCCTAAGGTCATCAGATTCAATCTTTGACAGATCACCACCTGGTCAACAGCAACAGAGAGGACTTCCTCTTTACCATGTCTGTGTTGGCTCTATTGCCTCACTTTGATGTTTTTGGGTGGGAGAATTTTAATCCACTACTGTATTCACTGGAGAATGCATGACCCAACTGATGTTCTTACCAAGAGGTAAAAATAGGATGACTAAAATCAAAAGTAATTTCCTCTTGCTACTGCTAAAGACACTCTTCATTGTCTCACTCATTTTCATCAGAGGCAGGAGAAAAAAGTTCCCTTGTCCTCTGAAATCTGTGGACAACATTTTATCCACTTAACTAATGTGATATCCACTTAAATGTGACATAGAGGACCACCGAGTCTATTGTGTTAGCCCTCCAGTAGGCTGTGAAACCCCTGAAGGCACTCAAGCTGCTCCCAATTGAGACTAAGTGGTTGAAGTGTTCAGATGCCCGTGCCTGCAATCCTCCCTTTGAGGGATTCCCGAAGAGTCTGGCCCCTTGCCATGCTTCTGACTTTTCTATGCTTCTTCCACTATGATTTCCAATTCTGTTGAAATGAGATGAGAGCAGTAAATTTACTCACTATCCCCATGACTTGGGTCTGTCTATTAGTAACCCACTGGAGGATGAGCTTCACAGTAGCACGTTCCTCTCTGGCATCTTACACCCCATGTATGTCTGTCTAGCCGTGAAGTGGTGGGAGGTGGTATTGGATCTACACACAGTTCTTGGGAGCCTGAACCACACAGGAGTGGTGGAACTGCTGATGGTCATCTGGTGTGTGGCAAACAGTGCAATTTTCTCACTTTGTGTCAATGTTTGCTCTCCAAAAATGCCACTGGCAATATTTCGGACTCACATCTCATCTCAGCCCCACAAATTTGGTTTTTATTCATCTATCAGCATCACCCTCTGGTTTTGCAGGACAACCAAAATCAAAAATTCTTGTCAAAGTCCCTTTTGTTTTTCAGCTGTCCCATGATATGAGTACTTAAACTGTAATCACATGGATCTCCTCACCATAACCATGGTTCTTTCTGGTTGCTACTAGCTCCGTGCACTGAGCAGCATGGTATAGAATCTCAGGTGTACACCAGGTCAGGTGCAGTGCCCACTGCCTCTATTGATAACAGAGGAAAACCTGTACTTTCCCTTCTTGTTACCGCACCACAGTTATCTTAGGTAACATGTACATGTATTTTTATTCTGACAGTCATTTCTCTTTCATGGGCTCGAATAAATTTTTTGTTTGACAATAATAAAAATAAATCAGTAAGATGCTTATTAAACCTACACCTGATAAGAAGCATTACAAGGCTGATAGACATTGCCATGGGGTCATAGAATCATAATAATTTCTCTGTGGGTGTAGCCACCTCATGATAATTTTTCCCAGTCAGCAGTCAGAATATTCTCTCTGGAGGCCTGCTTTAATGTCCTGGAGATATAATAACTACTTATATTTCATGAGTTATGACTTTCTCGAGAGCTGTTCTGAGACTCTGGAAGTTGCCAGGAGACAGGGAGCATGTCAAAGCTCAATGGTATTCACTCAGTATGAAGAGTGCTTTCTAGAATTTGACATCTCTATGTGAATATTCAACAAAACTAAAGCAAAACAACCTCCTCTAAACAAATTTAACAGGTTACCAGATCATAACCCACAATCATACAACTCTCTTTCTTTGGCAGAAGACTGTGGCTTTATAAACAATACACCAGAAGTGTTAATTTTATTTTTCATCAGTTCTAAAAAGTCTTTGGATATCAGAGCAGTACACAACAGGCTTAGATGCAATGCTAAGTCTACCTCAACTCCCTAGAAGAATGAAAGGGGTTTAATTATCATGCAAACGTTCACATCACAGTTCCTTGAGACTTGTTTTCACATATAAGTAATCAATATGCTCTTGGAGGAACTTTCACAACTTCACTTGAACACCTATCTTAGTACCTAAATTGGGAATGTAGACCTGGGCTCATCCCTTTCTGTCTTTCATCATCTGTGCTCCTTGACTCATGGAAGGAACAAGGGGGAGCCTGCAGAGGACAAGTTGGAAAGCTGTCGTTATCTCAAGTGCCACCCTCTCTCTACTCTCCCCACATATATCACCGGGCAAACACACTTCTTACTTAGGCATTTCAATCAAGTGTGCTTTGTATCGTCCATACAGCTCTGTACACACCAGTACTGGTGTATCCAGGGACATGCCTTTGAGTGCTTGTCCTCAATCTTTGGGATCAATACCACTAATTTGTGCCTGAATCCTGACCATTACTGTGCTTTGAGTCTGCCAGATGCAGGGCAATATATTCTCTTGCTAACAACCTCCTCTCTTGATGTTGATAAGCCTCCCCCTATAGCCTCCCTAAACTACGTCAGGCTAAATGTATACAAACTATTTTAAAATAAGGAGCTTTAAGAGGAAGGAATTCAGAACCTATGTTACTCTGGCAGAACATACATTCATCAGTGCTGAATGCAAGCAGAGAGCTCATTGCTATGCAACCCGTAATACCATGGCAGTTGCTTGCCTTTCATATGAACAAAGTGCAGAGAAGGAGGGTTCCTGCACAAGACATGAAACAAGACACTCTCCAGTGTGCCAAGTCTCTGTCTTCTGCCTAAGCAGGCTGCAGCACTGGCCTTGAGATTTAAGAGAACTGCAGTGTGAGGACTGAGGAGGCTTAGATAATTTTTGAAGGTGTAGAGCAATGAAATGCTGTGGAAGTGTTCCACAGGTTGATTCAGAGAATTCAGGCCCACTTCACCCTCTTCACTTAATTGACAGCAGACCCTAAGGGAGAAGCCTGTCTTTATTCTGAGTGTTTTTGCTTTGCAATATGTTAATATATCTTTGAAGCATCCATTTCTCACATGAGTCTTACTTTTCCATCTCACACTCTTTGATCTTTAAAGGATAGAAAGCTCTTAACTGTAGGGCCTCTCTTCAGCTATTTCCTCCCCATGGTTGTGTATCGTGACATTTACAGATGCAAACTTTTATGTGCATGTTTACGTTGATGGGAAGTCAGTGGCTAGGCTGAGACACACCTGGAAGTGTGTCCCTACTTCAAGTCTATTTTTTACCTACACCTCTCTCATCCCTGATGATTTCATTCTAGTATTATTTTTGGGTTTTAATATCTTCTCACCTCTTCCATCCACTCCTTTCATTTCATTTACTTCTGATTCTTCTCTAAGCTCCCTGAACACCATCATTTCCCACACAGAGGTAGCAGCATAGGGATTATTGTCTATTTTTATTTCCCTGTTTTTTTTTTTTCTGTCCCCATCTCCACTATGTATTTTTCTTCTTTTAGTTCCCCCTTCTGAATCACTTTTCTGTTTTGGACTTTGCAGAGCCATTATCCTCTGAATTGTCTTTGCTCTTGACTATTCAACACCCTCTGGGCTGACTCAGCCCAGGCTGTGTGGGAATTGATTGGGAGTGAATCAGCAGCTCAGTGCTCAGAAGGGAATTAACAGTCTATTTACTCTCAGATGATTCCTGTCTCTCCACCTGCATCTCCAATGACCATTTTCCAAATAAAACTATTTATAATCCTCAGATATATGAACAGGCAGAGTGCTAGAGAGGGGCTATAAAAGTTGTGTTAAGGCAGTAGGTGGCTGAAACCATTAAAAGTTTCAAGTGGCAATAGCTAAAATTAGTCCAAATGGAGAGAAGATTATTAGCTAGGAGACTTATGGGTCCTACGCAGCAGGTGGTCTGTTTCCAGAAATCAAAATGTTCTAAAACCCAGCAAATATTTTTCACATTCAAGTGTTATTTTTATTCAATTCCAATTACAAAATGGTCTTTCCTGATGCAGAAGTATCACAAAGCAATAACAGCAACAAGTACATATACAGGGTGGGAACATTTATAGCATACAGAAACTTTTTTGTGATAATAAGTACAGTTTCTGAACACTTCATTTCCAGCACAAAAGCCTTTTTCAGACATATACTTGAAGCAGCCAAAGGATGAAAAGCACACAAAATACAGGAGCTGTTCTTCAGCAAAGCCAGTTTACTCTACCTTTCCCTCAGGGGAAAGGCTGTTGTTAATAGGATGCTTACTAATTCTTTTCCATTGTTTAATTTTATTTTAGGGCCTGCTGTTCCCACAACAGTGGATGCATGAACAGGAGGGAATATACTGTTCACTGTTGACAAGGGGGATAAACCAGGAGCTAATCCAGTAAAGCTGGAGTCTTACAATGGCATAAAGGTGATATAAGAGGATTGATTCTGCAGAGGAGAGGAGTTTCTCAATGACTATTTCTGTAATCACTGCAGTCTGAATTTGGCTAATGCCCCTCCAGTGAGGTCTTTCCTTTGGTTGCAGTGTGACTGGAATGAACTTGTTCTATTTTGTTCCTTTAAAATTACTGATTACGGTAATTTTAAAAGGGAGCAGAAGCAATTGAAAAAAGTGGAACCTTCTCATTTCCCTGAGTTTTCAGACTTAGAGAACAAGATGCTGATCCATGAAAAATGCTCCTTGAAAATTCAACAAGACTCTTGTACTCTGTTCTTTGCGTCAGATGAACACTTGTCCATGTCTGGCCTCTAATTACAGTCCTTCCAAATGAAACAAATTGAAGGAAGGGTACAAAACATAATAATAAATCTAGAACAAAAAGCATTTGATTTGAGGAAGCCTCCTTTGATTTGTGAGATAAAGGGTCCAAATCTTTATTTACCTCAAAATACTCTCCCTTTGGCACCTGGCAAACAGCTTTTAACCAGTTCAATCTGAAATGGACTTTAAATGTTGGTTTTAGAAGCACCCTTCTCTATAAATACAGTATCACAAGCATGCCACAGAAGAATGACAAGCCAGCATAAATTGCTAATAACCCAACTATTTGAAACAAAAATGTACCACAGGAGAACCACTTGCATGGCTTCCACCTTCAAAAGAATGCCCAGGTGAATAGAAAGCAATTTAAGAGAGTTGAGAATACAGACGGAAAAGAAGACAAGATTTTTTGTATTTTTGGTAGATTTTGCAGTCCCCCCACCAAGGCATGTAAATACCGACTTCAAGACAAGTTTAGCTGGTTCTTCAGTTATCACTTGTGTATCATTAGATGTCAGGAAAGAGAAATGTTAGGTTTTTTGAAGCAGATAAATAATTTTTTAAGGGTAAATGTATTTCAATGTGTTTTACGTTTTAGTTAGTAACAACTACGTTTTCAGAGCAGTCTCTGGAGAGGAACTTATAGGAAAAAATTCTTTACAGAGAGGGTAGTCAGGCATTGGAATGGGCTGTCCAGGGAGGTGGTGGATTCCCTGTCCCTGGAGGTATTTAAGAAGAGACTAGATGTGGAACTTAGTGCCATTGTCTAGTAACCACGGTGGTAGGGGATCAAGGGCTGGACTTGATGATCTCAGAGATCTTTTCCAACCCATCTGATTCTATGATTCTATGACTCTAAGAACAATTCAGATTCTTAGACACACACTGATCTGCTAAGCAAATATCTTGAGGGCTGGAAATAGAATATATTTTAGGATCAAATAAAAAAAAGTCTTACTTTTTGCCTTTTCTTCTCAACTTTACTCAAGTAACAATCCCACTTCAAACATCATTGTAGAGAGATTGTCTAGCTCTCTTACAAATAAATGAGTAATGAAAATGCATCCTAAGAAGACCACATAAGGTTTCCAAATGGCAGTGTGTTTCAGCATTAGATAATGTGACTTAGTTTTACACTTAGTACTGAGAAAAAAATTGTAAGAAGCAACTAGGAATCAACAAAAACCCACCAAAACCAAACCAACAAAAAAGCCCAAACCAAAACAAAACCACCAAAAAACCCCCAACCCAACCCAAACCAAACCAACCAACCAACCAAAAAAAATCAAAAAACCAACAAACAAAAAAACCTCTCAAAACAAAACACAACCCCCCCAAAAAAATGGAACTATTATCTTTACAGACAGAACCCCTAAGGGATAGACATTTACACTCTACAGACAAATCTATTGCATTAGCCTTTCAGTTGGTCATTATACAACTGCAGTGGGGGCAGAAAATCATTTTAGGCTCCTTTCTTCTGCCTGAACTTACTTTTTTGGTTTTTATTTTTTTTTTTTTTTAGAGGACCATCTGTTCTGCATATCAATTCATAAGAGAAAAATGTTTTCAGTTTTAGAATTTTAAATCACTTTATCTCCCTCTTCTGTTTTCTTAGTATTCTTATTGTTCTAATTTTAAAGACATATTTTATATTAAAAGTCAGAGAGTTTGTTGAAGAGAGGAGTTATGCAGCCAGCTAGGGAGACTGGATACACTTAACATTTGAGGGTACACCTTTGGACCTGAGTCCTTTGGTGCTCAGTCAGCTTTGGTTTACTGCAGCCATTGCGGAGGCAGTGTGATGGAAGGGGTTTGCAAAACCCCACATAGAGGTCTCCTGAGGCCCACCATCTCCAGTCCTGGTGGAAGGCAGGGACATGTAGGTAGCCACAGGAGAAGACAATTAAGAAGAAGCAACTGATTGCATAAGGTTTTACTGGGGCTAAATGTTCAGATCAGGCTGTACAGATATGAATCCACCATCTTTTTACAATGGCTCAACTTCTGTCAACGTAGACCCTGGTCTGGATTTTCTGAGCCATTTAATGACAAGTGGCATAAGGGAAAAGTCAAATGACTCAGACCTGCCCTGGTGGTGGCTACCGCTGCCTGGAAAGGAGGAAGGGGAGAAAAGAAAAAGAGGCTCAGGCTGTGTAGAAGGAAAAGGACAGCATCATACAGGCTAAATTATCTTTTTATTATAATAATACTACTAATAACAGTAATAATTATTATTATTAATAATTATTATTATAATACATGCAGCACTGGAGCATTAAAGAGTAGATTGTCAGATGGCCCATCCCAAGCCTCAGGTAGATGTGTCATGCTTCACACCAAGATCTCCAGCCTTGAGGAATGGCAGAGTAATTGCGAGGTCACACCTCTCTCATTTTTCAGCAAAGGAGTGATTTTTCTTTCCAAGGAGATGATCAAGACTGACTCAGACTGCCTAGTATTTTCAGTGGTACTGGGAAGCTGGCCTTTGTAGAAACTAAAAATTTTACTTATTAACAGACTGAAAGTATTTTTCTCTACAGTTCCTGGCATGCATTCAGACACATTACCATACTCATATACTTAAATAGTACAATTTACTCAGAGTGGACTTTCAGATGACAGCAGCTGGACTCACTTAAGAGATGTAAGTCCAGGTCCCCAGTTCACAATTACTGTCCTTAGAAAAAGAGTGAGACTAGCAAGGTCTCCTCTGCATATTTTTCCTTCAGGAACTTATCACACAGTGTCACTTCTTGCATATCACATACTACATGCTTTTCAGGACAGGTAGTGATCACTGCAGTCATCTGTCAGAGAAACTAATTGTAATCATGCAAGTGCACATCACTGTGACACACACAGGACTACGCTACCACTTTTGCATCTCAAAAAAATGATAAACCATGCCTAGCACAGGCAGGCTCCCTGAGTGCTGCACGCAGAAGAGTGCCACTGGCAGTGCCAATCCCAGACTGTGGCACAGGTAAAGGAAATAGGATATGGCTGTAACATAATTTTTTATCTAATCCCAACTGTTGGGTATTGATAGCTTCTGGCTTTTTTTATTTTATGTGAAGGGTCAGGCTGGTCCAAGAATAGCAAAGTCACATACAACCTGGAAAATCATCTTTCCGTCTCCCAGTTCTATGCGGAGCACTGCTTAAAAAGCATAAAGGTGGATGAACTGCCAGTGAACTGATCTAGAGTTCCCTTTTAATACCACTGAGAGGATATTCCTCCTGTAATCTCACTCTTTTCTGACTAAATTCTTTTTCTAAAATTGCATAGCTTCAGCTGACAATGTATTTTACTTTAGATAAAACACATCTTGCTACAGCATACCAAAAGGAAAAAAAATTCCCTTTTTTCTTACAAACATTTTTTATCTCTAAGCAAAAGAAAAATACAGCACAACTGTTGCAATTCAAGGTCATAAGTGTGCAAAATAAAATGAGCTTCTCGACAACCATCCGACAACACTTTTTGAAAAGAGTAACACCAGAGGGTTGAGATCCTTTAAATTCCTTCTTAGATGTAGAGAAGCAAAGACAACCCAGAGGCAAAGATACATCTAATCTTGGGTCCTGACAAAACTTCCTATGTAGCACAATTCTTCTTGTCACATGTTGCCCCCTTATGGAAAATAAGTGACCAGAAACTAAATTGATTCTTGAAAAAAATATATTGTTTATAAACTTTTTAGTTGGAAAATACATGTTTCTCATTTCCAAATATGCAGATGAAAGAAGGATTACTGCAAGGAGCAGGAAGTGGAGGCCAGTGGTGGCTATTCCAGAGTGACTTCGGTAATTTGTATGCTGTTACAGGAACCTATACAGAGCCTGAGGACAGTGACAGTGGAGCAAGGGTGTTGGAAGACAGAAGCAGAGGCCAAAATACTCCTGCGCTACCTGAAGAACAAGAAAAAAACTCTTAGATAAGAATATATAGTTAAACATGCATAGGGTGGTGACAGTGATGGGTCGTGACAGCAATTCAGGAATGAGTCTGTAGGTTTCCCTGGATCATAAGCTGAACAGCATAGTGCTATTGGACAATACACATATATTTTATGGGAGTACATAAACAAAAGTAGACTTAAGGAAAGGACTTTTTTTGATTTAGTACTAAATGGTATTATTCTACAAATGTCAGGGAAAAAAAAAAAAACAAACCTACAAAAAGAGCATAGCAGTTGGGAAACATCCAGAAAATGAAGTTTCTTTTCAGAGGTGTGGAAAATGTAAGATATGAGAAAAGAGATTATAAATTGGATTTATGCATAGAAAATGTTGCACAGAGTAATGTGTAAATAATTATCTGCAAAATAGAAAGAGATCTTTCTGCATGTCACTTGTGAGGAACATCACAGCTTATGACATAACATGGAACATTCACCTTCAGCACAAGGAAAAGGTTCTGGAGCCACAGGGAACATCAAGTACCAGGTTGCTTTTCAGAGAGCTTATAGAATTCAAAATTTGATTCCAAAAGAGAACTTCACTGAGCAAAATGATGGTGAAATCTGCACACCAACCTTCAAGACTGTGGTCCTACAAATAGATCCAAAATGTTGCCACAGAAACCACATAAGAGGCTGGTTAAGACTATACTAAATTTATATTTATATCTAATGAATTTATATTTAAATTATAAATTTAATATTTGTAGAAGGAATTCCAAGACAACTTCTTAATATTTACAAAAATGACCAAAAAGGAGGCACAGCAATGTAAATCCATATCAGAATGAACTTTTTAAAGGACAAGGAAAAACTGAGAAGCATAAGTTACCTAGGATGTTACTAAAATTTAGAGTTAGCTTTCAACATAGAGAACATTGAAACCCAGATGAGAAGCACATATTTTCCCTTTTGTTTCCTCTTTGTATACAGTGTGTTGTTTTCACGGCTGGGAAGGATGCAGTAAGAAGGAAAGGGAAAGAGCACGTATTCTTTGTCCTGCAGAAAAGGTTCAGAGTATCAACGGGAATCCAGTTTCAGGCAGTGTTATCAACCCAGGACAAGTATCTCTCTTCCAGTGGCCCTGCAGCTGCAGCATATTCTGAATGGACTGTGTGAGACAGGGCTGCATCAAACATCTCCGGATGATCCCATTACTCACTGGAAAATAACTTTGTCATGGTTGGGCTCAGCAATTTCTTCTTTCCTTCATCTGTCCCTTTGCAAAGTCAGTTCTAGAGCTCTAGAAGATCAGTAGACACTGCACCTTATGGAGAAGGTCTCCTGTGGTAATTTTACAGATGAAGGGACAGATCCTCACAATGACAAGCAAGTATTGAGTCTCAGCTGGCCCAAGCTCCCTGCTGGGTGCATGGCCAGTGTTTCTCAAGGGTGGGCTAATGCTACTTGGGCTGAGAAAATTAATAAACTTCAAATAGACTTTCAGAAGTCTGGGTTCAGACAGCAGGACTCCGCTTGCAGACTTATAAGCCATGATCTTCTGGAGGAAAGAACTGAATGTTCTTCATGTCCTCAGAGCATTGGGGAAGTCTGCAAGGTAGTGGTTGGCTCTGAACTGTGCTTGGTTCAGGTAGCAACACAGATCATAGGGTGAGGTACAAAGCCATTGGTGTATTCTTGGAGATGAATGGACTAAGAGTCACTCACTTTACAGTTTCAGCACTCCTCCTCCTTTCTGTATGGAAGTCACAGCCACCAGCTCCCAGGTTGCAAAGGATTTGCTTTCTCCTGAAGAAGCTTTTGGTTGCTAAGCAGTAACTATGTGGGCATCAGTCCTCCAAAAATCTTGGGGATCTGCCTCACCAAAATGTCATGGTGAAGCTTAAACATCCCACTGAGATGTGATTACATGCAAAATTTCCATTATATAGTGCTAATTTTACTGCAGCAGCTTAAAATAATTTTTTGAAGGATTTACAAAGGAGAGCCTGGGCAGATGTATTCAGCATAGTGATCAATTATATGAAGTCTAGCTGTAAGCCAGTAACTAGTGGTGTACCCTGGGGCTCAATACTGGGTCCGGTATTCTTCAACATCTTTATTAATGAATTGGATGATGAGGCAGAGTGTACCTTTAGTAAGTTTGTCAATGACACACAACAGAGGAGTGACCAATACAATAGAAGTAAGGCTGCTGGCCAGAGAGCCCTTGACAGTCTGGAGAAATGGAGTGAAAGAAACATCATCAAATGCAACAAGGGAATTACAAAGTCCTGCCCTTGGAGAGGAACAATTACCAGTATATACTGGAGACTCACTGACTGGAAAGCAGCTATCCGGAAAAGGACCTAGGGATTCCTGATGGTCCATCAGGACTGGGCCTCTACCTGGATTGCTACCTCTGTGCCAAGCCTTGGCTCGTTACAGTGCTGCAGGTCCCACACTGCAGCTATACCATGGCTGTAGGCAACCCTGAAGACTCCCAGCCTATTCCTCTACCTTCCCTGGATGCCTCCTTCAGCAAGTAACTGTGTTTGCTCGAGTTGTGTTGGTTGTTGGGGAGGAGCAGAGGGAGCGGGGGATCTTAGACTGCAGGCAGTGTCCCTGGAGGCAGCTGAGGGAGACAGGCAGGTGGGGCAGGCAGTCCTTGGGACTGGTTGACCCACAAGGCTGCTTGTTCTGCTACTTTTCAACCTTCAAAGAAACCCTTTGTGGGGCTTTTGCCTCCACTTTCCCACCTCTTTTTGGGTCTTCCTTTGTTTTTTCTGTTCCTAAAGCTAAGAAAACTCTGAACATCTCTCTTGCCAGGACATAGTGTTGGATGTTGAGGAGAATCAGGAGCTAAGCACCTCTGCTGTGACATCCAGCCAGTAGGCAGGGCATTGGGAAGAAGTGCCATGTTACCTGTGCTCTACGTCTCTGCCTGAGCAATATCAGAAACGGAGCCCATGTTGATGGATGTCTCCACATGTTCTGCGTCTACTGCATCTGGCACTGAGCTGCCATAACACCTGTGTGACCACTCTGCAGGCAGCCTTTCAGCCACATCCTGCACACCATGAGGGCAGACAATAACTACATGGAGGCCACGGTCAACTTGACCTCCTGCCAGAAAAAGACTGTGGCTAGGGAGCAGGTCGGTAGCATATCCTTGCAGCAGTGATACAACTAAGCTCAAGGCCCTTGCCCCTGCAGTGAGCCCAACAATGGGAGAAGGGGGAGTTGGAGTGGTGCCAAGTAGCTCCAGGTCATCCTAATGCCTCTACCCAGTGTCACAGAATAGGGCACGGCCAACCCAGCGGAGTAACCTGAGAGCTGCTATGACCTGCTGGTGGGTGAGATGTTGCTTGATTTTACAGAATTTAAATAAAGATGCAGAAGCTTTTGCATAACATTTATTTCAAGAACAAAGCACAGGTTACTGCAGGGAAGGCTTTTCAGTCTCCTCCCCCTCCCAGCCAGGGCAAAGCTGTCTAAGTCTGTCTAGCATCTGCTAGTCTACCTGTCCTGAAGACCTGCCTGGCAGTTTCCCACGGACAGAGGCCATGCTGAAAGCCCTAGCCGTGCTGGACCCTCCTGCTGGTGCCTTTGCACCCAAACAGCCCTTGTCCTCCTCTAATCATAGCCCTCTAAGCCTTTCCCTGACACTTCCCTAAAACAACAGCCCAGCTATTGCAGCACCAAACACTGTGGGTGGGAGACAGGAAACATCAGGAAACACTCTTTTACATTGAGGGTGACAGAGCATTAATATGTGTTGCTCAGCGGGTTGATGGAGTATCCATCCTTGGAAATCTTCAAAAGCCACCTGGACATTATGCTGTGCAGCCAGCTATAGGTGGCCCTGCTTGTCGGAGAGGTTGGGCAAGATGACCTACAAAGGTCCCTTACAATCTCAAATATTCCATGATTCTGTGATGCAGGAGCTGGCGCTTTTAGACTGGTAGGTCTTTGGGATTCAACAGGAAATAGAACTGTATTTCAAAGCAGAATATATAATGAAAGATATAGACCCATATTGTTCAAGTTACTGAATTGCTCAGAATTATGTGGCTTAGAAACATTATCCTGTCTTCTACTGCTTTCCCTGAAAGTTCCACACAGTACATTAAAAAAAAAAAAGAAAGAAAGAAAGAAAAAGTTCTTGTTCTTTCCTCATTCTCAGTTACAATAACTAATGTGCTGGCATAAAACTGCCCAAATACTCATCAGTTGCACCAGGGTCATTCAAGGAGTGCAATCAGAGGAAACTGTTTTAAGAATTTGTCAGTCCTTCTTGTGAAGCCATACTTGCATGATGTACTCCCACACTTGCATACTTTGACTGTAGACTAAAGTAGGAGAAAGTGAGAGTACTTCTCACACTGCTGCAGTCGCTGAATAAGACACTTGCAGAAACGGAGCTGTCACTACAGGCTACAGGACAAATGTGAGAGAAAATCTGACACTTGCTATGGTTGTTAGTTTGCTTACTTGTAGGTGTTATATCTACTGGTTGTAGGTAAGATCATGGAATTATAGAATTATTAAGATTGGAAAATACCTTTAAATTCAAACATCAGCCCAGCACCACCATCATGTTCACCAGTAACCATTGCCCCAAATGCCACATCCAAACCCTTTTTGAATACTTTCAGGGATGATGGTTCCACCACTTCCCTGAACAGCCTTTTCCAATGATTTACAATGCCTTCTAAAAAGCTTTTTCCCTAATATTCAATCTAAACCTCCCCTGGTGCATCTTGAGGCCATTTCATCTCATCCTGTCAGTTGTTACCTGGGAGAAGAGAGCAACCACCACTTGTCTACAACATCCTTTCAGATAGTTATAGAGAGAGATAAGATCCCTTTTGAGCCTCCTTTTCTCCAGACTAAACACCCACAGCTCACTCACCACTCCTCACAGGACTTGTACTCCAGACCCTTCACCAGCTCCATTGCCCTTTTCCAGGCTCACTCCAGCATGTCAATGTTCTTCCTTGTCTTGAAGGGCCCAAAACTGAACCCAGAATTCTGTGCCAAGTACAGAAAGATGGTCAGTGTCCTGGTCCTGCTGGACACACTATTTGTCATCCAGACCAGGAAGCCAATGGCCTCCTTGGCTACCTGGGCACACTGCTGGTCATATCTAAACAACAGCCCCAGGTCCTTTTCTACTAACATCTTTCCATCCACTCTGCCTCCATCCTGTAGCACTGCACGGGATTGTTGTGACCCAAGGGCAGGACATGGCACTTCACCTTATTAAACCTCGTACCATTGTCTTCAGCCCGTGGATCCAGCCTGTCCAGGTGCCCCCACAGGGCCTTCCTGCCCTCTAGCAAATCAACACTCCCACCCAATTTGATGTCACCTTCAAACTGACTGAGGGTGCACTCAATCCCCTAGTTCACACCATTGCTGAAGATACTAAACAGGACCAGCCCTATACTGAGCCCTGGGGAACACCACTGGTGACTAGGCATCATCTGGATGTAATTCCATTTACCATCATTCTCTGGCCTGTCCATCCAGCCAGTTTTTTACCCAGTGAACAGAGCACCTGTCCAAGGCACGAGTGGCTGGTTTCTCCAGGAGAATACTGTGGGACACAGTGTCAAAAGCTTTACTGAAGTCCAGGAAGACAACACCCACAACCTTTCCCTAATCTACTAAGTAGGTCATTCTGTCATAGAATGAGATCACATTGGTCAAGTAGAACCTGACTTTCACAAACTCATGCTGCCTGGGCCCAGTTCCCTAGTTGCCCTGCACACACCTGGCACTCAGTGATGGCGCTCAGTATGAGCTGCTCTATGACCTTCCCCAGCAGTGAGGTCAGGCTGACAGGCTTGTAGTTTCCCAGATGTTCCTTCCAACCCTCCTTATAGATGAGTGCCACATTTGCCAAATCCAGTCAGCTTGGACCTCCCTAGCTGACCAGAACTGCTGGTAAATGATTGAAAGTGTTTTGGTTAAGCTCTTTCACCAACTCCATCAGTACTCCTGGGTGGGTCCCATTCAGCCTCACAGACTTGTGCAGACCTTAGTGGTATAGCAGGTCATTGACTATTCCCTCTTGAATTATGGGCCTTCATTCTGCCCTCTGTCTACCAACTTCAAGTGGCAGGGTACCTTGAGGACAACTTGCTATCAAAGACTGAGGTATAAAAGGCATTAACTACCTCAGTCTTCTCCTCACCCTTTGTCACTGTTTTCCCCACATCCCACAAAGGATAGAGATTCTCTTTGGCTCTCCTATTGTTGTTGATGCATTTCTCAAAAGTTGTGGATGCTCCATCCCTGGAAGTGTTCAAGGCTGTATTGAATGGGGCCACTGATTGAATGAATGGCATTCCACGGCAGAGGGGTTGGAAAGAGATGATCTTTAAGGTCACTTTCAACTCAAACCACTTCATGATTCTATCTTTCTATGATTCTACGATTATCTGTAGACCTGCTGTTGGGACTTCATCACTGCCCACCTGGAAAATCAGCAGCAGGTAATAACCAGTGGGCTGCACCAGGCTGGGAAGATTTTTGGTGATGTGGCCCAAGGAGACAACGTACTTCCCTGTGGATTGGATTCAGTCAGCATATTGAGCCCTCTGCTCCTCTCAGATGGGTGTCACCAATGACAACTCTGCTTCTTTTTTTTTTTTTAATGACTGAAGTGGTCATGATATCCTGCCCTAGATAACCCCTCCAACCTGAAGGAACCTTCCTCCACATTCTCATTTCCCTGGTCCTTGTGTTCCAGAACCTCATACTTATTGCATAAGGGCATCTGGGGAGGTGAGGTATACCAGGAAAGGACTTGCCTGCCGCTCCAAACAGGAAACTGTTTTAATTCCCCTCCATGTCTAATGTCCCCTCCTACTGCCTGGTGGTGAGAGGGCAGGGGTTTGTTTGCTTCTTGTACTGTGGACGGCAGCTGTGTTTGTCTTAAGAGGTAGTAGATACAGGTCTGCCACTCAATCTCCTCCTCAGAGTCCCCAGTACTTCTCAAGCTTTCTCGTTCTTCCCTCAGCTCTATTACCAGGCTGAGCAGATAGTCCTCCTGATCACTTCTCACAAAAATATTTTCTCTGCTGCCTTCTTAGAACAGTGCCAGACTCTGGCACTCCCTGTACCCTGAGACCTGGACAGCTCCATGATTCTGTGGGAGCTCCATCTGGGTCACCACATCCTTTTTGGTACACAAAGAGCGTGAGACTTTTGGCTGAGTAGAAACCATGCATGATGACCACCAACTGAGCCAACTGTTTGAGCTGGCAGTGCCTCAGCACCCACCCTGAGCACCCTTCCTTGTGAACTGCTGCACACACTGCAGTACCATGTTCTTGGTTGCTTGTGCTCCCTGGGGGTGGCTTTTGTATATGTGGGGGGCTGCTATCACTCCTAGTGCTGCCAACGCTGAGTCAGAGCTGCCTCTGAGTCAGGGCTCCACTGCTTCGTGCTCGGGGCAGAGGGGACTGACACACTTTATTCTGCTCTGGTTTTGAGGCCTTGCTAGTTAAGAAAGCTCCTCTTGCTCCTGTGGCACAATCCTTGGCTTCAGAGCACATCTGTCCGTGCAAGTCACCTTGGAGTCTTCCAAGATGTTACTTTAGAACAAGGACACTGCAAGCAGAATATAAGCATTTTAAAAGCAAACTTCAAGCATTTACAGACAAATACTTGAACGGTAGGTAGGACTGAATAAGCTATTGGTTGACTTACCACACCAGTGAGCAAAACAAACAGGACTTGACTCTTTGCTAGCCAAGCAGGCACAATTCAGTGGGGATGATTTACCCTGTATTATGGTGCCATAGCAGAGTTGGCCTGGATTCATGATACAAGCACCTTCCCTGCCTGGGAGAGAACAGGGAAGCTCAGAGAAGGGATTACGAACTGCACATTGCACAGCAAGTCAAGAATTTCCTATTTGTCAAAACAGTACTGTGCAAATTTCTGTGAGACATAAAAACAATAATTGCACTATTTCAGAATTACAGCAAGAGACACATGGGTCTGAAGTTGTCATAAGTCAAGTACACATCACACTTAGCTACCATTTTCAGCTGTGGTTAGGAGCTGTTTCACATGCCAGCACATTTTGTAGTCTTTCTGCTGCCTGATTTAGAACTTGCCATTCTGTCATTCTTGGTTTTCTGTTTCTGTGAGTGTAGAATCAAGGGGCTGAGAGGGGTGATATAACAGTTTACCCTGCTGCACCTCTACAGGGCTAAGAAGGTGCAACTGTACTCCAGCATCATGGTCCTTTTCAGTGCTTCCTTTGGTGGCAGTCCCGAGGAAGCTGCCCCTGCTGGCAGTGTCTGCCTTTATTCTCACTGTCAACATTATTTCTGCAGTTCTATTCTCTTTTGTCTATAAACTAGACTGGAAACCTCAGCTGAGGCAGACAGTGAACCAATGATGGCTGTTCCACAGTTCTCAGTTGGAGGGCAGTATCCAAGGAACTTGACTATGTCAAGTTGCAGTGTGGGAACTGTAGCTCTGGATGAATTTCAGTACCAAAAGTCTGACAAAATGTTTGTTTTTCCAGTGCATGTGTGTATGATCCATTGGGTTCATATACAGCCTAATTGGCTGTACATTAAAAACAGGAGTTTGTTCACAGAATAACAGAATCACTTAGGTTGGAAAAGACCTCCAAGATCATCAACTCCAGTCAGTCTTTGACTGATCCACACCTTGTCAACTAGACCATGGCACTAAGTGTCACATACAGATGTTAACGTGCTGTTGCACATCTGTTAAATAAGACCCTGGTCCTAACATTCACCATATCTCTCTTTCCTATTTACTCCTTTGTGCAGTACAACTGCGCATTCACATCTTCCTTGAGTGATATCAGTAATATCTACAAGCTTTTGCCTTACACTGACATCCTGCTGTGTACACACAGGTAGTGCCTGTTGGGTTTTGCATTCTCTTGAGCATTTCAGCCTTTAGTTCATTACTTCATAGTCTTTAATGTTCTCCATAACCACTGTACTAGAGGTAATAGAGCTGCCTTGCAGTTACCAAATGGGATATGAAAAGATCATGTATACCACCTTAAAACACAGACACTAATCTGTAAAAGGCAGTATCTATTTTAAGCTTTGAAAACTAAAGCTAGTCTGCTTAATTCAAGAACAAAATTATACTAGTTTCACTGTTTCACTGCTGTGAAGATCTTAAATTATTTCTATAGTCTTGTTTGAAACACAACAGTATAAAAATTATGACAAAGACAGAGCTCTATGTTACTTGGGATTTCTTATAACATTTTGCTGTTAGCAGAGATCCTGCTTTTAAAAAAATGAAACATACAGTACAAAGCAGTTGGAAAGCTAACATTCAGTACCAGAACATCAAAATGCCTCCTTACGTTGGGCCACAACCCGGTGATACCTGGATGGAGTAAGTGGTGAAGAGGATTTTGAAGTGGTTTGGGTTTTTTTCCAGGTAAATTGAGTGTCACTTACGGCTGGGAAGGGGAGTGATAGAGCTGCTGGGTGTGCACCTGGTGTCCAGCCAAGGTCAAAACCCCATCACATTTGTCCTATTAACTGAAGCAGAAGATGAACTTTGGGCATAAATGGTTTCTGCAGTAGAAATACTGTTCTGGTGGATATTAATTGCTTTTCTCCTTTTGTTGGGATTTCCAGGGTCCAGAGCTGTGGAAGAACACCTGGAAGAAAAGCTGATGGCATTTTTTTCACCATGTGTCCTAGAAATCTCACACTCTGGGAAACTATCTGATTTATTGTTTCTTAATTGCCCAAATGAACGGCATGTGATCAGCATGTTCAACCTATTCATACTCCACTGAAGTTGCTGAATGTGTGCAAAAATAACTGCAGTATCATGCAACAAGACTGAGCCTTCTGCATTGCAATCACAGAATGCAGCACCAGTTTCTGGTGGAGAAGCACATTAAAGCAATATATGTATGGTAGTTTTTAACTTGGGGCTCAGTAACAAAATCTGACTCTCTTTTTTTTTTTTTTTTTTTTAAATCCCCTAAAAAATGACCCAGTTTGACTTCAAAAATCTGCTTTTATAATCTAGACAGTAATGTTCTTTCTGTACCTGGGCAGGCTATTAGTATGTGTTCCTGTGTTGCTCTGGCTACAAACTGCAGAAAGCTCTTTATTTATCTCAACACACATTCTTTGCTTTGAAAGAAAAGCCCTCACTTGATATATTAAATAGGAACACAGATTACTTCTTAAGCACTAGCAGTCATTTAAGAGTTATTTACACTGCTAGTTGAACATCTTGCTCAAAATACTTTTTTATACATATTTATTTCAGAAAAAAATCCTTCATGGTTAAAGGGAATGATCCTAGTAGCCAGTTTGGGACACCAACACCAGTGGATTCTGTTGGAAAAGGTGCAAAACTCCCTCTCTTGTTATAGGGCATTCAGAGATAATTTCTACTATCTATATTTTTTCTTTTTCTTTTCTTTTTTTTTTCTGTCTGAAGGCTCTGTTCTTTTCTAAAAGGATATTTTTTCTTTTCTTTTTCTTTTTTTCTTTTTTGAAGACAGCAGGAACCAGACAAACACATATCTAACACACAGTAAAGAATATGTAAAATAATTCTACTTCAAAATGTAATTCTCTTCATGGTGAATATGAAAATAAGAGTTGTGGGAATACATGTGCACTGTGCCTTCTGAGCAGGGCTCATGAAAGAAAAGGAAGAAGACTTTTACAGCCTCAGAAGGCTTGGCTGTGAAGTGATGTTCAGACAAAGGTCTCCCTTTGCCAGCCCCCATATTAAAAGCCACACTGGCTTCTTGCTTACTCAGCAGAAACCAGTTGTCTCCTGTACCCGTTGTGGCCAGGGTCCAGGTCCCTATCCCTCACTCATTAGTGGTGTGGTAACAGTCTGGCAGGATGAAATTCAGCTGACCACTGCATTAACAGTGCTATAGGTGACTTACTTCTCTGCTTACAGCACTGCTTCTTCAAGGTTGAGAAGAGCACAAATTAGAAATACAATATGTGTAATACAAGTCCTGAAAAGAAAGAACTTTTGCTGATGGCATGTTTGCTACCAACACCAAGCTGTGTGGTGCATTTGACACTCAGGAGGAAGAGAATGCAAACCAGAGGGGACTTCAAAAAGCCTGAGAACTTAACATGTGGGAACTTCATGAAGCTCAACAAGGTTCAGGGCAAGGCTCTGCACCTGAGTTGGGTCAATTCTAAGCACAGGTACAGGCTGGGTGGAGAATGGATTTAGAACAGCCCTGAAGAGAAAGAAGGACTTGGGGCTATTGGTGGACAAGAAGCTCAACAAGTTCTGATGATGTGTTTCCAAAAGACCAGCTGCATCCTGGATTGCCTCAAAAAAAACTTGGGCAGCAGGTCAAGGGAGGGGACTCTGCCCCTGAGGTCTCATGAGACCCCAGCTGGAGTAATGCATCCAGTTCTGGGGCCCCTTCTTATGAAGGACATAGACTTGTTAGAACAAGTCCAGAGGAGGGTCACAGAGATGATCAGAGAGCTGGAGTGCCTTGCCTCTGAGGAAAAGCTGAGGAAGTTGAGATTGTCCAGCCTGGAGAAGTGAAGGCTCTGAGGAGACCTTATAACAACACTTTGTATTACCTAAAGGGGGCCTGCAAGAAAACTGGAGAGGGACTTTTCACAAGCAGAAGAGTTGCTATCACTTTCTTAGTGATTCTGTGACTATCTGAGTGTATTGGAATTTGCTGTAGCTAGTAAATCTATCAGCAAAATGGCAGTAATGCAATTGTGATTACACCACAGAATGTGATTTTTCAAATCAAAATTAAACCTCAACATGCCAGGGGCTCTACTTGTTGGTCTGAAATTAGGATAATTTGAAAGATCCTAATTTCACATTACTCTTAAATCCATCTTTACATACCTATTCAAGCCCCTGAAATGCTAACAGAAATACTATTTCACATGTATACCACAGACAATATAACAGCACTGTTGATTTAGCAAAAAATTACTGGTACTGTGCCTTATTGAGTTTCTATCTTCTAAACGATGTGGTGATAACATGCACACAGTTCTCAGCAAAGGTGGTGTGGGGGGGTTGTTAATTTACCTGTTTCTAAAATAAGGCATCACTTGACTGTTTTCAGTACAAATGGTACTAAAAGAACAGCTAGGTCAAGAACAGAGTTGTTCCTGCATGCACACATATCACATATGCTGCAATTTGCAGCTGGATTACCAAATTCCCCTGCCTGATGTCATACGGAAGCATTAAACTCGCTCTTGAGCAGAGTGATCTAAACAAGGTTTGTAGATCAATACCACTGATACTAGCAATATGTCAGTTCAGCACTATTTTTACAGTAGAAATTAATGCTTCCCTTTTTACAGTCAAGCCTATATTCTCATTTCAGTGCATGGGGGTTTACAAGCCTAATCTAAAAGCTGAAGTGAGAGGAAATTGTTCCTTTCAAGGCAATGTGTTTCAGATCCATCTGATTATCTATTAACAATACTTACATTGTTAGGCATAAGCCTTTTTACTTTCAGAATGAAATAAACACCAGATTACTGGTGAACTCTTACAGAGCTTTATGTAACATTTAAAATGTTGCTCTAAGCATAGAATGATGACTAGACTGTCTACACGTACCACACAGCCATGAAGTCTTAGTTCCTATCAGCCAAGTTAAGTGACATCCTTTGCTGGTTTTGAGGTATTTCTAAATGCTAAACTAATCAAGCACAACAAAACCAGAGTGACTGGGAGTTTTTTGTCTCTTTTTCTATTATATAGTTACAAGCTACAATGGTCAGAAAAAAATGGATGCAGCAAACCTCAAAATCTCATTTCATCTGAATGCAAAGTTATATGGACTGCACCGTACATTCAAGTGTCTGAAGAGGGTCACTTTCTGGAAAGTGAGTTCCTGAACGTCATACCCATCATGCAAGCAAAACATGATAGCAGATGTACCTCTAAGCTTTCCAGGGGCAAGAGAGTTTTGCTTCTAGTAAGTCCTAGAAGCTCATCTGCTGCTTTCAGGGTCTGCTTTCTTCACTAATATGAAATTTCTCCTTATACTGAATCTTAACTTGTATGTGATTTCTGTTTGGTGTGCATTTTGTTCAATCTCTCTAAACAGGATATTCTTTCTAGGCATTTCTTCATCTGGCATAGTTTAATGCAGACCAGATTTAGACATTCAAATTAGTACTGTTTAAGCTCTTTCAGTGACATTTCCAATTAAAAATAACTTATTCCTTTTTCACAAAAACAGCAACACAGTTTCTGACACTACCCAATCTAAAACTGAACCTTATATAAAATTAGAAAGAAAACAGAGTCATGCCATTTTTTCATATTTAACCAAATATTATTAAGAATAAAGTGTCTCCAATAAAAACATTTTGCCAAACTCAAATGTTGGGGTAGTACCTGAGTAGCAATGTATGGCAATAGACAAAGCTTTCATTTCTTGTTTTAAATCTACTAATTACTAATATACAGTTGCCTTTGACAAAGCATTTTCTTTTTGCCTTCAATGAAAAAAACATCCAAATGATTTAATGTAATTTTTTTCTTCTTTTATCATCGTCTCTCCCCCTCTTAGTATATTATGGTGGTATCTGTGAAGTAATCCTTATTTTGAGATAGCAGTGATGAGGATGAGGAGTGCACAGGTAAAAATCATCCCAGTAGTGGAATATTTCAAGCTTATTTCCAAATACCATGTTAAGCTCTGGAGATAGCCAAACCTTCAGTGAGCTCACTGCCTGCAGAAACCTGAGGAACACACCCTGCTGACACCACTGATCTGCCTCTTAGTTTATCACCATCTGCTCTGTGTGAGTTTCCAGCGTACCTTCTGTTGCCTCCTCCTCCTCAGCCTTCATAGTAATGCTACACCAAATACCCTTTCCGTATTTCTTTCTCAATTAATCCTGGACCTTTTCTCACCATCCTCCACATCTCTACAAAACCCTCACTTGAGCCAGCAGGGCACAATCCTGCTTTTTCACTCCCCACTCTCCTGGCGAGGGACTCAGAACTGTCACCCTTTAATTGAAATGCCAGAAAGAGCTCTGGCTTAAAATAAATGGCCACAGGATCTTCTTCGTGTTGACTTAAACAGGATCAGGCTTGCCTGAGCCTGCTATGACAGTGTGGACTGTGGCTCCCCTGGGACACCAATCATACAGCAGGCTGGAGCAGCAAGCATATGCCTTGGTGGTGTTAAATCATACATAAACCAGCAGCAGCAGGCACCTTCTCTGACAAAAACCAGAAGCTTCACTGTAACTCATTTAGCTTCTCTTTTCGGACACAAACTCTCTCTATTAGACTCCTGAAATCTGTTTTACTTCAGGGAGTTCAGCTGAGTTCAGAAATGCATCTGGCAGCACAGCCCCCTGAGGCAGAGATCTCCAAAGCAGGCACAGCACAAAAAGCATTGCCTGCCTGTTTAAGATTAATTTCCCCTCAACACTCACTGGAGTTCAGCACCACTGGCATTTGTGCCTTCAGCCCTTGGGACAGGCAGGAAGACAGCCATACTACTGATGTGTGAAGTGCTTGGAAAAATGGTTTGAAAAAGCCAACAGTCAAAATCAGCATCCTTTTCCTTTGCTAATATCAACCAATTTTAGCCTTCCTGTTTTGATGACCCTGAAACACTGCACCTCACTGTCATGATGCTGGTGCTAGTGCAGGCAACGAGAGAGCAGGGCAGATGTAGGAATATATACACAACCCTGAAATTAGGAGCATCATTTTTGTAAGACCAGAGGTAAAAAGCAGTGATGGAAAAATGGTGATCCACAAGGTCCTGAGCAGAAACATTCCTTTCACCATTAAAACCACTTAACCAACAAACTGGGGATGAAAAACATAAGGGAAGACTTTTATCACTACTATCAAGTTTCCTTACACATGTGTTTCATGAGTAGCTATTCACAGGAACAGATGTTTACTGACACAGTCAGGTAGATGTTAGTCTGCTGTGAACACCTTAGGTGGGTGTGCTATACTCAAACTTTACCTGGCTGATACAAAAACTAGTCTGTGACCCACTCATTTTGCAAATATGCAAATTTTTAAGTCTCCAAGTTTTCTTAATTGATACATTTAAAGAGTTGGCAGACAATAGCACAACATATATTATCCTGCAGAATGTTTCAGTTGTTGAAATTTTTACATATTTTCTAAGCCAGTTGCCTTGGATTCAAGCTCTGACTGCCCTGGCAAATGATGAAATGATGACTTTCACATATTGCAGTGAGAAATGCATTTATTTCATACACAGGTTCATAATTAACTTTAAAAAGACAGCTAGCACTATCATATCTAACAAAACTTCTTTATCCCCTTAGAAGTACTGCTGTGTGTATCACTGAGTGCATCTCCATCTGAAGAAGTTGATTTTCCTTCCAGGCTCCAGGTGATTACGTGTCTGAGCACTAGCAAAATTACTGATGATGTGAGGGAGAGCTGTGAACATAGTGTTCATCAGTGAAGATTAGACATCCCTTCCTGGCACCCCTCTTCCCCTCTCTATCCCCTGATACTATAATTGTCAATTTTACGGAAAGTATGAAGAAGGATATCAGCATTGCTTCACGAACTCAGGCAGCTCCATTCCCGTGCACAGGGTAAGCACTCCTGCCTTCTCCAGGGCAAAGGCTGGGTGAGCAGCATCAGTGAATTTGTGCCTCACAGCAAACAGCACTAGTCCTTTCTCTGCATTGAAGAACAACAGTCTCCCACTACTGTAATCCAACAGGATGCCAATCTTGGCCAGATGTTCTGTCACATGGACATCACTCATCACACCAGTGTGAAGAAATCTGTAAAGAAAGCTGTGGGAAAATGGAAACCAGAACACAGTGAGCCTCCTCATGGCAATTTACCAGAAATAACTTGCAGCTTAATTCCAATCTATTAACAGGCGGCTGCATACATCAGTTTACCACATGGTAACAGCATTTTGCTCAGTATGTAGGCAAAGCAAATGTGGCATCACTTCAAAGCCCTGCCTGGTATGCTGATGAGCCTTTTCACTTGGCATCTCTGGACTCTCAGAATAAAAGCATATTGGATGTTTCATTTAGCTAGTTGTGTTCATACATCTATATGATTTCACATTGAAAAAAGCGCACTTGTTTAGATCAAGATCACCTTTACACCATTAGCAGGGCAACACCTTACAAACCTCCAAGCAGCCTGATATTGGCCTGCTACCACACACTCTTCCAGCACCCTGCAGTCCTGCCACAGTGGCAGGTGAGTGTCTATCACTGTGAAGGAAAAGGTAGGAGAAAGCATTCTCTGTTGAGGCTTGACATCTCTTGCAGAAGGAAGTAGATTATAAAAAGACTGCACTTATGGAAATAAATACACTTGCTGGGGTTTAGTGAAGCAGTTCAGGATATGAACCTGGAATGACAAAGGAGCAGCAAACTAGTTCTTTAAGCTTTATTCACTGGCTGAATGAATAAAGCGTGATAAACTCTCTGTTTGAGATTAATTTTATTTTTAAAGGTATTTTTCTATGGAGGTGTTTTTAAGGTATTTGTTAAGGAGGTCTGAAGACCTTTGGTAGTTGTTCTTTTCTTTTTATTCAAATTTTCATAAAGAAAGCAGAAGAATCTTTTCTGCTCTTATGATTCTTGAAGCTGTCTGGTTTTATTTTCATGAATGACAAGTAGCTTCCCAAGCAGCTAGACCGACTTTTCTTCACCTGGTTTGTGTAGGACAGCACCGCATGCACCAGGAGGTATCACTCAGCCCCAGGACACTGCTCTGTGTTATTGTCTCATAGCAAATCCCAATCCTGTAGCTTCTGCAGGCAGAGACAATAATTTCCCAGTAATGACATCCTTGAGCAGGCAGCAGTTCACCCAGGACTGAAGGAAACCTGTTTGTGAAAGAAACATGCAGTAAAGTAAGTGTGGTGGTAGACGAACCATATTGTGATATTTCTTTCAGTCACATCATGAAGCGTCACCTAAAATTACTAATGAATTGCACTCTGTTGTTCTAACTGCAGGGTTTTAACAAAGATTTAAATGTTGTCACTGAGAGTCTTTTCATCTTTGCAATGAGATGGTCTCATCTAAAAGATGTCAAATTTTGAAGGCTTATTCATACTAGAAAGCGTAGTTGTTTGAGTAGTCATAGTGATAAATATCTTGTGTACATTCAGTTGTAAGAGTAAAAAAGGTGCTTAAACCGCTAAATCTTCATCGCCTTTAAGAAGCCATATCAGTATGTCACAGTTGTTACAAGTGGACCTGCGTTTATGATAGGATTGATGTCAATATGTCAAAAAATCCCCCAGGTTCACAAAGTATATAGCTAGCTTGGTACAACCATGTTAAACATATCCCAAGAGCACTTCCTAGTTCTCTGAAGCCACAAATACTTTGGAAAACATTACCAATAATGCCCTCAGGAGAGGAGCAAAGTACAGAAGATGGATTACTTCTACCCACAGTATATTAAAAAATAAGCCCACAAATCTGACCTTTTCAAGGCAGCAAAAAATTGCTTTGAGACTGAAGTACTCTGATGGATTAAGCAGTGACCATGGGTTGAAGCAAATCAAGCAGTCCCAGAGATACCACTGCCTTTGACTTCCTGGCCATTCCAGAGTGTAGCACTGAACTCTTCCCAGCACCTACATCAATGCTACCACTGTCTTTATTGAGATGTTGCAATGCTTGAAAGGGGGGAAGGGTAAATCACACAAAGTCCAGGGGCTGCATGACAATGATTCAGTTCTTCTTCACAAATGGTATCATGCGAAAGCTGCCCATAAGCAAAAATACAAGTGAAGGATCTATCCTAAACCCCACAGAGTAGTTATGCTCATCATGCTTCTACTCACCCAGTGAGTTTAGTTTTCTCGGGAAGGTAGATCACTGTTGCATTGGAGGAGATTTGCAAAGCTGGATGGGCTGTGTCACTCAGCAGGTGAAATCGAGTTCCTGGTACAATTGATGACAAGGAAAGACCAAGATCTGAGAACCTAGCTACTTTAACATGAGACAAATCATAAAAAGTTAAGCAACAATAATTACTATCTTAACTTGACACAGTTGTGTCTACTGGCAGGTAGGAGTGACAGAAAATTGGGTACAAATGCAAGGGGTTTTCCAAGCTATGCCAAACTGGAACATAGTCTAATATTCAGAAATGCAGGTGGGTGATAAAGAGGTCTTCAATATTTAAAAAGGCTGAATAATTTTCAATAATTTGTTTTTTGAAAAAAGCAAATTTGAATTTTGAGGCTGATTTGGAAGAACCATACATTATTTATCTGGGAATCTTAGAGTTTAAATCATCCGTTACATTTTAAGACACTTGCTTTGCATACTTCCTCACCACTGAAACTCAAAGTCCATCAGGCTTTTATCTGAATATGTTCTGCCATATTCATGACAATGAGATTGCCTGAAAAATGTTTAATCACTTCATATCTGACATAATTCAATGTTTTTGTTTCTGAGGTCACACCAGTTTTACATTGAGATAAATATACAAACTTAAGCAAAAAAAAAATGATATAAATTTGAGTTATTGAGATAAAAATTTCAATAACTTGTTTACTCCCCAGTTGGGGACTTCAGATATGATTTTCAAAGAAAAATGTTTGGCTGCTTTGGCCCTCCATCCCATTGCTTTGTCATCAAGAAATTATGATCTACCTTTAGTTGAGATGAGAGCTGCTTCACTTTGCTCACTTGTTCCAAATGGGTTGACAGCCCTCAAATAGAAGAAATAGTTCACATTGGGCTCCAGGGATACTTGCAGTTCAGGTTTCTTTATGCCAGCAAAAGATCTGCAAATTTTGAACATACATGAAAATTTCTGCACTTACCCAAACTAGGAAAGACTAATTTAAGAGAACAGCTAAGCTGCCTAACATTATTACTGACTACTGAAACATTAAGCACCACACAGAAATTCCAAATCAGAAAGGTGAAAACTGTTTTTGCAAACAACTGGGTTATGTAGGAGCTTCAGTGTGGAACTTGAGGGATTGTCCTCACTTTGTCTGAAAAATTTTCAGGCCCTTGTTTCTGTACCACCTTTTCACTCAGTGCAATAATTTGGATTAGTGATCACTTTATGTTTGTTTGGCATTATAATCACCACATAAATTTCAAACAGCACAGAGGTAAATCCTCATCTGCCTCTTGTGAAAAGTCTGCTTTACAAAATTAAGAAGTTTCTGAAGAAAAAACCCACCCTTTAATTAATTCAGTTGCATGACAGTGAATGCACTTGTGTTTTTACTGTCTGGACACATGCTGCAAGTCCAAAAGAATGGCTACCCTTATATGAGGCCACAGAGAAATCATGTACTTCATTATAGAATTATCATAAAATAGTGATTCACCTTCTTATTATGAACTCCATGCTCACAAATCTTTCAACAGCTAAGTCTGAGCCCTGTCTCCCTCATGCTGCTGTGCACTCAACAGGGCAGTTTTACAGGAGGCAGCAGCAGAAGAGCTGCCTTCATACAGTGCCCAATTTTGACTAAGTCTCCCCATCGTGGTACTTGAAAAGCTCCAGACCTCACATCCTAGACCACTGGTGTCTTTTTGCTAGAAAGCAAAGGTCAGCACCCACTCAATCTGCTTCACAGGTGCTTTGGAGTACCAGTGAAAAGATTTTGGATGGCTAGAAAGATGCCAATTTTATTTTCTGTTTTGCCAGAAATATGAAAGATGGGCTTAACAAATTCTCATGCACTGGATCTTGATTTTCCTCGTATTTGCCTCATATGGTAACATCGAAGACAAACAGTATATATGTACTGCATTGTATGCCTGGAGGTAAAGACCGTTTATAAATTAGCTAATTACCTCCCAAAATGCTTTCAGGAATTTTCAAGGCAAGTATTTAAATTCGCAAACAGGAGACCTGCCTTTGGAGAGTGTGCAAGGCCCTTTCCCCTCCAAGTTAGCTTTGAGAGTGGAGCCCCCCGCAGACAGTGCCTCTGTAAGAAGCTGGACTAAACAAATTACCTTTCTCAGCACAAATTTCTGTGACCCCAGAGGAGATAAGGCAGGCGAGTCAGCAGTCGGACCTGCTATTCATTTCGAATGACTGTTTTCACCCCGTATATCCCACCAGAGGGCAGTACAAACTGAAGTATGATCAGTGATCATCCATAGTGATCTCTCATATGCCTGTCTCTGCTGCATTTATCACGTCAAGGTAACATCTCCCGGGTCTTAACACACCAAAATCCTGCTAACACCACACAGATCTCTTTCTAGGAGGATCCCATCTTGAGAAAAGTCTGATGCATCATCCTTATTGGTCTCTAATATGTATTTTACACTGACAATTCGATCACTAAAAGTGATTGAAAGCATCGAGAAAAAGCTGGGTTTTCCTGTGATCTGTTCTTTCAAATTAAAAGAATTTCAGGGTGCTCAGGGCTCCTGTGTGATTAGCACAGGACTATGCTACCTTTGGGGACAGCGTTACATTAACACTGGAACAGATGCAATAGAGAGAAGTGGTAGAAATTGCATGTTTTGCTTCACCCTGGTGACTCTATGAAGCCCCGAGCACAGGAGCATTTCAGCAAGGCACTGGGAGTCCAGCAGATTGGTCAGTTTTTACTAGAAGGTTTAGGGAAGACAGGTAACCTGATAAATTGCTTGATAAGAAACCTCAGCTCTTTAGACTTGAGAGAAGAAAAAGACTCTGAGTATAGAAAACAAGAGGAAAAGGGAAGATAAGATGAACAAGATGGGAACTGAGAAGAGACGCAAATACAAAATAAGTGAGAGAAAAGAAGATGAGGATAGGCGCAGAAGTGAGGAGAAGAAGTAGGCACCTAGGCTTTGAAATTTGCCCACACTTCCTAGGCAAGACTCACCCAATCCTTAGAAGGACCATAGTGACATCTTTGATGTAAATCTGAGAGACAGACCACTAGAAAGGAGTTTGGAGCAAATACTTACAAGTGAGATGAATTAATAACACACTAAGCCATTCCTCAAAAGCTGTTTGTAGCAACATGTAGTACAGCACAATAATGCCCTGTACATGGTTCCTTCTTCTGTCTTCTAAAAAATGACATATAGTTCAGTATCCTCCAAAGAAATTAGATATTTTTCACTACATGCCATTTGTCTGATGGTTAACTAACAAAACACGAAATTCTTAATTCAACTACACAGTTACATTCTGGTGTAACGAATAGACATGGGGTATTCATATTCTGGAACTGAATCCCAGAGACTGGGATCCAGCCACTTGCAGAATAGGGTCAGCCATCAAAATTCAGACTTGGATCTCTTACAAATATGAAATTATTCGAAGAGGAATTTGGATGCGTATTTACATCAGAGACCAATAGAATGCCTTTTTTCTGTTGTAATAGTCAGTGAGACAGAAAAATCATGACTTTAAGCAGATCTAGTCTGTAAACCAGACTTTCGCATAGCGTTCTCTGCTTGATAATCTATTTCAGCCATCTTTAAGCTGCCTAAGAATTAGAGCCCAGTAATTTTTGCTATGATTAAGGCTTACAAATAGTCCTGCTGCTGCCAACTAATGAAACAGAATATGCTGACAAAAAGGAATTTCATTTGCTACATTCTGAGCTGGGTCCAAGCTCAAAAGTTGCGTGCAAAGAAGAAACTATCTATTGCCTTGTTAGAGGGTAGGGTGAAGTGGGAGAGTAAATACTGAGGACTGTAGTTTCTCAAGCTTCAGGTTAACCCTGAAAAAGCAAGGATGAGAAGAAGGTATGATTAGTGGTTAGCTTACAACATCCAGGTTATGTGTAGGAGAAGGTGAAGGAAAATGCGTCCTGACGGTGTTGGTGAAAGCCTGTTTAATTTCTGAGTTCTTGTAACAAGCACTGCAGCTAGATCTTACTCAAGCTCACCTTAAGTACTGAACTGTAATTTTGAAAGAAAAAGAAATTTACCTACAACATTTCTAAAGTCAGCTATTTTCTACTTTATCTACACCTGCCCACTTTATAGATGATTAGAAATGCAATAATGTTGTTATCAAACCATGAGGCATCCTGGCCTTTATATTATGTTATCTTATTTGCACTGTCCTCTCAATTTCTTGGTATCATGACAGAAAAAATAGTGCAGAGAAATTTAAGAAACATTGGAAGTCAAATATTTTAAACATCTCCTCTCAATCCCTCTCATTATAAGAGGAATCTTTAAGTCTGAAAATACCATCTCCAAATTTCAGGTATGTGCTATTCAGAGGAGAACAAAAATTGCATATATCTTCACCTTTAAATTGTCAAGGAATACTATAGTAACAGTTGTCTGTTAAATCTGCAATTTCACTGATTTTAGGGAAATCTGATGCTGTGTTTTGATGCACATTTCTCTCATCAGCATCCTCATTTATTGAAAGGAAACAACATCTAGGGGATTTTTTTTGCATGAACCCAGCAAACGATATGCCTTGCAGTGATGCATAACACCCTCTGTGCTATAATTGTCATTTCCACCACCAAGATCCCACTGAAACAATACCTCCAGAGCTGTGCTGGTACCACTGATGTGAAATTAGAGCTGAAAGTATACAAGCTTCTCAAGATACATGTAGAAGCAAACAAAAGCTGTGCACCATGAGTGGAAAAAAAGCTCTTGAAGGTAAAAATGATGAGTGAATAGTTCTGAGTTGGCTCCCAGCTGTGCCACATGCTTCCTCTTTTCTCCTCTGTTCCAGCTCTGGCTGTTTTGGGGTTAGGTCACCAAAACACCACCTGCAACTGTACTTGCTGCTACCTGTGATGGCAGAGCCAGAAGAAAGAAAGATTCTGTATTTCCCATACCCTGTTTTCTGAGCTAGCAGAACAATCATGGGGGCAATGCAAGAGGAGGGAGGCTTGCTCCTCTTGTTCCAACATTAGACCTGCTCCATGAGAAGCCTGAAATTTTCAGCTGCTAGAAATGCAGGTTTTGCATTGTTGGAGAGGAAGACAGGCACTTCCACTTCTACAAGCCCACCACATACTGCACTAATTCCTGCCTCCCTGAGTCTTACAGATTTCTCATGATGTGATACAAGCTTTCCATCTGAACAGCCCACACACCTAATCCCTGGACTACATTTCTCACAGCTTTCCATCTTCCACCCACAACTCCATTGACTTCTCAATACAAAGAGGATGAATGATAAGAAAATAGCAGAGCTCTGGAAACTGAAAGAAATATTTCAAAGCCTCACTCATAAAGATTCTGAAAAAAGATTCAACCTAGGAAGGAGCTTTAAAACCACAGCATCAGGCCAGGGACCCATTGTTGCCAAAGATTTAAGATGATTTTATATGAAAGCACAGCCCTCAGGTGGTAAGCTAGCAAGGAGAGAGAATGGAGAAGGGAAAACATAGATTTGGGTGAAGTTTTGGTTTTTTGGTGTGGGAGGGTTGTTTGGTTGGTTTGGTTTGCTTTGGGGTTTTGTTTTTGTTGGTTAGGGTTTGTGTGTGTGTGTGTCCTATGGGGGGGGTTGGGTGGTACTTTTTTTTTTAAATATTTGAAAGGAAACTTTAGTGAGGTTTCATTTCCAGATGTGCATCAAATTCTCTCCCTGGGGAGCTCAAACTGCTCCAAGGACCTCTTTTGAGATGTTCAAAAGCCTCCTGGACAACTGGCTCTGGGTGGCCCTACTTGGTCAGGGGTGTTGCTCCAGGTGATCTCCAAAGGTCCCTTTCAAGCTCAAGCATCCTGTGATTCTGTGATATACAGAAGGTTACAGGCTCAGATCAGGGACTCCACATGTGTCTCCAGCTGTTCAGTGGGGACATTTTTTCCTGCCTACTCCCTTGGCAGTGTCCTTCACCTTGGGTGAGCTCACAGAGAGATATCTGTGAAAGCAGCATTGTGAGATGGGACTATGCTGCTTTCTTCGGGACTTTTCTTGGATGTTCTTCCCTGACCTCTACTTTCAAGCTCTGCTTCCAGCAGCAGCTGTATGAACCTTCCAAGGTTGCTGCAAAATGTGTTTGAACTTCCACCCAGGGACTAGGAAATTGCTTAGCTACAGGGCTGCCTCAAGCACAAAAGTCACAGGCTGTCTGTGAAAGGGCACCACATTTGGCTAATCCCCAAAATGAACATTGCTCAGGAAACCTGTGAAGGACTAACTCCAAGATTTCAAGGAAAGAAGAGAAGAAATGACAACATTTCAGGTCAAAATTCTGGATATGCATAGAGACTGTATTATTTCACCTGATATCGGCCTCTAGTCAAGTTGATTGACTTCTAGACCTTAATTTCACATTAGGGGCCTTGGATAGGAGCAATGTGTGCTCCATCCACCAGTGTGCTCTGTCCACCAGTTAGCTCTTTTTCCCTCAGCTTTATACAAAATCTTAAACAGAAATCTTTAAAAAAATGTCTCCATCAGTGACACAAGCATTACAGAAAATTTCCAGGTTATTCTCAGGGGACTGATTTTGGAAAAGGAGAGAGGAATATTTTTCAGGAAGAATAAGTAGCAAAACATTAGCTTTGACATGCAGAAAGAGGTCAGAGGCCTTATGCAAATAGCGAATTTTAAACTACAGCAATTCTGAGAAAATTTGTGATTTTGTCCTGTGGGAAGTTTTCACACTTGTCATAGTAAAAGGCCAGCTTCTGCCCACAGGGAGGCCAAAAAGCCAAATGTGACTCAGTATAATTATAACCACGTTAGATTTTGTATAAGGTGACTTAAGAAAGTGAATGGGTCAGTCCTGGTAGCTTTTTGCCACAGTTATCGGCACACAAACTGCGTGATGTTATCAACACCTTGCTCATGGATTACAGGAATGAGCACACTCTCTGATTCTTTGAGAAAAAGAGTCAGTTTCAGTTAAAAGCACAGAAACTTGAGGGCAAAAAAGCGGAATTTTTGGGAGCTGTTACATTTTCTTACTCCCTGTTCTCTTCAATGTCTCCATAATGGACATAGGACTAGAAGGGACACTAAGCAAGTTTTCAGATGACACAAAACTGGGAGGAGTTGTTGACTCCCTTGAATGCAGGGAGGCCCTGCAGAGAGACCTCGACAAATCAGGGCAGGGGACTGGGCAATGACCAACCATGTGAAATTCAACCAGCAAAAGAGCTGGATTCTGTGTATGTAATGGGGCAACCCTGGATGTACAGAGAGACTGGAGAATGAGGCGCTGGAAAGCAGTGCCATGGAAAGGGACCTGGGGTTCTTGGTCAATGGCAAGTTGAATCTGAGTCAGCAGTGCCCTGGCAGCCAGGAGGGCCAACCATGTCCTGGGGAGCATCAGGCAAAGCATCGCCAGCCAGTCGAGGGAGGGGATTGTCCCACTCTACTCTGCACTAGGGTGGCCTCACATTGAATATTGTGTGCAGTTTTGGGCACAACAATGTAAGAAAGATATTAAGCCATCAAAGAGTGTCCAAAGGAGGCAACGAAGATGGTGAAGGGCCTTGAGGGGAAGCCATGTGAGCAGTGGATGAGGTCACTCGATGTGTTCAGCCTGGAGAAGAGGAGACTGAGGGGCAGGCACTGATCTCTTCTCTGTGGTGACCAGTGACAGAAACCAAGGAAATGATCTGAGGTTTTGTCAGGAGAGGTTTAGGTTAGACATTAGAAAAAGATTCTTCACCTAGAGAGTGATTGGGCACTGTAACAGGCTCTCCAGGGCAGTGATCACAGCACCATGCCTCACAGAGTTCCAGAAGTGTTTGGATGATACTGTCAGGCACATGTTGTGACTCTTAAGGATGGTTCTGTGCAGAACCTGGAGTTGGACTTGATGATCCTTGTGGGTCCCTTCCAACTCAGAATGTTCTCTGATTCTGTGATCCCTGACCAAGAGCAACTTTGGCAAGCTGACAGAGGCCTGATGGCCTCATGAAATATGTACTAAACAAAGCAGGTCACAGCTGCCCTCTGAGAGGCAGGAGAGCTGGACAAGACTTCTTCTTGGTTGCATTAATACAGCACACTGGTACTGCATGAAAAGAAGTCTTCCACCCATAGAGAAATTTTATTTCAGTTTTCAACCTACTTTTGTAAGGACCAAGGCATGTACAATTTCACTGTTGTACTGATCTACTACAAACCCATAAACCCTTCAGTCCAGTTAAGTAATTTTGACTGCAGGGAGAGGGGCTCTTCCCTCTCTGCCACATCTCCATAATGGTCACGTGAACTAGCCCCTAGGTGAAGACCTTACTCAGGTTCCTCAGGAAGTGAAGACAAGAAGTGAAGAGCCTCACTGAACTGAGGCTCTTCCACAGGGTCCTGTGGCCAGTCACCCCTCTCCACTTCCCAAAATTTCTCAGACCTTTGCAGTTGTAATTTCCTGGAATATTGTCACGGTTTTTAAAAAGCAAACAAACAAAAAACCCCAGGCCCCAGGGACATACAGACCACGACATATTTCCCTGCCCACAGCAGCAGGGTTGGAACTTCATGATCTTTAAGGTCCCTTCCACGATGCAGGTTATCCTAGGATTCTGTGATTCTAAAATAATTTTCTCTGCATTTCAGCAGTGCACTGTTTCATGGCTCAGTGGTGCCTACATCCCTCCTCACCCTCTCCTCTGTGCAGCACAGGCTTAGCATAGGGGAAACCAGAGAGGATTTGGCATAAAGAGACACTGCCTCAAATTTCAAAGCTACACTCAGACCCCTGTGGCACGCCTGCACAGCCTGGCAGCACTGAGCTCATCTGTGCTTTGAGGGGGCATCTGCATGCACATCCAGACACCACAGATGGGTCACCAATATTACTGGGATACCCATATCACCCTTGCTAAGCCCGGAGCTGACTCCCATGTTGTTCTCCACAGAGAGCAATCTGGTCCAGGCTACCCCATCACACAACTCTCCATGGAGCTGAGCTGCCCTCCCCTGCCCTGCCCCGGGGCCAGCGATTGCTTCCCCGGCCAGCATAGCCCTGAAACTTCTGGTTGATTGCAGACAGCACAACATCTCCAGGGTTTTGGCCCCAAATGAAAGGGATTGTCCGGTTAAGCGGAATAAAAAGGAAGTACTTTTGTGTCTCAGACTAATCTCATGGATTAGTGTCTGTCCCTTAAATTCCTCAGCACACAGAAGCAGATTTCTTCCTCGCGTGGCTGAAGGCAGAATAATCTCTTGCGTAATGAACCACGGCCTGGGGGACGGTCATTAGCGGCTGCCTAATCTGACCAAGGGGCTTTTATGACCGCGGCACTGACCTGAGACCTTCTCCTTCCGGCGAGTGCTGTCGGCAGTACTCCAGGATGAAGGACTCCGCTGACACAGAGCCGGCACGCCAGCGGACGGTGGCCGAGTTCCAGCACACCGTGCAGTCCTCGGCCTTGATGGTGGGGACAGCGGGTGCTGGGGGACACAAGGACACGTTAGCTTTACTCCGAAGACGGTCCCAGCAGCTGGAGGGGATTGTTTCAAGGGAAAACAAGAGTCACCTCCTTGAAAATCTATGGGATAGTTAATTTCCCCCCCTCCAGAAGTGATCTTTTGCTTGTGTTTCAATAGCAGAGGGGCACATTACAGGTAAAAAATAAAAACATACTGGGAAAGTAACTGTGAAGATCTGTGCATTTCTACACATCGTTAGAATGGTAGTGTAAATTTTTATGCCTTTCCTCAAGCACATTTTCCTCATTTCTGCCAATCTTCAAGAAGCAGAACAGAGAGGTAGCACTGCCTACGGCTCCCCCTGCATCACCTCAGTCCTGTCCTCAGCAGTGCCTGCATGAATTGCATCACAAAAAAATGTGGTGCTGCAGGGAGATGCTGACTTTCTGTTTGATTATGTCCTGGTTATTTTTGCAATGCTAAAATTTGGTCCTGTAATTTCTCCTTTTTAGAGACTTAGTTTAAGAACTACAGGGCCAACTGCAAGACAGAAAATGGAATGTAAAATAGTGCACTAGATACAAGTAATCAAAAGCTATTGTGTGAAACTGCACATTCACCACTGTAAGTTGAGAATGGATCAGTTGTATTTTCTTGCTTTCTCCCTTTCTGGGAAATAGCAACTTAAAACACCTTATGGCCTGTTGTGAAACTCACATAAATAGTCTTAGTACCAATTCTAAAAGAAAGCTTATTATTTAAAAAAACCAAACAAACCAAACAACATAAAAAGTCATTTAACTTCTAAAGACAGAAGGTTCCAAATAGGAGGTTTAAGTCAAAAGCAGAGATGATACAATTTTATGACAAGATAATCTAATAGAACTGCAACAAACATTCTAAATGCATTCTGTCTTTTAAGAAAAATAATTCGTTGTTAGTAGAAAAGGAAAGAAAACCACACAGAAATATGTAACAATTTCCTGGATAGTGAAAATTGGGCAGGTAGTAGTTCAGATTAAGATTTACTTGATGTTTTACTACATCTACTATCTAATGTAGGCATTCCCCAGAACAATGAATTTGTGGGATAGAGTCTCATCTGCTAATACCTCTTTGTAGCTCCCTTAGCAATAGTTCCTTTATTCTCCTCACATATATTTGATTATCATCGGTTTCTAAATGCATCTGTTCCTAAAGAACAAAAAATTATTAACTGAATCCCCTAATGCCTGCATTCAGCAACTCACACACATACTCACATCGGTGTATGTGTAAGCAGCATGTTACAAGACATGAAGCTTTTTTTTTAATTTTAATTTGAAAATATCCATCTAAAGAATAACTGGAATGAACATACCAGAAAAAGCTGTTACTGTGCTTCTGAGATTTTTTTAACAAATTGACTGCAGCTGGAATACATATCTAATTTAATCATAATCTTTCAGAACTTATTTAAGTGTTTGTATAAGAGGCAAAGAGCCAAATAGGGTGAGAATCACATGGGTTTTGAGCAACAGCAGAAGGTGGGCTCCCTTTTATGTCTTTAGGACTGCAAAGAGCCTTCATGAGGAGATCAGTTTAGGGGAGGGGTTGGAGGGTTAAGGGATTCTTCCTGCCTTTAGCATCATTTCCTCACAGAAAATACTCCTTGGAAACAGCATGTTCCTCCGTGTGGGGAAAGACAAGCTGTGAGTTTGGGAAGTGGAGGAGCATGAGTCAGGAGGTGCTGGGGGAATGCCTCAGCAGCTCCCCCTGCATCGTCCACAACTTCCCAAGCCCACTGTCACCTCCACGGGTACAATACCAACAGAGAAACTTTGTGAGGATTCCCAACACCTGGAAGAGTCACAGCTTGTTCAAGCATTGGTGTGTGTTTTCACATACCTGCAGATACCAGCAAATTATTTTCTTCTGTGTGCCAAGTTTTAATTTGAACTACTAAAAATAAACTCTAAATTCTTGCTTATGAGTTCACTGGGCTACTTGAAGAATTGAAATATTTTTTTCTTTATATCAAAGCAGCTGGACTCCTTTAGAAGAACTCTTTTCCATTACTGGTGCTTATTTTTCTGGATTTGGTATTGAGGAGATGCAGCAATTTTGTACCACTTAGTGCTTGGTAGTGCCCCACAGGTCCATCTGGGTCTCAGTGCACTCCAGAAGGAGTTCAACTCAGCTTTGAGAAAAATTGTTTAATAAGACCATGTTTATCTAATTTATTTGTTTTCTTAAAGAAGCCGGCCAAAGGAAGCAATAAAAGACTCATGGAAATTGACTTCTTTTTAGAAGGCTTCCATTTTGAGGAAAAGTATGGTGATCTTGATGCCAAAAGACAAAGTGATTTCTTAAAAATAATAGTGTCAGAGAGGTGGAAACCTTTTTTTAAAATTATAATTTATTAGCTAATAATAACAACCCATCATTATTTGGGCAGAAAGTCTACACCATGTTCACAATTGCATTTTTGAGGCCATAAAATATGAATTTCCACTTTGAATTATCCAAAAATTAATCTTTCTTAAAATACGAATCCCAAATTAAGTAATTAAGAGAATTATCAACACATTTCAAGTCTATTAAATTAGGCAAAGGGCTTGAAGCTATGGGTGCTGTCAAGTGATTTCAACAATACTCTCAGAATTTTTTCGTTATGAAATTGTTAAATATCCTTCCCTGTATTCATGACTGCAGGAATAGAATAATTGCTTTTATCCTGTAGCACTGAAAAAATTGTCTGGCAGGAGGGCCTCAGACACAAGGCTGCTTCACCTTGTGTGTAATTTAAGAAGCAATAGTTTTGTCAATACAAATTATTAAAGTAATTAATGCTGAGAAAAGTGAATCAGTCAAATGAAGCTCATAAGAAATGCTCATCTAATTACTCAATTTATACTGCTTAAACAACAGCAGAGCCTCTCAGCCACACCTGAGATTTGTGTCCCAGTGAGCAAGACACAGCATGTAAACTTGGTAAAGCAGGTCCTCCTTTAAAAAATTAATAACTTAAATCAATGCAATGTAGGTGTATTCAGGAGGATGGCAGAGAGGCAAACCACACAGTCATCTTCTCTGTTGTGTGCAGGAAAAGGAGCAGCAGCAGGGAGCAGGCAGGTGGCTTTCCCAGAGCTTCTCTGGAGCACTGCAACACACTCGGAAGAGAAAGGCATAATGTGCTGCCCCAGTCCCCAGCCATCTGGCCTGAGACTGGAAATGTCTTCAAAACTGAATGTCTTCAATTTTCCTCTCAGGAGCAATTATGCCTCTATTTCCTAGCAAAAGGGGAAATGACTGTGAGCTGTCTGCTATCTGCCAGATGGGCTGAATGAAGCAGTTTCTTCTGTTTCAATAACACTTTGGACTAGAATTTGGTTTTGAACCTGAGGCTTGTAATAATAAAATGTCAAAATAATAATCAAATACCAAAATAAATACATACCTGTTTTAAAAATGGCTTTTTCACTGGGTAAGCTACAGCCTGTGCCATTCACGGCCATGACCCACACGCTGTAACAGTGATCTGGCTCCAGGTCCTCCAAAATGCAATGGCTCTCTTTCACCGTCACTCTGTACTCTTCCACTAGGGCTAAGAGAAACACACACTAGCTTGGAACATCACACTCGTGTTGCACTGTTAGGGGTTACAGTTCAGCCTCTCCACTAATATATTAAAAAAGTCAATTAAAAAAATCCAGAAAACATTAGTAGCCCAGATCATCGTATCTTACACTAACGCGGTTCTGACAGAAAGTTTTGATGTGCCCTTGAATTGAGTGTACACAAATACCACTGATACAAGGGGAGATTATGGCCCCCAGTCCTACCGAGGACTGGACTGCAAGTTTGGGATGCAAAATCAGCAGTTACCAACACAGGCTCTATAACATTATATATATAATATAACAGGCTCTATAACATAATAATTTCTCATAATAACCTGTATAGGACTTAGCTATAAATTATCTATTTTAAAAAGCCCTTAGCATCCTTTAGCCTGCACACACATGCACACATGGATTTGTGCAGGGCGTGGTTGCTAAAGGTGACTTTATGATCAGTCTGAGCTTTTTAATGAATGAATGTTTCAATTCCTTTTATTCAATTTCACATTTAACATATGACCTTTTTTTTTTTTAAAATCTTCATCTACATGTGGAAATACTGATTACCTTTTCCTGCTGCTTTTCTAGTGAATACGTATTTCAGAAGCACGTGCAGGGCCCTAAAGCTTAATGGAGGCTGTCCCTTTGGGAGATCTATCTGCAGTCTCCTGAGTACCCAGGAGCAGCATGGACACATCTTCTCTAGAGGTCAAGCCACTTTGTAAAAGGGCAACTCAGCAAGTGAAAACAACTGCCCTTCACTTTACAGACTATGACATTTATCTTACATTTTGGAGGACAAAGGGGAGGAGAAGAAACATCATTGCCCATCCTCAGTCCTACATGTGATGTCTTCACAGCCACTTTTCTTTCTGTGTCCTTGTCACTCCCCTGCAGCTCATATCCCCCTCTGTTTACCCCCTCTATTTAGGGCAGAAGGAACTCCTGCAATTGAGAAGGCAAGACGTTACGCACCCCCTGCATCTTTGCTGGCTTGCAGCTCCTCCATACAATAGACCTGGAAGCAGTCGATGACATCCCCATCGTTCACGGACCAGTAGACAGCAATGGAGGTGCTGGTGGCTGAGTTTGGCTCCTGGGGTACCACAGTCGGTGTCTGTGGGACTGAGAGGAAAGTATCCCATTGTCATACGTGCTCCTGTGTTTTCAGCCACATTACCTACAGGTTTATGAGGCAACCCAGTTGCTTATTTTCATTCAGATTGCTTATTTCCACAAAGCAAGTACAACAGGAAAGACAGAATACTGGCACAGTTTTAGAGCAACAGGTCCTCCTAAATTAGGAGCAGAAAAAAGTGTGTGCTTAGCACTGAAAGTTGTCCATTTCCCTCATAGTCTGAACGAAACAAGATCTAGTCCTGGGACTACCCAAACCCAGCATAAAGTGTGTGCCCACACCCTCATCCAGAGACAGATGTATGAACTGATCCCAGAAATGTGGGTACGGGAAAGGACCTGCCACACCAGGAAGGGATTCCTCCAGTGTGTCAGTTCTACAGATACTGACAGCAGCAGGAATGTGCTTTAGGCAGAGGAATGCTCTAACAGCACTGTGGAGCAGAAGGCTCCCTGAAGCCTTGGACCTGAGGTGGACTCCCACAGCACATACACAACTCAGAACTCCTTCCTGGCTTGGTCATTTTTCCACAGACCCAAGGGACTGAGAATCCTTGGTGTGCAGGTGAACCTGAACTCTGCCGAAGTACCTGAACCCCACAGTACAACCAGTATCATTCCTCACAAAGAATGCTTTGAAGACTTTCAAGGTTCCCCAGATTTACCATAAACTTTGTTTCCTCATTGACACAGATCCACCCCAGATGAGATATTGTTCCCCTCTGTGATTATGTCTTAAAAGAGAGAGAGGGGAAAGAAAGAGGCAAAAAGCCCCAAAAGATGTTAATTGTTAAAATGATTGCAGGGAACGAAAATACATGGTTCTATTTCTTCACTCAGTTAATTTCCATACTGCATGAATTCTCTTAAAATCTCAGCAGAAAGCTTTTGCTTTCTTTCCAGTTATCTCCACAGTAATGATGATGATCCCCTGTGGCATGAACAAGGCAAATGCAGATGCTGGCTGTTTTCTTATGACTTATACACAGAGCTACCAGTACAGTAGGATTACATCTGCTGCCCATTGAAAAAAATAAATTATCCTTCTCATTGCTAAAAACAATCCTCATTTTGTCTTTTGACTGTAACTAGAGTTGGTAATTAAAAAATCTAACGTCTTTAGGAAAATACTTCCAATCAATGGACATAGTAGGGAAACCATTTTTCTTCCCCATGAAGTTGCCTAGAAACCACTATTTATGATCACAGAAACCTCACAGTTGCAAGATTTATTATTATGCCAAATCTGAACAGAAGCTGGTTTATTGAATGAAAGTTCTGGGGTGGGGGTGGGGGGGAGAGTGATAGATCAAAATTCAGTTCAGCAACACTGAAAAACATTTGATTTCTAATTTCCTTTTACATAATATCAAACAATTTGAAAGGAAGCAATTTCAAAGCAAGAAGTCGAACTATTCTCCTCAGAAACAGAATATTTATGGGTTGTCAAAGTACTGGTCCCTTTTTAAGTGTATTTTAATTTAAAAAATGAGATATTTGCAACATGAGTTTGAATAAATGATATTTTTCAACAGAAAAGTGGGAAATGTTCTCATCACTTCACTTTTCATTGAAGTGTTGTGGTGTAAGGAAGTTTTCCTTCTCACTACCTAACACCCACTGCCCCTGGAAGAAAAATAATAATCCAAAATATTTTCCAGTGTAATGAGAAAAACACTCCCTTGGCTTTGTGGATTTGAAAAAGGAGAACAGTTACATTCCTCTGTGACTCTATTGGAAGAATTTTACAATCAGTAAAGGTCCTTGCCTTACCAGATGGCTTTGGAAATAATAATCTTTAAATTTTAAAATTTTTGATTATTTTTAATTTAAATTTCAAATAATAATTTTAAAATTATTCTGCCACTCTTTTGTGGCAGAACCTGAGTTCCTATATGCTCAACAGGATGCTGCTACAGTCTTTTTATGCTAATGCATTTGTGAATGGGGATAGCTTACATGAAAAGAGGAAGAATTTCAGGGAAAACAGTTTTACATTAGTGAATATGGAAAAATCAGATTCTATGAAATTATTCAGCAAACCACCACACTTTCTGAAGGAAAAATATATAGATTGGAGAAAATTCATATGTATTCATCATATGGCTTCAGGCAAATAAAAGAGTATCTGACAAAGGTCTCCAGTATATGACAAATTAAGTATTCAAACTATTCAATTCCAAATCAAGTTTCTTGTATGCATATATAACTCTATTGTCCTTCAAGAAGGGAGTAACCTTGAAAAACAAACAAGCAAATGAAGATAAAACACCCAAATTTTTCTGTCTTCTGCTAGCTAAAGTAAAAATCACAATAGCAATTTAAGTACTTGGTCGTGGAAGTGAAGAATGAAAACCAGCTGCCAAGTAAATATAAAGGATAAGGAACTTTGAAGATCTTTTGCTAAAGGACAGTCATTCATTTGCAGTTTGTCAAAGTAAACTGGTCTGGAGTCAGCAAACATAATAGCTAATGCAAACCAACCCAAAAAGCACATTTCAGCAGTTTAGGGAAATACATGCTGGAGTGGTTTGTGGGAAAAAGAAACAGCATGACAAAATGGATCTGTCCTCCTGTATGACCTTGCTAGTAGGTAGCAGCCTAGGAGGAATGAATGGTTGCACCTCTGGGATTGCAGGAGGAAGTTTGGGGACTAACCAAGACACATAGGCCATTTGCACCAGCAAGTTGACAGAGTGGGTTACAAAAAAGGTCTTTTTATCTGACTTCTGAAAAAATGACATGGGATAACAATGCATGCACTAGTACCAGTCCAGCCTCACCTGAGAAGCTTCCAATGCCATAGGCAAATTCTTATAAATCTGATGAGGATTTTAAGGTCTCAGACATATTCAAGTTCTCTAGGTCTAAGTAGTGGTATGGAGAAGAGAGACAGTCTTTCAATAGTAACACTGCTAAGTGCACTCAACACTTATTAGACACTGGAGTGTCTGCACAAAGTGGCATTTCTCCAATGTCCCATTAGTCACCTGAAAATTCAGCCAGGAATCAAAGCACCTTAGGGAATTTGATGCTCCAGTTTCAGTGCTCAGGAACCAAACATATGAGAAAGAGGCTTCACTTCCAAAGCCAGGGAGTGACTATGGTAACATTGCTGCATATGGATGGTAAATGGGAGGCCACAAAACATGACAGTGAGATGCAAGGCTCTAAACCAATGTTCTCTTGAAAAAGAAATTGAGTGAGTTCCATTATGAAGAAAATTAATTCACAATTTGGTGCTGACAAGCTGTCCAGATCTAGATATGCAGGTAGATCAGAAAGGCTTTTTACAGGACATGAAATACCACACACAGTTTTCACTACTACCCTGACAAACCATGGCTGTTTCCAGCTATAGTTAACCACTTTCTCTTCACATCCTTTGGGGATTTCATGTGCCTCCATTCCTTTGGCACAAGTTCAGGGACCTCAGCCATCAACCATCCCCATACTCTCTTCCCCATACCAGACATGCTGGGGCTGCCCCCCTTAGAGGAAGAGAGCTCAGGAGACCATTAGGTTGCTTCTTCTGTCCCTGCCTGCAAGGAAAACCAAATTCTTTAGCCCTGGGAGATTTACAGATCAAGACTTTCAGACAGTTGGAGGTACAGATGTCTGAAATGATGCAAGAATTCCCCAATTTAGCACTTCTGTCTCTGTTGCTCATCCTACTGTCCCTACTATAAGCCAAACACTTGTGCACAATTAAACTTCATTTTACATTCAAATCTGATTGCTAATTACAGGGTTTTCAAATTTATACTTCTCAATAAGATTCTGTTTTTAGATTCCTAAAATGTCCAAAGCATTGCCAAACTGTTAGCTTTTGTAAAGATGATATTTAGAGATTCTTACCAGCCACATGTTGTAAGGACTGCTGGTTGCTTTGTCCTGGACTGTCTGCATAGTGCTCAAATAGTGAAAAAGCACTGGGCACCTTCTCTAAAGGGAGGGTGATATCCATTGCAGAAAGTAACCTATTTGGAAGAAAATACATCTAAATAATTTGTGTCACTGCATAGTTTTCCAAAGGCCAGAAGCAAAGACCATGTGACATATCTTCTGTAAATATTTCCCATGAACTTGAGGACGACATGCATGGAGAAGCTGTTTCCCTGCTTTTGAGCTTTAGACAACACTGCAATTTTAGATAAGGAGCACAGTGAGAGACCACATGGTCTGTGTACACTTAACCCATGAGAACATGAAGATCTGAAGTTCACAGAAAGAGTCCCAAGAGCACGGGGGTTTGGGCTTGCTAATGCAGTGCCTTTAAAGGTTACCTTTAAGCTAACTTCAGCAGCTGACTCCAAAGATGTAACATAAAGCAGCTGCTTGTGGCAAGTCAAAAAAATATGACAGGGAAGATAGATTCCACTTAACTAGCCTGTATTTGCTGAGTTCATTATAGAAAAAAAGCACCAACATATTTTTAATTCTGTGACAGAAGCAGCTTCAAGAAAATGAATTTTTTTTTTAATTCAATTGAATTTTATCTTTCTCCCCTTCATTTTTATCTAATCACTGAAGTAGTAGTTAATTATGCATAATTTTAACAAAGCACAACAAATATAAAATACACTTTCTTTAGAAAAACATGCATTGTTAAATAGACTTGTTCTTAACATTTTTTAGCTAGTCAGGTACTATCAAATTAAAGTAATAGCCAGCCCATGCACAAAACAGAATTTTAAAGTTTATTGTGTAAGTAAACAAGTGGAGAGAAAACTAGGAAAATTGTTTTGTCTCATTTTACCTCCAATAAACTAAATGCAGATATGTGGCCAAAACGTTTGACTTGCAAGAAGAGAGTCCAAATTTATAGTCCTAGTTCTGAAGATGATTGGAAACCCTGAAGGGGTGTTTGGCACATTGTTTTGAAACCACTCTCCTGTGGTTGTAATTGCACCGGACAGTGAAACCCTGGTGTCACTGTTATATCCCAGTCTGTGTCAGCACACATACCACTGCGATGGCAGAGGAAGCCCTGACAAGGGTATGTTTGATGTGCACTGCACAATGCCCAGGTCCCTTGGGAAAATCGGGGTGGGGAGGGGGTGGGCAATGCAGTTTTGGGGACTTGCATAGGAGAAGCCTGTAAGCCAACCACTATGAATCTTTTTAGTTCACCCTGGAAAATTTTTTTGGGGAATATGGGCTTACAGTTGAACACTTTTCTCATAAAGGATGGGACTCTCCCAAATGACTCCCTTGAGAAAATCCCACATGGCAGAGAACTGTTTGTGATTATATGCATTTACTTCTATGTGCAGGTGGACTGTGATGCAGCCGTGTTGAGGCACCAGTCCTCTGACACACCCTGAATCGGGCACTGACAGTGAAGAGGCATGGGAAAACATCAGCCCATAGTCTCCTGATAATGTTTTGAAATTTACTTAATCTCATTTTTTTTCTGAAACTGTGTTCAGAAACATAGTCCAACAACACGTAAGAGATGCTTTGTATTATAATCTTTCAGAGACTAAGTGGCATAAACCAGACTAGTGAAAAAAATTAATATACCAGTAATGTTTAACAGATGGAAGCAGGGTTAAAATGGTTTTTAGTATATGTGTGTATAATAATAACTATGAGGAACATTTGCTTAGAAATGTATGTGTAGAGATTTAACATTGAGCTGATGTTTTAGCTGCTGTCTTACAGAACGTGCAAAATACTTCAAAACCAGTCAGTTAAAGCAACAAGGATAAAACCTCGTCTTAATTTCATTATTTGCAAGGTTTATAAAAGTAGCTCTGAATATTAGCAGTGTGTTTTCAAAGCTTGAAAATACTAAATGAAGCATCCAGCATGCTAGGCCTAGTACTCACTACAGTGCGCTTAACCCATACTTCATGTACCTTTTATTCAACTCTTTAGATGACTAGAAGAAGAAAAAAAAAGTGTTAATAGTTTTCAAAACCACCAAAATGTTGAAAAACCAATCATCTAACAGTCTTTCTACTTTCCTTGGACATAAAATACACATGGCTTTACTGACTTGATGCTGCTTGGAATGCTGTGCATTCACACTAGCAGAGGATTTATTTCCTTAGGAATATTTCACTTCAAAGCTCTGACTCAGCAGGGTATTAGAGTATAAATCTGGTTTTAAGTTTCTGAGGGGTCAGTATTCCAAACTGAGGTTTAAAGACTGAAGCATAGTCAAGTACTCTCTTAAACCAAGACTTTTAGAGAGAAAAATCACTTGCACAGTAAGAATAGTTAAATTCGAATTCTGGCTAAAATCTGCTTCATAACTTCTTATTACTAGAAGCTGGGTGAGATTTTTACTGAGTGAGAGTTTGGCCCATGCTCCATGAATCTTCAGCTAATGTCTCCTAGCATGTGGACAAAAAAGTTCTTGTCTTTTATCACTAAAAGAAAGGAGAAGGGAATCCAATGATTTTCACACCCCAGAAAATAATTACAGATAACAAAACTTTTTTTTTTGCCAAAGCATTGATCCTGTACCTCACAAAATTCAGGAAAATAATCAATTTTTTTTGTCCATCCCAAAATAGCCTATCTACCACAATATTCACTTGATTACAGGACATAGTATAGCTTGGAGTAGGGCAGAAAGCCAAATATTGGTCCATCATTTCTATAATAGATAGGGCATATATGGGCTGGGTACTTGCATTTGGAAAGCTGGTTTATTTTACATGAATGATCAGTCTTTAGAGAGTAATTTGACCTTTTTATTTCTGGCATCCAAGGATAGTTTCTCTGTAACTTCTAAACTACATGCTCATTCTGTAACAGGAGATTATTATCCCAGAAAATCCATCCACTTCGAGACTGTTAATACTTGTAGAGTATTTTTACTTGTGTAAATATATATACTTGTGTAGAGAAGAAAGTAGCATGGCTCACTTATGGACAAGTCCTGCAGCACAAGAACAGTATTGGAGCACCCAGGACCTGCAAACACCCTCCGAATAAAGTTCAAGATTAATGACTGTAGACTGTATGAGCTTGGTAGGTCCAGTCCTGCAGATTCACTGGAGATGTGCTTCATATCCAGAAAGGACCATCAAACGCACATCCCTAAGCCGACCCCACTGTTGTGGTTTCACCCCAGCCAGCATCCAACTACCACAAAGCCTCTCACTGCTTTTCAGCAGTAAATATTTAATGCAGCCCCAGCAATTTAAGTGCGTAAATACTGTGTCTGTTTATTGTAAAATTCAAAAGCAACAACAAAAACCAAAAAAAGAAACCCCACAACCCAGAAACAATTCTACTTCAGACACTTTTCTTGTTTCAGAAATCACTTTGTTGTTTTTATCATACAAAATAAAATATGTATTTTATTTTTATACAGTAAAATACCTAAATCCTCTAATTTAGAGGATTTAATTTCTCATTCCTCAGTGAACAATTAATTCTAGATAAATTATCCAACTGTCTTTTTACCTTCTCCTTATAAAACAAATGAGAACCATTTTAATAGCATATCACATTTTCATCCTATGCGTCATCTCTGCAATTCTCTCTGAGAATTCCCACAACAAATTCAAATGATCCAGCAGTTTCAGAGTGGAATAGCTGAGCTAGCAGGATTTAGCTAATTTAAAAAAAAAGGTAAATAACTCATTGCCAGCCTGGATACAGAACTCCTTCCCTAACTAGCATTACAAAAACTACAGCATGAAAGCCATTTTTACTTACATTTAGGAAAATAAATCCATCCACTTCATCTGCTTCTTTAACTGTTGCCTCCAAAGTTTCCTTTGCTGAATCAACAGTTTGCTGGAAATTAACCATCTGCTCATACAGGTACTCCATTTTCATTTTCTTCACTTCCTCAAAGTTCTCTGATTTCTCATCATATTGTGCTACCACTTTCTTAAGCATCTCTTCATTCTGCTTTTCCAATAAGTCTGCACTTTTCTTACAATTTTCCTGCAAAATAAAAAGAGATGTATATTGTTCTGCAGAATAAAATTACAACATTAAACTAATACACAGAAATTCTGAATGACCCACATATGAGTCATCCACCAGATTCATTCTGGCATACTGACAATAAGATAATTTTATTTCTGCAAGCAAACTCCTCTGTGAGAAATATCACTAGAGAAATGCATTAAAAACAATGGCAGGGGTTTTTTTTACTGTTAGTGTTCAAAATTAAACTTAGATATTTAAGCACTGAGACGGGACGTCTGACTACAAAATAGCCAAAAATTCATACTTACAACTGAAATTAATACAGTTCTCAAGGCTTAAGAACCTGGGTAATCAGAACTTAAGACACTGGGCAACTAATTTATATGCTTCACATAAGATTCTAAATAAAGACACAGTATGAGCTTTTCATAGGCTTAAGCAAAATTAAGGGAACTTTTTTTTTCAGTGCTTGACAGTTACATATTTCACTTTGCACTGATGTGCAAAAAAAAAGCAGTCTTTTTCTTCCACTAAAGTTAACACCTTCAAGTGGAAGAAGCCAATTTAAGGACTGGAGAAACAGCCCATTTTGGTGAAAGCCATATTATAAAATAGGGCAAACATATCTTAGAAGTACAAGGAGAGAAAGTGTGGTAAAACACTGGACTTACCTCAACTGAGTTAAATCGCAATTCAATATCACTCACAAACTCCTCGATCTTTATTGACTTTTCTTCCAGTGCTATCAGCAATTCACTTAATTGATCCTGAAATTTAAAATCTAAACTTAGGCAGGTTATTTTACAAAGCTTATTTTACAGAACTTATTTTAGGTGAATATTTATCCTTTAACCCTGAGTCACCATTGGAACAATTGATAAATAAGTTCAAGTATCACTCTGGCTACAAAGATAAGCACCAGAAAAGCAACTGGAACAGTCATAGAACCATTTCCAAACCAAAAAAAGGGAACTCAGTTCGACAAGATGCTGAGTGTCTATACCAGTTTTTGAAAATTATGAATTTCAATGCAGCTTTGCTGACAGTGCAGGTACTTAGACTCTCATGAAAGTCCTCGAGACATCACAGGAACAAGCCCATTAAAAGGGATATAACAAAGGTAATGATGAGGGTAATAAATTATGCACTATCATGTTTTTTTTTTAATTAGAATTTGAAAGACATTTCCCATAAACAAGAATATATCAAAATCATTGGTTGAATTAGATGTGGAATCAAAAGCAGTCCAAGTGACAACAGGCATCAGAGACAACTCAGAACTTTTTCTTAGTCCTTCTTGACCTTTTATGAAAGAAAGCTGTCCATCTGCTCAGGTGCCATTCATAATTTTAAAAATGCTTACTTTTAATTAGATGGCATAAATCTAAAAGAAATGTTAGCTTTCTTTTGTAACAGCTTCTTATTATGGCACAATGTTACAGCTAGATCTATAGAAAACAAGCTTTTCATTAATTTTAAATGTCACATTGGACAGTAAAATTGAAAGCTCACTTTATAAATATTTAGGGCTAATCACCAAAATTTGGAGACTAACTTCTGTTTGTCAAGATAACCTATAAAACCTGACAGATGCCGCCCATTGCTAATTTCATTTACTGTGAAGCTATGATTTTACAGATTTCATGCAACAAAAAACTCAGGCAACAAACATGTTGCTAACTTAATGTTTTCTCAGTAGTTGTACAGAGGTAACAAGAAACATACAAATGCAGTTTCTTAGTAACCTCAGCCCTAAGGGTAAGAAATCACGTGAAGCTAATGCTGTGCTGTGGCCATATTTAATACTGGCTTCGTATCCGTGCTCCACAGCCAGGGAGTGATATCGTGGGATGTTTATTTGCAGCTTGCAACTGACTCGTTGTTATGCAGGTACATTTGAGGGATGGTTGGGGTCTGTGACTTTATTACTTACTAGTGCCTAATTGTCACTGCTAAGTCAAGCATGAGCGGCCATACATAAAAAGCAGCTCAGATATTATACTATGCTCAGATATCTGCATACCATGGAGATAGTTTGTAAACCTTGATATTTGAAACTCTCACATGGATTCCTCCTACTTTTGATTTCTCTTTTATGCATATGACTTTACATAAAGATACATAAATACCATCAATATAAACCCTTCTGGAATTTCAGTGAAATGACACAAAATCTATTTCTGTCAGATGAGCATGTGCCAAGAAAGAGACCTCACCAGATGTGTAAGAGGAAATAACTGGAACATCTGTATACTTGTACATGAACAACTCTGAGAAACAAGATGTCATATGAATGCTGTTTTCACAAGAAGAATTGCAATTTCCACAAAAATGAAAGCATTTTCACTAGTATTGAGGGCAAAGGATGAGGCTACTGAAATGGAGGGCATTTTATTTGTCTTTTGGAGTGGTACAGCTTAGAAATAATTGCAACAAGTAGGATCTGATAAACTCCTACCTGTGCTACAGGTAAAATATTTTTGGCAGAGGTCACAAAATGATTTGGGTTGGAAGGGGTCTTAAAGACCATTTACATTTAACCCCCCTGCCAATGGGCAGGTACACTTTCCACCAGAGGAGGTTGCTCAAAGCCCCATCTAATTTGGGCCTGAACACTTCCAGGGGTGGGGCAGCCATAGCTTCCCAGGAAAACCTGTTTCTGTGTTTCAGCACTCTCAGAGTGAAGAATTTCTTCCTAAAGTCTAATTTAAACCTCCTTTTTTCAGTTCAAAGCCACTACCCCTTGTCCAGTCACTATGCACCCTTGTAAAACGTCCCTTTCCAGTTTAGGGACATCTTGCAGATGAAGATGAGCTAACAGAAAATAAGTTGCATTTCAGCAAAACTGTGTAGTATAAACTGTGTAATTTGTCTAACATCTCCAAGCAATCAACACGTGTAAGTGGGACAGGAAACACTTTAGGATGATAGTGGCGTCCACACATGGAAGCTTCTGTACCTTTGCAAGTAAGCTGCTGTTACTTGAGTTTTCTTTTAACAGAAACAGCACTCTCCTAATTTCTTCCCTCGCATATCCAAACCAGAACAAACTTACAGAGTCTGAAAGTTGGAAATTCTCTTAACAGCTACATATACATATACTTCTGAACAAATAAGAATACAATCTAAGTAAACCTAGGACTCTAGAGAATACTTTAATAAGATAGTCTCCCTTCAAGATCTCTAATAGGTATTTAGGAATAGTTTATATTTCATAGATACTGCAACTTAGCTTCTGGACTGCTCTCTGAAGCCTCTCCCCCTAGCTACACAAGAGGACTGGAGAAATTACCCTCCTTAGCTCTTATTCTTACCCAAATGAATTCTTACCTTCATCTTGGTTGAAGCATCATCTAGTGTTGTGACTTCATGATCTTTATGCTCTCCAAAAAGCTTGTCAATAGCAGATATTGGGCATTTGCAGTGGTAACAATATGTGTCTACTTGTACTTTCTTCATTTCTCTGTGGGGGCTCTCAACCTGAGGAATGTTTGTTGTCGATTTTTCAGGATACATCACCACAAAACCTGAATCTTCAAGCTCAACAGGTGTTCCTTGTTCTGGCTCATTAACAAATTCATAACTATCAACAGCATGCTCAAAAGAGTCCCTGTCTTCAAATAATAGCTCTTCATGTGTAAATTGAGACGATATTTCGTCTTGCAAAAGTTCTTCTTGTGTAATCACATCATAGTCCATTGACTCAGCGAGATCTTCATAAATATCAGGGTGCTGCTCCTCTCTTTGAAAATCTGGTTTCTCTGTTTGTTGTATGGTAGGGACACAGGAAAGACGTTCCTGAGCATACTGATCACCTACACTATCTTCAACAAATGGAATGTATTTTTCCATTTGAGCAACAGCTGCTATATTTTGCTGTTCTTCCTCCTTTTCTTCCTGCTTATTACCGGCTTCTTGATATGCAGCTCCCTGATAATCCACTAGTTGACTATATGCTTGTTGACTTGAATGCTCTGGCAACTCCTCAGTTGTTTCTAGAGATACATTTTCTTCTTCTCTTTGTTCCGTGGTATCAGTTCTTGCACCTGAAAGGATTGTTCTGCTTCCAAAAGGAATGGCATGCATTGGTTTACAAATTGTTGCCTGAATGTCACTGTCAGCCTGGATTTTGTCTCTCTCCACAACACCCCTTTCTGGCAGAACCTCAGTTTTGACATACTGAACATCACCAGATCCCTCCTTCTGCTTGTTCTCTGAATTCCAAGTCAAAATTCCTCCACTAAAGGACTCATCCTCTGGTGTCTGATCTTTCTGAGGCCTTATGGCCTTATTTGGAATTTCATCTTTAAGAATATATTTTTCAAAATATATTCCAGTTCCATCATCTGTGTCTGAATTCCTACTAGGGAAAGACGCATTAGAATTACCACTTTCCTCATCAGAGGGAGCCTCATCCTTTGTCTTTTCTCCTACTGCTTCTGCATAGAGGTCCTTGTATAAAAATGATAGAGCAGGTGGCTCCTCTAGAAGCTCTGGATTAATCTCAGCAACTGTGGTAGGGAACAAGAGAGATCGTTCTAGCACTCCTTCTTCTGAGTCAAAGAGTGGGGTCCCTGGTGACTTCCTTTCATCCTCTACACTTGTAATGCTTTTACTGCAAGAATCAATTGATTTCTGCAGAGGTAAAGGTTTTGAAGCATCTGCATAGGACTGTATTTTGCTTTCTCCTTTCATGGTACCATAAAAGACTTCATCCAGATCCTCAAGTAAGGAAAACTCTTCCAAAGTATCTGCCTCAGTGCTTTCTTTAAAAGATTTGACTTCTTCGATAGATTCATTGGGATCTTCTGTCACAGGAGACAATGAAATTGATCTTTCAAAATGTGGCTTAATTGGGGATTTGTCGTCAATCAATGTATATTTTTCAAAATAATCCATATCAGCAGTACCATTATTAGGATCCAGCACTGCATAATTATTGTTCTCTGGTAAAAAGGGATTTTCTTGTTGTGTTTCTCCAGTTTCGTCAACATCATCTTTTTTGAGCAATTCTGGTATTTCATGGCTTGCAGTCTTTCCACACACTGAGCCTTCTGAAATTTCTGTGGTTCTTCCAGAAACTGGGGTTCTGTGGCCATCCTCAGCTAATTTTCTTTTAAATGAAGGATTTGTTTCCAAGTATTCTAATTTATCTGGCATGTGTCTACTTTCTTCTTGATCAACAGAAGAAATATGTGTAGGAGCATGAATATTGAGTATTTCATAACCTTCTGAAATTATATTAAATAGATCTTTTTGTTCAGTAGTCTCTGGAGTGCATTGACTGTCTTCTACAGCACTCACATGTTCCATTTCTTTCTCTTCTCCTCTCAGGTAATGTTCAGGCACTTCAGACACTTTGCCTGCCTCCAGATGTTGCATTACTTCCATTTTTGTAGGTTTTACAGTACTAGTTTCATACTCCACAATGCTATCTGGACCTTGATTATCTCCTACCCAAGGTGGTAAATCATACCTTTGTGTTCCAGGACTAGTGTCTGAGCTCTTCCTGTGAGCAAATCCATTTGACACTGATTCAGAAACTCTAAATGTATGCCCCCTTTTCTCTACAGTCCCATCAACTATAAGTTCTGTGCAACTTCCAGCTGGGAATTGCTTTGATCCAAAATCCGAAGCTTCACTTGGAGAAAATTGAATTCCTTGCCTATCTACATCTGCAGCCCTTATTGGACTAATTGAGCAAGCTTTCACCTCTTCTACCAGCCAGCTAGCTAGCCCAACAGATGGAATATCTTGGTTCTGCTTTTCATCAGAACTAGAGCCAGCAGACTTAATCTCTGCTGAAGAAAGACTGTCCAGTCCATAAGAATAATGCTGATTTTTGTGTGTCACAGTTTCACAAAGACCTGATGAAATAGCTTCCAAATTCTCCAAGGTTTTATTCCGTTCTTCAAAACGTTGCATTTCATGTTTCTGCTCTCCTTCAGTATAAACACCTGAAACTATGTTAGATTGCTTTCTAAGCATGCCTGCTACATCAAAAACAGATGATGGAATATTTTGTTTCTTTTCATCATCAGTAAAAGCCACTGATACTGACCTTACAGGTTTTGACTTTCCAGGTGACATATGAAAAGGTACAAATGACTCTGACTCTGCTTGCTGGTCTGCTACAGCAGTCACCTCTGACTCTGTGGTCACTGACCTTGGCACTGTCTGCACATCAGGTTGCATTTCTTGCTCATCTTGCTCAGTAGTGAATTTAGGGGAACTTCTTAGCTGCTCTGGTGACAAATATTTTGTGTCAAGCAAACAAGATTCTGGCTTGTCTAGATCTTGTGTGTGCACTTGAGACAGACTCTCTAACTGCACTGTCTTTGAGCTTGCTGTTTCAGCTGAACTGAGCTGAATTTTTTGCAATTGTTTTTCATCATGGGGTGGAATTACATGTTTACACTCTGATTGTACAGGCTGGGTAATAAGTGGCTGCATGCTTTGCTTCTTTTGCTCAGCAAGTGACCATGTGGGAACCAAATATTCAGAGTCTGGTTTTGAATAAGGTAGAATTTCTTGCTGACATGTTTCATCACCTGAATAAAATGAGACTGAAGGTCCAAAATCCAAATCTGAAGGTACAGTCAGGTAATCCTGACTTTCTAAAGTTTCAACTTTATCTGTAGAATATGATAAATTTGATTGTTCAAATTCTAATTGTGTAGCTGTGTGAAAGTAATGTGGAGTCTGTTCTCTCTCTGCTTCAGGTAAAATTTCATGTTCAGCCTCTGACTTTGCAGCCACAGGCAAATGTAGAAGACTTTTTATATTCTCTGTTTCTTTTCTTGGAAAAAAGGACCCTAACTCAGATTGAGCAGTTTCTGAGTGCTCTGCTTTACAGTAGGAGTAAGATAAATCTAAACATTTGGGTGATAGGCCTCCAGTTACAGGTGAGGACTCAAGGCTTCCTTCTTGGTTTGTTTCAGAAACAGCATGTGAAGCACTCAAAGGTACAGACACAGTTTTTTCAGTAAGATATGAATATGGTTCAATTTTTCCTCTCTCTGCTTCCTCAGTGGAAAATGGTAAATCTTGTTGTTCAGTTTCCGGCTGAGCAGTTAGAGATAAAGTAGCCCCTGTGTCTTGCTTCTCAGAATGTCCTGCCCTCAGCAGGGCCATTTCACACTTTTCTGCTTTGACAGAATGACTTAATAAATCTGATAGTTTGAGCTCTGGTTGTGCAGTTCCTTGCTCCCCTGTCCTGACAAAGGTATATGATACAGCAGGTGTTTCTGGTTGATCTGTTTCAACATCAGAGTACTGGAAATTAATATGTGGAAGTTCAGGTTGGACCCCATCTCTCTGCTTTATTTCACCCCCAAAATATGGTATCTCTGGATGCCCCAGCTGAGCATTCTGTGGTTGCTCTGACTCACTATAGGAGTACCATGAATCTAGTGGCTTCATTCCACGAGTCTCTGCTTTGCCAAGAGAGCACGACAAATCTGGATGTTTTGATTTCGGTTGTTCTGTTTGCAACTGCTCTGATTTTCTGTTGTAATGTGAAAAATCAGAAGGCATGAACCCTGCTTGTGAAGTGTCCTGTTTTTCTGTTTTGTCAGAGGAATAGAAATCTGGAAATTCCCCTTCCAGTGGGGATGTATTTGGTTGCTCTTCTGTGCCATGAGGACTTGAAAACGTTGGTTGTTCCAATTTTAGTTGTACTGTTTCCTCTGGATGTAATGTATAGCTTTGCCTCTCCTGCTTGACCTCCAGCTGTGCACTTTGTTTTTCTTCACTAACAGATGAGGACAAATCCGTGTGCAGTACTTTGCCCATGGCATCCGAGGCATCTGAATGTTCAGACTCTGATAAGCCAGCCTGTGATGTCTTTACGAAAGAATTCAACAAACTCTGTTCTTTCAACTCTGGCTGTGTTGTTTTATGAGGTTCTGCTGTGCCAACAGAGAAGGACAAATCTGCATATTCTGATTTTGCTTGGGAATTTTTCAGTCCTTCTCTTTTCTCTGTAGAGCACTGAAATTCAAGGTGTTCTGCCTGCATTCCTGCATCTTCCCATTGCTCTTCTTTACTTAGAGATGATGAAAAATCACCTGTTTGTTGCTGTTCTTGTTGAATCTTCTCCCGCTGTACTGTGTCAGTGGAATGTAATAAATCTGGATACTCTGAATCTTCTTCAGCAATCTGAGTTTGCTCTGTTCCACCAATTGAACATGATAAATTCATTATTTCTCCCTCTGGCAGTATGATTTCATGGTCTTCTAATCTGCCAGCAGATAAACCTGCTTGGTTTGATTTTGCATTTAAAGTTTCTTGTTCTGCCTCACTAACAGAATAAGATAACTCTGAATGTCTCAATTTTGTCTCTGCTTTCTCATCTTGTGCAGCTTTTTTGTAAGAATGCAAGAGGTGTGGCTTCTCGTCTTGAGCAGTTTGTCTTTGCTCTCTTTCGCCAGGCCAAGATGATAGAACTGGTTTTCCTGACACCAGTTGTGTAGTTTCTTGAGCTTTTGCTTTAGCAAAGTAATACAATAAATCAGGATTATTTGGCTCTGTTTTTGCCATTTCTCTTTGCTCTACTTTTCCACCACGAGACGATGAATCCAGAGTTCCCTGTTTCTCTTTGGTAGCTTCTGGATGCTCTGCTCTGCTGGCAGACTGTCCCTCATTAGGGCATTCTACAGCTGTGTGCTCCACCCCTTCTTGTCCCACTTCAGCAGCTGGGGGTGCCAAGTCTGTGGGCTCCAGCTCCAGCTGCGCGGGTGGAAGTTGCTCCGTCTTGTCATGACTGTACAACGCACCTGGCTCTTCTAGCCCCAGCTGGATTGTTTCTCGCACTTTATCAATGGAACATGGTAGACTAGAGTGTTCAGGTTTCGGCTGTGCTGTTTGCCCCTCCCCTACTTTGAAAACAGAGTAAAGCAAGTCAGGCTGCCCCTGCCCTGGTTCTGCCACTTTTGCTTCTGCTGAACCTGCGGAAGGGGACAAATGTGAAATTGCCACTTCTGGCTGAACCGTTTTGTGTTCTGCTTTTCCAAACCGGTAAGTTTGCTCAATTTCTTGTCGTCCTCTTCGTTGCACCTCTGTGTTGTACAGAGTAGATATCACATCAGTGTGCTCTGTCTCTGGTGGCATTATTTCATCATCTGGCCTATCAGTGGAAAATGATAAATCTGGTTGTTCCAAGCCCTCCTGGCCATGTTTGAAATGCTCCATTTTACCAGGAGAATGAGATAACTTTTCTTGTTCTAACTGCTGCTTTGTGGCTTGCTGTTGTTGTTCTCTGCCAACAGAAAGTTTTCTATGTTTCTGATCCAATGGTTCTTCTTCTTGCTGTTTTGTCTCATCAGTGGAATGTGACAAATCAGGACTCTTCACTTGCCATAATGCAATTTCTGGATTTTTCAACTCTATTTGTGCAGTTGCTGGAAAAGCTCTTTTTTTGGCCACTTTAGGCAATTCTTGATGCTTAGAATCAAATTTCTGAGTTGCTTGTTCTTTGCCTGAATATTTTGAATCCAGTTGTGAAGTTTCTTGCTGATTTCTTTGGACATCAGAACATAGCAGATTTGGGTACTGAAATTCTACTTCCATACTTGCATCTTGTGCTGCTTTGCCCAGAGTTCCTGATGAATGCATATGTTCTGATTGTTGCTGTATTTCTCCCATGGAGTATGAGAGCTCTGGATGTCCTGGGTCTTGGTTTCACAATGCTGCCTACTCGTCATCACTGTCATAAGTATGAAAAATCTGGATGTTCCATCACCACTACTTCAGTTCCTTGTTGCTTTGAATGAAGTGGGAAGGTTGAATTTTTCAGGTTTTTTTCTTGCTCAGTTTCATAGAAGGAATATGACAAATCTAGGCATTCTGAACTCGTTTCCATTTCCAGTGGAGCTTCTTTTCCACTGGAAGGTGGCAAAAACCTTTGCTCCAACTCTGGATGTACTATTTCTTGTTGCTCTGCTTTTCCAGTAAAACAGGAAAGAAATGGTTGTTCTGATTTTTGTTGCATTGTTTTCTCCTGTGTTTCTATACTTACATAAGATGTTTTTTCTGGATATGCTGGCTCTGTTTGCATTTCTTCTTGCATTTGTTTACTGAAAGAATATGGTAAAGATGGATGCACTAACCCTGGTTGAGCCATTTCTTGCTGTGCCAAATTAATTTGGTCTGTGACCTGTGTCATCTCTTTACCCCAGCTTTCTGACAAATCCGAATGCTCTGTCTCCATCGGCAAAGGTTTTTGTTCATCTGTTTCCTGTTGTTTCAGCTCTCTTTGTACTGTATCTTCTTTTTCCATTCTGCCAATGGAACATGATACACCTGGCTTAGACACATTCGGTGGTGGTGTTTCTTGTTGTTGAGTGCTAGCAGTGGAAAAGGAGGGAAAAGACTGTTCCTGCTCCATTTGTGTCATTTCCAAGGGCTTTGCTTTGTCAGTCAAATGTGACCCCAGAGAGCCTGACTTTACTCCTTTTTGCATTAGTTCTCCAGTGATAAATAAGTAATCCCTGTTTTCCGAAACTAGTTCTACATTTTCATGTTGCTCTGCTTCAGTAATGAAACACGTTCGTTCTGGACCTTCTAAGTTTCTTCGTACAGCTTCCTGTGCTGTTTCTCCCTGGGAATAAGAAGAATCTGTTTGTTCCAGCTTTGGTTGTAATACTTGATGCTGTTCTGTTTTGACAGGAGAGTATATTGTCTCTGGCTGTTCTGCCCTCAGTTGTAAGGTTTTATGTTGCTGTTCTTTACCAGTAGTATATGACCAAATTGGATGCTCTGGCTGAAATTGAGTAGTTTCTCCTTGCACTCCCTTGTCACTGGAATCCAGCTTACCTCCATGTTGTGAATCCTGCTGTACAGGCTGTGGTTGTTCTCCTTTGTCACTAAAATATGCATCAAGAGAATTTTCTGGATCTGCTTGCGACGATTCTTTCTGCTTTGTTTTATTCATGGGACATGCTAAATCTGAAAGCGCTGTTTCCAGATACTCAGTTTGCTCTTTCTCAGCTCTTCCAGTGGAATCAATTTTGTCTGCATGTACCAACTGGAGTCTTTTAGTGTTTTCTTTCTCCACTTCCTTCCTCAAACATGATAAATCTGAAGGTAACAGCGCAAGCTCTTCTTTTTCTTCATGTTCTCCCTCTTTGGGGAAATAAGATTCTGGCTGTTGCAGTTCAAAATGATCAGATGTTTGTTTTTCTGTTTCTTGCCTGGAAATTAAAAATTCCTGATGTTCCATTTCCAGCTGTATACTTTCTGATTCCTCCACTACTTTCTCAGTAGTAGTGGAGTCTGGATGACCCATGTCGAGCTGTGCACTCTCCAATTTCTCCACTTCTTCCCTGGAAAAAGAAGAGTCTGGATGATCCCCCTCCAGCTGTGCACTCTCTGATTCCTCCATTTCTTCCCTGGAATAAGAAGAGTCTGGATGATCCCCCTCCAGCTGTGCACTCTCTGATTCCTCCATTTCTTCCCTGGAATATGAGAAATCTGGATGTTCTGTCTCCAGCTGTGGACTTGCTGGTTCCTCCATTTCTTCCCTGGAAAAAGAAAAGTCTGGATGCTCTATGTCCAGCTGGGCACTCTCTGATTTTTTTATTTCTTCCTTGGAAAAAAAATCTTGGTGTTCTCTCTCCAGTTGTGAACTCTTTGATTTCTTTGTTTCTTTTGTGGAAAAAAGCAGTTCTGGATATTCTGTCTCCAGTACCGCACTCTCTGATTCCTCTGTTTCTTCCCTGGAATATGAGAAATCTGGATGTTCTGTCTCCAGCTGTGCACTTGCTGGTTCCTCCATTTCTTCCCTGGATAAAGAAAAGTCTGGATACTCCATCTCCAGCTGTGCACCCTCCAACTCCTCTATTTCTTCCTTGGAAGAAGAGAAGTCCAGATGCTCTGTCTCCATCTGTGTTGTCTCTGAATCCCCAATTTCTTTGCTGGAATATGAGAAGTCTGGGTGTTCCATCTCCATTTGTGCACTTTCTGCTTGTTTGGTTTTTTCACTGGAAAAATCAGACTGATCCAAATCTACTGCTTTATCTAGAGCTGAAGTTTTCTGAGTTTCTTCTGTTCCTGTATCAATAGGATATGAAATGCCAAAATACTTAGAATCTATATTTTGTAGAATGGGTGGATTTAGTTTAATTGCTTGCTCATCTGTTTCCTGAAGGTAGGAGGAAAAGCCTTGTTCTGACTTTGTTTGGTTCTCCAGATGAGTATTTTGAGTTTCTGAGAGAGGGGTCTCTTGACCCTCTTTTGTTTCAGCAGAATGCATTAGACCTGAAGTCTCAGACTCTGACAGTGCAGTTGTTGATAAGGGACACTTGGTCTCTTGCTTCTCCATTTCACCTCCAGAATATGGTAAAAGCACCTTTTCAGACTCAGATTGTGCAATTTCTGATGACTGAGGAATAGCATCTTCCTGTCTTGTTTCAGTTAGAGTGAAATATTTGGATTTAGCTGATGGAGCACTAGCCAAGTAAGACTTCTGCACTTCTCTCTCAGGGTGTTCTGACATGGATGCTTTAGACAAAACATGCTGAGTATTTCCATCTGCAGAATTGGGCTGAAATTCCTGCTTTTTCGGTTCATCCAGATGACCTGATGGTGTCAGCACAGATTGGTCTGTATTTTCAGCTGAGGGAAGCTGCAACTGTTTCTCATCAGACTCTAACAATGTGGAGGTTGTTGGCTCTGTTACTGATGTTTTGGCCACAGGTGAATGACTTAGCTGCTTCCTGGCTTCTTTAGGAGGGTAGGACTTCAGGGAATGTCCTGATACCTGATTTGGAGTCTCCAGAAGAGGTTGTCTGTCTTTTCTTTCCTCATATTGAAAAGTTCCTTCTTTCATTTTAATAGGTTGAATATTTTCAGATGAAACATTGTTTTTCTTAGTAAGGTGTTTTTCAAGAGTTGGTGTTGGTGAAGAAAAGCTTTGATTTGTGTGTTCTATGAGTTGTTCTCTTTTCTTCCTTCTTCTCTCTGATGGTGTTTCAAGAATTCTACTTCTTGCTCCCTGAAAAGATTTTGGACGTGTTGCTTCTAAGTGTGAAGTGAACTTCTGCAATCTTTCTTTTACTGGCGTTTCAAGGAACTGTTCAGATTCTCCTGAAACTGAGCTACTTCTCCGTATTCTGGTTTTCTCTGATGTTTCAGGGGGTGGACCAGTCCCTCCAAAAATTGAGTTGAACAGCTGGATTCTAGCTTGTACTGGTCCTCCAAGGATTGGACCAACTTTTCTCAGTTTGCTCTCCCTAAATATTGATCTTATTGGAGCACGTTTTACTGGCTCTTCTGTGATGTTCTCTTGATCCTCTTTGTTGTCCAACATTTCTTCATCCGTGTCTTGTGCTTCCACCAGCTCAACGTTCAACACAGAGGCCTGCACATCTCCTAGAACAGTTCTTGGTTCTTGCCTCTGCATTACGGATGAGTCACGTTTTTTATTGCTCTGGCCTTCCTTCCGGCTTGTAGCCATTGGCACCCTATTTGAAGATTTTCGTGTCCTTTTCCGAACAATCTTACCTTCATCCATAATAAAGATAACTTTTCCTGGAGGAGAACCTACCGGTGAACTTTCCATACTGTAAAGACCAGAAGTTGTACTAGTTTCTGAGGTCCAGGGAGTAGAACATCTGCTCGAGCTTGTTTCCCAGGTTATTCCACTGTCTTCACTTTGACATGTTACCATAGAAAAGGAGGGGTTAGTCATGATGTACTGAAGCTTGGGTTTCACATCTTCACTTTGGATAAGATCTTTTAAACTACATAAAAAAAAGAACACAATGGAAAAAAAATAAGCTGTAAAAACTCACAAGAAATTAAATTATTGCTGTATTGTAAAACCTGATTTTTTTCATTACAGGAAAAATACTTTTCAAAGTTGTAAAAATATTGCACAAGCATAAATTTTGAAGTACAAGCATAAGAAAAATCCTATTTCATCTGACAAATATATTTTAGATGAATTTGTGTAAAACTGCATGTTGCAGGATTAGTTCAGTGAAGGGGAGGTGTTTAAATGCTTTTGACAAAGCAGGAAAAACAGTCTTTGATCTGACCTTGTTTTGCCAGTGTGAGATTGAGCTGATTCTGGGGCTGGTCTCCAGCAGGTATTTATTTCACAGTATAAATTAAACCTTATATTAAACGTTTAGAAGATACTGTCAGTGTTTTAATAGCACCACACTTGCTTTGCGCAAGTGTGAATGATTATACAATGCTCAAAGGAGTAGGCAGTCTATCCACTGGTTTGATTCTGTCTTTTCATATGTTTCATCTCCTAAATGCTCTCGGTATTTAACAAAGTAATTTGGAATACATTCAACAATAAAAAAAAATTACTGTACTCTCCCCAAATGAAATAGCAATGTTTCATAAAGCTAGCTTTAAACCTTATGATGTATAATCAATACACTATCATATGCTGCAATCAAATTTTTCAGTTAAAAGAAAAAGTTAGAGAAATGTTTTTCAAGGAAGCTTTAGAAAGGAAATTGGTCATCAAAATAAGAGTGTAAAGACTAGCAAAAGCAATCAGAAGACATAATGTAGCAGGGGAGGGGGAGTATTTTTAGTTACAACATATACTCCCAAAAAACCCATAGAAAATGTAAGCAAAACACTTAACCCCGAATTTTTTGGAGTAGACAGTAGTTCATTTATGGAAATCACATTTGTAGCCCATAGAAAAAAAGACAAAGCATCTGCTGGACAAGGTATAGCCTTTAGTAGAGCAGAAGTTGTGAAGTCTCTGTCGTTCCCATGGAAGAACGCACACCTATGCCCATAAAACATCTAGCTTCCACTGAACAGAGGGAAGGCTCACTTTCCAGTTGATTAGGATAAAGTACTCAAGCTACAGTGCTACCTAGCTACCTCAAGCTACCTAGCTCCTGACCACTGGGTCAGAGAAGGAGAACTGACATGTGGCTGTGACTCAGTAGTACACAGGTACCAGAGATTCCTGCAGGCTACAGAGACAAAGAGACACACCCAGAGAGCAATCGACTTTGCTCCAGGGGGTGCTGAGCACCAGGTTGAAGGCAAAGGTCTTTGAAGAAGGAAAAGAAGAAATCCTGTGGAGAACCATAGTTTCTCCATCAAGCAGAAGAAATTCTGTGGAGAACCATAATTGCTCCATCAAGCAAACTCTCTGAACTGTAAGGTTTTTGTAAAGGTCACTCAGCAAAACTGCTCAGTACCTAATGGAAACAGAAAGGTAATCCTGCTACTAGCAATGCTGCCTTTACCTTTCATAAATTTGCTTTCCAGAGCATGAAACAAGAAGGACTACCCTGGGCTGACCCATGCTCAGGTCTGTGCAAACTGAGGCACAGACTGTCTCTTCACTGATTTCCTTGGTGCAAACTGAAGACTGAAGGTTTAGAGTGGTGTGACCAGCCAGAGGTGGGACAACACAGTATCAAACTCTGGTCATGGAGCTGGCCTGGAAACAGTGACTAGCAGGACAAGTTAGACTGAAGTCCACAGTTCAAAGCAAGTCTGAGAGTGCAATATTAAATAGTCACATTATAACCAATCCCCACCCTCCTCCCCCAAGCCCAGCCCTCGAACCGATATAAACCCAGGATGTAGAGCCAATTCTCTGCCTTGATGTAGTACTCTCTATCAGGGCTAGCTCCATAAGAAAAAACTCACAGGTTGGAGGAAGAGGCACAGCAAACACATCTATACTTATTTTTCTGGTAGCTTTTCCTTTACTGTTTCCATGGCTTGGCATTAAGTTGACTGGGGGATAACAAAATAAAATTAAATTAAAAAAATAAAAAGGAATAGCAATAGTACTAAGAAAGCTTTCTATTACTTGAGTCCACAATAACAAGATGACAAATCTTTTTTTCTCCCCAAAATATTTCAACACCTAAATCACACTCATATTTTTAAACTTATTTTTCTGCAGTACCTGGCACTATTAAATAAAACTTCATGCAGAACAGAATAGGACACCCACTTTAGCTAATATTAGTGAATACAAATGGGTTGCCCTGGCCCTGCCTATGCAAAAAGCTTGAATTATTCACATCATTATCTCATTTTCATGGTCACAAACCGGTCACAGTTCATATTTCTCTACAGTGTGATGAGACAGTGCTTTATACTTTAAAGACCAGAATGAAAGACACGTAATTCATGCATTTCCTCAACACATTCCAAAAGCTGAACAATTTGTATGCTGCACAGTATTAGTTAAAAGACCCTTCTCTCTAGTCAGAGGAAGTGTCTGCCATTGCAAAAAGATGTTTGCAATGTTTCAGCTCCACTGATATCCAGGGACAAAAGCCAGTGCTGTCTTTTCCCATGCAGATATTTCACACCCAATACTGTTGGCACATATGTTATCAGTTTGTTATTTCACTGCTAGGACAACAACTTTTAAACTTTTTACAAGTCTTGAAGACACTGACAACCAGTTTTGTGCTTCCTGCCAAAATAGCTAAAATCAGATTTATCTTATGTCCTCCCCCTTCTTCTCACATTCTGTGTCCACTGAGATTTCAGGTTTCTAGTTCAGCCTCTCAGTCTTGGGACATGTTCCCTCATGTATCATTCCAGGGAAGACTTTCCACCTCCCCAGCTGCTGAGCAGTCATGTTGAACATGCTGAGTGGGGTGTGCACATCTTTGCACACCACAGCTATCGCAGAGATGTAGCCAGCCCATGATCTTTCTAAAATCCTCCATAGCCTCTCTTTATCATCTTCACATCAGACCTTGCTATTACTGGTATCATCAAAATTGGTTGCTGTTTGCTGCATAGCACCTCATAAGCTGAAAACAATGCAGATAAAATTACTAAGATGTCAGCTTAGGGCTGCACTGACAAGATATCTCGTTCTCTGAAGTCTCCTACTTAAGGAACAATGCAGGGGTCATGGAAACTTGTAGTGGCCAGTTTGCCTTCCCAGGAGAAAGGAACTACTTATTTTGCTGTGCTTTTGTTTTTATTCTGAATATTCCTGTAGTTTCAGTCTTTACCATGCTGTCCTTTTTCCCCCTACAGAAATCAGTATGCTCAGCAATGAAATAGTTAATAAAGATAAAGATAAATAATTTGCTAATCAAATTATCTTTGCAATGTTAGTATTAGTGGTTAGTTTGAATTATGAATGTCAAACCACAATGTTATGTTACTATGGAAAGCTATATCTTACTATGTTAAACAAGTTCTGACTATAAGCTTTAAATGAGCCTATAAAGATATGGATAAAGGGGCATAGCCGAGCGGCACAGCCCCTGGCACAGACTGTGCAGCCGAGCCAGGAGCGGCGGAGCAGCCGTGGCAGCAAACTGCCCGAGGGAGGAGCCGGCCCGAGGGAGGAGCCACTCGCCCCGTTCCGAGAGCAGCCGCTGCCATCTGAGGACCACCTCCATCTGAGACCTGCCACCCGGCATCCAGGCGCCGCCTAAAGGGGAGGGAACAGCGGCACATATAAAAGATCATGGCACGTTTTTGGCGGGAAGACCGTTGGCGGAACAGGAGTTTCCCCGGGTCTTCCAGCGCGCTGTTTTGCTTATTTGCCTTCAATAAATTTCTACAATATATTTAAAAGAAAAAATTTATATCTGGTCATTTGACTATAACAATTTGGTGCTGTGCCTCGGATTTGGATCCCTGTGTGGTGGGATTCTCTCTCTCTGAGAGGGCGCCCCCGTCCCTGTTGGACGGCTCAGGGGAGACTCCCGCAACACAGATTCCAAATATTCGACCGAAATTTTGAAGGCAATTAAGCAAATAAACTACTGCAGTTCCCCATAATTTTCGTGCACGAACTCTGGACGAAGACTTGCTCGGGGAGAGAGCGAGTGATTAAGGAACCCGCCCGGCTTGCAGTCGGGTGGGGCCTTCGACTTAAGTCGAGCGAAGGCTTACTCAGAAGTAGTAAGTATAATAGGTGGTGCCGTCCGGTTGGGGAAGGGACCGTTTGGCTAGGAGCTGAACGAAGACTTACCCAGGGAGAGGTAAGTATTTTGCGGATCCCCCTTTCGGTTTGGGAGGGGTCCCGGAGTGCGAATAACTGAGACGTCCGTCGGGACGGAGCGAGTGCGGACCTTGTGGTAGCTGTCTTCACTTTGACATGTTACCATAGAAAAGGGAGGGGTTAGCTCATGATGTACTTGAAGCTTGGGTTTCACATCTTCACTTTTGGATAAGATCTTTTAAACTACATAAAAAAAAGAACACGAATGGAAAAAAATAAAAGCTGTAAAAACTCACAAGAAATTAAATTAATATTGCTGCATTGTAAAACCTGATTTTTTTCATATTACAGGAAAAATACTTTTCAAAGTTGTAAAAATATTGCACAAGCATAAATTTTGAAGTACAAGCATAAGATAAATCCTATTTCATCTGACAAATATATATTTTAGATGAATTTGTGTAAAACTGCATGTTGCAGGATTAGTTCAGTGAAGGGGAGGTGTTTAAATGCTTTTGACAAAGCAGGAAAAACAGTCTTTGATCTGACCTTGTTTTGCCAGTGTGAGATTGAGCTGATTCTGGGGCTGGTCTCCAGCAGGTATTTATTTCACAGTATAAATTAAACCTTATATTAAACGTTTAGAAGATACTGTCAGTGTTTTAATAGCACCACACTTGCTTCTGCGCAAGTGTGAATGATTATACAATGCTCAAAGGAGTAGGCAGTCTATCCACTGGTTTGATTCTGTCTTTTCATATGTTTCATCTCCTAAATGCTCTCGGTATTTAACAAGTAATTTGGAATACATTCAACAATAAAAAAATTACTGTACTCTCCCCAAATGAAATAGCAATGTTTCATAAAGCTAGCTTTAAACCTTATGATGTATAATCAATACACTATCATATGCTGCAATCAAATTTTTCAGTTAAAGAAAAAGTTAGAGAAATGTTTTTCAAGGAAGCTTTAGAAAGGAAATTGGTCATCAAAATAAGAGTGTAAAGACTAGCAAAAGCAATCAGAAGACATAATGTAGCAGGGGAGGGGAGTATTTTTAGTTACAACATATACTCCCAAAAAACCTATAGAAAATGTAAGCAAAACACTTAACCCCGAATTTTTTGGAGTAGACAGTAGTTCATTTATGGAAATCACATTTGTAGCCCATAGAAAAAAAGACAAAGCATCTGCTGGACAAGGTATAGCCTTTAGTAGAGCAGAAGTTGTGAAGTCTCTGTCGTTCCCATGGAAGAACGCACACCTATGCCCATAAAACATCTAGCTTCCACTGAACAGAGGGAAGGCTCACTTTCCAGTTGATTAGGATAAAGTACTCAAGCTACAGTGCTACCTAGCTACCTCAAGCTACCTAGCTCCTGACCACTGGGTCAGAGAAGGAGAACTGACATGTGGCTGTGACTCAGTAGTACACAGGTACCAGAGATTCCTGCAGGCTACAGAGACAAAGAGACACACCCAGAGAGCAATCGACTTTGCTCCAGGGGTGCTGAGCACCAGGTTGAAGGCAAAGGTCTTTGAAGAAGGAAAAGAAGAAATCCTAGGAGAAACAAGTTCTGTGGAGAATCATAGATTTGCTCCATCAAGCAAACTCTCTGAACTGTAAGGTTTTTGTAAAGGTCACTCAGCAAAACTGCTCAGTACCTAATGGAAACAGAAAGGTAATCCTGCTACTAGCAATGCTGCCTTTACCTTTCATAAATTTGCTTTCCAGAGCATGAAACAAGAAGGACTACCCTGGGCTGACCCATGCTCAGGTCTGTGCAAACTGAGGCACAGACTGTCTCTTCACTGATTTCCTTGGTGCAAACTGAAGACTGAAGGTTTAGAGTGGTGTGACCAGCCAGAGGTGGGACAACACAGTATCAAACTCTGGTCATGGAGCTGGCCTGGAAACAGTGACTAGCAGGACAAGTTAGACTGAAGTCCACAGTTCAAAGCAAGTCTGAGAGTGCAATATTAAATAGTCACATTATAACCAATCCCCACCCTCCTCCCCCAAGCCCAGCCCTCGAACCGATATAAACCCAGGATGTAGAGCCAATTCTCTGCCTTGATGTAGTACTCTCTATCAGGGCTAGCTCCATAAGAAAAAACTCACAGGTTGGAGGAAGAGGCACAGCAAGCACATCTATACTTATTTTTCTGGTAGCTTTTCCTTTACTGTTTCCATGGCTTGGCATTAAGTTGACTGGGGGATAACAAAATAAAATTAAATTAAAAAAATAAAAAGGAATAGCAATAGTACTAAGAAAGCTTTCTATTACTTGAGTCCACAATAACAAGATGACAAATCTTTTTTTCTCCCCAAAATATTTCAACACCTAAATCACACTCATATTTTTAAACTTATTTTTCTGCAGTACCTGGCACTATTAAATAAAACTTCATGCAGAACAGAATAGGACACCCACTTTAGCTAATATTAGTGAATACAAATGGGTTGCCCTGGCCCTGCCTATGCAAAAAGCTTGAATTATTCACATCATTATCTCATTTTCATGGTCACAAACCGGTCACAGTTCATATTTCTCTACAGTGTGATGAGACAGTGCTTATACTTTAAAGACCAGAATGAAAGACACGTAATTCATGCATTTCCTCAACACATTCCAAAAGCTGAACAATTTGTATGCTGCACAGTATTAGTTAAAAGACCCTTCTCTCTAGTCAGAGGAAGTGCCTGCCATTGCAAAAAGATGTTTGCAATGTTTCAGCTCCACTGATATCCAGGGACAAAAGCCAGTGCTGTCTTTTCCCATGCAGATATTTCACACCCAATACTGTTGGCATCATATGTTATCAGTTTGTTATTTCACTGCTAGGACAACAACTTTTAAACTTTTTACAAGTCTTGAAGACACTGACAACCAGTTTTGTGCTTCCTGCCAAAATAGCTAAAATCAGATTTATCTTATGTCCTCCCCCTTCTTCTCACATTCTGTGTCCACTGAGATTTCAGGTTTCTAGTTCAGCCTCTCAGTCTTGGGACATGTTCCCTCATGTATCATTCCAGGAAGACTTTCCACCTCCCCAGCTGCTGAGCAGTCATGTTGAACATGCTGAGTGGGGTGTGCACATCTTTGCACACCACAGCTATCGCAGAGATGTAGCCAGCCCATGATCTTTCTAAAATCCTCCATAGCCTCTCTTTATCATCTTCACATCAGACCTTGCTATTACTGGTATCATCAAAATTGGTTGCTGTTTGCTGCATAGCACCTCATAAGCTGAAAACAATGCAGATAAAATTACTAAGATGTCAGCTTAGGGCTGCACTGACAAGATATCTCGTTCTCTGAAGTCTCCTACTTAAGGAACAATGCAGGGGTCATGGAAACTTGTAGTGGCCAGTTTGCCTTCCCAGGAGAAAGGAACTACTTATTTTGCTGTGCTTTTGTTTTTATTCTGAATATTCCTGTAGTTTCAGTCTTTACCATGCTGTCCTTTTTCCCCTACAGAAATCAGTATGCTCAGCAAGGTCTCTACCTATTGCTCATCCATCCCCTTCTCCTAGGGCTAGGAGCTATAAAAAACCCACCATTTAAAACCCGGTCTTTAACTTGATAACCTATTGTTGATTTCCTTCAATGTAAATGATGCATCTTCTGGCAACAGAGTAGCTCATGCATCGTCCAAATTCAAATAAATAATTATCCTAAAAAAGAAAAAAATAAGACACTGCTTTTTTTTAAGCTGATTTTTATTATGAGTAGCTGGGAGACAGGAGCTGAGCCTGTCTCACATATTTTGTTCCATCCCCAACACTTAGAATGTCTGGGAAGGGACACAACTTGCTGCAGTGCTGATAACTTTTCCAGACACCAGGTCGTGGCATGTCCTAGGGCATTCCCAGTTGCATGATCAGATGATGCTCGAGAAACTGCAGCACCTCTGCGTCCCAAAGGTCTGCCCTTCTCCTGAATTCTGAATTCTCCACCATACATGCTGTGGAGGGAGCACAGGAATCAAACGCTTGAATCTGGATGGGAGACTTCCTTCACATCGTTATTTAATCACTCTGTTAAGACCCAGTGGGGAACTTCTTGATGTCTGAGTGTTATTTTAGATCCCAACTGCAAGGCAGACCTTTATTAAGGTTAATATTATCCAAAACACTGAAGAGAAAGAAAACATGGAGTGCCCAGTTGCAGGAGCCAGTAGGGGCACAGGGTGTGTGGTGGGGTCACTGTCTGTACCCTTCCTGTGTCCTATACCCCCACCTCAGCATTTTGCCCCATTTGGCTCCTCGCAGTAACCTTTTGCTCAAGCCTCTGCCCCGACATTCTTGAGATGGCTTGCACAGCTCTGGTTCCCAGCACCCTCACCTTCCCCTTCCCACGTGCCTGCTGCATGTGGCAGAAAAGCAGCCCTGCCGGCCCCTTCCAACCAGGGCCAAGGCAGGCACTGCCTCATCAAGGAAACTAAAATCACACACCCTTTCCCCACATCTTTCTCTGCTTTGAACAGGGTATGGTAAACCTTTTCTTGGGAAGACAAATCCTAAGCACTCCCCTTCCCACCCCTTCTTTCCCACATCCCATTTACTATCATTCCTAGATGCTGCAGCAATCCCCATGTGGCAGGCAGGCAAACCCCTTCTCCATTGTGCCTTCTCTTCTACCCATTTTCACAAATCATTCCAACTAAACCTGGCTCTAAAGCTTACACACTTCTGATCTTGTGGAAGGACTGCTTCATTTAAAACAAAACAAACAAAAAAACCAACAACCAACCAACCACCAACAAAATAAACGAAACAAAACAAAACATAACAAAGAAATAAAAAACAGTTCCAGAACTCTGGGACTTCTCTCCATCTACTGGTTATAGATCACCACTAAATGAGCAGATAAAATGAACCCCATACCTATTCCAGGCAAATGAGCTATTTGGAAACACTAAAATGGTTGTAGAGCCATTTTTATGTAAACCCTGTGCACAGACACATCCAGAGACCAGAGGCCTTCATACTGCAAAAGGAAATCAGCTGGGAATAGTCTGAGACAGAACTGTGCCAGAACAGCTCACCCACCATGTAGTGGTTAGAGACAGATACTCCAACAGGTATGTAAACCAGTTAAACAGTAAACAAATTTTGATAGACTTAAATCTCACCATTACCAACACAAAAATGAAAACCTATTAACTTCATAGTCATGCTTGCCTTAAAGCAACACACATTTTCAAAATATTTTCCCCGTTAAGATGATTAACTAGATACAAAGAGATAGAAACAGAAGTCATCTGCCACGATGTCCTCTATCTCAGATAATAAAATAGGCAAGAAAATATTGCAAGAACCCTGTGCAGATCAGTGAGTTATTTATGCTGACAAGGATGTGAAGCCCTTATCCCATCGTTTGAATAGGTTCTGATGCTGCATGTTAGTCTCATTACTTGTATAAAAATCTATGCCAGGAAACCAAATTATTTAAACATTACATTAAAAGGGATAATAAAGATGTGAAACCCAAACTCTTCTGCCTTTTATGTGCATGCATCATAATTTTGGGACAAGTCATAAGTTCTGCTGCAGCTTCTGGGATTTTATTTGCTGCAGCTGCTGCACAGTGTGGAAATGCAGCTGTTTAGTCAGGGCTCAGGGGCTGGTGTCCCAGAGGAACACCAGGGCTCTTCTGCTTCTTTCACATGGGTGCTTCCTGACCTTGGGCCAGCCATCTTGCTGCATGACTCATATAAAATGGGTATAAGGCTATTTAACATGTTGGAAAGGTGGAAATAGGAGCCAGTGGGGACTTTCCTGCTGACTGCAACATTGCACAACAGGTGCTCTTCAAATGCACACGGAGGAGGAAGGCAAAAACAAGAGAGAGATTGGCATTGTTAAAAATAAATTGATGACAGCAGAGCCCAGGATGGTCTGTCTTCAGCCAAGCTTGCATATTAGTTACACCTCCTCTAAGCTACGTCTTCATAGCGCATGCACACAAAAAAAGCTGTTCTGCAATGGGGACTTGAAAACCTGTTTGTCAACAAATAATTAGTGTTCAGCCTGAGTAAGTATGTCATAGGGGCTCAACCTGGCTGTTCTTGCCAGGAGCTCTCCCAGGCACTGAGCACAAGAGGAGGCCTGAAGCTCAACAGCCCTGCTGATATTTGTGACAACACCCAAGTATATAGAAAGTCAGTTTGATTTAACTTCTCTAAGCTATTGCTGAGCAGTTGGTGCACTTACCACATCTGTGCCTAACTCAAAATTTTACATCTTCTTGAACTTAGTTAAACTAATCAAATAGATTTAAATATGTTCAATTACCACATAGCAAAGCTGCTAAAATCTGCTCTGGTAGAGTCTGAACTTCTTATTAGTAAGACACTTAAGGATAAACTTCTGCTGTGTTTAAACAACAGAGCTAAAGGGAATGTTTGCTGTGATTTAAATAAGTGGTGAGACTCACTGCTCAAGTTTGCATTGCAGAGGCTTCCAGACAGAAGCAAGACCCAGCTAAGAGGAGCTGCTAACAGGCACTTGTGGTGAAGTCATCCTCCCAGCACAAGTAGTAAATATCTGCGAGGCTCCCTCCCTTTTTAGCTGTTCCTACTTATGTTTTACAATTAGAGTTTTATTATTAGCCATTTAATTGCGGATTCCATTAAAAATTATCTAGACTGTTGTTTTACCTGTCCGCAGAGAGTGGCTCTGCTCCATTAACTTTGTCTGGTTTTCTTGTAGAGTTACAGACAAGTGCAAGCAGTGTTTATCAGCACATATCCCCTCTGCCAGTATGGGACTGAAAAGTGAACTCCACCCTTGGCAATAAAGCAGCATTACACTGCTGTCACTGGATGTCCCTCTGCTGTGGAAAACTAGCTCTCTGTTCCCCATGCAAGGAACTTTTCCTACAGTCCTTGACTACATTTCCCCATTTGGTTTTTCGTTGCTGCAGCGCTTCAGTTGCATTAGGCTGCACAGAGTTCCCCACCCCCCTTCTGCCATCTTTTTGCTCCCAGTGACCATCACCAACGTCAGAAAGTACTTTGAACTGTGATACACACAGAGTGGAGGAAAACGCAGGACGCTTTCACAGCACTGAGGAACTATATGACACCCATTTCTTAAAATACGTGTTGTTTCTACAGTACCTACTCAAAACTGATGGACTCTGCCTGAGACAAGGAAGAACTGAGACCTGCTATGTGCAAGGGGACTCTCAAGCCTCATTGTCTCTTTATGAAATCAACTGTGCTGGTACAGCCAAAGGAGTCTGTCTGCATGGGTCGGGTTGCAGACACCTACACATCCTGCACAGGAACACTGGGCAGGGCACTGGGCCTCTGCCTTGCTCGTTATTTTCTTGATGGTAGGACAGCAATATCAGGACAACAAACTGCATCAGTACAAGAGTTATTAACAAAACAGAAGTATTTAAAAAAAAAGTCAAAGTGGTAGAATATTTCCTATTCCACCACAAAAATGAGCCAAAAACACACAAATCATGACCAGCAATGGCAAGCATCTACAAATTTTTCCTTTTTTAGGAAACATGAGACTGAAGAGGGAGGGACCAGTGGGAAGGAAGAAAGGGCCATAAAAAGAAACAAATTGTAATGCACCATTATAATCTTTGAGCATTTTCTCCCTGACAAGCATATCTCCAGAGCATTTAAGATCTGTATGTGACAAAGAGTCAGCCAAAGGGGGAGGAGTGGAAGGAGATGCCACTTGAGCTGGCACATCAGAGAATCTTTAAATAGAAAAGCTCTCAGGGAACTTGGGGTAGGCGCTTACTGCACAAAACTTAATTACAGCCATACTCATTTGAAAAAAAGAAATATTATAGCCTCCTCCCTCCCCCTTTTTTTTTTTTTTTTTATCTGCAGCAATTGGGTACGGGAAGGGGGAAAACCACTGAAGATAGCACAAGACCCCAGTCCTGTCATCCGGGGCTGGTGCTTTGGGGTGGAGCTGCCAGCTCTCCCTGAGGCTGTGAATCTCTAGGCAGACAGTACCTGTTAGTCAGTTCCTCTGCTTCCTCTGGGTCCACAGTCTTCTCCTCTTTCTCCTCCTCCTCCTCTTCTTCTTCTTCTTCCTCCTCCTCCTCTTCTTCCTCTTCTTCTTCATCTCCTATGAAGGACGAGGTCTCAGATGCCCTATCACACTCGGCGCCACGGGAGCCCTCCATTTCCTTCCCAGCTCAGGCCCTCTCCGGTGATTTTTACCCCCAACCCTGTCCTCCCCAGGGTTGCCTGAAGCAACTGTCATCCCCAGTGGCACTCACTTCTCCTGACTCAGGGCAGTCCTTAAATAGAAGGCAGCCAAGTTACAGCGCAGAGTGGCTGCTGTTCCTACCCTGGGCCGTAGCACCAACCGGGTGCCAGGACACGTGTCCAAACCAAATGGCCACCCCTCCAGCAGCTCACCCCCTTCGCCCTCCCACCACTGCCAGAGCTGTTTCTACAGCACACAGGGCAGCCAGGCAGCAGGAGGGAGGCAGGGGCTGGGGCCCCAGCAGACTTTCCAAAGCCACCTCTAGCAAATTTGGGGTGGACAGCACGTTTGAGGCAAAAGGAGAGTTCTCCTGTGGCCTCAGTAAAAGGCACATTTAGCAAGTTCCACCCTTGAGCACACACAGAAGGCCTCAAATTTGACCTGGAAAGGTCCAATACAGTGAGTGGATGAGCCTCAGATAAACGCATTCAGTAATTAGTATCGTGCTGTAAGGCGTATCAGACACACTGTGGCATTTAACCATAAAAAAGGAATGTATTTAAAACCCAAATTTGTTGCTGTTTCTCATCACAGGACATTTAAAATTTCCTCTTTGAGTGGACCTGGACCAATTTTAACTTAAACCAAAGACTAACTTTACTACCATGCAGAATTTAGATTAAGCCATCATTACCCTTTGTTATTCTGCATTTTACACAAAATGCAGTGCTTTTCACAGACAAAATGGAAATATTTCCAGTATGTACCAGCCAAATTAATTAATGACAAATTAAACAAAAATATTTTCAGAAGAGGAGGAAAAGCACCTCTAATTCTAAATAACAAACTTCCAAGGTAATTCAGGTATAAACCACTGTATACACAGCATAACCCTAACATCCCCATTATTTTTATTGTTCTTCAAATAAATAGGTGGTTATAAATCAGTCAGCAAACTCTTACTTATAAGTATAGAAACACCCAACCAGGTATTTCTGAGGACAAACTATCTCTGTGAAGGTAAATTAAAGTCCCCCTGACATTTCAAAACAGTACATGCAGGCAAAACCCTTCTGCTCTCTTGACCTACCCATCGACATACACAATTTACAAGGTGAGAATGTAATTTTTTGGAAAAATTGTATTTGAAAGTAATATTAAGCTAAATTAAACTCTACATTTTATCATAAGCACAGACAGTGTACACAGCACAATGAAATTTAAGGTAGAGTACTTCACATTCTTTACACGTGGAAGGCAACAGCATTACAAATTTTCTAGAAATGCTTATATATTAAGCATACATATATTGCACAAGTTTTGATTCAGTCGTCAGCACAGTAAGAGAAAGGTGAGTACCTTTTTACCAGAACCCCTTCAAATTATTTCCAGACCTAGTGCTCTCCCTTCTGTAGTTCTCACAAGTTAATTTCATCTGTAAATTGACCAAAAATAGCATATTTTTTCATGCTCTTCCTACAAGCATCATACTCTGTAAAATCAGTGAGGGAAAAATTTGTATCAGAACACACAAGGATTACAGAGAACAAGACAAACATAAATAAACTATAAAATACAAGACAACCCAGTGCAAGTAGAGTCCAATATATCAAGAGTGACATTCACTGATAGACTTAAATTTAACACCAAATATACTGTGAATTCAGTCCAGTGATCCAAGTATAAGTAAAGCACTGGTTCCAAAGAAGCATTTGGAATGGTATTCACAATTGCTAACTTCAGGTTTTCTCAAATCATCTTACATCCTTTTATCATGGCTGCCCATTTCTCCCAAATTATCATGTCACCCTGTGAGTCTTAAAATTGGTTTATATTGATTTATTTTTTTTAAATAACCCCTTATACTGTCAGAATACCTTAAGATACTGAGAGTACACTTATACATTCACATTTTAAGGAAAGTGAGAACAAGAGCTACAAGAGAAACTTGAAGTTTCACAGTTCACAGCCTATGCCAGTTCTGCATTTCTGTCACCAAAATGGAAGCTCTTGTTAACGTCTGGTCCTCCCATGCATCTCTAAGCCTGCTCATTAAACTCGCTCCTGAAGGACTGAAGAGAGTTCTTAAATTACCTTAGAAGACACTAGTGGTTTCTGATACATAAGGTGAGAAAAGACAAGCAAACCCAATGCCAAAATGAGTAGGCAAGAGTAGTCCTAAAATAACAAAGAGCTGAACTAAATCATTTTTATTTTGAGGCAGTAATAAGCCTCAAAGACAGCATCTTGCACACACAGTGAAACCTTGGTCAGCCATGAAAAACACCTTTTACCAAAGATCTCTCAGAAACAACTATTCCTGCTAGGGTGTATGCCAAGAGTTAAGTGGGTGAAGGTTTTTATTTTGAAGATGAGAAGGGAAAACTTCACACTAATGCAAAAAATTATGATAGCCATTAGCCAGTTTCTTCCTCTGGATACTTGCCCAGAGTAGATGAAAATTTGGGTCATTAAGCCTCTGAACAACTTCAGACTAAGCAGAACTGAATCAAAGTTAAAGTTCAGTTCCTACCCACTCTTCCCAAACCATTTATTTTGTGACATTATATCTGAAGTTTTCAGACAAAAGTTGCAGCCCACCATTTAACAAATATGCTATAAACAAGCTTGTCTTTAAACAACTGGGGAAACTGACCATCTAGAATTTATACTTCTGATTATAGATGTAGTTTATCAGAAGTACATCAACTTCAGAGAAATACACAAAAGGATTCTTTTGAAAGACCCAGACCATTGTGGCTACAGACCTTGACTTTCAAATTTTTACAGAGCTGCATGTAGGTATTACAATTTTTTTAACTAACTTTTTAAAAACAGTTAGGGAGAAGTGGTTTCAAACACAGAGCATTAATAATTAATAATGCAAACTTGTAAGAGACATAAAATTTTGTACCTGACATCCAGCTCACTTAAAATACATTTTTGCCAATTTTGAACATGTATGTTCTTCTACTTATCCTAAGTTAGGAGAGTTTTAAATTTTCTAGACAAAGGTACAGCCAACATCTTTTTAAAAAAAGAAGCAACCCTCTCCTTTCCCCAAAATTCACCTAGGGCTCGTAGAGCATCTTTGATTCCAGACATCAGCCTGTCCTAAAATCTTGTGCTTCAATTTTACACAAAGCAGATTAGAGTGAAGGTTTCACTGAGATCCAAGTCTACTATCTTTTAGAGGAAGGGCTGTGAGGGGGAACATGCACGTGGAGGGAAAATGTTTCAGTGGACTGATAGAGTCATATTAAAAGTGAAAGGCTGTTCAAATTACAGAAAGAAGTGTTTTAAAAAGCAAGCCAAATCCTATATAGACTAGACCATGATGAAGTGTCTAGAAGTAATCACACATCAGGCAAATAGTTTACAGTTCCTAGAACTCTGAAATAAACTAGAACTTTAAAATTTACACAAGAAATGATAATGCTTGTTATTTTACAATTATAAGGGTTTTTGCGCTATTGTTAGGGAATGCAATGAATCAAACTTTTACCTCTTCACAGATGCACTGCAAAATAGCCATTATAGATGTTTATGATTTGCAACACGGGCCCCACCTTATTGGGCATTTCCTATTCTACTTAATTATGGGAAATATTTTAAATGTGCAGTAGAAAATAACAGAAAGTGGAAAAATAGCCTGTACCTTCCACATATAAACTTTTATTTCACTGGACAGCATATAAAATATTAACCTAAAAAAATGGAAGTATGAATTTGACATCAGTGGTAAGTACAGTTTTAACAACTAATCGGTCTTCAATAGCAAATACATGAGAGGCAGAAATTGTGCTACAGGAGGTCTAAGAGAGAGTGTGCAATTTTTTCGGAAGAGCTCAAATTGTCAATATTACTTATTTAAATTCAATTTACAGTGGCTGACCAATTTACAAATATTTACACAAAATCAAAAGAGAAGCCCAGCATATTGTAGCACTGGTAGGGTTGTGAGGTGTTTTGATTTGGTAATTTTTTTTTCCCCCAGCAGGCATCACTACTACTTCAAAAACGTAAAAGGAAGTACAAAATTTTTTCTCACCTACCCTTGTGAGAATATGAAACATTTATGTATATTGAACTGAGCTTTTTTATTTCAACTTCTTTGTAGTAGAAATGTTGCTTGAAAATTCCAGTTTAGATTACAGTTCTTAATATCCAAGACACTACCAACCATAATTTAGCTTCATTTTCATAAAAGTCACTTCTTATTCCGAGTGAAATAAAAGTAGAAAGTGCCACGTTGAACCAAAGTGCTTACTAAAATTAAGCAGACGTAAAGCATGGACTCTCTGTTCATTAAGAAGTGGGTACTGTGCACAGTGCCTTAAGGATGTAGTCAGATTTGCACACTGATTAACTTTGAATGTCTGTGTTTCATCATTAAATCTGTCTGAATTAATGGCTACACAGATTATGCAAACAAGAAGTCAATATATCCCCATACTTTCCCTGAAATAGATTTATTCTGGTTGTTTGCTATGAGTTTCTTCTAGAAGCCAGCAATACAAGCATTTTCAGAAAACATATCTTTGAATGAGCATCTGTATTAACAAATGTCGGTAATAAAATATGCCACATCCTTATAACAAACATTTCCTTAACAAAAGTTTACAGAGAAAAACAGGTTGTAAAGAACCATTGGGTAGATGCCTTCTGATTTTGATACTGTTCTTTGTTTCAGCAGGATCCAAAAAAAAAAAAAAAAAAAGAAAGTGAAAGAAGTTGGTTATCTTTTCAGTTCTTCTACTCTTAAAGGTAATATACATTTCAGGTCTTTCTTATCTCGTAATACCCGCCAAGCCTGGGGAAAAAAAAGCACAAGGTTTTTAAAAAATAATCTTTGCTGTTAAAACTTAAATACCGTTATAAGCAATAAGCATCACAGATCCAACAAAACAAGCTTAAACTTTTTCCCTTCTTGAAAAAACAGTTTGTGGATTGTTTTTTTCTTGGTTGGCTGTTTTTTGGTGTTTTTTAAGGGAAGCAAAATCTAAAAGATGTATAAAACACAATGAACTAATGAGGAAGGTAGAGACTTTCAAGAAGAGAGTAGATTTGTGGGACAAAAAGATGTTAGGAATATTTAAGTATTACATTGATATTCTTGCTGCAATATCAAAGCTCCTCATAAACAGTATTATCTGTTGTCATTTCCTGGATGTAGTTGTGTCTTTAAAATAGGTTATTTCAACTTTCTTCTGTATTCTAGTGTGAATTCCAAGAAATCTGTCAAGCCATGAGCCTGCAAAGAACTGTAGTAGTTCTCCTGTCTTTACACAGAACTCCTTTAAACCCCAGTGTGTAGTGAAAACCAGAGAAGGAATAATCTCTCAAGGACAAAATAGATTCCTTAAGCTTTTTAAAAAATAGTGCAAGATATTAAAACGTACTTGTACTTTTAGAACGACTGTGATTCTTATGGTACCTAATAAAGAGGAGATTTTTTCAGGGCTTATTACTCTAGTATGTGGCTTCCCAACAGCTACAAACAAATAGCTGCTTTTACATTTTTCAGAAAACTACACAGGTTTGAACAAATTTTGTTCACTGAAAACTTGAGAAGTTTCACTCTGATTCTACAGAACAGTGAGAGAGTCCAAACTACTTTGTAAACATGACTTATAGCAGATTCACAAAATCAACTTTTATGTACAAGTATGTGAACCAGTATTTTTTATGTCAACATGGTTAAATAGAAGAAAACTAATGGACATTTCTGAACAGATTTACAAAGAAAATGTTATCCTTTTCTGACTAAGGTAATCTCTTATAATATTTGTTCTACTACAAGTATCTTGCATTGAATTACTTTTTGCTGGAGAAGTATTCAATGTATTTAAGGACTTAATAACTGAAGTAAACAGGAGTCTCCAAGGACAGCATAATAGGGGAGTCTTAACTGGTTAAAGCTGGAAGCCAGTTCTGTGCACTAATTCCTAGTGGTAACTAAATTTTCAATAGTGAGAGATCTCAGAAAACTGGTATTTCTGAGATCTCAGAATTGTGATTCCAAATTCAATGCCTATGATAGGAGACAGGAACAAAAACTGGTAGCAAAGATTTTCAGAAGAAGGATGTTTAGCCAAAGTCTAAATTTTTTCTTACTTCGAAGTATCTTTTCCTCCCCTGCCTAGGACAGTGAAAGCTCCAGTTCAAAATACTCATGTTCTAAAAAATTATGAGTGTGGTCTTGCTAAAGAAAAGTATCAATTTCATTAAATTGTCAAAAATAGGCAAACCCCTATCATTTGGGGGTGATATTTATTAAAAATGGGATACTAAGAAGTATAAAACATTGTCTATTACCAGTCAAGTTCATGTAGGAATAAATAATTAATGAAGACAAAGTTGTAATTCTAAAGCTATTAACCATTAATCATTAGAATTTTATGCACACAAGAAAATCTAAGACAAAGGGTTTATTATTTCAAGTACCCATCCCATTTCAACTGAAGCCTGATGCTTAATGGCAGACATTAATACTCTTACAAAATAATTTCCCAAATTTTTTTTTTTAAATCCACATTTCTATTATTTATATAGTGCAAAGTATAAACTATCAGAAACAGGCAGGTTTAATGACTAGAATTTGTATACTAAATTGATAAGCAAAGTGACTGGAAAAGTTAAATGAGGTGTACTTTTTACCTGTGCAAATTCACCTCTGATCATATCGAACTTCTGTTTCTCATGTACAGCTCTAGCAGTATTTGTCCCATCAAAAGGCTCTGCAAGACCAAACACAAACATTAAAAGTGATAAAAAAATCTAGAGCTAGGTTGTCTCCCCTAAGCAAGTAATCAGACAAAAACCAGTAGGGTCAACATATCATTGCTTCCCAAGAGTGTTTTGAATAGCCAATGCCACTTTGGTTCTCAAGCTTTCTTTCTACATAGCATTTATCAAAACAAAACACAAAAACAAACAGAGAAGTAAAAAAAAGTCCCAAACCCTGAATGCTCTCAATGTCCCAAATGGAGTGCACCGTCAGGGAGTTTGCAGAGGAGACAAAGCTGAGTGATGCAGTTGACACAACAGAGGGACAGGATGCCATTCAGAGGGACCGGGACAAACCTGAGGGGCCATGAGGATCTCAGCAAGTTCAACAAGTGCAAGTGCAAGGTGCTGACCTGGGTCAGGGCAATCCCAGACAGGAATACAGACTGGGAGAAGAAGTGATCGAGAGCAGCCCTGCTAAGAAGGACTTTGGGGATTGTTGTGGTTGAGAGGCTGGACATGAACCGGCAACATGCGCTTGCAGCCCCAAAAGCCAGCTGTGTCCTGAACTGCATCAAAAGCAGTGGGTCCAGCAGGTTAAGGGAGGCGATTCTGCGATTCCGCCCCTCTACTCTGACCTCATGAGACCCCAGCTGAAGAACTGCATTCAGCTCTGGGATCCTCAGCACACCAAAGACACGGAGTGTTGGAGCAGGTCCAGAGGAGGGACAGAAAAATGACTGGAGGACTGGAGCACCTCTCCTATAAGAAAAGGCTCAGAGAGTTAGGGTTGTTCAACCTGGAGAAGAGTTAACACCTTATAACACCTTACAAGGAGGCCTTATAACACCAATAAGAGAACTGGAGAGGGTGTGTAGTGATAGAACAAGTGGGAATGACTTCAAACTGAAAAAGGTCAACCTTAGATTAGATATTAGGAAGAAATTCTTTACTACAAAGGTGATGAGACACTGGCACAGGTTGCCCATGGATGGCGTGGTTGCCCCACCCCTGGAAGTGTTCAAGGTCTGGTTGAATGTGGCTCTGAGCAACCCAGCCTAGACAAAAATGTCCTTGCCCATGGTAGGGGGTTGGAAAGACATGACCTTCAAACCTAAACCATTCTATGACTGTATGAATGCTCTAATGATATGTAATCCATAATGAAGTCAGGTTATTATTATCTGTTGAAGCATACTATGATTGTTCTGAATTTATGCACCAATAATTACTTGTTACAGCTCAACAGTCTGTGATAACATATCAGAATATAACATATCAGAATATTATATTCATACCAGGATATGACTTTTGAATCTAACTACACATGAGCCTTCTGGAACTATTCACTTTAGGTTCATCTCATTCAACAGCCTCTCAGTGAAATACTGAGAATATAGCAAAATATTTACTATGACTTTTAATATAAGACATATCAACTGCTGTAAAACTGTATTTTATCACTTCATACCTAATCTGCAGAATCTGTTCATGAGTTAACAATTTGGGGCTTTTACCTTCTAACTGACCACAAATCTATGTGATGTCTTTATCCCTTTTTTCCTAGTAATTTTCCTTTTGTAATAGTTTGGAACTTTTTTTTAATTGCAAGATTAAAAAAGTACTCGTTACTAATAGGTTTGCCAACATTAAAGTAACAGATACTAAAAAAATGATGATGCAGAGACTACACATTACATTGTGCTACAAAACTGATTTTATAGTCTTTTCTGTCTTAATAGAAAACTGCTTAAGTAACATTGTATATTTCACACTGGCAAAATGTATGACAGTCCTTAAGGGACGCAGAACCACACAAGTATTAGCTAGATCAGGTAGCTTTTTTGGTTAGTTGGTTATGAATTCCTTTTTTCTCAGCTAGGGACACATAGTAAAATAAAGCATTAACCATATGCCAGAAAGCTTATGCCATTAGGGAGACTGGAATTTCAAATTTGGAACATGTTCCATGGCATTAGGTTTTTATTTCTGCTAGCTATTTAAATTCAGAAAGAATTTTTTTCATGCAATAAATGTTGTATATTTGGCAGTTTTCTAAAAGGCTTCTCTTCAAACTACCTGGTGTTCAGTGGACATTCACAGGCAGATTTATTTTATTTTAGGACGCATCATACCTTTAGGTTTGAACAAGAACCCACAATGAAATAAAAAAGTACATAATCCTCTAATATCAGCCACATAATCTCACAGAGTGATCTAGTGCCATCAAGAATTCCATGTTCCTTATTATATGAAGCAGTACAGAATTTCTTTTGTGTCTCAAACATGATGGTAACTGCTTTTTTAATGCTGTGACCATTATATACTTTATATTGAAACAAGATGTATCTGTATATTAAAGCAACAAGAGCAGAACTGTACAATCTTCTGAAACCATCAGTGGAAAAAAAGCAGACTTCCCTTTCTTCTTCCTGCATATTTACTGACTGTCAAAAGACAAAGTCATTCCCTGGAGCGCAGCAAGAATAGTTTTGCAATGAGCTACTCTTTACACCACTAAATTTGCTAACCATTAAGACAGAGAGAGTTCACTCTAAGTTATTTTGTTCACACAGAGACATGAGAATATTAAAAGAATAAAGTAACACAGCTTTAACACTGATGCTTGAGGGAAAGGCTAAAGTGGATCGTCTTTTCCAAATGAAAATACAGGAAATCACACAACTTCAAAACTGCTGCCAATCAAGCCCTGAGGAATTCTTTTTTAAATTATTTTTAACATGTAGATCTGAAAGATTTGAAAGCATGTATCAGGTGCAGCTTTGATGGCTTCCAATTCAACTTCCCTAAATGACTATCCATTTAATTATCTCACAAAACTGCCACATTTCTAACTTTTCCAAACTGTATCTTTTTCAATACCAGTGTATAATATTACCTGATATAGACAAGATTTAAACTGAAACTAGAATAGTCGCTAGCAATTTAGAATTTCTGACAAGGAATGTTCAAAATATTATCTAAAAGCAGTGTTTTTTGTATCTCTGTATCCCCATAGTGATAAAAGTCTGACAGATTTTAAACTGTCTGCAGAGATCTCTACTATATTTGTTTCTCTATCAGCAGAAGTACATGTGAGAATTAGCCTTAAGGTCAATAACAATTAAAAAAACCCATAATTTTTCCTGAGCAAGTCTAAATACAGTGCTATATGTGCAGGCATGGACTTGTGTAATCTAAAACCAAATATATTTTAGATATCTTAAAAATATATGCCATAATAACCATTACTGAAATTTTAGTCCACTAACTGGAAAATTTGACAGAGATTTGGAAACCAGAATATGTTAATATGTTTAGCTAGCTTTTGAAATCTTCTTCTCAAGGTACACATACTTTTTGAAAGTAGTTCAGCTTAACAGGTGTTATAAACATGAAGCTTACTTTGAGTTGAAATAGGAAATTTTATTTTTCCCTTCTGATTTAGAAGTAAAACTTTGCTATCTGAGGATAAACCTCACTAAGCCTTGAACCACATTGTAACAGGAAGGAATCAGATATGCCACCCATAGATAATTCTGCTTTTTTTTCATAGTTCAAATGGAAAATGCATTCTTAAGGAAAAGTTGCATGCAATCAAGACCATTAAATGCAAAATCTAGAGTGGTTTTTTTGTATGCTGATATTCTATTTTCCAACCTGACAGATAACCTAACTATTCAACCACTTTGTAATGGCATAAAAAATTTGAGAGCTTGAAATACACAGTCCCCTGCAACACAGTGGATCAACATCATGTGACAGCAGTAGACACAGCTGCCCAGCATTCCCACCTCCCACATTCAGACCAGAGCCTTGGCAATGCCTCACTATCACTGCTATCCTGAATTATTTCAGCTGTGCGGATACTCTAATTCTCATATTTGTCAACTCTGAGACTACAAAGTTGAGTGGGCAATCATATTTCAGTGTGGGGTTTTTCTCCTATGAGTGTTAGTTGATTTTTCCCAAAAAGTCAAACAAAGAACAGGAATTCCATCATGGGGATTCACACTGACATTCATACGATTACAGCCAAGTTGGTGAGCTCTAGGCAACAGAATAACCCCTTTCACCAGCAGGTAATTATTCTCTGCAGAGAGTAGCACAAATGCAGGAAATTACATACAAACACACATGGGTGCATGCCTACCCTCAGCGATCTTGAGGAAAGCCTGTCCAGCCACAGGACTTCTGCCTTACTCCCCTCCTCCCCCAGCAACATTTTCCCAGTGTCTAACAACTCTTTCCGTACCATTTGGCTCCTGGTTAATTTCTATTCCTCTTTTATCCTGAAACTTTAGCCCTTGATATCCTGATCTTAACAGCCTCCATTAACGCCCCTCCGGGGCCCAGGCCACTTCTCCCTATATAGTAACTGTTTCCAGTTACACAGCACCTCTCAGTCCCCTCCCTGCTCCTCTTTTCATTCTCCTAACATCTCAATCCTTCTCTTGGTCTATCAGCTCCTCTTTCCCTAGTGCAAGCTTCATCTCCTATGTACGCTTAACTACTCGTCTTCTCCATGTACACTCCCCACAGCAGTTGTAAGGCAGCACAAGCACATGGATCAGGTTACTTGGACAGTGCTACTGCCCACTTCTGCCATGAGACCTGGCTGAGACCTGCAACTCCATCAGGTAGCCTGGCTGTACCCTCCTGTTGTGTACAAAGTCTACATTCACAAGCTGGCCAAAACGAGTATCCACAAGATCAACATACACATCACTGATAGGACTTGCAATGCCAGAGCATTTCTAGAACAAAGAATATTCCTCGAGAGTAATCTGAGTATGTGCTGGGTGTGTTTTTTCAAAAGTTCAAACTTGGCAAAGCAGATGACTATTTTTGTGGAACAGAAAAACACACGACTGGCATAAAGGCCATTCCTTATCAAAGTCCTAATCCCTGTTCCAAAAGTAACAGGGCAATGAGTGCTCTTGAAGAAAAGGTCAGGAGTACTATTTTTAAACACTACGGAACTTAAAACTTCCTTCTCAAATGTTTTTGACGGGACTGTTTCCAAACTATTTACATTGGTTAAACTTCATTTTCTACATAATGCACATACATAATATATTTCTCAAAACACAACCAAGGTAAAGCCTAATTGATAGATTTATGTATTTAATGTCTTAACAGTTAAAAACTATAATGTAGCTTCACATTTTACCTTCTACACAAATAAATTTGTTTCTCCATTCAATACCATCAGGTCTTGGAATAGCTTTGGCTTCACGAACTGAAATCATTTGATGGCTCCAACTAGAAAAAAACAATTTGCAAACATTTTTAACTTGATTCCAAATTGATAGTATCAGTTTACATTTAAAAAAATTGTTAAATTGCTATGTCACAATCCTGGTTAATGCTGTACTTTATAATATTGAAAAATTTACTTTAACAGTCTAATCTTCACAATTCAGTATATAAGAATATGGAATCATGTAGGAAACAAGAAAATTTTTCCACAAACAGAAGTTTAATTACAAAAGCGTCTCCAAAATAGAGCAGCATGGGTATTCATGAGTAAGATATATTCAGAACAGAATAACTTTTTCAGCTAACAATGTCAAACTGAATATTGACACCTACATTTATTTCTAAGTTCAAAAGAAATTATAGACTCAAAACTTTTAGAATTTGCTATGGGGAGAAAAGAAAGGCAAAGAATAAGTGCAGATGAAGTCACATACTGCATTCCTTAAAAAAATACTCAGTAGTATAAAGATACATAGAGACAGCTTGCTTACAGGTTAGCATTCCTGGTGCAAGGAACCTATCATTAGAAAGCACCAACACTTTGTCTATACTGAATTTTATATCTACAAGTGCAACAACTTCCTACCATTATCTGTGCATAACTTTATGGTAACAAAACAATAGGAAATTATCATACTGAAACAGGAACAGCAGGCAATCTACAGGGCAATATTTATCATGTGCCAACATCTTTATGATGCTTGGCACAACAACACGCCAAACCTAATGGAAGTCAAAACAACCAGTTTCAGTTTTATGTTCTTATCTACCCAGCCAGTTTTCAGCTGCTCTTAAATAAACAGAGCAGCTCGTGCCCAGTGCCATCATCAGGCACATGCAGGGCAACTAGGGGATTGGGCCCAGGCAGCATGGGTTTGTGAAAGGCAGTTCCTGCTCAACCAACCAGATCTCTTGCTATGACAGGGTGACCTGTTTAGCAGACAAGGGAAGGTCTGTGGTAGCTGTCTATCTAGACTTCAGTAAAGCCTTTCACATTGTTTCCCACAGTGTTCTCGAGAAACCAGCTGCTCATGGCTTGTATAGATGCACTGTTCACTGGGTTAAAAAGGAGCTGGATGGATGGGCTCAGAGAGGAGTTACCTCCAGCTGGCAGCCAGTCACAAGGTAGTGTTCCCCAGGACTCAGTACTGGGGCATGATCTGGATGAGGGGATCGAGTGTACCTTTACACAGTTCACAGGTGACACCAAGCTGGGAAGGAATGTTGATTTGCTGGAGGGCAAGAAGGCTCTGCAGAGGGATCTGGACAAGCTGGATAGACCAACAATGGGACAAGGCACACAGTATAAAGCAAAGTGCCCCTTAGGTCACAATAACCCCAAGCAGCACCACAGACTGGGAGGCGTGACTGGAAAGCTGCCCAGATTAAAAAGGACCTGGGAGTGCTGGTTGACAGTGGCTGAACATGAGCCAGCAGTGTGCCCAGGTGGCTAAGAAAGTCAATGGCATTGTGGCTTGTATCAGAAATAATGTGGCCAGCAGAACCAGGGCAGTGATTGTCCCTCTGTACTCAGCACTAGCGAGGTTGCAGCTTAAGTTCTGTGATCAGTTTTGAGCTCCTCACTACAGGAAAGACATTGAGGTGCTGAGGTGTGTGCAAACAAGGTCAATGGAGCTGGTGAAGGGTCGAGACAACACATCCTATGAAAAGCAGCTGATGGAAATGTGGTTTTTTTTTTTTTATTCTGGAGAAAAGAAGGCTTGGGGGACCTCACTGCTGTCTACAACTACCTGGAAGAAGATTGCAGTTGGCTGGGAGTTGGTCTCTTCTGCCACGTTCCAAAGAAAAGAGGAAATGGCCTTAAATAGCATGGGAAATGGCGGAGGGAGGCATCAAATTAGGTATTAGAAAAAATAAATTTCACTGAAAGAGTGGTCAGGCATTGGAATGTGTTGTCCAGGGAAGCAGTGGAGTCACTGTCTCTGGAAGTATTCAAGAGGTGTCTTGATGAGGCACTTGGGAGTACAGTTTAAGGGTGTTTATAGTGATGCCAGGTTGGCAGTTGGACTGATCTTGGAAGTCTCTTCCAACCTTGAAGATTCTGTAAAGCAGGGAACTACTCTATCAACAAAATGCCTGGATCACCAACAATGTATCACCATATATCCTGACTAAATGGGGCTTAGAAATAGGTGGTTAATGTGCTGCCAGCTGTACTGGTGTTATATACACCTGACGTGATCTCCTGACTGAATCAATCTTTTGACATAATGCAAAGACAGAGGAGCTGTGCTGGGTATATCAACCAGTTGCAGTAAATCTGTAAATATCAACTGGAAATTAAAATATCATCTATAATTCATTAGTTTAATCATTTGGAAGAACTCCTTGCTCCCTAGGCCACAGATCAGCTGCTGTAACTCCATTAAGTCACTGCTGCTAAGACAGCTAAAAATCTATGACTGTAATTCCACAAATTATCTTGGATACAGCTCATAACCACTTATGAAAGTCAGTTGTTTGAATAACTGTACTTACACAGAACATGTGCATTATTCTTTTATTTAAAAATATGAATAGGGCTTATTTCCAAAAAGCGCAGGATGTAGCACATGAAGTAGGTTTAGGATACCTCAGTGTGTATATTTAGATTTCTCCTGATATATTCTTTAGAAAATTAGTACAGATGATGACGATTCCTTGCACTCAATGCAAACTAAACCTTTCATTCTAACCCATCACCCTTCCTCTCCTTAATTCCCATAGTAGACTACTTTTGCAAGAATTACAGATATTGTGAAGCATCAAATACTTTCCTATCATGTCTTTTAATAAATGAACATCAACAGACTTAATTCATATGAACTGCTCAAAAAAGAACAAACATGAACATATATAAAGAAGGAAAACAAACAAAACCCAAACAAAACCAAAAACCAAACAAACAAAACCCCCAAACCAAACCAAAAAAGAAAACCAAAACCAAACAAAAACCATCCAAACAAAAAGAAACAACAACATTAATAAATAAATTAAAAACCAAAACACCAAAAAACCCTCAAGTTTAAACCGCAGCCTGAGGACATTGGTTGTGAGCAGATGACTGTTCAACTCATCTGCTTTTTCTAAAAGCTAAAAAAAAAAAAAAGCCATGAAACAAAGTATTTGATCTGCATTTAGTTTAAGCAGGCAGTACTGTTTAACTTGAAAGAGTAATTCTGCTCTTGAATTCTCTTTTTTCTAGGTTATACTCAATTCCTCAGCAAAAAATAAATCCATTTATGATACACTGGTTAAGCAAAAAAGCAACAAAAAGTGCCATTTTAAACTTGAAAATAACTGTTTTATCTGATAGTGTCACTAAACCTGTCTTGGTACTGAAATCATACTGAATTAGAAGTTAATTACCAACAGCAAATTATTTGTGTATCAGTTTTAACCATTATACTTGCATACAAGAACTTCACTGTTAGCAACACAAAGCAAACATTCTCCACATACAGTTTTTCAATCCATAAGTTAAAAATGGTTATTTAAACAGCTATTTCAATTATCAGTTATTTTTGTTGTCACTGCCTTCATTAGATACATGATCTTCACTGGGAAGACAAGTATTTGAAAGAAAGATTAGGCAATTCTAGGTGTGTGTATAATACAAATAAAATAAAATAGAAAGCTTATCTTTTCCAGAGCAAACTTACAAATCAAAGCCACTTGTATAAACACACAAATTGCAAGCATATATAATTCAATGATATTAAAAATGATCCTTTTATTACTTGACCAATTCTACTGTGAAAAGAGTTGCCAGCACCTGCTCACTCTAATTTTATATTTTGTCATTAAAATGTAATCAATCTTTTTTCATGTCAAATACAACTTAATGAATGACCTAAAACAACTGCTACATAACTTGCAACAATAAATTTAAGAGAAGTAGTCATAAAGGACAATCTCTAGGTTCCCTAGCAGCATATTCAGGGAAACAAGGCCTTACTTCAAGGTCTCACTTTGGAAAGAGACAGCCAAGTGACAACCTGCTGCCTTCACTCATAGCTGCAGAAATGAAATCAGACACCTGCTTTGAAGGGACTGGTAAACATGGACCAGTTTACAAATACGTTCTTTGGACAACATCTAAATGCATTTTTCACTTATCACATTCACTGCATAATCAGCAGACCTTTGACAATTTTAAATACTTAGAGTTAAAATGGAGTCATAAGCATGCTTTTAGCCAGTTTTATCATAAGAAACATTATGCAGACTTGAGCTCTTATGGCAAGATAATTATACAACCACAAAGGCAAAACAAGCTCTGTAGTGTGTTAGTCCAATATATGTATCAATTTCCAAATCACATTTATTCAGGGATAGGGATGAAGGAGCGTAAAAGTTACTTCTTACGGACACATTGAAAGCCCCAAAGGAGAACTGTAGAAAGGGCATGGTATAAATATGTGGCAATAAGCAGTTTTCTGAAACATCTTTCAGTCTAAATAAATCAAACAGGTGAAAAGGATAAGGGAAAAAAACACAGCACAAGGAGATGAACTTATTCATGGCTGCACACCATGCAAGGTGCCTTTGTTTCTTCCTTTGCCATACTCTTTGGGCCCATCCTGCCTTTAAATATTATGCACTACCTAAAGTAAAATAAACCACAGATTTTAAATGAAATACCTGATGGTCTTTGCTAGAGTGAGAGACAAGTTTAAAACAATACATCCCCATCTTCTCCTACACTCCTGAACAACACTTTTAAAATAAATGAGTAGTTAAGCATTCTAGGCAGGTCACTTCAATGACTCATTCTGTTCAAAATTATGATCTTCACACATGATCTGATCATTCTTGATTGCATCCTATTCATTAAGCAAAACAGTTCCTGTGTATCAAACCTGGTAGTGCATTTTACTCCTAAAAAAGACAGAAACTTACAACAATCACTTTTATATTATTAACTGAAATAGCAGTCTCTTTATTAATCTTTTCATCAAACACATTACAGTACAATAGTGAAAGTTCACTGGCTAGGTCATTGAAATATAGCCCAGTTTAACAGTTGCAGTATCTGAAATATATCTCAACATTTCAGTGCATAAAAACATTAATAAATGTTTCACAGGAAAAGCAAACCCTTTAAAAATTACTAACCACACCAATGAAAATACTCAACACATTCTGGAGTAAGATATTAGTTCTTCCATGAAAGGCAGAACTAAGAGAGCACTGTGTTGTATTTACAAGCTGAATGACTCAGCAGTGCCCTGGCAGCCAGGAGGACCAACAGTGTCTGGGGGGCATCAGGCAAAGCATCACCAGCCAGTCGAGGGAGAGGATTGTCCTGCTCTGCTCTGCACTGAGGCGGCCTCACCTTGAATATTGTGTGCAGTTTTGGGCACCACAATATACGAAAGATAGTAAGCCATCAAGAAGTGTCCAAAAGAGGGCCATGAGGATGGTGAAGGGTCTGGAGGGGAAGTCCTATGAGGAGTGGCTCTGGTCACTTGGTCTGTTCAGTCTGGAGGGGCAGCGGATGGGCAGGTACTGATCTCTTGACTCTCACAACCACTGACAGGACTTCAGGTAATGGTGTAAAGCTGAGTCAGTAGAGGTTTAGTTTAGATATGAGGAAACTCAGCATATTCTGTGATTCTACCTATTTAACTCTCCTCATTCTGACTAGTACTGTTGTTTCCAACAGCAACTTCAAAGCAAAGGTAACACATTTGTGCCTAGCATGACACTGTTCTTTGGTTCTCACTGGCCTGCTCTCTCACACAAAAAAAACTTTTAAGACATGATCATGTTCCTCCATATGGGCACTAATTTGTCTTCTCCAGGCAATTACCATGTTTTAAGAAACTATATGGAAATTTACTACCTTCAAGACATGAAACCTATTCCTTTCAAACATTATTTATAGTTGTCAGGGATACACAGATGGTCAATTAAACAGTACATCTGACTAAGTTTTATTTCTGTAGCAGAAAAAAAACATAGGCTGCTGCATTAAGTGCATCATTTCCTCAAATAATTTCTCAGCTATGTAGCATTTTCAACACAGGACTTCTAATGGCTATTTTTTACAGGGTTTTTTTGGTAGGTTTTTTGTTTGTTTGTTTGAACAGAATATCATGAATGAAATGTTTAAATACTTAACAGATACTGGACCCTGGAAAAAACAGCCACATCATTGTTTTTTCAGTTGTTTTTAAAAAACATTTTCTTCCTTTGACATCAGCAACTATCCTGTCTTCAATGTTACTTTTTCAAGGCTTGTTTTAACCAGAATTTAACCTGTGTGATTTAATTTAGGTAACATTTTTTCCTGATTTATGAACATCACAAAAAAATAATATTTAGGGATTACCATCACTTCAAGTACTGATATTGCAGAAGTCCTCATATATCTTAACATATATCTGTCTAATAGCACACAAAAACAAAGTCTGTCTGGACCAGCCACCAACTAGGTAGAAATCTGGTCCTGACTATGTTTACAAGCACTAAAACCAGAAAAGCAAATTAGGCATTTTTCCTGCATTTAGACAAGATCATCTCTACTACTTTGCCCAGGCAAACCAGAAAATTGTTCCTTATTGGAAAATATATTTACTTTCGTATATGAGAAGATTAACAACTTGTTGTTCAGATAAGTAGCAAAGGATTCATCTAGTGCTCAACATAAATCAGGAACCTGAAGAAACCCTTCAGCAGTGTCTTCTCATTTGCCTCATTACCAAACATCACCTTGCCAGCTGAAAAGACAGGTACTCAGGAGAAACATTATATTATAGTGTAATATAACAAACCCTAGCAATTTGTAAAGGACAAAGCTCTCTAGTGTTCAGCAGCTATTTTGCAGGACAGAATGCCTGGCTAAGCAGAAGATGTCAGATACTTTATCAGCATTCCTGTTGTCCTTTAGCCTTTTCGCCCCTTTCCTCTCTGTCAATTCCCATTCCTTCATTACTGCAATTCCTTCTCTTCAAGCATTAGAAAGCATTGCTATATTGAACAGAAGGAATTAAAGTTCTGTGTATTCCAAACCACAAAGACGAGCTTATTACTTACTCAAATTCTGTGGCATAATATTTGAAGAAGCCTATTAGCAAATCTCCAAGGCTTGATCCATTTTTCGAGATGTAAGGAGGAATGGTACATGGAGCTTGATGAACAAGATGCAACTGCATAGTAGGATCAAAACATTCCTGTCAAAAAAAAAATCAGAGTGTATATATATACACATAGAAAGTCTTAAAAAAGACACACTTATTTTTCCCAATAAGAAAGCTGCCTACCATTGGCTTATTAGAAGTTCAAGGACATTTGCAAGAACAAATATTTCTCTTCTCCTTCTCTCTTGAATACTAGTTACTCTCCCTGAACTCAGGTAGAATCATCTTGCACAGGAGTGTGTGACCACCCCCTGACTTCTGTTTACTTAAGAACTTTAACATGGGAGGATCTTTGAACTGCACTGAGCTGGCTGCAGTTGAACTGAGATAAGGTAGGTAAAACTAATGCACCCATCGCCAATTTCGAATACCTATGGTACAGAAACAATCCCAAAGGAAGGCCTGACTTTTCTCCCACAGCATAGAGTTCAAATTATGTGAATCCCATTGGCAATAAAATGAATCTGCATCCTCTCACATATTAAGTTCAAAGACTGCAGTCACACTTCCTCTAGCCAAGCTATCTGAATGAATAAAAAAAAACCCAACGGTGAAGTTATACAAAACACCTGAATACACAGAATGCAGCATTTTAGCTGAAGTATGATTTTTTTCAGAGGGAAGGGGGTGGCTGTGATGGGGGTAAGAAAAGGTCAGATTTGCTGTGAAAAGAAATCACTATTGCCAGCTTAAAAAGAAATCTATACAAGGCTAAATTAGCATGGGTTTAGATCTGCTCTACTGTTTCAGTGTCCACTGCATCCTTTAAGTTCTCATGATAAACTGGAGTACATGGAGGAAAACATATCTTCCCTTATTAGAGAAACAATTTTTATAACCTGGTAATACCAGGTTTTAACACCACTTTACAACAATGTTGTGTGTTTTACTGAAAATTAACCCAAGATACAAAAGAGAAAGCTTTACATTCAAATAAAGGAACATATTTATGTAAATTTAGAGACCTATTCACTCATTACTATATCTCCCCTCTCCTCCCATTCATTTGTTATTTTAAAGAGTAGTATCAGCCATGAGTCAAACTTTATAGTACTAGAACAGCACTAGAAGCACTACACACTGTAATGCTATTTCCATGTCCACAGCTGGCAGCTCTTCCTCTGAGAAAAGCACAGTTAGTGATCAGAACCAGTAGGACTGAAAAGTCTAGGACTTCTGTCCTCTTCTGCCAATTCTAGCAAAACTTCCTGGAACCTCGTGCAGTATCTTCTGGGAAAAAAAAAACTATTCTTCTAGTAATGAAAAAATTTCAAGTGTTGACCTCACATGATATAACTTTACCTAGTTAGCAGAGCTCAGAATTTAACATCTTATAATTCATCATAAGACACCAAAACAATGGAGACAGACAGACATAAAAAGCAGATAAGCAGTGCACAAAGATGTACAAAGAGAACAGCCATTCCTATGTCATACAATATACACAGTTTTAACCCTAAAGTTAATCAGAAAGGTAGTAGAGTGAAAATTACTCCTTGCCCCTTCCCACAGAAAGCTATAGAAGAGTCACAACAGTTGAATTCAGAATTGGTAGTATACCAACTCAAAAAGAACATAAGAGGGAGGAGGTAAAAGGAAGAACAAGGGATGCTCATCTCCAAACAATATAAAACAGAAATGCAATGAAACAATTACAACAAATGTCTACTAAAACCAGTAAGTAAATGTTTGGAGGCAGCAGACATCTTTGAAAATGAGAACAAGATTAACTTTTTAAGCGTTGAATATTTAAATGCCTGAGAACTTCTCAATTGCAGGAAAATTCTGCCAGCACAGTGAGGCTGGCATCCTGAGCAGCTAAAAAGTTTGCGATAAGATTTCAGACAAATCAAAGTTTTCCTCACTCAAAAAGGCATTTGCCTTCAAAAAAACCATGTGCATTATACTATATAAGTACCCTTGTAAAAACGCAGGTTACACTCTATAGCAGCTAATCATTAAAAAACCCAACCACCTAGTGCTATAAATAATTCCCATTTCCATTTGGTTTAGTGGTTATATCTCTACAAAAATTGTTCTTAAAAAAGCAACTAAGTATTGCAAAAGAGAAGGTATGACTGAAATTACTTTTCTGGAAGAAAATAAGATCTTTTAGCACTAACTAAAGCGAAGTATTAATCACATTCCTGTGATACTGTTAGTAAAATTATTTTTTAAGCTCTGTCAGTTGCTGATCACCAGGCAAAAAACAGTGTTTCATCTTTCTGAAATACAGAAATTTTTTTATGGAAGAAGTAGCTATTACCATATTAGAAAGTTTTACATGTAAAACCAAATTAGTTATTACTTAAAATTCAGTATATGCAAGATGTAATGAAACCATTACACCAACATTCAATATATCAATAATCAACAATGTAATTTGTTTAATATAATTTCTTAACAAAGCAATAACTCAGTATCCAATGAACAAGAGGTCAGACCAGCCACAGGATACAAAGACTCATTTTTCTGCTTTGCCACAGACAACCCATGAAAACTCACTAGCCTCAACTCCCCTCCATTCACCTGGAGTAAAACAGGGATAACAGTATCTTCATTCCTGCTAGAGGGACTCAGGGAATAACTAGATAAACATAACAAGGTAGATTCTGCACATAAAGGATGTTGGCTAAAAAAAACCAGATTTACAAAGCATCATTCAAATTAGCTTAGTTTCAAGTAGGTAATCCCTGCAAGTTTTCCCTTCTTAACTTGCACTAAAAGGCAAAAGATCCAACTTCTATTAAAATTAGTCCCTAATTCAGACAAATTCAACTGTGTCTTTGCCTCAAGCCACCTTAAGAGATGGAAAGGAAATCCAATATACTTTAGAAAAAGGGACTCCACAGTCCTTTTCCTTTTTTTGCTAGATCTCTAATTTTTACCTTGGTTGGTTCATTTCTCAAGAAACACCAGTATTCAGCAACATGTTTCATGTTTAAGCTACATAATGTTTACAAGTACGCTCACTCCACCTTACACACAGGAAAGGAAGACAAGCATACATAAAAAAATCCCCTATATTTGAGTATCTTGATGCAAAGCAAGTTTAACTCTGAATGTACAAGACTCTTCGTTCAAAAAAGTTTACCGTTGTAGCATCAGCATTGTGTCTTGCCATTTTTTATATTCACACACATAAAATACCCTTCACCAGTCTTACAAATTAATATTTAGGTCATGTTTTTACTTTTTAAAAGTGCAACTCAACACGTGAAGCAAATTGTGTCTGCCCAAGGACTGACTTCTGCATTGAGCACAATCCCACCTTCTGCTCCACCGTTTTGACATGACATGAAGATGAGGCAGCAGATACAAAAATGTGCTTGTGCAAAGTCCACAAAGTTCACTAGGCAGAGCACTCATGGAGACCCACTTCCTTTTTGACTTAAGGTAATACACTTGAGGCTGCTTGAACACTGGAGGCTCAGGCACAGGTTTCCTTCTGACTGCCAGTGGCAGCAATGCGCACTAGCTGCAATCGCCTGAGCCATTACAGGCTCTCTAGAGCTCATCTGTAAAGTCCTGACTTGGAGGCAAGTTCTACATAGACTTCAGAAGTGATCAGAACATTTTGTGGGCTACTACCATCTACCTTATCTGGACAGTGGGGGCAGGAAGCCCCAGAATACAACCCCACATCTGATGTGGTCCAATACCCACTTTAAACCAGAGGTTGCAAAACACGTCAGCTTGGTGCCAGCTGGAGACTCACCCATGGCAACAGAATGCACCAGTGGGCAAACCTGGTAGCTTTCCAGGACTTCTCACCTATTCACATCTGCAGTAGGGATATACTGAGATACAGAATCTGCCTTTTGTTTCCTCCTCAATGAAAGCATGTCTCTCTTATATGGTACCAACAATTTAAAACAGAGCACAAAAGTATTTTCAGGCTGTAGATTCAATTTTGAAAAACTGGAGGCAGACGTATATAGGGGAGATGTAGTATTTATGTGTAGCATTAGCATAGAGACAGAGCTTTGACCAGCTACAACCACAAGAAAAACATATGGTTTCTTTCGATACTGACATTTGCCTATGCTTTGAAATTATTACTGCAAAGTACAACACCAAATTTGTGTTGCTGTATTTTTCATATTAAATTTCTTCGAAATATCAGTATTCAGAAACTTTAACTTTCAATTTTTAAACACTTAACTATAATTATATTCCTAATGGAAACAGTAGACCAAAAATAAATTTGCAAATTTGGGTTTATAGTAAACAAGTATAAAATATTCTTTTAATTCTGTTAGCAATCCTGAAATACTTGGTCCATTCTCCAAAGGTAATATAACTGACAAGAACAAAAAAACAAAAACAAAAAAATCTACATCAGAACAGGGTAAAAATCCAATTCTTCCAGTTTTGTTCTCAAAACACAGGTAACTGCAGGTGATTTACCATTTTGACATAACACAAGATAAAACCTTGAATTTAGTAAAAATTTTTCAGATTTTTCAGGTTTTGGTATTGTACACTTTTGCTTTAATAAGGCATTAATATTTGTATAGTACTCTGAAGGCCTTTACACAGTTCAAACACTACAAATATAAATTTATTTTGTAAATGTAAATAATAATTTTGCATTATAATTATAGAGGAATAAAAATTTACTAATTCTTAACAGTTTTATTTAAACAACATGCTACACAAAACTTAGAACACTACAGCATATGATCTTTAGGAAAACATAATTAACAAATTTAGCAATTCAAACCCTATCAGATAAAGCTAAGTGTACAAGAAATGAAAGACAACTTCAAATGCTTTTCAGCCCTCACAGTGAAGAAATTAGAAGATATATAGTGCCATAAAAAAAACCAGAGGAAAAGATAAAGACCACAAAAATGTAGCACAGGTATGCCTTAGCAGATTCACAATACAGAAATAAAACTGTAGCGTATTATCACTCAATGCTTTCTTCTGCATCTTGATTACCCTAATTACCCAAAATGGCTGACACCACAGTATTTTCTCCCTGATGTACAGTGTCAGTAAATATTCCCATTTCAGCATTATAGGAATTATATGCAAAAGATAGAACGGCTTTCTGATACTACCTCAGCACAACTGTCAGCAACAGATTACAGAAACGTAGGGGGACAGGGACACCAAACTATGTGAACTATGAATTAAAAAAAAAAAATTAAAAAGTGACACACGAGAGGAAAAGTAAGGAGGAAGGAACTGAGGAATTTCTGTAAATAAGTTATAGCATTGAACTATTCATCAATAGAGCTGAGAAATATTTAGGAGGGTGGATCTTACTTCTAGATCATCTTCCTTAGACTAAATCTCATTACTAGCAGTCCTAATTCTGGAGGGATCAAAGCATGCTAATTCACGGAGTTCACTGGAAGTGAACAGAGTACGATCTGGATACAATAGCAAAGTCCCAAAAAGGTGTTTTCTTGAAGTCAAATTTTGTGATGTCACAAAAGTTTGCATAGTAGATGTTTATCACTCACTCTGCACACAGAAATATCAGGCAACTCAACAGCTGTGGGAGGGTATGGAATTCTGTAACACCACAGTTGGCTGAAAAAAACACTACTTAATATATTAAAAATAGGAATCAGAAAGTTACAACTGGCACAGGGATATTTTCAGGCCAGCATAAAGGGAATTAGGTCAGCGGTTTTCATTAGCACTTGTTTCTAACTGTATGTGAAATATTCTCATACATAACAGAATTTTCCTTACAGAAATTAGCAAATAACCTCTTTCACACTTATGTTTAGCAGATCAATGACCAGATTTATAGACTGTGCTCAACTCAATCCATTATAAAGTTAAGAATTGATACATTTAGATAAGCAGGGTCATACACATACATTATGTAGTAAAACCATAAGAAACACTTACTGGGTAATTTTTCTGGAGGGATGGAAGGATGGGTTCAGGTAGGGCTATAAAAAAGAAAAGTTTAAAGTTACTGTGATTCATGTAATTCACAGGAAGCATTATCATATCAACTACACCACAGGGTTAGGTTGAAATTTTATCTTAAAAACATCTATCAAGAACTTCACTTTCAGGCATTTTTTAAAATAGAAGTTATTCAGCAGACATTTCTATTAGTGTATTTCCCACTATATAGTACTATAAGAAGTTCATTCAGCTAAAGGAGGCTGTTATTAAGATATTACTATATGTAGAAGGCATGAAAAATTCTACAGTAGCTCAAATTTATATTAATTCATGGCTATAAGAAAATCACCTAGATTCCCTAAAGGAAAAATTAGAGAGCCTTTTTTCCCCCCCTACTTCTAATACAATTCCATCACAGCATAAGTCTACAGATACTGCAAATGCATGTGTTTTTCAGCTGCAAAATATTACATACCGAACCTCCAAAAAGTCACCTAAAGGAAAAATGTCGAACACACTAGGTATTGCTAGCAAAATCTCCACAAAATACATAAATACAGTCTAATATTGTTAGGTGGTCTACCAAATGTTATAATGATCACGCAGTCATTAACGATACAAACCCAAAATGAATTAAATGTTTGTCATTTTCACGAAAATCATGGATTGGGAGAGCATCACTTGCACAACATAAAAAATAAAGAGAAAACTTATCACCCAGGTTAGATGACAGACCAAAATCCAAAAATACAGACAATGCCGCTCAAGCCTTAGAGCAGCTACCAAATTGCTAGAGCACTCCTCAGACTAAAGCTTTAACATCATCTCTTTAGCATGTTTTTTTTAAACAACCGGTCTACATTGTTCATTAGGGAGAATAATAATTAAATTCAGTACACAGGACTTGGGACTTAGTTCACACTTCAACAGGGTCTCATAGGGGATGAGATGTTACAGAATCCTTTTTCCACAGGGACTAAAAATCAGAACAGCAGAATTCTCAGAATATGCTTGGAATATCTTCATAGAGTATAATATACTACCTACCAGGTATGCTAAGACAATGATCACAGCTTCTTTAATTATATTCTTATTTTATTTGCAGGTTTTTAGAAATATGCAAGAGCTCATAGTTCTGCAATATCTTGGATAATTTCCAGGCAACAAAATCTAAGCAATACAAGCAATCAAGATATTGTATATGAGCCTGCATGGTTTATTAAGAGGACAGACTTTAGGGGAAAAGTTACCACTTATCACTAACATATAAGTTCCATTTTCTTACTGTGTAAGTTAGTTAGACCTGTTACCTGGCAGAAAGTTAATGTACAAGATACTGAGGTATCTATAAAATAAAATGAAGCCACACTAAACTTGTGTATGGGGACATCCACAGGAGTATAAGAACATGGAAATTAAGTAAGTAATACAGGACAGGAATTTGCCTAGTGAAGACAGGGTCACCATTTATTGCAAATGAAAGCCTTTGGTTTGTTCCCTCTCCAGTAACATGAACAAAAACACTATTAGAAGTTTGAGGATACAGGCTACTTTCAAGAGAATTGCATGCATGTAGCAGGAAAAAAAGACCCTTTAAAATCTTCATGAATAAAACACCAGAACCTAAACAGATGGTGCTAGATACATGTACAGACCCACATCTCAGGCAGGGTTTTTTTTTGCAGAAAAGGCTGATGAAGCACAGGTAAAAGGCTCCTCTTTGTAGACTTCTGATCCTCCCCAGACAGCTGACTGATCACAGTTTTGCATGAAAAGGATTACCTGAACCTTTTTTTCCCTTCTCTAGGGAGTTATGCCAGCTGCCACGCATGATTAAAGCTACTGTCCTCATGCATTTTTGTTAACTAGTGCTTGAGTTTATTTTATAGTTACATAGTGTTTTGCAGCTACATTTATTTAATTTTTTTAAAACCTTTTAAAGCTGGTAACCGTGTTTCCAGAGAAGAGGTCCACTTGTTAAAGACAAATGCAGTACTAAGGAAATAGAGTAAATGCACTTTACTTTCAAATCTTTCTGTGTGGAAGATGATTACTGTTTGATTTTATTAAACAGGAAAACTACAAAATATGAACTTAAAAGAGGCAGTTTCGACATGGAAAAAAATACTTACTCTGTAAATAGTGCAAAACCATCAGCACAAGACTGTAGCTGCTTAAAGTACCACGACTGGCATCATTTATCTCATGAAAACTTGCCCACTTCTTAATAACCAGTACTAATGGACGAACTCGATTCTCAACTGCAAGTAAAATAAGTACATCTCAAAAAAAAGTACATCTAACTACACAGCAATTAATCAACATTTGTTCCTACTTGATCAACATACTTCTTGTATACTAAGGTTACCTTTGCAAGTATTTTATAGAATTTACTTAGTTATTCTACAACTGCTAACCATCCTATAAAAATCAGAACCAAATAGTTGCATTTAAAAACAGTCTTTTGAGTAATAAGATCCACAGAAACATTATAAATGGGTATGTCAGGAAATCTGCATGCAAGACAAAACTGGATACATCACTCAATACAGTAGTGTCAGATTTGACTTCAAAGCTGTCTCCAGTTCCTTGTACTAATTTTCCCTGAATTAATTTGCTGCCAGGACAGACCCCAAGTTATTTTTTATTGAAGGGAGGGAAAAGAATTCTCATTGTTGGAGGACACAGATTTGGGCTTAGTATAAACACTGAAGCAGTATTTTGGATTTTCCAAGAAAAGACTCTAACAGCATACAGACACAATGAGCTATCAGCCACACAGCCTGTCAGTGGCTGTAAGGAAATATCACTAGATAACCATTAGTACAATGACCTTGTTATTCCCAGAATACTTGAAGCAGCCATAGTAGTAGATACGTGGACCTTAATATGAAGAATCTTTGTTATCTTCTGAATACTGTAATATTCAATTACAAACATACCTAGCTGATATATTTTCTCATATATTTAGAGTAAGTAACAAGAACTTAGAGTTAACTAATGCAGCTAAATAGGTAATGATATATATAGTAACATATTAAACTGAATGCCAAAATAAAAATTCAAAAAGAAAAATTTATAGAAATAAGAAAATACAATAAAAACTTACTGAATGCATAGGTTCTCAGAAGGAATGTATTTCTTATCCCTACAACATTGTTTACGTTCAAGTCAAACTCCACATAGCTGTTGGGAAGAAGAAAAAAAAATCAAGCATCATGGTATTCAGTTTCTGAATGTTTATTACCTACTTAGTGACAGATATGCAGAATTGTAATTTTAATATAAAATCCTAGAAACCTTCAACAGAGTTTTAAATGCTGTCATTTCTACAGTTTTGTTTATAGTACCTGAATTGCTTACAGACTGGAATTCCATTGTTACAAAAATATAATTGTTGTTTTACACAAAGAATACATGTAGATCTAAATTTAGACTCTTCCTCCCAACTAGATTTGAACTACGTGATATAATATGAATTAAGAAGAGTTTGAAAGGTAAGAGTCTAATGATGGTGAGAGATAATCAGCACTTTGAAACAAAAACCAGTTATAGTTAACGTTGCATGTTTTGCAATAAAAAACTTTTGATAACTTCGATTCTCTTAAGAGAAAATAAGAACAAGCCAAACAAGCACTAACAAGCTTTACTTACAGCACATCCCATCCCCGAATTTGAATTTCATACTGCATATGGAGCTTAACTACTCACAAGACTCAAGAAACTACATTAAACTCAAGCCATAGCAACACTAATTTGCAACACAAAGAGCCTACTGTTGACAAAGAAGTAGTTATCTGCTATGTACAGCTATTTCTATTTTATATATCTATGTATCAGTCACTATTTGTTTGCCCAAATATTCATTCAGTTTTTCTTACATGAGGGGAACATGGACATGAAATTCATTAAACTGGGTAAAACACATTACTTTGATGCTGATGAGGGTTTTTTTCACCCTTACCTACATGAAAACATTATCTGCATAAAAATATTAATTTTAAACATGAATTAACATCAAGCATGACTTTTTACATGTTTTAAGAATATAGTATATATCAGTACAGGAAATAAACAAGCTTGAACTACCACTTGACAGCTGCAAATTTAAGCAGTATGTATGGGGCATTGGTAACACATCAGAATGTGCATCTCCAGATACAGAGATACCACCCACTGAATTTTACCATCCTTTCCCAGCAGCTGGGCATCAAGAAAACTGGTTTTCAGAGGAAACTTGTTATGTTTAGTTTCCAGTTTTGGTAAAAAAAAGACTAGTGCCCTGGGTACAGAATATCCAATGCATTTCTCAAGACCTCTGTGAAAAAATGAATGACTGTGGGTGTATGTGTATGTATGAGCCTACAAAAAACAGAAGCCGATAAGTGATTGGAAAGAGACAGATATTTAAATAAAATGACAACACATGGATGGAGAAGACAGGTTATATAAGAGAAAGATAACTGTAAAGAGAGAAATTAAACAAAACCAAACACCAAAAAAAAGAAAAACAAAACAAAACAAAAAACAACAACAAAAAAACCAACCCAAAGTCATGCCACTCCCTGCTGCTCCTCTCTTCGAAAAAAGCAACAAGGGAAACCAGATGGCAAACAGCATTGGTTTTTACTCTGCAAAAATATAACGTGCAGCTTCCATCGTAAGAAGATTATATTTTGCTTTAGTAGAAAAAAAGAGTTCTTTAAATCATGTCTGTAAGGCATATAATTATCATTACTTACTATTTTTTGAAAGTGACTGTAGTACGGATTATAAATGCCTTCAATCTTCACATACAATCACCTCCATATTTAAGGTTTCTTTTTAAAGTTTATTTTCTGATTTTAAAGTGGAAAAAAATTCTTGCTATAATCCCATAACTTACACAGCATTTGCAAAAAGATTTTACTATTTCATGTATTATGGGAAAGACTAGCATTGCTGTATGTAGCTAAGCCACAGAGCCCAGATTTTAGCTTGACAAGTATAATACTTTCAGAAAGCATGGGAGAAATAACCTTCTGTACTGTTAGGGAAGAAAGTTACTAGAAAAAAAAATATTCAAATTTTTATAAGGTAGACAACTACACAAGAGTAAATATGGGACTAGGTGTAAATGAAGAAAAATAGCATAAAGTGAGAATCCCTACAAGTGTTATATAATCTTAGATGAAAGAAAAGTTTAAATGGACAATATAGATTAGTTCAAATTGTAAACACGACCAGACTTAGTTTTACCATGGCAAGGTTCCTGCTCTGATAAAGGCATATGGTGATTAAAAAAAGTGATACTCTTTTAGAAGGAGAGGAGAAGTGGGCTCATTTGTTTTCATGAGACAGATACAGGGTTGCAAAATTTTAGATGCATATAGACAGGGTAAGACAGGTAGATACAAAACAGTTGTTCTGATTTACAAAACCAGTGAAACTATGTTACTACATGAAGCTGATACACATCAATCTTACAAAACTAAACCAATAAACATAGGAATATTTAAACATTACTCAGACTGTTAACATATTTCAGTGCTTTGCATGCCTTTTTTCTCTCTTAGATACTTTTATCACACATAATAAAAATACATCATTCTCTGTCCTAGTACATCCCTCTCATGTCTTTATAATGAAGATACAATGAATACTACAACGTATAACACATAACACATCCACTTCTGTCCAATTACTTCCCACTTCTAAACAAAGCCATAAAATTACTACCTAATAGTGTGAATACAACATGTAATACTATACTGGTAAACACAGAATATCTCCCTAGAAGACAGAATATACTCTCTAAAATGAACAAGAACTTTTTAATCAAGAAAACATCACAATAAACTGAAGTTCATTTTAGTGTTGTTTGTATAGTAAATACTGTGAATTAGTCCTTAAGTAGCTTAGTAGTTATGTTTGCACAACAATCAAAATTATCTTTCACAGCAGTTTTCTTCCCACCATTGTATTTCTGTCATAAACTATCTGTCAACTGTAGTCCACTACGTACAAATAACTCACAGAAATATGTGATGTACTGGTTCTAATTCACATCACAGAAACCAAACAGCATTTCAACCACAAGAGGTGTTTCAGGCAATCAAGGAAGTAAGCTGATTGCCACTGCGTGCTAGCTGAACAAATCTGCAATACAACTAAGGCACCACACAAATAAACAGGCATGACAGTGGGATTACTTCTAAGGACAGTACAAATATGGAGTACTTCCTCATACCAAAGTCTAAAAAATTGTTTTGAACAGAATACTTGCCTGACTTTATCCCTGAATTTCACTATTGGCACTTTTGCTCTAATCAGCTGAGGTCGCTCAATGTAGCTTGCTGAAAGGGAGAAAAATATGCAATTAAGTTTCGTGTAGATGCTGATCTTAATAAAATATTCTAAAGTGGGGTCATATTGACTGATTTATCACAAATAGTAACTTATTAAATTTAGCAAATATATCCTCAGAAGGGTTACGCTAAACTAAGTAACCTTTAGCAACCACAGCAAAAATATAGGAGAGTGGGTGAAAAGAAAACCACTCTAAACATTAGAGAAGGAAGTAGAACATTAGAGTAGAAGATTTTGCTGCGGGAAATATATTCCAAAAATTTGAACATAAGGAATACAGTTCTAAAATGCTTTCATGGAACAATACTTGCAATAGAAATCCTGAATAGTTATAATAAATGTTCAAAAATAAGACAGCAAGAACATATATCTGCCCATCCAGGACGGGCAGACACTTAAGCTCAACACTACAGTGTAGAAACACTACCCTCAGCAACTGATCAGCTGCATTCTTTTTAATTGTGCCTAGTTTGCTTACAGTTGGAATTATGTATTTTAATGATCAAAAAATTAATATAGCTGTCTTTACTATTCATTTACTACTATTTACCCACAGAAACTTTATCATCTCAACAATAAACTACATACCAAGAATGCTATCCTGTAAAACAGGACAACACTTTCTATCAAAGATGGCATAAGCTGTAACTGCCTTTTTCTTTAATAGTGATAGGACATGCAATGAATTCACAATCACCGGATGGTACCTCAGATGATTATCCACACAGTATCAACACGTAGGCTCAATGCCAGACCATCCAAACCCACACATACTAAACTCTGCCAGACTCTCTCAGTGCCACCTAATGTACCCTTCGCACTCAGCTCCCCAAAACTGTTCTATCAGTCATATTATCGTGATTTCCCTATACTTCATGATACTTCAGCCTGTGTTTAGTAGTTGCCCACAATCCTGAATGAAAAATGCACCCAAGAAAGTAATGGAGAAGAAAGAAAAGTAGAGCCTGTAGGTTACATGATACAAATTTTCGCAAAAGGAACAATTTTAGTAATTTCTTCTGTTGCAAAGTCTAGGACCACTTGAATTTGTCCATATCTAACATCATATATTTTCCCATTGGTTCTACAAATTAACCTCAAATTAGTATAAATAAGTATGACACAGCTGGAAGTAATATGGATTAAATGTAACCTTAAATAAAATCTGATATTTTTCCCTCCCAAAAAAGGTGAAATGGTATTTCTGTTAGTTTGGAAAGCCACCTTGATTAACCAGCATCATCTCCACTGCTTTTGGATGACAAATTCAGATTTGGTGAAATGCTGCTGTGCAGTACTCAAGAAAAACAAACATCACTTTTTTTTCTTGAGATTTCTGAAACTGTTTTATGGATACACATGTTCAAGACACATTTGACCTGAGGCAATCCTTTCTCTAGATTTTAATGCATTGTACATGCCTAAGTAACATACAGACCGGCATTCAGAGTAAAACAATCTTACTGACTTATTAATGTTAAAGGAAGAATCTTTAAGAACTTCAGTTCACGTTCACTGAATGTAAAATTCAGTAGAATTCACACAAGCATCCCCTCTTTCCAGCTTTGCCTTCAGACACATCCAAGCATCCCTCCTCCAGCATCCTTAAAGTGATGTTCTAAAGCACGCAGAGCTCTCTGCCTACTTCCCTTTCACTACCAAACTTAGGACAAAGATTCCCAATGCATTTGCACATGGGACACAAGGGTGCATATCTGTCTGCATGCCATAGCAATTCACCTTTCTTTACTATGACCCTTTCCAAGTGCTCTTCAGAGGTTAACTGAACTCATTTTAGTGGCAATCCACTTCCAAACACACTCCTGTCTCAAATGCCCCACAACACTTGATGGATGCTTGTGCCAAATTAGTTGGTTAAGAAGAAGAGATACATCCCAAAGCGTAATCCCAATCTGTTTCAAGGAGGAAGTCAGAAGGCAGTAACTTCCTGCTGGTATCCTCTTTCTTGGCTCAGAACAATGACGCTGTTAGCAGGGTCTGTATTGTATCTGAGATTGTTATACATAAAAGGGAAGAAACAGTCACAAATACAGAATGCGGAATTCTGAAATACATATAGGTTGAATAAGTGCCTAAGCAAACTGACTAGGTGACCTTGAAAGCTTTGACCAGAGAGGCTACACCAAAATACATATAAAGAAATCTACATGGCTGCTCTGCAGTTTTGGGCATGTCTGTGAAAAAGTCATGAATACCATTTCAGCTTAGCAAAAAAAAATATAATGGCTTCAAAGAAGACTAAGCACTGATTCATAAATAACTTATTCATGTACAATTTCAGACTAAACAGCTAAATTCTCTCTTTTCTTTTACAGAATAGAAGATTAGGAATTGGACAAAACATTAAGCCCAAACACAGTATACGCCAAAAAGATCTTTGACATCCTGGACATGTAGTGTGGCCTCATTCACTGGGTTATACTATTGAAGGAGAAACCAGGCAACACAAAAGTCTGATCACATTCATGACGAATCTAGGAAGGTACAATCCAGCACAGGATGAATGAACTGCTGATTTTTTTGAATTCACTCACCTAACTGCATAGTCCTTCAAAGTCCCCTGCTTATCACAGCTGTTGCACATTTCCTACTAGACAACCATTAGGCAGATTCCACTCAGATACCCCAGTCTCAACACTAATGACCCAATTTGAAAATCCAAGAGAAAAAGAACTCATTGTTATTTACGCAGATAGTAAACACCAGTCAACCCAATACCGCCAAGTTGATTTTCAAATGAATCCTGCACAGATGAATCTGAAGAGAGTACTCAGTCTGAGATTTACTCTCAGTGGTTTGGATTATAATCTCTTCAGTTATCACTCCAAATAAATGTTTCACATTTCTAAAGACATTGACTTGAGCGTACATTCCTGGGAATGTTAGCCAATACCATAAAAAAATGTATGTGCAGGTATCTGAACAAATAAATCAAGAATTTACATGCACTTAGCTAATCTTAGAAATGGATGACATATCTGCTATCCCCACGTCTCTGCATTAGGAGAAACATAATATATAACAAGTCCCACAAAAACAGTGAATAAACACCAAAAGCCTTTTCCTACTGTTCTCTGTGATTAGACTATTCAAAACCAGAATACATTTTCATTTCAGTTGTTATTCTAGATGCAGAATGACAACACAGAAAAGCCACTGCTCTAAGAGACTCTGCTCTCATGGGCTAAAATGCCTTGCTCAAACTTGTTACCTTTTGCAAGCCTGAAACTGAAATAAGATTGAGCTTACCCAAATTTTGAATCCACTTCCCAAACCTCTTAGAAGGAAATACTAATCTAACAACCACATTTAACTGTATATAAAGGATAAGAGATAGGCCTTAAAGTTCTGATGTTGATATACCTAACACAAATGGTGAAAGAGGCTGATCTAATCAGCACTTGGAATGCTTTTTCATTTGGTAATCATGGAATTAAGGGGAAATAAACAAAGAATCACATCTCTAGCTGCCCTTATTTTGGAATATACAGGAACATCGCACAACAAAGAGGAAGATGCTATGAGAGGTACAGGTAAAAAAACCTGAAATTATCTGGAAAAAGGTTAAAAAAGCTCTTGAACTTTACCTATGTTCCAAATCTCCTCCTTATTTGTTTTTGTCCTTTAACTCTTTCATAAAACCAGAACAAGAACTTAAGTAACATCTTATCTTTCTTCCTCTTGTTGTTTTTCTTACATCTTGGCACATAATTTGTTAGCTTTGATGTTTGGACAAACTATGTTTATTTCGATTCTCTTGTGTGAAGCACTGGAAAGTTTTGCACTCCAGGAAAACCCAGATTAAGTTTTGGACTCCTTATGCAAATATCAATATACAACAGCAATAAGCATTAAATATCAGATGCCTATTCTGCAAAGGATCTATCAAATATCTCTTCCAAGTGGTCTCTTAAAATCTGCGTGTGCTTACTTGCCAATGAAGAAATTTTGAAGACTGCACTTAAATTTATGGTTTGTTCCTTTTAGCACTGCAGGATTGTTCAGAACATCCGTACAAGTTGGCATTAAAGAAGGTATCACAAGTTTGAGAAGCAGGGTGATAAAGTCAGTAAATGTCTGGATCTTTTACAATTCAAAGGATGATACAAAAGCCTCTCTAAAGTAGGAGGCTTTCACACTTAAATTAAGAACTACCTGTGTGAATTTTTCATCTGAAGGGAGTCTAAATTACAGTTTGGAAAAACAACAAATTAATCTGTTTTATCTGTATGTGCTGGTACTATCAACATTTAGTGATTGCTTCATTAGGCACCTAAGGTAATTTTTTCACACCTATCAAGGCCTCCCTGCCCAGAAAATCAATTCTATACGGTCTACTGTGAGTAATATCTTATTTTACAAATTCTTAAAGAGCATTTTTCCAGGAAAGCACTGAAATCTAAAAGAGGAGTAAAGGTTCACTAACAGAGGTTTCCCAAACAGAAATCTACTCCCTTCTCATTGTGTTCCACAATTAAAAATTTATTTGAGATATTTCCTATTACTGAAGTTCACTAGTTTTCAAGAAAACCATTATGTTTTCGTATTTACCATCACCAGCACCAAGTAACATTACTAAATACTCCTAGCTTTGCTTCAAACAGTACTGTGATTAGAAGCTAGACAACATGCAATCACATACAACAGTTGCAATTATGCATCAATACTTCTTCCAGAATTGCCAATAATCTTACCACCTCACTGTAGCCAGGAACTTACAAAGTTTAGTACTGAAGAGTTTTTGGACTAAGCTGAGTATACGTCTTGCTTCAGTCTTCTGATTCACCTGAAATATGATATTAAAATTAAAGAAATAAGTTGATATCTCTCATCTAACTGTTCCAAGTAAGCATGCTTTGCTTTTAACATAAGATTAATTCTCTGAGTAAGACATGAACATTTACATCAACACATTCTACATCCTAGATATAAATTTACCATGGCAAATGCCAGACAGAACAATCTATATTTATTATTCAAAATAATTACCAAATATTCAAAATTCACAAACTAGGTGAAAATCTAGCCCCACTTATACAAAAATGTGCTCTCCTTCTGTTTAAATGATGCTTCAATTCTTTCAAGATTATGGTCTATTTAGATTTCTTTTCTGTTACATCCTTTCTCTCAAGCAAAATTCCACTCATAACATTTTCTATCACTAGAAGTATTTAAGATATTTTTGCCTACCAAATTCCTTCCTACACCTATTCATTAAAATAGGTAGCTATGAATCAAAATAATGGTATAAAAAACGGACTTACTAAAAGTTGTTTCTGCATCTAGAATAAGTTAGAGTTCTCTAAACAATTTTCCTCCTCATTCTACACACTTACTTCTGCTTTGCTGTAATTTTTTTCACTCACAAATTGAAGGCAAATCTTACTTTTTAAAGTTTTATTAGGTTTATAGGGTTGAATTTATATCTGCAACATTACTGGGCCCACAGTTCATAGCTATTATGAATGTAAAAATATAGTAGTAAATCAGAAGGATTTGACCATTTGTTTATCATTTCAGAATCCAGCCTTTTAACAGCACACATATAAAGCCAGACTTTGTTTTACCTCTATAGTTTTAAATAACTTACTGGTTCTTCTTTAACCACCAAGCACAAATCACCATCACTGCTACGAGTGCCAAATCCATTCAGAGAAGACCCAACCAAATAAAGTCTGCTCTCTGTAATAGAAAAATAACAGAAGATAACCACGATGTGACATGTAACAGTTTGAGAGGAAGGAAAAACCGTGAACCTGAAGAACATTCAAACTAGTATTAAATAATCAAATTCAAAACTTACGTGGAAAAATGAGTTGAATTTCTCTCTGGAGTTCTGTTCTGCAGAGTTCTTTTCTGTCCAAATCAGAGGCCTGTTGCCGACATGCTTGAAACAACTCCAAAACCTGTTGACTTAACTGGACACACACATCCAAAAAGTAAAGATACAGAGAAGTGAACATTCTTTCCCATCAGAGATGCAATTACAAGAAACAAACACTGAAGGTATTTTTTTTAATGCAAAAACCAGCATCATTTCACATTACCTTCTCTATTGTCTAGAGTTTTACAGTACTTGAATTTCATATTACCACCCTCAAAGTCACTTCTGCTAAGTTCTTAAATTAAAATTCATTCAATTTTTTATAAAATGTCTACCAAAGGAAAAAAATTTTTGCGTCATCAGTATCAGCAGCCTCTCAAGAAATTAGTAGTGAAAGATTAGAGACTCCTTCTGCTGACTTTAATGTCAACAGTTTGCCTACCAGTAATAGGGTGAAAAAATTATTAAAAAAACCCAATTTAAATTAGTTTTCTTTTTTTATCCCACACAAACTATCAAAGAAGTAGTCAGATCTTTGCTGGAAGGAGGTATTAACTGTTTTCCTTTCACAATACTGCTACATGCTACACTAAGCAGGCACGTTTATACTAAAAAAAAAAAGCCTCTCTTATGTGGATGCAAATAAAGTATCAAGACTGATTAGCCACATAGGTTTTTAGTATTTATTTAAAACAAGAAAAGTTTGAAGCTACACTGTCCATCTAAAGAAGGCATTCTCTTTTATTATTATAGAAAAGCTACAACCATAACTTTTACGTCCTCTTGAAAAGAGGTAGAGGACATCTTTACAGGCCCCAAACTGTATTTATTCAGAATGCACGTCTCTCATATTACCACGGAGTTTGTCTTTTTATAAATCAGGATTCTCTGTCCCCTCATATCATGTGAAAAATGGACCATTCCTCCAATTTTTACTTTCTGGAGCAGACATATAGGTTTCCTGACATAAGTATGGAAACCAAACAACACAAGTAAAACCCACACCCTAACTCTCCCTACCCCCCACAAAAATGTTCAAACCCAAGCCCACATAAGAGGTTACACAGAACTATAGCAGCAGACACATTTATTGATATTTCTTCTAAAGACAGCTCAGCAATAAGAGACCCTGTAACACTGTCAAAAACCCTTGCACAAATTTTTGCGGTCTCCAACAGCACCTCTGGATTCTGCCTAGTAAGGCAGAAGAAAGCATAAGCACAGAAAGTTACTACCTCATCTTTGGCCAGAGGGAGCCTGGCTTCTGCAGGGTCTGGAAACAAAGTATCTCGCAGAGGAGGGACACATCTAGCTAAAGCTGGTGAGTCACGAGCGAGGAACGGTGGTGACTGAATTGAAATTGGTCCTGGGAAGGAGTGTCTACGTTCCTCTGCTAAAGGCACTCCTTGGTTAACTACAGTTGTGTCAGAATTCTGTGAATCAATCCGCTGCCGTTTGACATTATATGAAACACTTTGTTCATTTTGTCTCCTACAGGGAGGCGGGGTGGGGAGGAGAGAGATTGAGAGAGAGAGAGAGTGTAATTCCACTAGTTTGCAAATTTCAACATATGATTAAAAGACAGTTTCTAAAAAGTTCAAAAACCAACATCTAATGACATACCTACTTCATTAAAAGCAAGTATTCTACAGAACAGGCATGCCAATCTTAGATATTATGAGAAACAAACCTGCAATGGAAAAAGAGACCACTCAACTGCAGAAGTGCAGTTACCCTAGAACTGAACTGATTAAGCTTTAAGGCATGTGTCTGCACTAACCAATTAAACCCAAATGGCAGGTTTGGTTAAGCTGGCTGCATATCTCTCAACACGGCACAGCCTTGCATAAAACAGACTGTTCAAGAGGAAAAGATGTATGCAGCATGAAAACAGAAACTTCCTTAGTTCATGGTCTAGTAACATACTCAGCTATAACTTAATAACATATTGTACTTATTTTTTCATCTGTTAGATCTGAAAGAGAAATAGCATACAAGAAATAGTTCTGAAGACAGGTAACATAAACTTTCTTCCCTCTCAGATGATTCACAGAATTATTACAAACATGTACCAACTACTACATCTGAACCCTTATGTATACACTTGAATTTAACATTTTGTATTTGAAAAATAAAGCATCATATAATTAAGAAAATCAGGAAAAACATGTAATGTGTCATGAAAAACATGACAATTCCCATAAAACCTTTAGGGTGCACTCTTTAACAGGAAAAGAACATTTGCTGACACACATCTGTTTATAGCCAACTACACACAGATTACAATCTATTGTAGCATTAAAAAAACCCACTTAAATCACAGTTCTGCAAGGCTACAGCTGTTGGAAGAGAAAACCTAGGTATAGGAAGTCACTTTTTAGTACCAAGACTCTCAAAAACATGAATGCTTCACATGACCTGTTTCATAAAAAAAAGTACTCAGTATTGCAATTTCTACCATAACTCAAGTTGCCTAAGTAATTGATACTAGATGAATTTCACCACGGGTATATTAAAACCATTGTTAGTCATACACACACAAAGAACTTACTTTCTTCCTTGAAATGACTTGAGGGCACCTGATGTAGACACTGGACTGACATTTCCATAAGTCATTGGTTGCAGTGTAGCAGTCGAAGTAACAATTGGAGTAGCTGCAAGGTTCCCACTCAAAAGAGCTCTAGAAAGACTACAGTCCATAACTATTATTCATAAGATAAGATGTTTTTTATTAGTTGGTAGTTATTATTAAATGAAAACTAAACTCTACAAGTCCTGTCATTTTATCTCTTAGAAGCAATAAGTCTTTCTTTTTTATTCAAAATGAAAACATATTTCAGTATATGATATGTATTTCATTAAAAAACAGAAAATTGTCATTCTTGACAGCACATTTGTACAAAGGAGTTAGCAAAGAAATTAAAGTAAGGCACTGTTAAATTCAAAAGCCTAAAGAACACTACAGCATCTATAAATACAGACCCAAGAATAGATGTTTCTTCCCCTTCGCATTTCCTCCCTGTTCATCCCAACAAACAAATACAATTGAAGCCCTTTAAAACTGAACTGTGGATTAACAGTCAGTGCAACAGCATTTCATGCACTATGCATAGTGCTAAGACTTGCAGGTCACCAACAGAAATTATACAGCTCTGTTTTACAGGTGACATCTTCCTAATTTTGAAGTTCAATGCAGTTTAATGTTAAAAACCATCCTCCATAAACAGAAACAGTTCTTTCAACCCCAATCTTGCCTATCAAATCTTACTGTACTTACACTGCAGTGCGAAAATTCAGCGGAGGAACAACAGTTTGCTGGTGAGAAAAAAGAGTAGGAGGTATATTTATGGGAAGTATATTGGACAAATTACTCTGTTGCTGATGCGTTGACGGGAAGGGTGGATGACCCAAGTTGGAAAAATTTGGGAACATGCTCCTTTCTACTTGAAGTGAACATGTATCCTTTCACCTACATTAAAAAAAAAAAAAAAGGAAAAAATGGCATTAAAATTAGGCAAAAAGAAATACTAGTTACCATTTATTCTCTTGGTTTAAAAATTCAAGTAATCTAGAATACACTTCCAGGAATTGCTTCAGAGAATTGTGATTGCAGGCTAGCTTTTATTGCTTTTCAGGACAAGAAACTAAACAAAAATACTGTACACTCTCAAGTTTCACAATTACTACTTACTTTATTTATGTTTAAAAGTGGATTTTTATTTGCTCCCCTCCATATTAAATTTAATTTTTGAAAAATTACATGTCACAAAGCGTAAGAGTGTTCATCTCAAGGAAAAACAACACATTACAGTGGAACATGTTTCATAATCAAACATTCCACAATAAGATTCACAGTATATGGGAAGAAATACTTGACTACATCGTAAGAACATGAAGATGCAGCTGATCACAACCTATATTTTTTTCATGACACAACACATAAAAAAGCAGCCAAATTATGACAGGAATTGCAAATAATCTATTCATGCTTTAAGAATATCATACATATAGTACTTTACTGAATGGCCTTTGTGATAAAAAACATAGGTTCACTCCCTTTTAAACTTAGAATTCATTCTGCCAAAACTGGCTATGTTCAACTTCCCGGGACAGCTTTGACTGTCACTGCAGGTAGCATTAGCACAGAGCATAGGAAAATGAGTAACAAGGAATTTATGTGCTTGGGCTTGACTTTGTTCCTTACTTCCTGTGATGACAACCCACACGAGTGAAAACCCTGTAGTACATACATAGGCATTGCTGCAATAGCTCCATGAAAAAAGTATAAGGATTAATGTTGTCACAGTTCTTCCTCTTTCCCCCCTCCCCCCCTCTTTGGAGGGGTGGGTGAGGGAAAGCATTATGTACTAATGTAAGTTATTATTTGGGTGTTCGCTTTCAATTCTGCCAAACGAACCAACCAAACTTCATGAGAACAAAGTCACTTGACATTTACGCTTAATCTGAGTGATTATTTATGTGTTGTCTAAACTTTTCCATTTTTAGGAGACAAAACAACCCTTAAAACGCCTCGTTCCTCTCTTAACAGACCAGGCACTCTCCACAGCTCCCTCAGGATACATAAGCAGTTTATGGATACAATTAGCCAGTAATAGGGCCGTTCGTAAGAATCCAAAAAGGTGCAGAAGAAACACCATTTGGCCTTTGAAGCAGTAAATACGAGGAATAGAAGCAGTGGAGGAGTTACCTTCCCCACACCAAAACAGCGCAGCAACACCGCCTGCTCACAGCAGCGACAGCGACTATTACCGTGCCTTCTAGCAGAGGTTACACTGGCAGGAACTACCAGGTTCTCCAGAAAGAGCTTCATAAGTTTGTCCCAGCGGGCACCGTTTCCAAAGCAGCGCGTTCTCGCAGAGCCACCAAGTGCCCGTGCAGGGAGCCCGGCCTACGGATCCCCCACAGTCCCCAGTGACACCGCCGGGAGGTGTCCGGGGCGACCGCCACCCCTGCGGCCCGGGACCGACCCTCGGCACCTCTCTCCCTGTCACATCCACACGGGATCCCCATGGGATACTCACGCCAAGTCCGGGCGGAGGCACGCGGGCGGGGCCCGCGATCAGCACTGAGCGGGGCCAGCAGTGGAGACCAGCTCCTGCGGCAGAGCGTCACCCCGTCCCCCGGATGGAGCCCGGAAGCGCCCGGGATGTAGCGGAAGGGCCGAGGAGCGGCAGGAAGAGAAGAGAAGAGAAGGAAGGGAAAGGAAGAGGAAGAGGAGGGAAGAGGAAGGAAGAGGAGGGGAGGGGAGGGAAGAGAAGAGGAAGAGGAGGGAAGAGAAGAGGAGGGAGGAGAGGAGGGAGAGGGAGGGGAGGGGAGGGAAGAGGAGGGGAGGGGAGGGAGGGGAGGGGGGAGGGGAGGGAGGGAAGGGAGGGGGAGGGGAAGGCAGGGGGAGGGGAGGGAGAGGGGAGGGGGAGGGAGGGGAGGGAGGGGAGGGGGAGGGGGAGGAGGAGGGGAGGGGAGGGGAGGGGAGGGGAGGGGAAGGTAGGGCCTCTTCCGGCAGTTCCCGCGCCACTTCCCCACGGCTCCCGGGCACGCGCCCCCTAGAGGCCCGGCCGGGCGAAGCGCGGGGCGCATGTGCGAGCTACGCGGGCGGGGCCAGCGCGGGCCAGCTCCGCCCTCAGGAGGAGCGGCAGGCTGGGTAGCGGGAACAGCCGGGCATGGAGAGGCCGCGTAGCAGGTAGCCGGGATGGTACAGCCACGGGTGCAGGTACAGCCGGGCATGGAGGCCGCTGGGTAGCGGGTACAGCCGGGCATGGTGGAGGCCGCTGGGTAGCGGGTACAGCCGGGCATGGAGAGGCCGCTGGGTAGCGGGTACAGCCGGGCATGGTGGAGGCCGCTGGGTAGCGGGTACAGCCGGGCATGGTGGAGGCCGCTGGGGTGTAGGCCTGGCCAGGGCGGGGTGGAGGCCGCTGGGTAGCGGGTACAGCCGGGCATGGAGAGGCCGCTGGGTAGCGGGTACAGCCGGGCATGGTGGAGGCCGAGGGGGGAGTGGCCGTGGGTGATTTGCTTTCTCTAGTAGCTGGCCGACTGTAATTGAGCTGTTGTTCAGGAGCGTGTCAAAAGTATAGTATCTGGCTAAACCAGTTAGGATTGTAGGTGTGCTAGGATAAATCCGAGGTCACGAACGGGCTGAAATGCCTGCACCCTGAAAAGTTCGGAAGACAGAATCACAGAATCGTCAAGGCTGGAATAGACTTTAAAGTTCATTCAGCCCAGCCACCCACCAGCACTGTCTCTGTAACCACTAAGCCAATACCCAGCATCAGAAGCAATCATCCCTTGAACATCTCCATGGATAGTGTCTCCATGGCTTCCTTGCGCAACGTATTCCAGCGCCTTACCACCCTAACAGTAAAAAACATTTTCTAATACCTCCTCTGAATCTCCTCTGCCTCAGTTTAAGGCCATTTCCTCTTCTCACTGCAGGCAGAGACCTGCCCCCACCTCACCACAAGCTCCTTTCATGTGGTTGTATAGAGTGATAAGGTCCCCCCGAGTCTCCTCTTCTTGAGACTGTGCTCTCTCGGCCGTTACCCATTAGATACGTTGTCCAGACCTTTTACAATCCTTATTGCCCTTCTCTGGATATGCTCCAGCACCATAAAGTCTTTTTTAACATGATTCCTTTTTGAGAAGGACAATTACTGGAAGTGGGCTCTTGCCATGAGCAGGTACTGAAACAGTAAGCAGGTACACACATGTGCACACGCTGTTGAAGCTCTCCCCTTTGAGAGGGAAGGAGTAAGATGAGGTCTTGCTCAGTTTTGAGTTTCTTTGAAGGCTTGCTCATCTGAGAGCAGGCAACAGCTGGGGTTGTCACTCTAAGACTGGCTACTCACAGATAGACTTACTGGATAAGAAAGAGACAAAACACTGGGGCCCAATGAAGTGGGGCTACAAATGGACTGGGAAGGGAAGTTTTGGGCTGCAAAAGGACTTAATAACCTTGGCTGTGGCATGGGACCTGTGCTTAAGGGTCAGCCCATGGCTATGGTTAGCATTACATTTATGAGAGACAAATCCTAGGGTCGTACATGGAATAAGGCTGCAAGGCAAAGTTCAGCCACAAAGAAACTTCCCTGTGAATTTTTTATTTTGGTCTTTTTGACTATTTATTAGCCAAAGCACATGGCAGGAGTTAAAGGTAGGTTTAGAGTTCAGAGAGAGACAAAATCTCTAGGTCTAGGTGACATGGCACTGCAGACAAGCTTCCAAGGGAGAGTTTGGACTGCAGGAAGTGTGTTCTGGGCAATTTTAGACTTAGAAGAGAGACAATTACTGGGGCTCTAGTTGTAGTGGATCTGCAGAGGGACTAGCTAGGGATAGTTCTGCAGAAGAATTACTCTCAAAGACTTGAATCAGGGCCATGTTTAGGTTTGTCTGGGGTTAAGGCCTTGGGCACTTTTAGGACAAGGAAGGAACAGTTTCTAAGGGTTTAGCTGAAGTGGGGCTGCTGAGAGAAGATCTGAGCTACAGAAGGAATTCTTTGGGAACCTTTTTATCTGAGCCACATTTCAGTCTGTCTGGTGTTAAAGGTCTTCTAGCACTAAGGTTCAAAGAGAGACAAAACCTAGAGATCTAGGTGAAGTGGCAGGCTGCCAAGGGAAGGTTTTGGGCTGCCAAATCAGTTCTGTCCTGGATCTTTTTCATCTGTGCCACAGTTTGGGTTTTCCATGTTTAAGGTCTACCTTAAAGGATACCTGGCCAGGGTTAAGATTAGAAGAGAGACAAAGCTGAAGAGTTCTGTTGTGGGGGGGTTGCAAAAGGGCTTCTACAGGCAGATTTGGGCATCACATAATGCTTTGCCATCTCGAGTGTGATTTGGGGTCTTTGGCTAAGCTCAGCCCACAGTTAACATAGGGGTAATGGATATGGTTTATAAAGGATACAACTTCCTGGTGTCAGTTGGGGTTGGGGCTGATAAGAATTTGAATTGGGACACATTAGGATGAAAGAAGAGTTGTCCTCTGTGGAGTTCAAGAGTTTAAGTTAAGTTTAAGATAGCTTAAACAGAGAACCAGTAGAAAAATAGATCTTTCGTTTCCTGAGAATCCTACCAGTGCCCTGTTAAGCAGAACTTGGATTTTGTTCTGAGTGCTGGTTTTGTCTGGTGTAGAGTTAATTTTCTTCATGGTCGCTTGTACGGGGCTATGTTTTGGATTTGTGCTGAAAGCAGTGTTGGTAATATAAAGATGCATTTGTTATTGCTGAGCAGCACTTACAGCAGAGTCAAGACCTTTTCTGCTTTCTGTACTGCCATGCTGGTGAGGAGGCTGGGGGTGCATGGGAGGCTGGGAGAAGACACAGCTGGGACAAGTGACCCAAACTGACCAAAGAGATATTCCATGCCATATGACACCATGCTCAGTACATAAAGTTGGGGGAAGACGGAAGAAGCCAAGGACATTTGGAATTATGGTGTTTGCCTTCCTGAATAATTGTTACTCATGATGGATCCCTGCTTTCCTGGAGGTGGCTGAATACCTGCCTGCCCATGGGAAGCAGTGAATTAATTCCTTGTTTTTACTTTGCTTGCCTGCACAGCTTTTGCTTTCCCTATTAAACTATCTGTATCTCAACCCATATGTTTTCTAGATTTTACCCTTCTTATTCTTTCCTAGATCCTGCTGGTGGGGAAGTGAGCAAGTGGTTGTGTGGTGCTTGGTTGCCAGCTGGGTTTAAACCATGACAATCCATGACAAACCATGACAAACTCTTTCTGTGCTAATTGTTTGGAACCAAAGGAATAATATCCACTCAAGGCAGAAACTTCATGTCTTAACTGTTAAAAGTCATAGTTAAAAGTGATACCACTCCTTATAGCTGGAGTTCCGCATACAGCCCATTCAACCACTGTTCTCCAGACCATTTGACCACTCTTCTCACCATAATCTATGCATTAAGCAATACCATGTCACTCTTCTAGGATTCTCACTTTTTCCATGGGGCCTACAATAAATATAACCTAAAACAGTCAGTAAAACTCGTAGCAGGCAGTTTATAGCAGTGTATTAAGCATCAACATTTTTTTATACAGCAAAATGGAAAAAAAAAAAAAAAAGAAAAAAGGAAAAAGAAGATTTAGGAATCATTTATCCAATTAAGGTAACTTGTGTTGCTATGTTTTTTCCTGATCTCCTTCTTCCCTACTCCTTGGCACAAGGCACCCTTGTATTTTGTGTTTATATCAATTTAGATTACCAAATCACTTTTTTTTTTTTTTTCCTGGCTCAAACTGCTCTTACCTGCATTGACTTGTCAACATAGCTACACATTTCAGTGAGGCACCTGAAATAACCTGACATTTTACAAATTGCCAACAGTCTTCTGAGACAAATCTCTGTGCTTTGATGTGCTGAGAGCTGCTCTATTTTTCAGTATCTGCTGTCTTACTTCCTGAACCTGACTATGATCTCAGCCAGTTTACAGATCCTCTTCTGTCAGAAAAGACATACAAAGCCTTACTTCTGGATTTAGTCAGGAATCAGGCTGCTGGACAAGAGACACTCAACTGAACAACTGTACAACAAGGAATTTGAGAATTTGCACCAGTGATTCCAACAGATTCCCCCAAACAGAATAGCTTTAGGACTGGTGTAAAACTCCAGCCCTGGGAGCTGCTGGCTCATGGGACTGGCTAAGAGCTTTACTTTAACATATAGATACAGGGTTCTTTAATACCTCAAAATAGAGTCAAGAGAATAAGCTACTGGCTTGTTTCCAAGGAATTACTTTATTAATTTTGAGGAGTAAATAAGGGGACTTGGCCAAAGTTCAAAAGGACACCACACAAGCTAGACAAAATGTTCCACCACAATACTGATGCAGCACATACTATTAATCCAACAACACTGAAGTCAAGGTCCGGTAAGCCAATAACACTTAAATCAAGATCCAATCCCTCCATCCCCAAACTACCCTAAGCATCAAGAAAGGAGCAGAGAAAGAGGAACAGAGGGATCAAGAAAAGAGAAGGAGAAAGAGGGAGAGACAGATTTTAGAGCTACCACAGAAGTCTTGTAGAAGACCAGCTCTCACAAGACCAAGTGGCAGTGCCACAATACGAGGCGGACACATGCCCTTGTTTTATTTGGTCTGGTCTCTATGGCCAACCCCTCCAGCCACTCTGGGGTTCCAGGTCAGGGTGAGAAACAGTGTTCTCACTGTTCCCACCAGTCTGAGCCTGGGTTAGGGGCTCCAGGAGGTGTGGTGTGTTCTAGTTTTCCTGGGCTGCTTGACCAGCAGCTATGCTGGGGCTGTCCCACGTGGGATCCAGGGGCTGCCATGAGGGATACGATGCCACCCCACCTCCCTTAAGTTCTACCCATCCCTTCCCCCTACACACACACACACACACTCCCCACAAGTGGGTTCTGACAAAGTAATAACTCACCTGGTGTCTAACAACTGGTCCTGTGTTTCTGCCTTAAAAGAGGCTTGCTTTAAAATAAATATTTGTTGTGTAAGAGGAGCTTGTAAGACTAATTTGTTGGAAAAACAAAAAAATAACCTGAATGGTTAATGAAGGAAATTTATGATCTAATAGAATCAGAGTCTGAATTCAGCCTCCATAAACTATATTTCGTTCTGAGAGAGAGGAAAGAGAGTGTTTTCCAGAAGCGATTGACAAAGAGATCTCTGATCAACCATTTGCAATCTCTCTCATAGAATGGAAACAATTATGCAACATTAAATTCCCTATTTGGTGCTTTTTGTAATTTTCTGAAACTTTTGGAGCTGAAGTGCTCCAGCTGTAGTCACTATCTGAAGGTAAACAGTGCTGGAAAGTTTGGTCAAAGCAGCTTAGTGTTCAAGGAGCAAAAAATGAAGAATAAAACCCAATTCCTCTATGGAAATCTATCTAATATTAAGAAAAAAGCCTGCAATACTCTTTTCTTTGCCTCTTGGCACCAGAGAAAGACTATGGGAAATGAGACATGTATGGTTAGAACATACTTTAACCATAACAAACAGCCTTATTAAAGAACACCTGATAATACTGCACTCATTAAGAGTGATAAAAAGCTGGGGCTTGTCTACTCATCCTTTCCCTACAGGGAATTATTTAACTTACTTGAAACACTTTTTCAGTTTCAAAGTCAGCTCTAATATGCTATCATTTTTGATGTTACTAGCTTCCATGACCAGTTCTGAAAGAAGGAAACATGTCAATACAGTGCTTAATTTTAAGTATCCCTTTTTTTATATTGTACTGAGACCAAACACAGCCCATATATTAAAATAATAAATGTAACTCCAGAGAAATAGATGGCACATAAAAGGGATTAATACAGCGCAGGATCCACTGTGAAGACTGAAGCTTTTTAATCATGATACCCATATGAAATGCTTTGCAGTTTGTTTAGAAGTCAGGATATTCTGGGACTGAAGCCAAACCAGAGACTTAGGTCTAAAATAAATTTTATATACCAGGCAAAAAAGTAGCTTTCCCCAGGAAAACAATACAGGATTTTAATAATCATACAAAGAACATAAATTAGATGTACATTAAGAAACAGTGTTAAAAAGGCACAAAGGCATTAAAAACAAGGTTCAAAAGTGTAGCAAGTAAATGCTGAATGAAAAATTAATAATTAAGTACAGAACTGCTGTATTTTTTCCCCATTGTGCAACATCCTGATTCTGATGTTCAGCCTTCAGCCAGATTCAGTGATGTTCATGTATGCCTTTATTTTCTTTCTTCTGTGCTTTTTAAGTGAGAGATCAGCTGATATATTTATTACATAAAATATGGTAATTTTTATATGCATATATGTAATACACAGTACTACATATATATATGTAATAAAGTATTTATGAAATGTAATTAGTGTCATAAACATTGAAATGAAAATATTAGATAATTGCAAACCTATATCTATGAATTCCAACTTAAAATTGTAAAATACAGATTTAATGTATCTATTATAATGATTTATGCAAAATATGTATTTATGGTTATCTTTATTTGGGATGTCTACATATGAATGATCCCTTTGTCTTTTCCAGATGAGTAGTTGCTAGTGCACCATTTAGATTACTGTAGAAAATATACTGTGTGCATTTGATGAGAATTAAATTGTTGTGATAAATTGTTAATGCTCTGCAGTAGTTAGGTTAATGATTATATTTGCTAGTAATTTTATTAATTCAGTGCTTAGGTTTTGTAAACTTTGTAATTAAAGTCCTTTCAATACAATATTTTTAAAGGTTTTTGAAGGGTATGGCTGATATGTCTGTTTCTGAGGGCTAGTATTTAAACAGGAATTTTATTATTGTTACAACAGATCTAGTAGATATTCTGCTGTTGCCCAGTGGCTGAGAAAAATTGTTGTAGAGTTAATGTATCTGGATGCAATTCCTGCTTATTGACTTTGTGCATACAGTAACATCCCCAAACTGGGGGACAGACAGATACAAACTTTTTTCTCTCTTAAATTAGGCATTTAGTAAAAACAGTATTACCTCTATTTTATACTTGATTTAAAATTGATAATTTTAAGTATGCAATTAGGATTTATGAGTTCCCAACCCGCATATTGAGATTTGACCTTAAAATTGGTGAGGTCCTACTGTGAGTTAATAAACATAACACAACTTCCTACCTGCGTTCTGTTTTCCTGACATTTCTTGTGTGCACTGCCAAAGGTTGAGTAGGGTGCAAGAGCTGTCTGTTGGTGGTCAACATAAATTCCTCTGTATTATATTTCTTTACTGTCTCCTTCAGGTTTTTATCTCCATCCCACAGTGGGCCATCTGGTCCAACCTTGCTGCTCGAGCAGGATCATCCTAAAGCACATGGCACAGGAATGTGTCTGGACAGTTCTTGAGTATCTCTAGTGAGGAAGACTCCATAACCTCTCTGGGCAATATGTTCTAGTGCATGGTCACCCACAGAGTAAAATTATTCCTTGTTATTCAGGTGGAACTTCCTCTGCAGCAGTTTCTGCCCCTTGCCTACTCTTATCCTACTGCTTGGCACCACCAGGGAGAGCCTGGTTCCATCGATGTTCTTGACATCCACCCATCAGATACTAATAGGCATGGATGAATGAAGAATATTTTCCTGCACCATAAAAGCTTTGAAATAAAATGTACTAGTGTTAAAGAGTTTTTGCTCCAGAAAACAGAACATTTTTTTTTGCTCCAAAAAACAGAACAGAAAACAGATCAAAACAAAACAAGTTTAAAGGTTACTTAAACTTTTCAGTGTGTATAAATGTGTTTTCTTCAGGACTTTTCTATGAAGCCTTACAATAGGAATAATTGAAGACATAGTTTTACTAACCATTTAATTAAATCAGCCTTTAAACAGTTGGTACTATGTACCTGTACCCAGGTCTCTCTCTCTCAAGTTGCTAGCATACATGTTACTAGTAAGCTATAAAAGTGACACTAGTTTTAAAATGCAGTTAGCCAAGAGATGGACACATATCTAGGTGCCCATACACACTTGCTGAAGTAAACTACAGAAGCCCAATCAAAAGTTAGAGGGTCAAGATTAGAACAGTTCTATCTAAAGCGGAAGTAATCCACAGTGTTGCTCGCTTATATTCACAACGAGCATTTTTCCAGGTGCACTTGTTATATGTTCTTACATGAGTTGTAATTCAAATAAAATTTTTTTTTTCAGTTTTACATTTGCAGATGTGCTCCTTCTCATGTTCTTAATACGGTGTTTTTCAGGCCAGATAGTTCTTCAGCCAGTGTCACAAAGAAAATGAAATAGAGCTCCAAAGGGGAGCTGCCAGCACCTTATCCATGAAGAGGCTGCCACATATCCATAATACATTACACCAGCTTGAGACAAGTTCAGTCTTCATTGTGCACTATGTATTAGTACAGTTTCTTCTGAATAATTTATAATGTTGTTTTCAAGTTGGGTTAGTGTTAGGAGTCCTAGAAATGTCAGGTTTCAAAATAATCCTTCTATTGGTGAAAGTATTCAGTGTGAAATACTATATTAAAGGTACAGTAAAACTGAGATTTGAAATCATTAAAGGCAGGAAATGCAGAGTTAAGTTTGCCATGGAAGCCTTAACTCTACACTTTTAGATAGGTTGTATACTATGGTTTTAATTACTTCTTCTTTATCCAATTCTATATAGGAATCCTTCTTTTATTATATAAATTCTAATTATATGGAATGCTATTTATAATATATATATTATGGCTACTCAGCAAACATCAGATATCAGATGTTAGTTGTAGCTTACTGCGTCTTGCACTCCTATATTAAGGTGACTGTATGATGTGTGACTAGAAAATAATATTACGACTAACTTATTGGCCAAGGTATTAAAATACACTTTTTCTAAGTTAGGATTGCACAGTATGGTCATCACATTGCAAAGTATGATCACATGAACAGTAAAATCTTAGAAAACACAGGCAATCTACAGGAGGTAAACTGAAAATGGTACTTCATGGAAGTTTAACCAGTATAATGGTACACTTCTTTAGCAAGGCGTGAAAATAAAGCATTTGCGCTTTGCAAATGTATCTTATGCATAAAGTCTACAAATGTAAAAGCAAGCAGCTGTAGTGGGTTGACCCTGTTTGTATGCCAAAAACCCACCAAAGTCACTTTATCACTCTCCTTCTTATCCGGACAAGGGAGAGAATATTTAACAAAGGTTCACTGGCACTGTCACACTACTCGTCTGCTGGCAGTAGCAACTTCTTAGCATCACTTCCACCCCTCATTTAAAATGCTGAATTTTCTGGTGTTTCAGCATAATTTTTAATAGGGGGACAGGGCAGAGGGGGCCTGCATGTGAGGAGAGGCCCGAGCTGCCCTGTGCAGGTCAAAGCCAGATCCACCTACAGAAGAGCTGAGCCAGCCAGTGAAGCTGGTGTATGAGGAAGTGTTTAGGAAATGGCACAAGTCTGTCTTGTCTCAGGAAGTATGTGTGATGTTGGGGCCTGCAGTGCTAGGGTAGGTTAGGGTAAGTTTATTCAGCTGTAGAACCACAAGGACTGGAATGGTTTGACAGAGAAGAAACTGCACTGAATCACCTCAGGGTGTGTGTCAAAAGTTTTACATTCTCTTCTGTGACAACTACAATAATATACATTCAGTGGTTAATTAATATGCTGATTCTGAAAGATTTGGCCTTCCAGCTCTCTTTTTTTTTTTCATTTAATTTCTGAGAGTGAGATCTGTCCTCTTCATGGTGCTCCCTGTAGGGCAAAGACATAATTTACACAGAAATGCTTCCTAAGATCTACACAGTTCCTATGAAGTAAGTGAATCTGCTGTCAGAATTTAAAGAGCTAACTGCTATAGCATGGAGGGTAAGAATGGGAGGGTATCTTCCCTATGGCATTTCTCAGGGTGCTGTAACCTCAATTAACTTTCAGACAAGATTTCTGAGTCAGTTAATTTGTAACGGAGTGTCTACATTTACATGACTAGATATAGTGTCAAGCAGCACCCAGTGAGATATATAGCTGAAAGGTAAATACTTAGGAAAGTTGGTTCATCCTGGTGTTTTGCGTTTCCAAGATCACAGTAGACAAACAAGGGCCTACATGCAAGCCCAGGAAAAGGCATGCCGATGCCTTTGGGGCTATCTGGCTGGTGACCAGCCACCAGGATGTTCCTCAGCAATGTTCAGCTCTAGGACCAACCCTGTTCAGTACATTTATCAATGATTCGGATACAGAAGTGAATGTACCATGAGCAAGTTTGCTGATGACACCAAACTAGGAGATGTTGCTGACTCTCTTGAGGGACAAGAGCCTTACAGAGGAATCTAGCTGACTTGGAGCATCAGACTATCCCTAACGGGATGAAATTTAACAGGTCCAAATATTGGATTCTGCACCAGGGCTGTAGTAAAGCCAGGCACAAGTATAAATTTGGAATGGCTGTAGAGCAGCCCTGCAGGAGGGTATCTGGGCGTGCTGGTCAATAGCAGCTCACTGTGAGTCTGCAGTGTCTTCTGGCACACCAGGAGGATAAACACCATCCTGTGGTGCACCAAACACTGCACCGTCAGCTGGTCAAGAGGAGGTTATTATCCCACTGTATACAGCATTGGTGCAGCCTCACCTGAAGTGCTGAGTGCAGTTCTGGGTCCCACAATTTAAGAAGGGTGTGAAGGCCCTTGAATGCATCCAGAGGAGGGCAACAGAGCTTGTGAGAGGGTTGGAAGGCACGTCTTATAAGAAACCACTAAGGACTTTGGGCTTGTCTAGTAAGCTGAGGGGTGACCTCATTGCTCTCTACAGTTTCCTGAGCAGGGGAAGTGGAGAGAAAGGTGCTTATGTCTTCTCCTTGTGTTCCAGTGATAGGACACATGCAAATGGTTCAAAGATGTTCCAGAGAGGTTAAGACTTGAGATTAGGAAACATTTCTTTACTGAGAGAGTGGCCAAACACTGGAAAAGGCTTCCCAGAGAGGTGGTTGCTGCCCTAAGCCTTTTGGTGTTTAGGAGGTGTTTGCATAATGCTCTTAATTACATTCTTAAACTTTTGGTCACCTCGGAAGTGGTCAGGCAGCTGGACTGGCAGATTATTGTTGTAGGTCCCTTCCAACTGAAAGGAATCTAACTATTCCATTCCATTCCACTCTATTTTATCTACTCTTCTCTAAAGGTACAACACTTTGAGTGCAGTCTTTGAACAGCAGTGCCCTGTCCCGTCCTGCCAGGATGTCATGGCCAAAAGAAAGGGAGGTTGAATGGGGGCACTGCTAAAGGCTGTGTTAGCTGAACCACTCAGCCCATGGACTATGCATCTGACCAACAGAATTTGAGACAGAGTAGCTGAAAGGTTAGGAAGAGATATTTGTCCTGATGAGGAAAGAAAAAATGGAGGAAATAGATTTCTCTTTGGGTTCTTAGAAAGCAATATGAGGGTGGCACTGTCCTGGCTGCTGGTGGGGCAAGATAATGGGCAATGACACAGGGCTATTGCAGAGCTTGTTAAGGTCTTTAGATGTGGAAGATCAAGATAATAGAAGTACATGAAAATACAAAGGGAATAATAAAATGCAGGAGAAAATGGGAACAGAGAGGGAGGAGAAAGAGAAGATACTAGTCTGACTTCTGTATTTTACTAACTTGTAAGAAGAAAAACCTCAACCCCTTTACATGAATCTTAGACATATGAAAAACTATGCTAAACTATGCTAACAGAATTCAAATATAAAGCCAAGTGTTTAAGGCGGGGGCATGAAAGGGATGAGATTGTTAGTGTAATCTTAATTCAGTTTTGTGTGTGTGCATTATGCTCACTTAATATATCCTTAAACCTGTTGAAACAGAAATCCTATTAACAACCCTAACAGTTAGTATTCTCAAAATCTTGAGTTTCCATGAAGATGGAATTTTTTTCTACTTAGAAAAAAGTTCTTTCCTCAGAGGGTGGTGAAGCACAGAAACAGGTTGTCCAGAGAAGTGGAGAATGCCCCATCCCTAGGAGTGTTCCAGGCTGGGTTGGATGGTGCCTTCAGCAACATGATCTAGTGAATAGCATCCCTGCCCATGTCAGGAGGGTTGCAACCAGATGATCTTTGAGGTCCCTTCCAACTCAAACCATTCTATGATTCTATAGAAAGCACTTATGCTAATTTCAAGTTCATCTCTCAGGTAGAGTTGTGTAACTATTGTAGCAAGGACATAAGTATTGTTTCATTGGACAGAATTCAGCTACTATAACTTTAAAATCATCCTCTCTTCATTTCATTTAACTTCATTTCCCTTACTCTTCCACATCTAAAGCTACCTTAGTAGAAGCTTTTCGTTCCTGTTGAGTGAAAACTAAGTTTCCACTAGGAAATGCATTTGTTCAAGTAATGCAATACATGAGGCTTCTTGCTTCTTCAAGGTAGATTTTCTTTCACTGCAGATCATCTTCAAAGATCCATCCTATTTGTTGAATGAGGTAGGAATTCTGTGCAAAAAATATCTGCAGTCATGTAATTATCAAAATGAAAGGAAATTACAGTGTTTGTCTGTGCAACCTCAGTTGTGGAATTTCTGACCCTTGATAGCCTAATGTTACAACCTTTTAGTGCACTCTGAATGTCCTTAAAGGATCTGAATGATAAAAGATAAATCCCACCCTATGCTATCCTATGGTCCCACATGGGCCACCAGCAGAATGGAGTAACTTCACTCTTCAGAACAGCTAGTATCTTGTCAGGTTTGAGAGATGGGCCCATGCAAACCTCATAAAGTTCAACAGGCCAAGTGTAAGGTCTTGCACATGGATCAGGACAATCCCAAGCACAAATTCAGGCTGGGTGGAGAATGGATCAAGAGCTGCCTAAGGAGAAGAACTTGAGGGTGTTGGTGGATGAGAAGACATGACTTAACAATGTGCAGTTGCAGCCCACAAAATCAATGACATTCTAGGCTGCATCAAAAGAAGAGTGTCCAGAAGCAGCTCAGGTTGTGGGAGGTGCTTCTGCCCCTCTAGTCTGCTTTCATGAGACCCCACCTGAAGTCCAGTTCTTGACCAACCTGCCAGAAGAATGGAAGAAGATTAAAAGTGGGGGGGAAAAAGATAATCAGTGTGTTTGTGGCCAAATTTCAGTTTTCTGCATCACAGCATGTAGATGTTAGTATTTCTTAAAGCTTGGTCAAAAATCTTTGCACATGAAGAAAAAACTTTGTGTATGCTAGGACTTCAGTCTCAGCAGCATCTGGAGTTCAAGCACATGGAAAGTCTGTGAAAATAGTCGGGAATTCTAGATTTTCTTCATGGAAAGATTTACAGAAAGCACAATTTTCTCCAAACATTACTTTTTCAAAGTCTCAAAAAAACTTACCTCTAAAAAGGAAAACTCAGGCAGAAAATTAAGCAATTTTTACAAATATTCACAGACTCTATTAAAAAGTCTACAAGAACTTTTAAAAAACAAGGAGGAACTGCTTTGCAGAGACTGCTGAGCTTTTTGGACTAGAAGTCAGCTTGAAGAAGACAGAAGTTTTATATCAGCCTGCACCTCAGGAAGTCTCCCATCATCCCCATATCACCATTGGTGAAACAGAGCTCAAATCAGGCCAGCAGTTTAGTTACCTGGGAAGCATCATCTCCTCGGATGGTAAGATTGATGCAGAAATAGACAACAGGTTAGCAAAGGCATACAGAGCTTTAGGTAAACTCCATAAAAGAGTGTGGCAAAACAAACACCTGAAGAAAAGTACAAAGATCAGCGTTTACAGAGTCGTACTGTCTGCTCTTTTATATGGATCTCAATCATGGGTCATTGACCGGAACCACTTGCGTCTCTTAGAACGCTTCCATCAGCACTGTCTCCATGCAGTTCTAAACATCCACTGGGCTGACTATGTGACCAAAACATCTATCCTTGAACAGGCAGCAGTCACGAGCATTGAGGCCATGCTGCTGAGAACACAGCTGCGTTGGGCAGGGCACGTCTCCAGGATGCAGGACTACCGCCTCCCTAAGATCGTACTCTATGGGGAACTTGCCACTGGCTGCCGCAAGAGAGGAGCCCCAAAGAGGAGATACAAGGACTGCCTGAAGCAATCCCTCAGCCTTGGCCATATTGATCACCACCATTGGTCTACTCTGGCCTCCAGTCGGGAGGCCTGGAGACACACCATCTATAACGCTGCTGCTGCTTTTGAGAACACACGCAGGATCACTCTCGAGGAGAAAAGACAACGCAGAAAGAATCGCGTCTTGTCAATATCACCTGGGGAGTCTTTCTGGTGTACCTTCTGCAACCGGACTTGTCTATCTTGCATTGGCCTTTTTAGCCATCAGCGCGCTTGTAGCAAGCGTGGGTAGAGCCCTTCTCAAATCTTCGTTCGCGAAGCCTAGCCATGATGAGGAGGAACTGCTAAAACCAGAAACTAATTATTCTAAGGCAATCTCACATTCACTAGTGAATTAGTATTTCATATATTACCAGTGTTCAGACCCTGAGAAATAAAAATATTAAATTATTATTTCAAAGATAGGAAAAACAGATACAGAATTCATGGGTGATGTTTGGAATTTGTCAATTCTGTTGGAAAGCAACTTGGTCTGGTTTGAGAAGAGTGACCAAAAAGAAGAATGGCATATGATTGCTATGACTTATTCTTTCTGAAAACACAGACCATATTGTCTATGATGTAAATATGAATGAAAAAAAAAACTTTTATCAGTATGCAGTTTCTCAGATGTGATCCACAAAGAACACACTAGAAAAGAAGACTCATTGTGTGCAAATACAGTTTTGCCAAGAAAGGGTACTGTTGGGGAGGTTTCAGGTCCACAGTGCCATGATTGCTGCATTTCAAAACCCATATGTAAAAAATACACTGATTTTTTTTTTTTAAATATTTTTATGATCTTCAGCTGGAGCTGCAAAAACGTCTGCAAAGACTTTGGGAAACAAAGCTGAGTGATGTATCTAGATAAACTTGGCAAAATAAAATAGAAATGACAAGCTGACATAATCTGTCTAGTGGCATAAACTGTGTTTCTGTATGGTCAGAAAAAGCACTGGAAGAAATAACAGCTACTGATAAACCCGAGTAAGAAATGAAAGCATTACTTGGGGATCAGTATCTTAAAAAAATTCCAGTAGGGGTGTAGTGCCACAGAGCTGTGTAGGAGATGTGCGATATATTTCTGGTGGCAAGACAATGAAATGTTGGAAGTGGGTGCTGGAAAATTAGCATTCACTGGCAAAAAGATAGAGTCAGAAATATTGGACCATAAGGCATCTCAGGGAATTATGTCATATGGTTGCTTTCAGAATCAAATCTAGTCTTAGTTTGAGAATACCACATTCACTTGAATATAAGGCAACACTTATGTTTTGTCATCTATTCTAGGAGAAAAAATAGTGGTTGTAATATTGCTCCAGAACCTCTCCAGGCCCACCTGATATGACAGTGAAGATTCTTCTAGAGTGATGAAAATGCAGACAAGAACTTGGGCTCAGGGAAGAGGATGACATTTACTCTCTTCTTTTTTTTCTCTGCTTCACTTATAAATTAAACACAGATCTTGCAAGGGAAAATGATGGAGAACTGATCCCACTCACTGAAAGAATCATGTGTGTGGGGAGAGAAATATGTGATTAGACAGAGAAAGGAGGGCAAGGAGAAGATATAAAGGAGTAGGAGGAGGGAAGAAACACTAAATAGCAGTAATGGATGAGAAGTGAGGCAAGTGTGAGGTCCTGGCTCCCTTATCTTCAAAGGGAATAAACATCCCTTATTTCCTTAGGGATTTTTGAATTTACACTCATCTGGTATTAAACAAACAGCAGCTGATGGAAGAAAGCAGCAGTAGCACCCCAGCCCAGAGCCCTGGAGGAAGCAGTGCCTGCAGGCTGTGAGCTGCCAGAGCAAAGACGTCTTTTGTCCTTACAGTTGCCTCTGCCTTCTCCCACATGGAGCCAGTGATGACTGCCATCCATGATGGCTTCTTTTGCACACAGTCTTTGTTTAGGAAGGTTACTCTTGAAGCTATGAGCTTCTTGAAGAGCAACAACCTTTGGAGTACTAGAAAAAATATTTATAGTGAGTTTATACTTGTTAATTTTGCCCTTTAACAGCTCTTTTTGCTCCCTTACTTGTAATAACCTCACCCAAAATATTTACAGAGCATCATATTATGTTATATTGGATTTTAGTTTGATAAAACAACCAAGCAATTTTTTAGACTTTTACTCTCACATAATGACTCAGAGGTTCCCTAAACATTGTTAAGTTTCTTTCTGGGTTTCGTGCAGCTAGAAGTCCTTTGTTTTGAGTGCATTGACTAGAGTTGAACAAGCAATTGCAGTTCAAATCTTTTCAGTGTCTAATCTAGCAAAATGGGATTCCCCTATCTTTTCCATGAGAATGGTACCTCCTAAACAATGTGCAATCAAGCGGTAGAGAACTGGTTTTTTATAGAGAAAACAGGTACCATTGAAGGTTAGGCAAAATGCAGACCTTATTGGTGTTTCTTGATTTTTCAGCTCTGCAATTCTGCTCTTCCAGGACTTTGAGCAGGCCAGTGGACATGTTGATACACAGCAGGCTTGAGTTTCAGACAGTATAGCCATCTGTGGGTTTTTTTTCCCATCTACAGGTATCCCACTGGGAGTTTCAATGCAGAACTCCTTTCAGAAGTATCGATAACTGCTGCCAAGCTTACAGGTGTTGCCCCAGCCTGTTGGCCATTCTGGGCAAGGGTGTCAGAAACGAGTTTGGTAATAAATGAGCTCAATAACTCAATCCGTCTTGCCATTTCCCAGATTAACATATGATACAAAAACATGGTGATCTACATCAGTTAAGGCACATACAAAGAACATGCAGATAACAAAGAAAGCAAGCCTGGTGATTAAATCATAGATGCCAACAGGGGAAACAATACACAATCATCTCATCTTGAGGGCTGAAGTAATATAACATAGCGAATTTCACAGTGATGAGAAGAGGTTCATCTCCAAATTAGTTGGTTTGTGATTTCCCCCTGCTTGGCAGTAAGCTTGGCAAGCATAAACAGAGGCTTTTTTCACAAGATAACTAATGTTAACCAAATCAACGTGGAAACTGATCAAAATTGTAAAAGGTTGTAATTGAGACAAAGTTTAAAGCTTAGAGAAAGCTGTCAGACACAGAGGAACAGCAACAGTAAATATAGCAGTAAACAATTAGATAGACCTTCTACACTTAACTGTAATAATAAGTAAACACTGTTTAAAAGAAGAATTAGGAAGAAAAAAAAGATGAATAATGAGATTTAATTGGAGCGATCCTTTCTTTGTCCCTATAGCTCTGTTTCCCTGATCAGGATCTTATCTGTCCCCCTATTCATACTAAAGTATTACTTATAGAAGGGCATGAAATATATAGGGCACTTATTTCACAAGTCAGTAAAGACATTCCTGGTATTCCATATGTTTTTTTGCCTCTGACTGTTCACACCTCTGATTATCAAGTGAACATTCAATTCTTTAGCCCAGGGTTCAGTGTGTGTTTGGTTTCCTTTATATTTTCTTTCTTTTATCTTCATTCTTGGGAGTTTCTGCTTTTGCACACATACTGTAGGAAAGCATACTTCATGCAAGACAAATATGTGAACAAGTTGAAAGGCAGAGACAGAAGGAACCATCTTTGTGGTATCTAAACAAAATGCTGTGAATATAATCAAATACTAAAGCATTTGCATTACTGTGTGAGCTTGAGCTGAAAGAACAAAACTGATGCAACAGTTACTCATACGTGGATTTAAAGCCTTAGTTTCTTTGCTGTTGACCTGCTGTTACTGCATGCAGAATATAATTTGGGACTTTTAGAAGCTAATGAATAAAAATTCCTAGCTACTTGACATCAATGAATACATCTAAGTGCTATGTATTGTTTATGCTTGATTAGTCTGCATTAACTTTTATCATAGACATTTTCACTCTGATCATATGGAAGAAAGAACTGTTGTGAATCTTTGTCTTCCTCCCCTGCCCCAACACAGGGACTGCACTAGTTTTAGCAATAGAAGCCTGCACACGTAGTTTGATTTTCAGAGGAAAATACCTAGAGCTTTATATGTTTCAGAGCTAACATGTGAAACCCAACCAGCAAATGATAATGGCAGTCCAGAAAAATAATGCAGCCCCATCATAACTATGCAGGTAGGCTCTAAGAATTGCCCACGATAGACTCTTACCACTCAAAGTTTTTTAGCTCAGTGGCTTTACTTTAGCTTATGAGGTACTGTGTGAGAAATGAGAAATGGGAAACTGAGAAAGCTGTTCTTTTCTGCAGTGAGGTGGTATACCTTGCTGCTACTGCCATTGTAATGCTGTGTTTCCTATGCTTGTTCTTGATTAGAGATTTCCCTTGATATCTAATTTGTCATTCTTGTTCTTCCCATAGCTGATTACTTTTATAAGTCAGAATGTTTAAACAAGAGTCTGCAAAACATCTGCATGTGTAAATTAAAATAACTTTTGGAAATGTGTGTCCTGACTCTGGGGAGATCAGATTGTTAGCACTTTCTCTTTCATTCCAGCCTCTTTCTGGGATACACTTGGTCCCAGTAGAGGTGTTATGAGAGGACAAACAACTCTCTGTTAAAGCAACAGTTGTGAACATCCTATGATTGGTTTTGTCGTGCTTTACAATGCCATAACATACCCTGGTAAAACTTGGGTGTTCTTCAATTTTTATGTTGGGATTGGCACCTAGAATTGTATAGGTGCCTCCCTCTTATGTTCGTTGTAGTTTAATATGCCTCTGGTGGCTACATCATTTAAACAGGAAAATACCACGAAAATACTGAAATTCACTCTAGCAAGGAGCAAAGAGCATGTTCCTTGTGGGGTATCCCAGTGCCATAGATATTGCCTTGGAGCAGTTAGACCTAATGTTTATAAATTCAAGGAATCTCAGAGAATTATTGGAAGCATTGGCAGAACCTAAGATGAAGTATATATACATATATATACGTATAAGTAGTGTGTGACGATGGATCTCGGGCTATTCTGATGGATGAGAAGCAGCAACACGTGCTGCTTGCATTGCACCGTTGAAGAACTGAGCTAGATACTGTAGGTCGTACCAAGCTCACAGTGCTGGCCGTTCCTTTTCAGTAGTACCAGCACGGACGTGCTGCAACCTACATTTTTTGAGGGCACAGTTTTAGAATGGCTGCCGCGCTTCTCTCCCGTTTATCCGGCACCGCCGTCGGGTGCGAAGCGTCCGCAGACCAGAGGGACGCGTGTTTGACGGGGGCACTGGCCGCCTTCGGAGTGCAGCGCCGTGCCCCTCGCTCGCCGAGTGCCGGGGGCCGGGGAGCGGGTCCCGCAGCGTGGGTCCTCCCCCGGCGCGGGCTTCCTCCCGCACGGGCCGGCGGCAGCGCCGTTGCCATGGGGACGGCGCCGCAGAGCCCGCGGGCGGGCGGGGGCGGGGCACGGACCGCCCCTCCCCCACCGCCCTGCCCTATTATAGCAGCGCTTCCGGCCGCGCCGACCGCTCTGACATCATCCTCCGCACCCCGGTGACGTCAGCGCCCGGAGTGGGCCGTGACGTTGGTGCGTAGGGGCGCGCGGTGACGTGTTGTATTTAAAGACGGCCGGGCGGAGGATGGAGGCAGAGCGGGCAGGGGCTGCGTGCGCCGCGGGGCTGTAGGGCGCGGCGCGGCGCGGCGCGGCGCGGCGCGGCGCGGCGCGGCGCGGCGCGGCGCGGCGCGGCGGGGCTCGGCTCGGCTAGGCTAGGCTAGGCTAGGCTAGGCTGGGCTGGGCTGGGCTGGGCTGGGCTGGGCTCTCTTCTCCCTCCCCTTTCCTTTTCCCGGCAAGGAGGAGCGGGCTGCGCGCGGCGGCTGCGCCTGCCCACCGCGAGGGGACGGGCGGGCGGTGGCGGAGGTGTGAGGCGGGGGCGGGGGATGTGAGCGGGCAGAGACAGCGGCTCGGTGGCGCCGGAGTAGCCGCGCACCGCCTGACGCGGTGTCGCTCCCTCCTTCCCTCTCTCCCTCCGTCCCACCGGCGGGGCTGAGCCCGCGGCCACTCCGCAGAGCACCGCGGGCTCGGCGAAGGCCGCCCCTCCCGCCCTCCGCCGTGACCGATCCACCGCGGCCCAGGACGATGCTCTCCCGCCCGCCGCAGAAGAAGGCGTGACGGCGAAGAGCGGGCCCGCCGTCGTGGGAAGGAGGAGCGGCGCCCTGCATCTCCGCAGCTGGGGGTGGGCGGCCGGGCGGGTGATTGGGAAGCGCGGCGCCCCGGTGCCCGTGGGCGACGCGCGGCCGCAGCTCGGCGGTAGCGGCCTCACGCCTGGAGTCAGATGCCAGCGCCGGTGCCACGGCTCGCTCTGCCTCCTCCGGAGAATGCATCCGTGTCCGCCGCGCTGCTGGTTGCGGTGCTAGGGGGAGCGGTGGCTCGGAGCTTCGCGTGCACCGCCTGCCCCATCCCGCTCCACCTCTGAGGCACACGGAGCCCTTGGCGGCCGCGCACGTCCCGGCCAGAAGTGCCGCAGCCCCCGCCAGCCCCTCGCGGAGAAGGCGAACGCCTCCCCGTCCGCCCGCAGGAGGGGACCTGTCCGCCCCCGAAGCCGCCGCTGCCACCTGCCCGGGGGCCGGAGCCGCTGCCTGCGGGCGCCCGGCGGGGCCGGCGGCCATGGGAGCCCGGCCCGCGGGGGGCGCTCCGTAGGGTGCGGGCGGCCCCACTCGGGCCCCGGCAGCTGCGGCGAACCCAGCGCAGCGTCCCCGCCGCCACGGGGCTGCGGAGCTGCCGGCGAGGCGAGGAGCGCCCCGGGTACGCGGCACCGCCGGTGCCAGGCGCCGCCGGCCGCCATGGGGTAAGGATGTCGCGGGGGCCGCCGCGCTGGTGCCGGGGCGGGGCTGGGGGCGGCTGCCCGCGGAGCGCTGGCGGCGCGGGCGGGCGCTGCTGGATGCGCACGGAGGCGAACGGTGTCGCTGGAGGGGTGCGCCAGCGGCAGGAATCCTGATGCAATCGGTGCTGTGCATCAGCCCGGTGAAGGGAGAGTGGTGCGATCCGTGTGAGAGGCGTACCGCGATCTGCAGAGGTTCGCCTCCGCCGTAGCCACATCACTGGAAGAGCCGTCTCGGCTTCCAGTTCCCCACCTTGAGAACCTTTCCCGGGTCGTTAAGGGGTGGTCAGTCCTGAAAACGAGTGCTTTAAACTCGGCGTGCTAAGGTGAAATTCCGGAACAGCGAAGGCTCGCTTTAACTCTTCAGGAGTCTTTAGAGGATGTCAAACAACATGTGAATTTCCCAATAAATTGAAGGAGGCTCTAAGTAAGTAGGCTTCACAGCAGGTCCCCTGGTAAAATGTTGCATCCCCTTAAGGTTTTAAGGAAATGAGAAGGAATCAAATCGATAAAATTAGACACATGTCATCTAAATTGGTAGATAAAAAGTGAAAAAGATACCTGTGAAAACTTTCCACACTCATATCCTTACGAATTTGTGTAATGAGATGAAAAAATAATCCTTGCTACCGGGCTTGTCTGATAGTGGAATGGTAACTCATCCATGTTCAAAAGCAGCAGAAACCTGGTATGATTTGGCAAACTGCAAGGTGGAGGCAGATTTTTAATGCACTAACAAGATGCTATTTTTATAGGAGTTTATGACAATAGTTCAAAGTCTACAAAAGTTATAAATCATGTCCTTTGTGTTTTGTTGACTTAGGAATTCAAATGTGAAAATGACGTATTTCTATGGAAGTTACAGGTGTTTCTTTCCTCTGGGACACTTGGCTTCTTCAATATATTAACTTCCTTGAATGTGTGGTGATAACAGCTACATCCTTGTCTCTGCCCTAGTCACTTGGGTTCATACTATGAGATGTAGGAAGGAATGATTCCTATTTCTTGGGTATCTTTCCTTCTATTAAAAAAAAAAAAAATCCCAAACAGAAAAAAACCAAACTTACAGCTATCTACATATCCAAGAAAGTGATGTGTTTCAAAAACTTGCTCAAAGGCTAAATAATATTGTAATATTTTGGGATATATTTTTAAAACTGTTAGGCATTCACAGGTCTATGTAGCTTTTAAAATTAAAACGCTGGAAACCCTCTTATTTAGTATCAGTACTGTGTGTGTAGATATTTCAGTTAAGTGTATCATATTACAAATCTAGGGAGCTGTTGAAGAGGAGTAAACGTCCATTCTTGAGAGCTCTAGTGCTGCTGGTGTTTTAGTGTCATTGCTTCTTAACAAACAGTACAAATCCATATCTCTAGAGAGTTTAAATAATCTCAAGTACTGCAGTTGTTGGTGTGATGATTTGAATAGTATCTTGGCACACTGAGGTCAAGAAGATGAAATTTGCTAGCAAAGATTTTTGAGACTCTTTAGACAGTACACATTGGGGTACTGCAATATAGAATTCCTTTGCAAACCATTTTCCAACAAGGTGGACAGACCCCGAAATGGAAGCTGGTAAGCTTCCAGCTCTCTGTGAGTAAGCACACCCAAGACAGGGCCAGCACCTACTCTGGATCTGTGGTTAAGTATCAGACCTTTGCTACTGTTCAGAGCAGAGGTCTCGATTCAGTAGCTATTTTGTATTAATTTTTCAATGCAATTGCCCATAGGTTTCAGAGTATTTCTGGGCTAAGGTGCACTGAACTCCTAACTCTGCAGTTGTAAAAACAGTCTTATGATTCTCCACTAAGGTTTAAAAACTTAGTGTTCTAGAAGCAAGTTGCAAAATCTTTGGTAATTCCTGAACCAGTGCCACACAAGGATCTGTGTATTATATTCAGTATTTAATGGGTACTGCTCTGCTGTGTAAGCTTGTACAGTCGTCTTGTAGTACATGCTGGTGGAGAGTTTACCTATTCTGATGGTCAGAATACAGAAAACTTGATGAGGGGAAGGATAGTTGGCTTGCCAAACCAACAGTGGCTTTCTTAATCTCGTTTGCTATGTTGAAGAATTCACTGTTCTGCCAGTAGTTCAGACTGGCACACTGAATACCATCAGGCAAGCCATGTAATTATGCACTGTGTATGTGGATACCAATTGGTGAGTGACTGGGCACTGGGCCGGTGCTGCTATTAAATATTTTTATGAGAAACTTGAAACTAGAGAAACAGTCTCCAGAGCAGTTCAGGAGGCATTCTCCTTGGTGCTGTCCCGTCTGTGTGTGTCTCTCATCTCACAGGAGAAGGTAAGTGAATGAAGCCTAGGGATTGTATTGGCCAGATGTCCACTCTTGCTCCTCTACCTGCCAGTCCGTCTCACCTCTCCTAGTTCATCCTTCCTGTTGCATAAACAGAAACTCTTATTGATAGTCACTGTTGAGTGGTGTAACCATTGTGGACACCCTTTTTTGGGTTGACCACATATACCAGATATATGTATGACCAGAATATAGTGTACTTTAATAGGAAGACACAGTTGTAAACAAGAGGACCTCAGTATGTTCTCTCCTAGTTCATAACATGTCTTTCCTGTATTCTCAGTGTTGAGTGATGCAGAATTTATCGGTATAGCACAGTCGTCTTTGAACAGAGCTGTGATTACATTAACAATCCTCTAGAAACAGCTCTGAAGTAAATACACCCAGGATGTATACTGGTAGCCTAGGCTGTTGTATATGTTTACCAGGTAGTGAATAGTGATTATTCTGAGTTGGAAGGGACCTACAAGGATCATCGAGTCCAACTCTTATGTGAATGGCCAGTGTGGGGATTGAACCCACAACCTTGGTGTTATTCACACCATGCTCTAACCAACTGAGCTAAAGCTGGCACCCGTTGCTATATTTTTCTGGCCACTGGTACTGCTTGTACTTCAAGCTCTGGGCAGGGGAGGTAGAGATTTGTGTTAGTGGAACGTGATGTAATCGTTGCTTAGGCTGTAATGAGTACACTTCTTGCTAGACACAGTGAGGAAGCTACACAGCTGTGAATTCTGGTGGGGGTGAGAAGTTGGCGTCCTCTTAAACATAATCTCCAGAGTTAATTTCTGATTTATTAGTGAGTAGTCTCTCCATAACTGCTTTTCTCTATGGCCTTCTGTGCTGTGGACAAATATCTGAATTTATGTTATTACCTTTTCCTTTCACTCATGCTGAATTATAAGGAATTACAAGGTAAAAGCTTCTGTAAGATATCATCTTACATCTCTGTCATGTCATGTTAATCAGGTATCTTTATAAAGACTTCATCTTCAGTTTTGTTAGACTATATTTAGTATGTTATCTTCATAAAGGTGGTTATGATATATGTCAGTTGGAGATGGCAGAAATAGAATACTAGGGTTCTTAAATTGACTAGAAAATATCATGGAAGATTAGTATTTTAGGGTATACTTATGAGTGTTACTGTTGCCTAGAAAAAGGTATTTTGATTTTTGGAAGTCTGTGGCTGTTTAATCCAGTCCTAGCTGTTACTCTATTTGAAGTATGTGGCGTTAGTCAAATGCATTTCTTTAAAGCAGTCAGGATCCAGGATCCCATTTTGAAGAGAGGATACTGTAGGAGTAGGGGAATTGATAAATCATGTGAATTCTAAACTGTAGGATGTCATGATTCTTGCAAAACCCACTTGAAGTTTTAAAATCTAGAAATATGTGAAAATTTTTACTGTTTGAACACATGAGATAGACAACTCCTGGTGGAGAAATTGGTTTTGGTTTGCTGCTTGTTAACTTGCTTTCATGGGTATTTCCAAACTACCGTTTGACCCTGAAATGTTTCAGTTTCCTTTCTGTAGCTAGGTAAAAGACATTAACACTATAAAGCTGTTAGAAGCCAGAAGCTTTATTGACCATTGAATTTGACCAGACTCGGGTTCTTTAACCTGTTTTTCTCCCACAAGACTTAATGGTAGCTTTCCCAAAACTTTGTTTTAGCAACACTTCCATCAGCTGTGCTTCTCTGACACAGAAATGTTGCCGACAGTAGAGCAGAAGGTGTAGCTTCTTGGCAGTAGTTCAGCACTGCTGCAATTCCTGGCCATCTCACTATCTCGGGTAAAATGAGATGCTTATTTTGTGAAAGCAATGGCAGCAAAGTAGTTTATGCTGTCTTCTGTACCAGTGTGAAGAGTGTAACAAATACTGAGATAACACCCACAAAAGTTGATTATCTGAGAAGAATTAGTAACATATAAATACCATGACAGACAGGCTGTATGTAAATCAGCTTGAAATGGTTAATAAACTACTTTTTAGGCAACAATGTGTGGAGACCTCTACCATGCTTAAATTATCTTCTGTCACAGAGGTTTTATGACTGCAAAATAAGCATGAGAAATCTAAACTAGATCTTCAGGCCTGGCAACATATAAACAAGTGTCCTCAGCACTATGAGGGATAACTTTTGTGCTGATTTAGTGAAGGTATTATGCCTTAAGGTTGGTCTGTTTCAGCACTTACGTACATTATTAAGATTATGTAGACCAACTCTTTGGGTAAAATCCTAGTTCTGCTGAAAATAAGCATTTAAGTCCTTCCAATTTGTCATGTTGAGATGATTTTTTTTCTCAGTGTCTCAAGGTAAGCATCAGATATAAGCTTTGTTCATGTGTTCTTGTGATTTCTCTCTTCCAAACAGTGCTTGCCCTACCACAGTTATTATCTTTGCAGGGCTTGTAACCAGATGTCAAAACAATACCTGAGGAAATATGTGGTCTTGAAGCCACAGAGATTGCAATAGCTTGAAATTCTGTATTCAGGAGAGAAATGACACTAACTAATCAGGAGAGAAAATGACACTAACTAGCATTGGAGTGTTTCTGCTTGCTAGTTAGTTAAAGTTTTAAGTAGAATTTATGTATCACTTTTATGGGAACTGTTTTGCAAAACATTTATTCTTTATGATTGCCTCTTAAAACTGTAATTTGATTTAAAGCTCTTAGCTGATCACTCTTTAAATCACTGCTTTCTAAATCTGTGTCTATGCATTAGTGTACTACAAAGAAGCACATTATCTTGTGATGTAAAACTAATTTACTAGTAATGTTTCATTAGTATAGATGCCTGGGACATAATTTTAGTTGAGGCTATGCTTTTCCAGAGTATTCCGGATCAGTGACCATCTAAACAATACAGATTAGAACTTAGTTCTTCTACTCTTTGGATAATTTGAAGCTGTTGAGGCCTACAGTGATTTCCAGGAACCAATGTTCTATTCTAGTCCAGAAGTTAAAATTTCTTGCTTAAAGGTGCTTAGCAAGGAAATGAGTGTGGTGTAGTGATACCTGAAGAGACTGAGACCAGATCTGGAATGGAACTCACATAATTATATGTGACAGTGCCTGTGTTTTAACAATGTGCACTTTGTATCTGAGAGAGTCCTGCACTTGAGGGAAATCTTAGGCTTCCCCTTGTGCCTTGGTTATAGTGTTACTAACAGGTAACTGTAACAAGGAGCAAAGAGACAAGGTATTCTGTATTATTTGAAGTAAAAACAAAAATCAGAGTTAATATTTTTTCTTTTTGTTTTTTAAAAATACCATGTTATGTTGAAACATGTTTAAAAGCCCTACTTAGGTGAAAGCTTTCTATAAAAAAATTTGGAAAAGCATGCTTTCTAGTTCAGGGTTTTGTGCTGTTCTCCCTGCAAGGCTTTTTCAGATATATCCTGTCTTAAAGCTAAGGTGCAATGGATGTGAAAGCACTGCATTATAAAAAATCTTCTTTTAGATCCAGTTTTGATGGTAGGCTTCTTTTCCCCATTCTCTTCCAAATTTTTTGTATTTTCTAAGGCTTGACCGTGTGAGATTCACCAAAAATTAGTATTGTGTTCAGGACAGGGAGATTAGAAGGGAGAAGAGGCTAGAGGGACCTGTGGTTTTATTCCACATGGGACTTGCACCATGCAGTGTTGGACACTTGTATCTACACAGAGTTAATATTGCTCCATTCTGCAAAGTAATGGAACTGTGTTTCAATACTGTATTGATTTTCTGGAACTGCGTCACAGACATGCTTCTGGCAACATACTACATTCTTTGGTGGCAAATAGTGGTGAATGCCAGTCATTGTTAATAAATTAATCTAGGGAGACAATGTTTAAACATGCAATAGATGATGCTGGATTGCCAGATACAAGCATATATTGACATTTCCAGTAACTATTCATGATTTTTAGCTACAGATATCAAGTTATCTAACTTAAGCAGTCTGCATCACTTGTTTTGTCTAATGGCTTTTACCTGAATAAAGAGGGAAGAACTTGAAAAACATAGTTCCTCTCAGGTTTTTCTTCTTGCTCCACCTACGTGCAGATGATTCACAGGCACTGTTTTGTTGATCTGTGTGGCTGTACTCTTTGCCAACGTCTTGATTGTTAAGTTTTCATGGAGCCACCAAACAGTGGGAACCACAGAAGACAGGGACTGCTTTTTCCAGTTGTCTGTTGTGGCACCAATGATTGTGCAGTGAGTCATTCCAATCCTGTAACCTAGCTGACTGCAAATACAGGGTCATGCACAAGGGAAGTGCCATTAGAGGTGAGATAGACCTACGTTTTACTGCAGCAGTGTCTGTTTATTCTCATGGGAGTGTTCAAAAAGATCCAGGGTCAGAGCTATCCCCATTCAAGTTTGCACTCAGTTTTGAAGCTCAAGTTTGGAAAGGTTTTTTTGAGACTGTCCACTAGATTGAGTCTCAGCTTATTGAGAACTAGCGTTTTTGCCCCTTTCTGTAGTATTTAATAGTTTAAAAAACCCTCAAACAACAAACAAACCCCCAAAAAAAAAAAAGGAAAACAAAACAAAAGCCCAAACAAACAAAAAACCCCAACCCAAACCATTATGGGTAATATTGCTGGGGTTTAAAATTTGGGTTTCTAAAATGCTTTTAAATTACTTATTCTGTAAATAATATATTCTAATCTTGGACCTATAGTTAATCCTGAAGCTCTTCTTGTAAGAGGACATATGATAAGATATTCCTTGAGTTTTAAGAATTGAAGAATGAGCTTTAAATGGTCAACACTTTTCAGTGAAGTGTTCATGAAATAAAACATCTTTGAAATGTATTCTCACAATTCCTACTTCTTAGACCTGTTCATTTCCAAAAGAGTGCTAACCGTGGCTTGTCTGTTCAAAATTCTAAAAGAATGTACTGTGTGATATTGGACAAAACAGTGTTTTCTCGAACACATGACTTACTGTGGAGTATGCAGCCATGTCAGGCTTCTTAGGTATGAAATGTTTTTCATATCAACAAAAATAAGCATATGGAATAATATATATTGTATAGCTCTGTTGTCAAATGATTGCATGCAGTAAATTGAGGCCCTAAGCACCTATTTCAGTGATGGACTTTGAAACTGGAACACTTGTGCTTTTGCACTAGTGATATTTTTCATTGTGTAAGTAAAGGAGTTAACCTGCAGTTAGGAACATTTCTCTTGGTTTAACTTCGTTTCAACTTCTGAATATGGATTTCCAAGTGCTTTTTTTAACATCTGAGTATACATCCCTTCCATGTCAATATTTGTTCTTGTCCTTTTACAAAACATAAAAGGAAATCCTTTGCTTTAGCAAGCCTATTGCCCAGGCATCCAGAGCTCTCTGTATAGGGAGGAACTAAGTTTCTACCAGGAAACGATTGACAGTGCATGGGAATAGTGCTCAAATCCCGTTGATTTGAGTCCAAGGTAGTCATGGTTCTTCAGAAGCACTGCACAGCTGAGATGGCAGCACGTCTAGCTATGTATGATAGTAAAACTCAGGATCTTTGAGAAGGTTTCAGGAAAAAGACACAGGCGCTGAAGCACATTGTTAAATAAAGATCCATTTTGGTTGAATTCTGTGAAACATGAGCACTGAATGCTAGATGATTCTGTGATTTACCTCACATCTGAATGCAAGTGCTGTTTATTTATCTTACAATGGATCCCCATGGGCCACTCAAGATCTGAAGTAGTTTTTACTGATAATTATGTATTTGGTGACCTTAAATGTAACATAGATATTTTAAAAAAATCCTCCCCTTTTATCCACATTAATTATGGTTTTTAAAATCAGATTGAAACAAAAGCTAGAATAGTTCTGTTACTGGAATGCATTGATGAGGTGTTGTAGGGGCCTTTAACATATTCCGCTTTTCTTGTTGGCAGGATTTGAGAATTAGTATTATTCTGGAGTGGAGTTTTTAGACAAAGACAATCTGCTTCTTCCCTAATTGTTCTTACAAAGAACAATTTTACCTACCATGAAAATATATTCAAAGAGTCCTTCTCTTTTGCTCTGTAGTAACAACCTTAAATCCTAGATTTAAGGAATACTGCTGCTCTTGAGTACTCAGAGATGGACATGGTATTTCTCAAATCCCTTGCACTAAGTCAGCCTTAACAGATAGGATCAAAGTCTAGATCTTGTAAAGGTTACCTTCTGTTCTACTGTCTTGCTTGTCTTTTTGTCTTGGTACTTCTACCACTGACTATTGTTTTTGTCAAACTTAAGACTAATACCGAATATGGTATTAGTACTTCCTGTTCATGGCATTCTGTTTATGAGGTTATGGGATCATATATCATATTGTCTATTCTGTTTCTAAACACAAAATCTGTAAGTAGTGGGAAATGGCAGTTTCTGCTACACAGACTAGTATTTGATGCTTCAGTTAAGGCTCTTTTGGACATAAACGTGAGCACCTAAGTGTTCCAATTTGGCAAGAGTATGTCATGTTTAGCATAAGCTATAAAATGTTTTTAAATACAGCTTTATTTAAAACTGACTTTGTGATACAAGCATTCTGTAAGTGGCTAATGAACCTACTTCATTTTGGCCACTGTTCATTTCATGCATAGAGAAACACTAGGGCTTGGCTTCTTATATTTAACACCTGTTCTGATACTTGTGCAAAGGCATGGCTGAAGGAGGCTTTTCTAGTTCTTGGTTCACACAGAGGTTTTGAATGCATTGAACTCTACTGGTTCATTCAAGTATGGTGTAAGGAAGATTGTTCCTGTTCATAAAAAAAGGTCATGCTGAAATAACTGACTCTTAACAAGCACTGATTCCTGGTCTTTGATTAGATGCTTCCTGACTAGTAGCAGGCATTTATTGCTGAAGTTTTTATTGAGTTATTAAATATAAACCTCTAATGTAAGCAATTCAATTCCATGTGAAATAAGTAAGAAAATTCCAGATTTATCTATCACACAAGCATTTGAACCAACACTTCTGCACAAACTGTAGGGTTTCCATTTTGTTGCTCAGTTTGTCAAAATGCTAAGCAGTTTCCTGAGACATGATTTTTTTATTTTCATCTGAGTAAAGGAGTGACATGTACCTGCTATCTTGAGGTTAAAAATAAGTATGTGCCTTTCCTAAGTATAACTTAAATTTTGAAGTATTGTTTGCAAAGTGGTTGGTGATCTAGTTAGTTCCAGTATAATTACTGCATTGTACTTTGTCTTTATCAGCCTCCACCAGCACAATCAAAGCAAGCGCATGAGCTGTCAGTGGAGATATGTTTCTTTACATTATTTCAATAGCAATACCCAAGGGTAGTACTGATACAGCCCTTGTGTTTTGGAAAGTCATGTTCACAGAATCATGTAATCACAAAATGGGACAGGTTGGAAGGCATCACAGTGGATCATCTGGTCCAACCTCCCTGCTAAAGCAGAGCCATCCTGTAGTATATGGCTACAAAGATGATGAGAGGAACTGGAGCATCTCCCTCAGCCTCTCCTTAAAAGAGAGATGCTCCAGTTCCTCTCATCATCTTTGTAGTTCTCTGCTGGACCCAACCCAGGAGTTCCATGTCTCTCCTGTCCTGAGGAGCCCAGAACTGAACATAGCACTCCAGGTGAGGCCTCACTAGGGCTGAGTAGAGGGGCAAGATGAGCTCCCTTGACCTTGACCTGCTGGCAACGGTTTTCCTAATGAACCCCAGGATACCGTTCGCCTTCTTGGCTACAAAGCCTTGTTGCTGGCTCATGGACAGCTTACTGTCCAATAAGACCCCCAGGTCCTTCTCTACAGAGCTGTTTTCCAGCAGGTTGACCCCCACCCTGTGCTGCTGCCTAGGGCTATTCTTCTGTAGGTGCAGGACCCTGTACTTGCTCTTGTTGAGTTTCACACAGTTCTTTTCTGTCCATCTCTCCAACCTGTTGAGGTCCTTCTGAAGGGCAGCATTGCCCTCTGGGGTATCGGCCATTCCCAGCTTTGTGTCATCAGTGAACTTGCTGAGGAGGCATCTGCCCCTTCATTGAAATCATAGGTGAACAAGTGAAAAAATAGTGGCCTATTGTGTCCCTAGTACTGAACCTTGGGAAACACCACTAGTGACAAGTCTCCAACTAGACCCTCTACCACTGATTTCAACCCTCTAGAATCTGCCATTTAGCCAGTTCTCAATCCACCTCACTGTCCACTCATCCAACCCATACTTCCTGAGTTTGTCTATGAGGGTGTTGTGAGAGACAGTATTGAAATCCTTGCTGAAGCTGAGGTAGAGAGTACCCACTGCTTTTTCCTTGTATAAGCTGCTTATCAGTGAAACACCTGAGTCTGGGTATGGCCATTCTTCTCTACCTGTTAGGGTCCTATGGCGCAGCACTTGGCACAATTCCTTGGCTGACGTTTACTATGCAGACCTGTGAACCTGTTTCCCTGTCAGCCTCTGTAGTGGCATGTGCAGGGCACTGTTTTCTCCATGCACTGTGTTCATACCAGTATATTTAAAAAAGGATTGTGCCTTTATGATTGTTGTGAATCTCACTACAGTGGGAAGTTGCCTTATGGTGCAATGCATTTCACTGGGAAAAACAAGATTTTGAGCCATCCTGGGATGCCTTCAGTGATCTGATGAGCAAACTGGAAGCCTGTCAGGAGTGGTATTTGGGTGTCTCAGAGTGTTTGGTGTATGTGTGATGTGAACAGTCAGGGAAACAGATCTGTCACTCCCAGTTACAGGTCAATATAGGTTCAGCCTCTGCATCCAAAATTCAATAGAGTTTACTAGGCTGTAAGTTGTCACAAGGGAGGGACTTGCTGGTATGCTCAGAGTAAATTTAAAAGACTTTATAGTTCCTACAGCACTCAGTGGGATGATTCAAATTGATTTGTTATTTATGAATATAAAATTAATTTGTTTACATTTCTAGGAGTCTAATTCAGTTCCTTGATACAAATTTAATAATCCAATTCTCATGTTTTGATGTGGACCAGTGATTTTTTTTTTTAACTTAGCATGCAGCTGTAGTGCTCTGGATGGTGTTGCAAATTGTTTGATGATGAGTTAATGGTGGTAGTGATGAAATGCATGTTTATTTGGCCCAGTTTGTTCTGCTCACTTGTTATGTAAGTTCTGATACTTCCACAGGTACTGGTGGAAGCATGACTCTGAGGTGTCTGCAGTCAATGTGCGAGTTGTGCTAATGGTTTATTTCAGGGTGTTTATTTCTGAGGGTTAAGTTCAAAGGCTCTCAAAACTGACTGACAGCTTCTTAATGGTAAATAAGTGATTTGTGGGTTTTAAGATGGAAATGAAAGGCATGACAACTGCCAAGCCTACTAAAATGAAAGGCTTTTTCACATCAAGAAGGCATGACAAAATTAGTAACTTGGAGATGTGGAAAAAGATAAAGTGGACTTGGTTAATGGGGCAAGGAGTGGTAAGCAGGTGTGATTGTTTCTGTAGGAAGCCCTACAGGGGAGCAAAATAGAAGTTTAAAGCCAATAAGGATCTGAATTAAAACTGCTAGGAAGCAAGGAGGAGTTGCTAAAGATTGTGGTACCATATAAGGAAACCTTATTTTACTACAGAAATATGTCTGAAACAAGTTCCAAATGTAACGTAATAAACAAGGAAAATATGTATTCCTTGTTTTTGCTGTTGTGAGCAAGTTGCTAAGAGATCTAGTGTTTAGAATAGAAAAATTATGACTAGTATTAGTTGAGTGTTGCCTTTCAAAGTCAAAGTTGATTGGAAAAACAGCAGTTAGGCTAATTTTTAAATACTGTCATTGTTTATCGTATAATTGCTGATTATCTCAATGGAAACACATGAGTAATTGATTCTATGAATTTGTATTTATTCTGTTACTTTTTAGGTTTCAGAATTCTCAACTGTCTCTATTGTCAAAAGCCCCAACCTTGTCTTTGTTGCTTCGTACCTGTAAAATACAGCCATCAGAACAGAAATTCTTGTTGTAGGCAATGATGAGACTTGATGAAGCATGGAAAATCATAATGTCAAATTAGAAAATACTGTGTTTACATTGTTTATTGAACTCTGCCATATTTTATGCAACCAAAGCTGATGTAGGGTTGCTACTCTTGTTCTTTCAGTACTCTGAGTGGCTCCGTGTCCTAGTGCCAACCCTCTGTTCTCCATTCCTTCATGCTGTATGACTGTGCATGGTGACACTGGTTGGTGCTGCTGAAGGATTTCATTACAATCACTAAATTGATCTAACCAAACTTTAGAACAGAGGATGTTGGTTTACAGACAGTCTTATGCTTTCATATCAGGACAAAGCAAGGAGTTTCAGTCTATCAGTTGTCTATCTATTCAGTCTATCTGAATCTGCTGCTCTGGGTGGCACTCCTACCACTGCTGTCTTATGACCCCTGTATTCCACCAAACAGTATGATTAAACTCAAAGAGCCATCATCCACTTGCAAGATGCTGTTTTTCCCTGTCTGTGTCTCAGAAATAGCACCTATTTGGCCCCATGTGATTTGGCTTAATTCTCACCTTGTTTAGTCAGCATCAGTCGGACTAATTAGTTATTTGTGAGTGGCATAAACAGCTCTTATCACAAGCTGAAAATTGTTTTGCAAAGGAAACTACCAAACTTAGGATCTTAAAGAGTGATAAATTAATTTGAAAGTGTCTTTGAAACATGACAAGGAAAACATGCAGGTTGGGATTAGGTCTGCTTTCTGGAGATTGCAGTACATTCAAAATTATGTCCCATCTGGAGCCTTCTTCCTCCTCCTCCTCCTTCTCCTCCTCTACACCCCTGGAAAGGAGAGCACTGCTGGGCCTGCTTATAAAGCAGTGCATGAACTCCTGGCTTACTAGCAGTGTGTCTGGATCCCAAAGCAACTTTGTGGTCCTGCTCTCTCTGCTTCTATATTTGGAGAGCTGTGCTTGTTCTGCTTGTGTAAGGGGTTTCCTTTTTTTTTTCCTCTTCTGTAATTTTTTTTCCTTAAAACTATAGGTCTTGTAACGGGTCTGAAGACTACAGATACTTTCCCTGAGGACCATGTCTAGAAAATATCTAATTTTTTAAACTCAAGAAAACTGGTGGTGCAGGAGGACAGGAAACTATAACTTAACTGTTGTATGACGTGTATATTAAAGTGCTGTGTGAACTAACAGTAGAAAATCAAGTTGTACAGTTAAGCTACTTAATATTCTCCCTTAAAATATTTGCATGAGTTCTGTAAGGGTCATCTGACTAACACTGCTCCATTGCTGTTAAAAATCCCATTGCCGGGAGATTTTAGCTACAGATTGCAAAGAAAATATTGTCTCTATACAGAGAGGATCAATGAACCAGGGGAACCAACAAGAAAATCTGGTTATTAATTGCTTTGGGGCCTTTCTAAATTTATTTTACTAACAGGCATGAATGACATTATATCTTCGTTTGCTAAATTGTTCTGTACAGGCTTCATTCCTCTCATTTCTGCATGTGTTGCAAGTGGGGCAAAGTTGTGCAGTGGAATGGACAGGAATGAATATTTTTAGATGTAGATTAACATTGCTTACCTGTTTCTTATTCCAGATACAGTTTAGCTTAGTTTGCTGTATATAAGAGCTGTTGCAGGAATGTTAACATTAGATGTCTTTCAGAAATGCGTCATTAGCGTGCCATTCCAGGGTTCTTTGTTCATAGAATAGAACCTGATATTAGGTTGATTTTTTTGTTTGCTTCTTGTTAATATTTTCAGTGACTAGATGTGGAAAATAGCTGTACATCTTAAACTTAATTGTTCTAGTTCTAAAGATAGAAGAACTTCTCACTTGACTCCTGACAAGAATGTTTGAATAGAGCAAAAGTCAGTATTAAAGTATAACTTTTTTACTATCATAATTTCTTAATATTTTCACTATAGGTAAATATCTATCCTAAAATTCAAGCTAACATAGTTTACTGCTCTTAATTTGTTAAAAGCTCCTCAATCTTGTAATTTGAAAACAAATTTAAAGTAAAAGTTTATTCAGAGAGACCTTTATCCACTTGCTTGCACAATTTAGAGAGATAATCACTTGAGTACCTGGAAAATTCTGAAGATACCTGTATTACTGGAATACCTTAATAAACTGAAGTGAGATACATGAACATAAAGCCGAGTACTTGTCCTTGGTAGTATGCTTTTTGTTACGTCACCTGACTCCCAAAGCTCTCACTTGATTCATGGTATGAAAATGAGCTTCTTAAGGTTGTATGGAAGGACAAAAAAGGAAAACCTTAAGGGGATGGACCTTCATGCAGCTGTTGGGGGAGCTTTCAGAGTCAGTGATAAATTATTGCTGTGGATGTTTCCTGTAACACTTCAACTGGTTGCCTACCTGCAGAACTTGAGCAGCATCTGATAACTGGAGGCACCAGAGAACAGGCATTTTAAAAAATCCCAAAGAATTGCAGAAATGAAAGCAAATCCAGTATTTATCCATTTTCCTTTATTTTTTAAAAATAATCAGGTTAACATTATCCTATACATAACCTCCCCGTAGCTGTATTAATCTTTAGTGTAAGCAACACCATGTTCACTAACATTATACCAAAAGTTTAAGTTTTGTTGGTTTTTTTTCTTTGCTCTACAGTACAAGTTTTAATTTTATGTACTGGGCACTAATTTGTCTCCAGCTTTACAACTCTCCCAGCTTCCATGCTGTTGATGGTACTAAATTTGTGAAACTGTAATGGTCTGTGCTGTCCTACTGTCGATTTTAAATCTGTGATGTGGAGGAAACTCCTCACTCTTCTAAAGTTTACCAAGAGCCTTCAAGGGTGTCTTATAAATGGGAAGCTCAGAAAGAAGAGAAATGAGTTTAGATAAACTTTCTCATTTCTCAATGTTTAGTATTTGTTCAATAGCAAGAGCTTTATTTCCCAAGGTAAGGTAATCTAAATCCTACGATTTTATGTGATGACCATACATTTTAAGTGCTGTCAGTGGCTGTTTTACGCTACCTACTTGTATGATACTACTCTGTCTCTTTTCTTTCCCTTCCTTCTCTGGAAAGTTTTCTGCATGGGCTTCCTGAGCACTTAGTTGAGATTGGTGCATATAGAGTGGTTCATTTTTTCACCAAATGAACTGTTTTATAGGATTACATACCTGTGAATCATAGAATTGTTAAGGTTGGAAAAGATTATCAAGTCCATCCATCAACACAGAACTACCACTATGTTCGCCATTAAAACATGACTTCAAGTGCCATATCCACACATTTTTTAAACACTTGCAGGGATGGAGACTCCACCACTTCCCTGGGCATACTGTACCAATGCTTGATAACCCTTTCCATAAATAATTTTTCCTAATATCTAATCTTGTAGAGGTTAAGCTGTAAGCAGATCCCTAAATTTTTTCCTACTCTGTTCCTGCACCTTATGTCATAATATCTGTGCAATATCTGATTTCGAGCTGAAACAAGCTTACCAAAACTTCATATCCTTGAAAACCTAATGGACAGTATATAATGATGTTTCTGGCAAAGGTAAATGTATTTTTTACTTAGTCTTAAAGGTCTAATGAAATTTTCTAGATAATTTTTCTTCCTTCAAATCCTGAAAAATTGCTGATATTACTTGTGATGCTATGGTAACTCAGAAGTGCTTAAAAATCTAATACTAAAACCTGATTCTTAATTGGGTAAACAGCCATTTTAAAAAAACTTTGAAGGCACTGCTCTGTGTAGTGTTATGTAGCCATAGAACATATCCTGTAAACCCATTGAACTTTACAGATAAATAGTCATGTATATGTATTAACTGCTAACTGTATACGAAAAACTTGCCAAGTAACAACTTCAGTAACAACTCCCTAAACTTAAGTTGACCTTGACTTAAACCTGATTCAACCCCAAAATGTAACCGCAAAAGCAGATCTATGAATGTAGGTGTAAAACTAGATAAACCATTGGTGGTATGGGAGAGATTTTGGTCTCGTTACTCAGTTGTAACTTGCACTTTTTTTTGTATCTCAGTGCTTGTTTTGAGACACAAAAATTGTTATTGTATGTGTTTAAGACAGAAAGCAAAATCTGAAGTTGTACACATTACACAAGTACACAGAATGTGTTTGTTCAAGAATTTTATAATTTTAATTTTAAGATGTCAGTCACGGCCCAGAAAAAGGTTTTATTTCAGAACAGTTTCCACAGAATGGAAACCAGTGTTGTGCAAGACTTTCCTCTCGAACTACCATACAGTTTTTATCAAACATGAGAGCATTTTTAAGAATGTGGAAAATTCTGTGGTTTTCTGTTGCTTTGTTCTGTGTTTGCAGAAGTTTTTGACTTAAACAACATTGACCATGCTTGGATGCTGTAGTTTTGAGTAGGGCTACTCTTTTAATCACTCTTCTAATTTCTTTTCAGGGGTCTCTACTCAAGCTGCCTAGATTAACAAAAGCTTGCTACAGCTTTAGAAACAAGCTAGGGGAGAGCATTTTTTAAGAGTACCAGGACACTGGAAGAAAATTGTAGGCTTGGTGTGCTAATACTTTGAAAAAGCAAAAAGGTTTTTGTCCTGTCCTAAATCTGAGGATAATCAGCAAATGCCTGAGAAATCATGTGCAGTGTTCATGTTGTCTGATCTGGAGAGAAATCACCCAGGATGACAGCTATTGTAGAGGCTCAGAATTTAGTGTGTGCTAAATTACCACTTGCAAAAACACATATATGATGCCTACTGCAAGAGTTTGCAGTCCTCAGGACTGCCGGAGAGTGTGTGCTAAGAATCCAGTCTGCTATGTGGAAGGGTCTGCTGTGCCCCCGGCTGTAATGGGCTGAGGACAGCACAGTTTTTGTCCAGTCTCCACTGTAAATTGGGAACTTGAAGTGTGGTTGCACTCCAGTTCTGAGCACAGGACTGTTGTCCTGTTTTGGAATGTGGGGGCATCGTCTTCCTCTGAAACTCTTAGACTGAAATCTGATGGCTGCAATCTTGCTCTATTTGCAACAAGAAAAGGATCTTCAAGACACATCTTGTTGGACTTACCTTGAAAACGGTCCTTTGTTTGGATTCCAGGTGCATCAAAGCCAGTAAGTCTGCATAATGCACTGGAGTTTCAGGTTCTATATTGAGGAAATAGAAATTGCTGAAATGAATGACATAAATGTTCATTCTCATGGACTTTACACTACTCAGTAGAACTTATGAACTATCAAAGCTGAGCTTAGTAGGAACACCTCACTGGACATGCTTATTCATCCCCTTTGTGTCCTATTGGTTGGGGAAAATACTTCTACTGGGAGATTAAAAACTTCCAGATGGTTGTCACTTCCAGATGGCCCATGATGGTTCCTTTATTTTTTTTTTTAAACTCAGTTCCTCTGCAGGCCACAGTCCACTCACCTGATACCATGTCTACTGCCTACTCCTGCTTGGGCAGCTCTTTGCTCCAGCCCCTGCTTAGGTATCATTGCCCGTGTCTCTTTTTTAATTCATCCCCAGTCCTGGGCTATTCTTGTGTCCACCCTGACCTCATCCCCCACAGCAAATTCTGTACCAAAACGCTGTCAATTTAGCCCAGTGGGGGGGGAAATTTTAAATTTTTTAGCATCATTAACACACCACAAGACGAGGAAAGTAGGACATAACTAATGTTGTAAAAGTTCATACCTTCTTTTCAGTGACCTTATTGTTTTTACAGTAACTAAGACAACACAATCTCAGCCTTGAAAATTTGTAGGTTTTAGGGCAGTGAATATAACTTTGGAGTCATGGTAAGCAATAGGGTGGGAAAAAAAATAAGCAAAAAGAGATCATCACCACTAGTGTTGGCACGATCTGAAAGGACCAGAACACATCAAAGAATAGATACTTTTTTTAAAAAAAAGCAAATATTAGTTATGGATTAGCAAGAAAAGTTCTTTCTGTACTAACTTAAACTTCTTTCATGAAGTTTTAGTTAGTGTAACGTACCATTCCTATATCGAGTAGTGTGCATTCTTTTGTGAAGGCTGCATTAAGATGTCAAAATGAAAACAGTGGTTGAAAACTATTCATTCAACAGTTAAGACATGGGATTATCTCCTAAGCATAACTTGGGACTGATTGCATATCAATGAATGAATTTCTGTATCAATGATGAAAAAAACCGGTATGACTCTACCTGCTAATGATAATCATGCTTCTTTAGTTCTTACATTGCTACTCAGGTCCAGGAGGACTTAGCACTTGTTAGTCTGTGTTTGACCACTGTAATGTTGCAGTCTAAGCTAATTGAGAACAGCAGGATATTAGTCTTAATGTTTTTGCCACATCTGAGTGGACATTTTTAATAGTCAAAATTGCGTTACTATGGCATTCTTGTTAGTTTGTTTTCTTTTTGTTCAGAATCAGGATATTTCTGGAAAAAAATAATTACTATTCTACTTAATTAGTGAGGAGTTCTTATTTCAGTACATATTAGTATCTTTAATGAATACTAAATACTTTCTGGTTATGAAAGATTGAGAAGAGAAAGCTGAAAAAGGAAGAGAAGAGAGGGAAGAGTAAGAAACTGGTAGGGGTTTTTTTCCAGAATTGCTTTTTCTTATTTAAAGCTGTGCTTCCTTTTCAACTCTATATAGGCAAAAATAGGGGAATTATTTTTTTATATATGGATATATATATTGTATTTTTTTAGGATATATATTCATTTTTTGACTACTTAGCAAGGCAAAGAGGAAACTATTCTCCTATTTAACCAATATTCCTATAATTAATAGTATTTCAACTGAATTGATGAAACTTCCAGACAGAGAGCATTATGTGCCTGTGAGGATAATGGAAGAACAAAACTTTTGTATAAAGATGATTTGGCTGAAGTTACAAATATTTTTGTATGTTTTATACAGTACCTTTTTTTTGTTTATAGATGTTTCAGGAAATTTAAAATCTAAGTAGGTCTATTATATTGCTACAGAAAAGTACAGATGACTTAACTGTACAGCAGCTTGGAAGGACTTCAGTGATGCATCAGGGACAGATTCTATAGCACATTTGGTCCTACAGACATAAAGTACATAAATTCTATTAGTTTTCAGAAATAATCTTTATAAATATTCATTGCCAAGTGTCAAAACAGTGGTCTAATTCTAGACTCATCTAAATTTTAGTATCTTGTCAGAAAAAAATCCTAACTACCCTAGTAATCTGACAAAATCGTGATTTATCCATTTAGTTTAACAAAAAGAGCTATGCTGTTTCCACAGAGTGTAGACAGCTTGTTGTTCAGTAAAGCTGTAGTTAAAACATGAAAAGACTGTAACTCTAGCTTTATCAGAAGTGATTAAAGAAGTGTCAGTAAGCTTCATTTATGAGGTTACATACTGAACTGTAATGTCTGTGCCAGACCACACGTGCTCTTCAAAATGCTCAGGTTTGTGTTGAGCAGCGCATCTGAGGAACCAGCACAAACATGCAGGCCACCTCGTTAAACAAATGAAGATATTTAGGTGGGGCGATGGAAGATTTTTGTGCTGACAGTGCAGGAGAGCAGCATCTCTGAGCTGAACGGTTGACTTTTACTGACACACCCACTTGCTTTAGTCATATTTTATTCACCTACCTTTTACATATTAAAATCCTAACCTGTGATGTGTCGAAAGTCACAGTTATGTGATATACTGAACTGTGACTAAACTGAATATCAGTGCTGGTCAAATGTATGTTCATTAACCACACACTGACAACCTGTATTTGGTTCTTTGATCATTAGTTTATGTGGTCAGAGCCTTTATATTTTCCTTGCAATATCAATCTTCATCAAAGTAATTTCCAGACTTCTAAGATTTTTTTTTTTTATGGACTCTTTAACTTTCCAGAGTTAAAGTTGCTGGTTGCATTATGGGAATATGCATCACTTTATGTTTGCTTGTGATTAATTGGGAGGTAAATGAAAAATATATCTATGGTTGAAGACAAGTAAAGCTCAAGTATGATTGAGGAAGTAATTGTAGATATTCAAAAGAGTGGAAAGCATTCATGTAAAGATTCTATTAAAAAAAAGGTAAATAAAAGCCAGTCACCTTTTCATAACCTTTGTTTTGAAGAGGTTTGTATCATGAGAACAGCTATGCAACCTCCTATGGCTTGGTGATTTAGAAGGAAAAGATGAGTTGGTGTTGAGGGTACAGTGACATTTGTATAAAGAACTAGCATTTGCATTGGTTCCCTTGGCCTGCCTTCCTTCTTCTTTAACTTTCACTGAAACTGTACTGCTGTCCCTGATCTATTCTGCATTCTTTCTGTCATTTCTTCCAACACCCAACATAAGAGAACACCACATCTGCTGTCAGGTGAGCTTCAAAGAACCTTGACTCCCAGCTGCTACTGAAAGCTGCTCTTCCTGCCAAGCAGTAGAGATATTTCAGACAGTTAATGTCCCCTTTGTAATAAAGCCAAATTGAACCTCCTTGACTAAAGTAACCAAAGTTCTGTGTGGTTTTTTACATTTTCATTTATTTTGGAAAAAAATGTGTTAAAAATGTACCTCTTAAAAGGAAATGAGGGCAGGGTAAGGAGTATGTGTTTTCACATCTTGGAAAGGGGAAAAAACAAGAGAGTCAAGAACCTAAAAAGTTAAATCCAACTGTAAGTCCTGCTAATTGATATCTTTGGAATTTGATGGCAACATTCCCTGAAGAATACAACATCTATTTGTCATTAAAATGTAGCTAAATTTAAACTGACAACTATAAAATCATAAAATGGTTTGGATTAGGAGAGGCATTAAAGGTCATCTAGTTCCAGCCTCCTTGCCATGTGTAGAGAGACACCTTCCACTAGACCAGGTTGCTCAAAGCCCCATCCAACTTGGACCTGAACACACATCCCTGATGGGGATGGATCATTCTGCAACTTCTCTGGGCAGCTTCTTCCAGTACCTCACAACCTCACAGTAAAGAATTTCCTCCTAATATCAAATCTAAACTTCCCCCTTGTCCTATCACTACGTGCCCTTGTAAATGCCCCTCTCTAGCTTTCTTGTAGGCTCCCTTGATGTACTGAGAGGCAACTGTAAAGTCTCCCCAAAGCCTTCTCTTCTCCAGGCTGAACAATCCCAATTTTCTCAGCCTGTTCTCATAGGAGATGTTCTCCATCCCTCTGATCATCACAGAATCTAGAATCAGATGGCCCTTGTCTGGTCTCACTCCATTAGGTCCATGTCCTTCCTGTCCAGGAACCCCAGAGCTGGATGCAGTGCCCCAGGTGGGGTCTCACCAGAGCAGAGCAGAGGGGTAGAATCCCCTCCTTTGACCTGCTGCCCACACTGCTTTTGATGCAGCCCAGGATACAATTGGCTTTCTGGGCTGTGAGTGCACATTGCTGGGTCATGTCCAGCCTCTCCTCCACCAGCACCTCTCTGAGTCCTTCTCAGCAGGGCTGATCTCCATCTGTTCATCTTCCAGCCCGCATTCACGCTAGAGGCTGCCCCACGCAAGTGCAGCACTTTTCATTTTGCTTTGTTAAACCTCGTGAGATTCCCATGTGCCCATACCTAGAGCTTGTCTAGGTCCCTCTGGATGGCATCTCATCCTTCAAGTGTGTCAGCTTGGTGTCAAGGGCAAATTTACTGAGGGTACACTCAATCCCATTCTCTATGTCACTGATGAAGTTATTAAACAGTTCTGGTCCCAATTCTGAGAGATACCACTTGTCACTGATGTCCATTTGGACTCTGAGCCATTGACCACTATTCTCTGGATGCAACTGTCCAACCAATTCCTTATCCACCAAAGAGTCCACACATTGAAACCATTTTCCAATTTTGGGAAAAGGATGTTGTTGGGGACTGTGTCAAAGGCCTTGCAAAAGTGCAGATGACTGACAGATGATCCATAACCCTTCCCTAGTCCACTGATGTAGTCACTCCACTGTAGAAGGCCATCTTATCACTACCTTAGTGATACTAAAATATTTTTAGATGGGTGTGTAATGCTATATGTCCTGGTAGTTGTCATGGTGAAAATAAGTTGTAAATTCTAAAGTAGAGTAGTTTTTTCTTTTTACCTTATCTAATTTCATTTGCTAAGCACTTTACTTTGACCCATGTATTTAATACATTACTTAGTGTTGATATGAATACATGCACTTGTAAAGCTACAAAGAATGGAGGTTTCACAACACATGTTCCTAGCCTTAATTAATGTTAGTTTTAGGAAACTGTATTGAATCAGGCAATTCAGTTCCAGATTATGGCTTGAAATTGATGAGTATAATCATAGTATTGAAAGATTCTGGAGAACTCATACGGATAATGCAATGTGCAGTGTAATGAAGTCATACATGTATTAATGCCATTTAGTTTAAAGGGATGGATGGGTGGTGAGAGCTGGGAAGATGATGGGATGTGTCTGAATCTATATTAGAGATGCCTTGGAAGACTTGCATTTTGTTGCATATGTATATTAATGTATTTATCTGCTCTATGCAGCAACACCTACAGAAGTTCTCAGGCACGGTTTATCATGCAAAGTAACTTGTGTACATTTCAATGGGCAAACTGGCAGATAACTTGTGTGCAATGATAGTACACACAAATTATGTTCATAACCTCTACTCTCTTATCCTTCAGGGAACAACCCATCTTCAGCACCCGAGCTCATGTCTTCCAAATTGACCCAAACACTAAGAAGAACTGGGTTCCCACCAGCAAGCATGCTGTTACTGTGTCCTACTTCTATGACAGCACAAGAAATGTCTACAGGATAATCAGTTTGGATGGCTCAAAGGTAAATTTTATTTCAGAAAACCTAGTTTCACCATTCATTTTTGTATTTATTTACTAGTCTGGTGTCCTTCATGTTTCTTCTGAGATGTTTGTGTCATTATCTAACAGATTACTGATGTGTTAAAATGGAAACATTTCCTCATTGCATGTTTTAAGTGTTTATTTGAAAATTTATTTTCCATGTGGTTGTATTTGCTTCAATAACTGTTGCTGAATTCAAGTGATAACCTGTTGCTTAGCTAATACTATGGGGAGGATAAAATGACAAAAATTTGTACATAAAGTACAAATAGGGTTACAATAACATGTTTTCATTTTTGTGTTCAGTCACTTATCAATATAATTAGCTTTGGCATTGTAAAGGACATCTGTTCAGTGCCCATAATCACTTAGTAAATCCTTCGTTACATAATCTTCCAATTTTTGTGTAGAGAATGTGAGGATTCCCTCCTAATAAAGCCTACCTAATAAAGCTTTCCATGGTAAGCTTTTATCAAAACTCAGTTGGTTTGAGTCTTGAAGGGAAGGGGTTGTGGCTTTTTAATTTTTTTTTTTATTTCCCTACTTTAATTAGAAAGGATAATGTACTGAGTTGCTGTTGCAAGAAATGTCTAAGAAATCAATTTGATGTGCAGAAAATACTTGACTGTTTCTAAGGTTCTACCCCAAGTAGGTATAAGAACAGTAACTTTACAAACAGCATATCAGAAAACTTTGCATTAAGTATATTAAAGAGATACAAAATGTAATCAAAAGTTGTGATCTTTTCCAGAGACTTTCATTTGAAGCTTCTGGAAGCATGTTAGTTCATAATCACTGGAACTGAAATACTCTTTTAGAACATAGCAATATTCACAGAGATTTTGGGACTATTTATTAAAAGCTGAAAAATATTACCCTGCATTTTTTAAAATATCCAGTGTATTGCTATTTTAAATGAGAAGGAAGAATTTCTATTGCAAATAACTATTTAGGAAGCAATTTCATAGTCAAAAATCTCTGCTTCAAGTGATTGAGGCTCTGGTGTTAAAGTCTACCAGAATTTTTCCAAGTTTAAGTCTTACTTTTTTTCCCTTCCCAGCCCTCCTTCAAATGATTCTATCAGTTGTGTCAAATAATTAACATCCCTTTTGAGTGACTGTTTATGAATAAAAACCTTAGAATTGGAACTAGATATATGAAATCAAGACTACCAGTTATAAAATGTAGTGCTTTAACTGATCTGGAGAGTTTCCGAAGTCCTTATTCTGCTATCCCCTGGGGTTCATTTGCCTTCAACCAAAGCTGCAGTTCCTGCCAAGTGCCTGCTGAATTAAATTTTCAAGTAGTCATTCAACTATTTGTTCTTTGTCTACTGCAGCATTCCCTTTACATTCATGGTACTATGGGCAAGCTATATTGATAATGCAGTTAATCACTTTCATTTACTCTGTGAGTACTGCAATCCTAATAATGTTTTTATCCAAGTCTTAAATGATTCAGATCTGGAATTCCAGTCATGATTAGGAAGGACTCATTGTTTTAGGCATTCACAACACTGCTCTGAAATATACACAGGTGAATAGCAGTATTTTAAGAAGGATTCCTGCATAATTCCTGGAGACTTCTTTTTTTTTTTTAATTAAACCCCTATCTTTTTTAGCATGTCTGCACATACCCAATATGGTATATACAAAGGACTAAATGTAAATATAAAACATTCTTATGTTTGGAGTGCATCAAGATAGTGTCCCTGTTGCATGGCATTCAGCTAGGTGTCAGTAACACTACTGGCAATACCATGTTGCCAGTGGCCAAAAACACTTGTTGGACCCGTTTTTAGGGTGTCATGCCCCTCCCTCAGAAGGAATAGATCCAACCAGGTTTTACTCTATACCTGGGTGCTGGTGGGGTTTGCAGCACCCTTTGGATTTGTGTGGTGGAGAGAATGACGTGAATGTGGCTGCTCAGTTGCTCAGGTGCTGAGCAGTAAGACAGTGCTGGCAACTCACATGTATATTCACTTAGACTGCAGTAAGAGGGGGTTGAGAGAGAGATGCTTTAGATTTGAGTGGTAATCCTATTTCTGCCCCACACCCTTCCCTCTTTTTTAGGACAGTGAGTTTCAGTAGTATGCCTGGATAAAATGTAACTTCTATACTGATAGTTTAAAAGTCATTAAATCTTTCTACTTGAAAAAAAAGGACGTTTTAAAGAATCTCATTCAGCTATTGTATATTGCAGATTCCCACTTGAATTTGCTTAGTGGGGGTCTTTGGTTTATTTTATAAGTGAGGGATTTTTTTTTTTTTTTGAGCCAGCTGTTTACTGCTTACTTTGAATGCATTCTGTGTAATTTTTTTTTCTGAAATTACAGTCTTCTCTTGGAATAACTTGCATCAGAAATTAAGCTAGTTAGTGTCTCACTAACTTCACTATAAAAAACCATTCTAGGACCATAAGGTGTTCAGTGTAGAGGCTATATTTTATAGTCATGTGTAATATTTGCTATATTTTATAGTCGTGTAATATTTGGAGCCCTGTTGCCCACAGCAGGAAAATCCTGTAATCTAATAGAACTTGAAGCTGATTTCTGTGACCCCTTGAGTAAATATCTTTTATGTAACCCTTTCCTCCTACCACTCTCAGAATCAAAAGAAAGCCTGAGCAATAAAATTTCTAATGCAGTATGGCATGACAACATTGAGCAGTTGTTGCTAAGGCTTTTGCTTCTCATTAATTATATAGTCATTTCAGAGTTCCTTGGAAAAATGTGTTTGAGTACTTCTTTCTCCTGGGTGATGGAATGAAGCCTCCATTATTTCTCCACTAACAGTGCAGACAGACATTAGGATTATTCCCAGAGTCCCACTGTCTTTTCCATTCAGTCTCTGAGAAAAGGAACAAGATCAAGTAGTGTGGTTCTTGCCATTTTAGTTAACTCTCTGATAATCAATTTTTTTCACAGCTACAAGATAGGAAAACAAAATTAAAATTTTGTGTTCACCAAAAATAAGGAAAGACTCTGGAAAAGAGTGGTTTTCCAATCTGTAGGTTCCATCAGCCTTATATATATTATTACTCTGTCAAGTCTCCTGTCAGTGTTACTGCCGTAGATGATTTTTGTATTTTAATAACTGTCTCACTTTAAAGGGATAATCTTTTAAATGCTTGATAAAAGTTTTAAGTAAGGCCTGTAAGCTCCAGAGTTCAGTAATCTTCCTTTGAAAAAGTTAAAAAATACTGTGTCTTAATTATTATTCCTATCAATTTTAGCACAAGATAAAATCATATTTGACTGTTACTGTATGTCTTGCAGCTGTTGGGTTTGCAGTCAGTAAAATGAAAACCTCAGACACATGCCCTATTTTCTCATAGCTAAACTAATATGAAAGGAAAACATGAAAGCTATTTTATAATTAAAAAAAATTCTGAAGATAACTAAATCTGCTTTCTTCAAAAGCTAAATGTCTGCCTGTCAGATTGACTCTGTTCTGTTTTTAAGATATTTTTGTTCATTTATGCAAATAGCATTCTTGAAAGTTGATGAAATATTTGACACTTGTTATACTGGTAACTCTACAGTGAAATCTGGATTAGAGGAGAGCAGTTAAAGCAGTACCTGTTTGAATGTGCAAGACAGGCTTAATTATAAATTCTGATTAAAAAATTAATCTTTTTATTTTTAAGCTGAAGATATGAAAGATTTGTATCTACTTCTTTCCAGAAGTAGCTGACACTGACTGTATCTATAGGATGCTCTAGTGCTGCACTTTTAAAAGCAGAATTTTACACTTTAGAGATGTAGTGTACTAATGTTTTTAATTCAGAGAAGACTGAAAGTCTTGATTTTCTTGTAAAGTTGGTAAATCTGATGGAAGGGCTCTTCTTTTTTTTTTTATCACTGGGAATCTAGTCTTCCCAAGTGAGACACTTGAGTGCAACCTCCTTATTTTTCTCTCCTGGAAAATAAAGAGAAGAATTGCAGCAACTCTTTCTCAATATAATTATCTTTTTAAAAAGTTTTCTTCCTGCGTTTCTCCCTTGCAAGGAAGCAATTTGACAGTCAATGTAACCCAGCATAAATGCGGATTGCTGTCAAACAGCTATCCTATCCTGGTCCAGGCAGTCTGTTCTTGTTCTCTGTTCTGCAGCAAGCCATGTGGTCAGCTGAAGCAGTCTCAGCTAAAAACTGGTTGGTTTCTCCCAGGTTTGTCACTGGGTTAAGCTGGAACCAGCTATGCTGCTATCACTGCAGGAGATGGCAGCCCTACAGGCTTTAAACCTGCCATTTGCTTGGAGATCTTAAGTCCATATCATCATCCCTGGCTTCATCTTCCAAATTGAGAAAGTTACATCCATGACATAATATGTACACTCTCAAATCTGTGATGCAAGTTCCAATTAATCAAACATTGGATGGACCTGGGCTTAAGCAAGCTAGACAACATAGTTAGAGCTCGAGTTGGAAAAAGAATCTTTTCTACACAGTCCCAGGATATTTAATTTCAAGCATGTTATTGTGGACAGCTTCCACAGCAAGTGAGATTGAGCATTAAGTGAACCTGCACAGCTCTGTTCTGTTTATTTCAAAAGTGGGCTTCTGACCAGTAATAGTGCAAAAGAATACAAGAAACCTACAATAAAAGAGACATCCAGAACACCTCCTTTCTGAGAAGTCCACCACTCTCTCTCATATTATCTTGTCTGTCCTATGTGGCATAGACAACCATTTTCTATGAGGTCAGTTGGAGGTCATAATGCAAGTACAAGCCTGCTGGCTTTGTTTGGACTCCAAACCCTATGCCTAAAGAAAGGAGAATAATGTTTCATTTACCAGTGACTTTGCTGAGCAACTTCTCCTATGTGAAAATCTGAGATACATTTTTTTGGACAATAATTGCTGGAGACAGTTCTCCAGTCTCTGGTCACATGGCAAATCTTGTCTTTGACCTGGTGAGGCTCTTTTGTTCAAATGTAAGCTTTTAGAGATTCCAAAATTTTCCAGAAGTTGTTCACAAAGGTAGCTAAAGTTTGCATTTTGAGGCAAAGGTTATCAGAGACAACTGCCTGTTTGATATTCTCAGCTTTGAAATTCTTCAGATTTGTTCTTCTAAATTAATGTGAATATAGTGGAGCTGCCAAAGCCACTGCAGAAGATGCCAGTTTTGTTAAATTTATCTGTGCTGCAATATCTTTACTTGTCTTTTTATGTGTTGCAATACAATTTGTTCTCCTTTCTTTCAATAATCCTCTCTGCCACTTAATCTGAGAATCACCATATGCACGTGGGAGCTGTTTGTGGGTTTAGCGAGCCCCTCAGCTTAAAATTTGTCAGTCTTACTCTGTAAAATTCATAGAAAATTTTAAGCTGATAGTAGCAGTGCTTCAGCAGTACCCAAATCTCAGCAAAAGTCAACTCCTTCTTGTAATATCCATCCAGAAGGCCATATCACACAAGTAGTATAGACTGATTTTGACTTCTAGAAGGTCTTGGGCTTGTGAGAGCAGTACTTCATCTCTCTGATGTTGAAGTTTCAGACTGTCACCATCCCAAGAAAATGTTATGTTCTTCACATCCATACAGTTTGTGCTAGTCAAAGAATAAAAGAAAGTTTGTATTATTGACAACAGATAGTTTGGACCATGTGGATTTTGTTGTTGCTGCAGGGTTCCTCAGTAATCACTGTCTTTGACCTGCCAGGGCTAAGGCAGGAGTTATGTTTTCATGGAAACAGGAACCATGCACACAGCTGTTCAACAGATTCTCAGCTTGGTACTGTAAGACAGCTGCAGTAGGAAATACACTGACAGTAACCTTTGGAGGATGGTAGCTGGCATGTAAGAAAAATTCTTGCTGAATCGTTCTGCTTATAGTGTGTGCTATTTTCTGGAAAGTTTTTAGGACATTGTCAGGTGTCACTTGGGTGTAACAAAGCACCAGGCATTCATGAAAGGGGCTGTGAATTATTTGACAAATGTGAGTGAAACTCTTAGTAGCACCAGACAGTTGAGGCACCATGCCTGCATTTCACTTCAGATACACCTGTCTTTGGGTTTATGGCTAGTCTTTTTTGTCCCTGTTGACTGGTTGTAGACTGTACTGACCATAAGTTTTTTAGTTAAATGAAACCCACTAGTATCAGTATAAGACTTTATCCTGTCATACTTTAAAGTCAGCTGGACAGTTCCATATTGCAGATTTAGAGTATGCTAGACAAGCAGAAATACTGTTGAAATCCATGGTGAAACTCCAGTTGCTTTTAATGGAATCAGCATATCATCTAATAGTTGCTTTTTGTGTTTGCGTTAGCAGAAGCTACATGCTGGAGGATGTGCTTCTTCCATCCTTTAGATAATAAGAACCAGAGAAGAAAAATTATTCCAAGGGTAGCTCTGCTTCTGTAGTTGGTGGATGACCCTGTAATTGTTAGCCTTGCTTGTATGTGTGTAAAGGAAATAGATTCTTGTAGTACAGAAATTTAAAAAAAAACTGTGCTCCTTGTTTTACTGCATGTTTTTCAGGGAGAATCTCATTTGCAACAGGGCAAGGGTGGGTAAACGATGGAGCTTCCAGTGGAACTTGAGAGGCCTTGTCTTAGGGAACAAACTTTGCTGTTCTTCTATGCAGATGCTTTAAAAAACTTAAAGGACTACTTGCAGTTGTAAATTGATGCCTTGTCTGTCCGCCCTCCTCGCTTTTCGCCCTTTTACAGAATGTGTGCAAAAATATACCTTTGCAAGTTTAGCTGTGATTGACTTAAAAAACTGTTTCTTAACTCTTAGTAAGTGTGTGTCTCAGTGTACAGATACTTGCCTACAATGTCGGCATTTTCAATTATGAGTAGTCTTAAAAGAAAAGTCAAAACCACAACCCCCTTTTTTACAACTGTTACTTTTTTCAGGCAATAATAAATAGCACCATCACTCCCAACATGACATTTACTAAAACATCCCAGAAGTTTGGCCAGTGGGCAGACAGCAGGGCTAATACAGTCTATGGCTTGGGATTTTCATCTGAACACCACCTTTCAAAAGTAAGTATGACCAGCTAGTGAAGCCATTTGAGTATATTTTATTCCTGCTTGCTGTATCTTGATTCAGTTCTCATTACTGTTGTTATTTAAAAATAATTTACAAAAAATATTCTGTATCAGTTTTTATTATGTAAAAACAGAAGACTAAATGTAATACCTTCAAATTTTCTTTTACATGATGGAGAAAAGGAGGGACATTTAAGCCTATCACAGTATATGTTGTTAATGCGTTTGAAGTATTGATTTGTTGATTGTTGTTGTTTTTTAGATTCCATTACTCTTTTTCATGATAGAATGTAAAGAAGTAAACAATTTAGTGTTTCTTCTCTATATAGATTTTCTAGGACAAAAATTGCTGGTAGTCTTCAGATGCATTTTTGTCTTTTAGGATAAATGTACTTCCACTTTTCTACTATGTAGTGCATCAAATTACTGATATTACAAAGTTTGCAGTCTTAAAGTAAAGGTAGTGGGAAATATATTCAGTTTTAAAAAAAAAGGCATTTTTTATTGAAATGTAAAAGTTGAAATGTTTGCCAAAAAAACTCCTTGCCATAAATGAGAGTTTCTTTTCCAGTCTGCTTGTGCAGGAGGGAAATACACCTTATGCCAAAGAAAGCAGTAATCTCTATTTCTCAAACTGATGGTACAGTTCCTCTGAGCACTCTTCCTGCAATATGTATTCCTTTTACTGCTGCTCTGGTAGACAAGTCCGGGAACCTGTACAAGACTCTGTCATTTTTTTTCAGATGAAGAATTTCAATTCAGTTTAAGAACCTGTATTTATATTAAACAAACAATTTTCCTATTTGAAATATACAGAAGATCTGGACACCCCAAGTGCAATTAAAGGAATGCATAGCACATATTTAAGTAAGGAATAATGATGAGTGGGTATTTAAAAGGAACAATCATAGCAGCCTTCTTGAGAAAGTTCTTATTGCTATCCAAGGATAAGTATGGGCCTGCCTGAAAGCCATTAAAATGAGACTCAGTACAATCTATTTTATTTGGACAAGTGTCAAACTTGTTGGATTTCTTCCTTTTCATAATCAGATAGTTTTCCTTTCCACAAAGCAACAGATTTGTTCTAGAACTTTTTTTCTGTACTCGATTTATTAAAATCCTTTAATGAACAGCCCTGCTGTATGTAAGTTGTGTTGCAGTAGTGTCTCTGGGCCCCAGTGAAAGATCTCAAGTTCCAGAGACCAAAAGACAGCCTGCAACCACAGACTTGATCTCGTCTGTGACTGATTTCCACTAGTTAATGATGTAATAATCAGAGCAGACGAAGTAAACTGTTTATTCTCACATCATTGTCTACTTAGAGTAGTTTATGCTGTTTGTTTTTTGTTTAAGTGTCCTTGTCCTCCTGAACTAATTGCTAAGTTAGAGTGCAACATCAGTAAACCTCTTTCTGTACAATTATTGTGACTAAGAATTAGTGGAGTGAGACTGTCTGATAAAAAAGCAATGGCACTTCAATGAACTTCACATCCAAACAGTACAAAAGAAAATTAATTAATCATTTATTTATTTTCATTAGACCTTTTCTCAATATGTTAGACAACAAATTCATCTCAAGGCTGTTCCATCAGAAGCTGGGGATACCTGGAAGGTATTTGTGTTGGAAAACGTTCCATTCATAGGATTTGTTAGCGGAACCCCTCTTGCTGATCCAGTATAAGAAATAGAATGCCCCATGATTTTCAGGAAAAACTGAGAATTACTTTCTCATTCAGAATGTGTTTATGCTTTTGATAGTATCCTGATGTATGAGAAGAAAAATTCTTTTTAGAGTTTGCTGTCTTACCCTTTTGAATTAGTTGATCTGATTTATTCTGTAAAACTTAAAAAGTATACTAAATGGAAAGTGCCACCATGGATATTTATGTAAGCCTCATGTAGTCTTCCTGCACAATTCTTTATTTTTTCCTTAAAATTTTGGTTCTCCAGAGAACTTTTCCTTTTGTACCATGAGACTATGTCTTTGTCATTGAGAAATTTTATCAGGAAATAGCTATTATTACCTGACTATCACAAGGAATTCTGGAAAATTTGTGAAAATTTCTACCAAGTTTTCCTTAAAATGGCCCTTTCTCAGAATGATATCTATTGATCTGTCTGTTATATATTTTTTGCAGTTTCTATGGCTGTCATACAGAAGACCATATTTACTGTCTTTATGTCTTCAGCCATTTATTCTAAACCTCAGCATTATGTTTTCCTCTTAACAATCCTCTGGTCTTAAAGCTGATTTAAATAATAGGTTACCCACCAGATTTTGAGGTTTAGGTACAACTCTTGAATAAGTATTGTCTAGTTCTGGTGATCTGTTGCCAATTTCATCATCTGTTTTGAGACAATTTTTGGATGCTGGATTAAACTTTCAGGAAAAATAAGCTTTGAAATAACCTGACAGGTGAAATAGAGGGTACAAGTGGAGAGAAATTACATTTCCTCAAATACTAGTACCTACCAGGAGAAGACCATAAGGTTTTTTTGGGTCTTCTGAAGTAAGTGAAGTTCTGATTGAAAATAGTTGATAAAGTTGTTTCACATAAGAGGCCTTTTTATCTTCTAAATACAATGTGTACAAAACAGTTTCATCATAGGCTGTTGCCAGATAGATTTAGAAGCTGTTGTTGAAGATTCCAATATTTTTGCAGAATCATTTCAGTCTTAAGCTGATCATAATAAGGTAATGTTCTGTAGGACACAAAAGCAAATGCTTGGCTACTATAGCAATTAGTGTAGCGTCAAGATGAGATCTAGGAAGACAATTTTTTTCTCTATCCAGAAAACCAGGCCTCATTCTTATTAAAGTGATATAATCTCTCAAGTTTAAGGGCACATGTGTTTCTAAATTGCTGCTTTAGCTAGTGTCTTCAAGCATAGAAATAAAGCCTTATATGGCAGTTCAATGTGCAATTCCTTGATTCATTGTTCATATATGCAAGTGTTTAGTTCAATGAATTTGTTCTTTAACTTGATTGATGTCAATGAACAATCAAGAAATGAACTTGATTCAGTATTTCCACTGTTGCTTTCCTAATTAGCTATTGAATTATAAATGCAGTTAAAATTTGGGAAGAAATCAGTATTGTTTCAATCATGAAAGAATGAAGCCCACTGAAAGATGTAGGCTAATGGTGACCACATTAGCGTTCAGAACCAGATTAGTTATTGTCAGGAGGAGGGTAAAACCTGAATCTAAAAGCAGCTGTGTAATACAGTTTGCCACTATTATTAGCCATCTCTGAAGTGAGTTTTTTTAAAACTATCAACAACAGATCATGTTTCATTGCATTGTAATTTTCCTGACGTGTAAACAGTGTACATTATGTCTGAAAGGTATATCACAGGGTAACTCATTTAAATGAGTATCTCATAAGGAGAAAATTTAAAAAATTCTACTGACAAAAACTGATTTGGTAAAATGCAAAGTGCAGCATTCTGTTCTACATGTATTGGATTGCTTCATGCCTACTCTTTCTCTCTCTCTTTTTTTTTTTTTTTATTTAACATATGTACCTTCAGTTTGCTGAAAAATTTCAGGAATTCAAAGAAGCTGCACGAATAGCAAAGGAAAAATCCCATGAAAAGATGGAGCTAACAAGTACACCCTCTCAAGTGAGTCTTATTGCCTGATTCAAGCGTTGTACTTCGTATCTGTTCTACTTACTGTATTCTTACACAGACATGTATTAAAAATTAACAGGGTATTTCTCAGTTACTGTGAATCCTCTCATCAGTCAGCAAGAATGTCAAGAAGTCTCAAGAATACATTTTGCATACACTGCAGAAATATCAAAGGACTTGCTTTAAAACAAAATTGGGCTTTTTTTTAATTCCTTTCTTAGAACTTTCCAAGTAAACATGGTTATGTAAGTGAATCTATAGGGAACATTTTTTGTACGTTTTCTTATTGTATCCATGAAAGTTCAGGTGTTGCACTGTAAATAACTTTTATAGAACAATCATTGCAACAGAGATGGAAGCTTAAAAAGCAAACTATTTTTACTTATTTCCTACTGTGTAGTTTTCACTTGTGAAATGTGTTAAAGGAGTATGACGGATTCACATGCTGGTTCTGGAGTTTTATTACGTTTAGCCATGGTGTACAAGAAGACTTTATAAAAGGTATCTCAAAATGTGAACTGGGTTAATAAAGGCCTAATAGGAGGATAAGTTACTATATTCACATTTACATTAGTCATGCCAAAAATTAATTACGAATACTTGAATTCACTTTGAGAAAAGAAATTGCATGAGGCTTTTATGGCCCATGTATTCTGCCCTCCCAACCAGTATTTCTGACTCAGTGTTGGCTATTTACTTTGCTTTAAGCAAGAGTAAAGACAAAGTAATTCCTTCTCTTGTAGAATGCAGCAGCTTTAAAACTGCAGCAGGAATTCCTGAGTTGAGTAGGTTTAATGTAGCTGAGTCTTTTTTTCTGGAGAGTCTTTGTTTATTGAACCAGTGCATCTCTTAAGTGCTTTGCACTGTAATAGGCTTGTGATCCTTGAAGGAGCAAGGATGACAGGCAGTTTGCAACATGTTGTACAAATAGTTTTATTGCCACCAGAAAGCTATATCTAATGGCCTTCCAAGAGGAATTGGTGGAAACCAGAACACACACAATTCATACTGTTTTCCCAGTAGGCATTTTACCCAAGTACTAGATTGGCTTTGGCTATTAATGGGAGCCTGCTTGCTCTACTTAAACAGGAGAAAAATAAGGCAGTCTTTTTTTTATTGATTTTCTTAACTGTCTCTAAATTTATGATAAATTCCACAGAGACAATGGAAGTGGGTATTTCAATACTATACACTGTTGATAACACACTTGGCTTTAGAAACAGTAAAGTGCTTCAGCCAGGCCTCTAGTTTCTTGACGCTGTAAGTAAAAAAATTACTGTACTTCTCTTTTGACATGTTGTTTAATATTCTGAACTCAGAAGTTAAATCTGACACTGTCAAACTGAGTGACTTATTACCTGCTTTGGATATAGATATGAACTACTCACTCAGAGACAGGATGTTTTCATCTAGCAGCTCCTCAGTGTTAAAGCTTTCTCTTAAACTCTATGACATATTAATATTGTTCATTTTCCTTTATAGACTTCCTTTTACAGTCGAAAACATTTTATACTGTAGGCAGTTACAGAAATGTTACCTTGAGTGATTCTATAATGCCTAATGAGGGCTGCATTATGGCACACTTAGGAGTATTTTCTTATTCAGGCCTTACTTTTTTGTCTTGGTTTTTGCTGTGTTGATAAGCTAGTGTATTATTCTGAATTATACAGTTAGTGCAAGTGTTGACACATGAGCATAGTAGTCTTCACATTCTAGTTTCCCAGAGAGAAGGGAACTGAATCAAGAACTTCAGAGTTTACAACAGATGAGAAGATGGCATGATGGCAAACTGCATCACTTCTGTGGCACTGGAACTCATTCAATTTATGACTGATAGGAAGAGGGTGCTTGGTAGTGGGCAGGGAAGATGGGACCCTAGAGACCTGTGTAAATGACCAGGAGCACCTGTGTCATTTTCATCATCTGCCAGGAACTGATTGCAAGGCAACTAATTCAAGTGTTGCCTTTCTCAATCATTATATAATTCATTTTTGCCTTTTGCATAGTGATCCATTGCAGAGAGGGAGATTAAAAGAGGAAGGAAGTATTTTCAGTGATCAATCAAGACTTTGCAGGAACCTAGCTTTTTTTATGAAGCTTTGACAGGATTGACAGGGAGGACATTGGGAGGCAGCATGTGAGAATCTCTGTAATATTAAGCCAGTTTATAAGTGTCAACCCCTCTACTGTCTTGGACTTGCAGATTTTCTTCTACACTAAATTAGTAATAGGTAGGAAGATACATATAAAAACTGGAAAATACACATGTCAAAACTGAAATGATGTTTTATTTATTTAATGTTGTACGGCTTTAAAAAATGTCATAGAATCATAGAATCAACCATGTTGGAAAAGACCTCTGAGATCATCAAGTCCAACCCTTGATCCAACACCACCATGGTTACTAGACTGTGGCCCTAAGTGCTACATCCAGTCTTTTAAAAAATTTCTGAGGATGGTGAATCCACCTTCCTGGACAACCCATTCCAATGTCTGGTTATTCTTTCTGTAAAAAATTTCTTCCTAATATCCAACCTAAACCTCCCCTGGCAGAGCTTAAGATTGTCCTTATTATTTACCAATTAATTCAAGTCCCAGATATGGTATATTGTCCACCCTCTCTACTACACAGTTCTAAAAGAGAAACTAAGTGCATGTGCCTTTTTCTGCCTTGGTATGCCCTTACAGATTGAGTCTTTATTAAAATGTCTCCACAACTAATGTAACAAAAACACTGCACAAGGTACTTGCTGTTCACTGTTTTATTTAAGCCTGCAAATACCACTGGTACATGCAAGTTTTAATTCTGAATGTCCTGCAAAAACTTGTGAATCTGCAGAGAAATAGAAAACAAGAGATAAAACCATAAATATCTCAGAAATTGAATATATATTTGTAGTTCAAGTACTGACCAGACTTTAGCCATATTGAAACTTCAGAACAACCTTGCCTGAACACCACTGAAGTTAGGCTGCTTCCCTCAGGTGTTACAAGCTTTAGCAAAGTGTTTGTCCTATAAAGTGCCTCAATGGCAGGAAGCCATAGTTGCATGGATTTGGTTTCAGCTGGTGGACTATATTATTTTAATTTTTTTGTGTGAAACAGGTAGTAGAAAGAAAATAATATATAGCCTACTTTGCAGTTACTTCAGTAGCAGGAGCTCCTTTTCGCCTAAGCAAGGCTGATGCTAATTTTAAACTCTTCATTCTCACTTTAGTACTGCCTATTCTTCTCCTGTTTACCAGCAGGCTCTGGTTTGATTTCCCAGATATTTATCAGAGGATAGATAAAATCACCATTTACCTTGACTATAAAAAGAACCTAAGCTTGTCCAGAGAAAGACAGTGGTCTGAACCAAAGCATTACAAGAGAAGTGCTGCTTTGTTATGTGCCAGTCCCACTGAGTGCATGGTGCTTTCTGGAAATGAAAAGGAAAGCATTGTTTCAGTGTCAGAGAACCTCTACTTTCAACACATCCATTAAGATGGATTCAACCCCATCCATGAAGATACATTCGTATAATAGTACACACTTTATCCATACCTGGTATGTCTGGAGGCTTTGGTCTAGAAAGACGTCTCTTTTGAGACTTCTAACACCACTTATGGACATAGGTGCACTGTCTGGTGTCCATTTAACTCAGCCTTAGATAATAAAAATTTGCAATGCTCTTGTCTTGTTTACATAAAACTAAAATACCGGCTCCCCTGCTCTGTCACCTCCTATTTCCCAGATACATCTTTTAATATAGGGAATTATTTTGCTGTTGTCATAAACTCATGGATCTTGCAGTGTTAAGCCACCCATGATGTATTGTCAGTAACAAGCTTGGCCATGCACTAAGAGCAACACTTTGATCTGGGTTTTACTGAGCTGCATAAAGCAGTAGCCTGAAAACTGTGTGCAACTCCCCTCGCCTTTTTTTTTGTCTTTTTTAGACTAACCTTAATTAGGTTTGACTGCAGAACTGAAGAGAGCAGTTTGTGCATTTTGCAACTGCACCCCATCAGTCCTGAGGAGTTTTAGCCCAACCAACTGGCATATGAACCTCAGTTGTTTTTTTCTCTAAGCTGCACCATACTCTGGTAGTTTTTTTAACCTCAGTCATTTCTAATTAAGACCTTTGTTAGTTTCTGAAGTTGTGTGGTAATTTACTCAAAATAGCCTTGTCTGTGATTCTAAGCCCCTTCTGTGCAGACTAAGGAATAGCTATTGCCTGAAAAATTTTAGAATCACATCTTTTTTAGTGCAAGGTTGGTTTAGCAAAATGGTCGTGGTTTATCACCTGTTGCATTTTTCTTTGTAGAAGTACAAAATCTACTTAAAGCTAAGAACTTTCTGGGATGTTGTGTGAATTTTTATACTGGAACAAATGTTACACATGTGTCATGGTATCTGAATCAGTAACTGGCAGACTTATGCCATTTCTAATCAGTACTAAACAGAGAAGCACTGTGAAGAACAGCTGTGCCAGAGAAGTGTATGGAATACTTAATGAGAAGACAATATGATACTCCATAACAAAACATGCTGGATTGGTTTCATTTGTTTGTGATTTTGTAACCACCGACTCCTTTTTTTCTGTTCTTTATTTAGTCACCATTAAAAGGTGGTTTCATTTGTGCTGTGAAGTGTGCTTCTTTTACTTTAAAGACTCTTTTGTGAGCACACTGGTTTTTTTTAAGAAGTTGAAATCTTTTGATGAATCCCTTACTTTTATGTTTAGTACAGATATTGTGGGCACTGTCATTTTCATACTACTTGGGATCACTGGAGTCCTGCATACCCCTTAATAGGGCCAGAGCTCCTTTAGACAGTGCAGATCTCTGACAAACTTGCACATTTCTTTCCTTCTACTGAAATTATTTTTGTGCGTTCACAATTCAACATTTTAATAAGTGGGCTATGATTTTATGTATCTAACAGTAGTGTTGTAGGAATTTTGTATTAAATATATAAACCATCTAGGTTTTGTAGGGTGTGGTGTGTAATTTTTTAGAATACCTAGTGTAATAATTAATAATAATGGCCAGTCTTCACGAGCGAAGATCCGGGGAAGGTCTTTACACCTTCCAGCCTGCGCATTGGATTTTTTAGGTGAGACACAGTGTGCACGGAACTGAGCCCACCCTTTAATCCTAAGGTTCATCTGCCGGGTCCAAGCGAGCTTGGACGGTGGCAGCGAGGTCCTCAGGACGTAGATGGGTTACCTTTAAGGGCTAACGAGCTCCATCTGCCCGGGAGTGGCCCTGACCGGGAATCGAACCCGGGTCTCGGCGGTGACAGCGCCACGCCCTTAACCACTAGACCACCAGGGGTATACCTAGTGTAGTTTGGGAAGAAGAGGAAAGAGAAGAAAATTTCAACTCCAGAAAGGGTTTCATTTATTGTCAGTGGAAACTGTTTATCAAATGTCTGTCCTGTCAGAGGATAATAATAGACATAGCCATGTATAGAATAATTTATTTACCTCTTTATTTTGGCAGCTCTGTTCTCCTTTCACACTTAATTGTACACACAAATGTACATGCTGGCCTAATGAAGGGTAATGTAAAATTCACCAGTGCTTTCTGCTCTGAGGCAACCATTGTTTTCTGGATGTCCAGTTACATAGCTGTATCAGAAGCTATCTGGGCATAGGTGGAGTATCCTCCTTCCCAGATAATACCATGACCATCAAGAGCTAGACCAGGCTAGCATGCCTATGAAAATTTTGCCTGTACTCTGCTGAACAAGTGTTCTTTACAAATGCCTCATGGGTGAAACTGCGAACACACAGGTGCCCTTCCACCGTTCACTTTGGCTAATAAACATACAAAAGCTGGATTTTGAAACAAATATCAGAATTGTTTGTTTCACTGTGTTAGGATATGAAGTACAAGACAAGAATCCTGGGTGTCAGTAGTCACCCACTGTGTATGAGGATAAGGGCTGAATGTAATTCCAGGTAAGAGAGAGGTCTGTAGTAAGTGGGAAGCTGGATACTTGAAAAGAATTCATAAGCTAGTTGTGTTTTGTACAAGATAATGTGAATCTTATGGTAATATACTTCTATATTAAATGCACATGATGAAATGTGATAATGAAAGATGCTGGACATCTGAACCTCATATTAATACTATCTAAAATTTGTGTATCATGTAAGAATTAGTATTAGTGCTTTTATGCACATAGCCTTCCTGAGCAGATCAGTTTGTAATTTTGATGTGTTGTTTGTTTTACTTAAGGAATCAGCTGGAGGGGATATTCAGTCTCCTTTAACGCCGGAAAGTATTAATGGCACAGATGACGAGAGAGCGATGCCAGAAGTGACGCAGAACTCAGAACCAAGGGCTGAACCAACACAGAATGCATTGCCATTCACTCATAGGTACAGATTCCATTCCCACATCCTGATTAAGTGATACCTATCTCCTTCCTTGTTAAAGGGACCTGCTCCCATATTGTGTGGGGGAAAAAAGCAAACCCGCTCCTCCCCAAAAAAATAGACCAACTTTTAGATTTGCAATATAATCTTTGTTTTAATAAAAAAAAAAGTATGAGAAAATCTGTTGGAGTAAGATTTGGGGGAGCATTACTTTATAATCAGCCATTGAACACTGGTTAATGTAGGTGTCCCTTTAATAGGAATCATTATTTCACTGTCAGAGATCTTGGTAAAATTACCTGCTTCATAGAATATTCCAATTAAATTATTTTTGCACACATTGTCTATATGACTGATGGGACTGGATGTCAACCGTTCGTTGACAACTTTTTGGAGGAAAAGGGACTCTTGCAGCACATTTGGATTATGAAGTTTAAAGCAGCCTTTAATTGAGCAATTCTCTGACAATTGTAAAATTTTTCAACTTCTTTCAAAGTACAAGAGAAATGTAGGTCTGCTTCAGACTGGATTATAATTTACTGCACTAGGAATGCCATGCTTTGTTGTTCTTTAAGAAAGGTAGGGCTTTTTATTTAATGATACAAAGTTACAATGGATATATCCTGCCTATTAGAAGTAATTGTAGATGAGTCACTCTCAATAATTAACACATAATGTACTTGGGACCATTGAGAGTAAGTGAAACATTTTATAAACTTAGAACACAGCTAGAAATACTAGATTTCATTTTTTTAAGTGTTGTGTAATTCCATTTAAGTAGAGTTTGAGCTTTTGATCAAAGGTTAAGGAATACTAGCACATCAGATGTGTCATGCAATTCAGAGTGAGTAGAGGTGAAACTGAAACTGAGCAGGTTGTCTCAGTTTTTGTAAGAGAATAATACTATAAAACAGCTGGAAAAATTAATATACATTTTCAAATGAGAAAAAAAAAAACAAAACAAAACTTGACAGTATTTTTTTTAACAGAGTGATTGTGTTTATTTTTATACTGTCACCAGTGCATCTATTATATGTTTTAGAAGAAATGGTGCACTGTATGAGTGCTATGTGCATGTTGGAGGAGTATACAAATATTGCACATCTGTCAGTGTTCTGTAATGAGTTCATTTAGACTGCTTGAGTGTTGAAATTCTCTATCAATACTTTTGTGAAAAGAAGCTGTGATAAAGTCCACACATGAATGCTGTGGTTTGTTTTTTCAAAAAATAATAGCTTGAAGATCTGCCCTCTGTTCAGCATATGTAAATGTGTTTTCTGGTATGTCAGTATAGTAATTAAGTTTGCTCTCCACTCAGTGTGACTGAAACTGCTCTGAAACTACACAGTTGTCATTATTGATGGTGTAGAATAGAGATTTCAAAACTTTTAGATGCATTGCATTTTTCTACTTTATGTATGCAGTGAGAGCCTAGTTTTAGATTTTTGTTCTGTTAAATACCACTAGCTATAATTGGTTTTCCAATAATAACTCTGCATTTTGAGATTCACTTCTCATGTTGATTCCTAAAAGACCAGTGTTTTGTCTTGCTAATGAATGGTTTGCTTTGAGTTTGTTAGTGAGCTGTTACTGAAGAAAACCTAAGTTTTTACACCCTTTGAAATAAAGTAATTTTTGGAATAGCTAAGGGTTGTATTATAAATAAATAAAGTTCATTTATTTATTATGAAGAAATAATATAATAATGGCCAGTCTTCCCGAGCGAAGATCCGGGGAAGGTCTTTACACCTTCCAACCTGCGCATTGGATTTTTTAGGTGAGACACAGTGTGCGCGGAACTGAGCCCACCCTTTAATCCTAAGGTTCATCTGCCGGGTCCAAGCGAGCTTGGACGGTGGCAGCGAGGTCCTCAGGACGTAGATGGGTTACCTTTAAGGGCTAACGAGCTCCATCTGCCCGAGAGCGTCCCTGACCGGGAATCGAACCCGGGCCAAGATGCATGAAACACATGCATAAAAGAGATGGAAAGTGAAGCCTTCAGGAATGTGTTAACCCTGCTTAATTGGGCATGTTTTTGTAGAGGCTTTTTGTAACAATAAATTAGCAACTGGGTAGATCCATCTAGCTGCCTGTGCTGTCTGAAAGAATGTTCTCATGCAGGCAGTTTGCTTGCCCTGATTTAAAAGGAAAAAAAAATTTAAAACCTTACTCCTGATCATTGGAGAATCCCTGGACTTCTCATATGTTAAGGGTATAGAAAAGTATTGTGCTTATCCTTGTTCTCTGCCCTTCTGATGACATGGTGTGTATGGCACTCCATGTGTGATGGAGAGGAGTTGCTGAACTGAACCCTTTCCTTGTGCGCCCTGGTAACTTCCACTGATCCTGAACCTCTTTCTCCTGATCCTAAGTTTCAGCAAAGATAAAGTTTAGTCAGCACTTTGGGATGAGGAGGGTAATGCTAGAAGGGCATTTGAGTGTCATCTTCTTTGTGGCAATAATTTTTACTTATTTACCTTTAGTCCAGAAGCTGCTAATCAGCCTCCAGATGCTTTTCAGAAGAAAAGGTACAGTGGATTTTCCTCAATGAGTTCAACTGTAGGGTTCATCACGGTCAGTAAGGGTGGACTGAAGTAACACTACCATAGCAAGTTCATTTCTTACATTAATAGGAAAGCTCTATTCTGCTCTGGCATTGACAGGACATACTTATACTGTTAAGAGTGAAAAGAAGTGGTCCTCAGTGCAAGTTGGAGCACAGGGAAGGCATATGTGGGGCTGCATGGAAGGAGCCCAGGCAATCATGGTGCAAGTGTTGGAGCTTTCTGTGCAGGATGAGGTGCTGCAGCATTGTGTGGCAAGGGTGGCTGGTAAGGTGTGAACTGTGTTGCTGCCAGGAGGGTTGGCAAGCACAGCAGAGTGCAGAGGTGTCTCTGTGGCAGATGATACAGAGGGGAAAAGGTGTGAAGGGGGCTACTGTCAAAGCAGTGGTTTAGATAAGGTGTTTCATGTTGTTTTATGAACTGGAAGAGTCTGACAGGGAGGAAAAGGTCAGAAATCAAAGGTGTGGAAGTCATGCTTTAGTTTACATCCCACTGCTTGTCATTTTTAATCTGCACACCTGAAAAATGTTCAATTGGCTTTTTTTATAACACGTCTTCACTGGCCAGAGATGTCTTCTTCTACAAACGTTCTTCTCTGCATTCTTTATGTCTTAGCGTAAGTAGTTAAAGCTTGTTATTTCAGCAGCATAAGTGCAGACTACATTTGTATTTATAGATATTTTTTGACCACTTATACTGAAAAACCAAAACCAGCATTACTTAAATCACCAGAGTTTTATTAAAACTCAAATATCTTTTTGTTTCAATAAATAATTCTATGTATTGAAATTAACATTCTCCAGAATATGTCTAAAATCTCATTCATATGCCATAAGCATGGTAGGGCTGAAGTCTAGTTGCTTCAATTTATTCTCATCTTGAAAGTCCTAGTGTTCTTCACAAGTGGTGCAACTCAAATCAACTGCTTGAGATAAGGGTATTAAACAGAAGTCTTGCATAGAAGATAAACTCCTGTAATTAACTATCTTGCCTTTTTAAACTGTACATGATGATTAATATTGAACTAAGAAGTAATATTATTGTGAACTCTCACATCCTATATAATGTGCTATATAGCCTGAGCACTGTTCTTGTGGTTAAATGTTGCCAGAACAACTGGAAATAAAATGTAACCTGAGCCTGCCACTAGAATTTTTAAAAATCTTGTCTTAGATATTAGTCGGTCCTTATCTGAATAATAGCTGGTCAAGGAAGACCTTTTCGTAGCAGAGACTAGATTATCAAATATAATATTTAAAATAATTAGGACTAAAAAAGTACATATTTTTGTTCTATGTACATATTTTTGTTCTTAAGTAAATTTTAATTTCCTCAGACATCTTTCTTGTTTAAAAAATATTTCCCACATTCTTGAAGTTGTGATTTTTTTTTCCTACTAAAACTGTTGATCATAACATGGGGTTTGGAGAGAAAAAAAATTGCTAAAACATTTTAACTACTTCTGATGCAACTGGCTTTTAAATAAAAGTTTTCAGATGACCAAGAATGCATCATGAGAATTAAAACTTTTAATAAAACTATTCAGTTTTAATATTTGAATTATATTGTAAGGATGAATAGTGTATATGGTGAACTCTACAACTTCTGCTTTTTGATAACTGGAAAACTTGCTCTTTCACTCTTGAAGAGAATACATTTGTTCATAAGAAGCTTTATTCCACTTTTGGCACCTTAAGAAGCTGATAAAACACATTTTCAGAAACAAAATATAAGAGGATTCTTCTGGGACAAACCTTGAAAATCTTCGATTTTGTGTTAACCATGATTTGCACCTGTTACCTCATTTTTTCTTGTAACATATAAACTTTGAATTTCTATTGCATACTGTTTTGATCAGACAATATATGTGTGTGTGTTTGTTGCTTGTTAGTTGGAATTCCTATTTTTATATTCAAGTGAATTTTTAATAGGGAATTTTGACTCATTGCCTTAGTGAAAATGGACTTAATTCACATGATGCTTATATTTTAGATATGTTATTGTCTAGATAGGCTACTATTTAATAATGCTGCATGTAAATCCAATGCTGTACAACAAAGAAAAACCAAAAATCTTGCTGCTGGATCATGTTCGTTCACTGCAGTTTCATTAAAAGTTGTATGTAGAAATCTCTTTAGTAGATTTTTCACTGGATGTATTAAAACTGCTCACTTCTACAAGCTTAAACAATGTGGTTCTGTTACAGTATAGGTACTTTGTGAATCATATGGAACTGTTAACTTAGCTTTAAGGAAAATTATTGTGTTGGTTTGTAATTTGAATTTATGCTTAAATCCTAGTATTTGGATGTTCTGTATAGAGTTATACATAGCTTCCTTACCAAGTAGTCCTGAGGTGTGCATTTCTTTATTTAAAATTCTTCATTTTGAATGTTATTTAACCTGATCAGAGGATAATTCATTGTTGTGAGGAAGCTCACAAGCTCTCTAATCCAAGCTCCTGCTCAAAGAACAGCTATGAGATCAGATCAAGCTTCTCTAAGCTTTATCCATTTGAGTTTTGAAAACCTTCTGTGATGGAAACTGATAAAGTCAGGGATTTTTTGAAAGGTTTCTGTATAACATAAAAGACAGTAACTGTCTTCACATTGTGCAGCACTGTTATGGACTGTGACATTTTAGGGCACACCAGCGGAATTATGGTAAATTCAATTGCTCTACTTGAAAAGATTACTATTTCATGAGTCATTCTCAGAGAAGAAACTCAAAGGTGGTATGTTTCTGCTGTCAGTATAAGCAAAGAACTGGTTAATATAGAAACTTAGACCTAGATCTTGACTTCGCCTCAATCAACATTTGTTTCATTTTGTGAAGGCCATAGCTGTGCTGTTCGGTGGCCTCTTGTGCTCTACCAGCAAGAGCCTGGTGCTCTCTCCTCCTTCCCTGACCCAATTCTTGCTGCTTCCCAAACTCCTGCACTTCTGCCTAAGCTGCTGGGATCTAGTTAAAGTAGAGTCTCCTTCAAAATAAAAGTTCTTTCTAGGAAATTATTAATTTGAAAGGAAAATCTTACATTGTGTTTGTATAATTATTTTTTATGTCTGACTTTCCTGATTTTGACAATTTCTCACAAATTCTTTAAGGTATCTTTGGAATACCCAGTAAACCATTTTCATAAGATATCTCTAGTCTGAAAGGAGAGATGGAGAGAAAGAATGACCATGTTATATGTGTTGGTTAACTGTTCAAAATTAAGAAACTCTAGAACTAATTTTAGTAGCTGAGGGAATGGCTGAGAGCAAAAAACTAAAAATAATCTAACGCTTAAGAGAGTAATTTCACCATCTCCCTTGAGCACCTAGGCATCTTCTAATTTGGAGCATGTGAATTGCCTACTTCCTGATGTTTATTTAGTGAGAGCTCCAAGGGAGTGATGCAGATCATGTGAACTGGGTGTTAGAAATTAGATCATGTAAATACTGTCCTCAGGGACAAGTAAGCGCTCTTGAAACATACCTGTTAAATACATTCTTAGAAGAGGAATATAATCCTTATGCTATTTATATTAAAAAAACCCAAACAAACAACCCAAGCCAAGAAAGTATTACTTTTACTATGTAACTTTCCCACTTTAATCACTTACATAAGGAAAAAAAGCCCTGTTTCAAAAAAAAAAAAAAAAAAGAAAGAAAGAAAAAAGAAAGAAAGAAGAGGAAGGAAGGAAGCAAGGGAGAGAGCGAGAAAGAAAAAAAAAGGAAGGAAGGAAGACCTATCTTGATTAAGAAATAAACTATCATTTTTTGAAGTAAATCAGTTGGGTTCAACCTATCCAAAGTATGGATGACATTAAAAGATTGTTACTACTTCGGCAACTGTAAACATGGGATTTGTGAGTTGGGATATGTGATACTTAACACTAAATCTGATTCTATAGGATGAGTGGTTTGGGTTGGAGTTTTTTGTGGTACCCATTATTTCACAAATATTACTTATGTTAATATTCTCAAGAATACATTTTTTGGAACTGTGTTATTCATTTAAGGAGTCTACTCTTAGCATGCAGTGCCTTTTTTGGTTATTTTTAGGCAGTGGGGGAGCTATTCTCTTTATTTTAGATTTTCCAAGTAATTTAGTTGAATAATGAGCTTTTTCTATTGAGCATTTTGATACCAGTGTGACTACTTATTTAAGTTTGTGAACAGTGTCTGTGAAGTTTGTTTTATGGTATGATTTGTACATATATTTTTTTAGAATCTGCTGATTATTGAGTTGTAATCATCTTTCAAGAAGAATTATTAAAGCAATGTTTTTAGAAGATCTTATGTAGACAGTTGATACCTCCTGTCTTCTTTACTCCTACTTCCATCAGTGGTTTTGATATTGTTTAGTGTCATCATGGGAAACCTTTCAACCAGTAAGTAGGGATTAGGTTTAAGGATTAGGATTAAGAGAACTGTAGCACCTTCCCTATGAAGACAGGCTGAGAACATTGGGGCAGTTCAGCCTGGAGAAGTGGAGGTCGTGTGGAGACCTCATAGCAACCTTCGAATATCTTAATGGGCCTACAGGGAAACTGGAGAGGGGCTCTGTAGTGAAAGGACAAGGAGTAACACATACAGATTGAAAAAGGGGAAATGTAGGTTAGATATTAGGAAAAAATTTTTCTCTGTAAGGGTGGTGAGATACTGGAACAGGTTTCCCAGGGAGGTTTTGGATGCCCCAGCCATGGCAGTGTTAAAGGCCAGATTGGACAAGGCCTTGAGCTACCTGATCTAGTGGGAAGTGTCCCTGCCCATGGCAGGGGGGTTAGGATTAGATGATCTTTAAAGTCCCTTACAACCCTTAACATTCTATGATTCTATGATTCTATAAGCTGCAAACTGAACTTTCCCCAGGCACCATGAAGGAATCCAAGGTCCTGTCTGTAATAACACCACAGATCTCTTTGGGGTGTCTTTTAGAACATTTTTTTTTCAAAACTGAAAGGTGACATTAGTTTCAAAGTGAAGAGGCACAACAAAGAAATTCTGCAGGTCTCAATACACTGTTATCCAGAAAAAAACCACAATTAAAAATTTTTAGATGAGTCAGTTTTGTAAAATTGTTTTTCACTTTAAAATTACCTTTGGAAAGACCTAGTCCTTTGAAACTACAAATTTCATGGTTTTTTCAGATTGGAAGCCTCACTGGACACTTACCATTTTTCAGCCTCCCAGTAAAGAAACAAAACCAGAAAGCCAGTAACACCTCAAGTTGCCAGGGGGAAAAAACCTCCCAAAACACAAAGCTATTGATCTCTTGAGTCTCAATGGTTTTTCAAACAGTCATGACCCTTGAGAAAAGAAGAAAACATTTTTCAGAAACAAAGGTGGAGGAGATGTTTTGCAAGACAAACACACTTTCCATCAAGTCTGATCACATAAACGTCACCGTTTCCTCCTCAGTGGGGGTAGGAATGGTGATGCATGACAGTATTTCACAATGTAGGTTCCATGACCCATTCATACCCATCCTTCAGCCTAGGATTAAATCATAGAATCATAGAATCATAGAATTAACTGGGTTGGAAGAGACGTTCGAGATCATCAAGTCCAACCCTTGATCCAACCCCACTGTGATTACTAGATCATGGCACTCAGTGCCACATCCAACCTCATCTTAAAAACCTCCAGGGACAGTGAATCCACCACCTCTCTGGGCAGGCCATTCCAATACCTGATCACTCTCTCTGTAAAGAACTTCTTTCTAATATCCAACCTAAACCTCCCCTGACAGAGTTTAAGCCTGTACCCTCTTGTCCTCCTGCTGATTGCCTGGGAGAAGAGACCAACCCCCACCTGGCTACAACCTCCTTTCAGGGAGTTGTAGAGAGTGATGAGGTCACCCCTGAGCCTCCTCTTCTCCAGACTAAACAACCCCAACTCTCTCAGCCTTTCCTCATAGATCTTATGCTCAAGTCCCTTCCCCAGCCTGGTTGCTCTTCTCTGGACCTGCTCCAGCACCTCAATGTCTTTCCTGAACTGAGGGGCCCAGAACTGAACACAATACTCAAGGTGTGGCCTCACCAGCTCTGAGTACAGGGGAAGGATCACTGCCCTGCTCCTGCTGGCCACACTGTTCTTGATGTAGGCCAGGATGCCATTGGCCTTCTTGGCCACCTGGGCACACTGCTGGCTCATGTTCAGCTTCCTGTCAATCAGCACCCCCAGATCCCTTTCCACCTGGCTGCTCTCCAGCCACTCTGTCCCCAGCCTGTAGTGCTGCAAGGGGTGGTTGTGTTTCTTGATGAGAAAGTGGGGGCTTTTTTCAGAGCCTGGAATTTTGACCATTTGTAATGAGATTTTTCCCATCTCAGACTGTTCTGCAGGTAAGAGTATCACAAAGTTTGCACATGTCTGCATGCAGACATGCTTTACCTCTCCAAAGATACCTCTTCAACTTATGCCCCAATAGCCACTCAGAAGTGTATGTTAGAAAATAAAGGACTGTTTAGTAGCTGGTATGTAGCTGCTTCATTTCAAGTGCAAGACTTAGACCTCTTGTCTTTGCGAACACAAAATACAATGCTTATACAACCATCTATATGGGTGGACAAATGCTAAAAGAACTTTTATAGACTTGTCCATTTACTGTTTTCTGTCTCGAAATTGACTTTGTCATTTTAATGTGTTTCTGTGAAATGCAAGAATACTCTAGCCTTGCATTTCAGGGTACATATTCCCATCCACATAGAAATTATTGAACAGGTTACACAGTTTTAAAGAAAGGAAGTTAAAGAGAATTTAAGATCTGTGCAGAACAATTTGCGTCATTATCACATTTCATTTTTTGTGTATTTTACTCATCTCAAGGTTCACTTCATGTCAACTTTGGATTATTTAGTAAAATCAATGTATAGAACATGAATGAAATTGTGCAACTTACAGTCAAGGTAGTCATGGAAGAAGGCCTCTCTCATATACCATCATAAAGGAAACTGAAGTGTTGCTTAAGAGTTTTGAGTTTAAAGTCCACAAGTTAAAAACAGCTTTAAAAATCCTCAGACACCAAGAGAAAACCTGGGTTTTTGTCATTTTTTTAATAATAAAATATAACAACTCATAACAACAATATAGTCTCAAAATACAGCCTTACAATGTAATGTAGACAGACAGACAGACAGACAGTCAGATAGATAGATAGATAGATAGATAGATAGATAGATAATCTGCTTCTGAAATCTTATCTATACTGTATGGTTATGGTTTCACTGCCATCTGGTAGGCCTGATGATAATCAGACAACTATGATTGCAACGTTAAAGACTAATTAATTACTATTCTTGAAACAATATAGAACTCATTTCTCTCAAACTTCCAAGCTGAATATAAATAAACATAACTTCATCCTTTAACATTTCATGTCAAAGATGAAGTGATCAATTTAGGTTATGGATTTTTATATTCCTTTTAGAATTCACTGTATTACTCTCTTCCTATCTGCTCCCTCTTCTTGCAGGAGACAGAAAGGAAACAGAAAGGAAATGGCTAGCATCATCTTCTGCAAATATTTAAGCTTAAGAGCCAGTAATTCATTTTATTCCTGCTGTAGTTTATAAAAATACTGTTAGAAATGCAACCAAGGAATTTACATTACATCTGACCTTAAGATGCAAGATGCCAAACATCTTAAATCATTAAGTGTTTCTTGAGTCTTGCTGAATTGTTAATTGTGGATTCCCCTAAAACACTACGTGGATCCTTGGATTCCCCTAAGATACTACATGGATCTTTGTATTCATGGGCTTTGCTATTTTAAAGTTCTTAGATGGTGTTAATGAAGCCCATATGGACTTCAAATAAGCTAATTTTAGTCAATTAGATACCTTCATACTAGAGGACTAGCATGGAAAGTCAGAGCCAATAATAACTGGCAACAGTTATTTACATTACAAGTTCTTTCTTGTCAAAGATATGAGATAGAAGTTCTGCTGTACCAAATTCTGCTTGGGCTTGTGTGGCACATGAGTTCAGGAGGTGGCTGTGGCTCCTGTTCTTTTGTTACATCTCTGATCCCAGAGTAAAGTTTCAGAATTGGCAACTGTACCTTGAGCAGCGGGAACAGGCTCCTCCAGCGATTACACAGAATGGAGGGTTGTATAGGACCATGTGAATGATTCTGTCCCCTGGAATATTTTTCACTCCCAGGTGCGCATGGTTTAGGAACTAACTATATAATGCCTGTTGATTTCACCAGTTCAGAGCCAAAATACAGTTGTCTGCGAGGTACAAAGAAAACATGATGAGCTTGATGAAGCCATTTGCTGTTTTGAGCAGGATTCAGCCAAATGGATTACCTCTGCCCACTTCTTGAAAGAACGCATATCTAAAAACTTAAGTTTGACAAAGCAGAGAAAAGCAGTTTAGAAAACTCTTTATATTAAAAATGCATAGCATGAACACTAACTTAGTGTATTTTTTAAAAGGATTATTTCATATATAAATGAATCACTTTTACAAAAATAGCTTTCATCAAAGTTTTTCTAGAATTTCTGGAATTCATAAAATACATATATATATATAGTACATATGTATATATACATATATATGTATGTATGTATATATATAAGACATATCTTCGAGGGATCATTTTGCATCCCTGCAAGAGATGTAGGACCAAGGACCAGGCTTTGTTAATTTTCATATGAAGTGAAAAAAAATGCTCAGTTTCAAATCTAATCCAAAAGATCCATGCTATTTTATGAATGCCATACTCTCTAAGTGTCTTGATTTTGTCAGATGAATAAAAATTGCTAAAGATTTATCCCTTATTTAGAGATAGGGTTTACAAGTAAACCAAGTTAAGGTAATAATTCCTTTGTAGGATGCTGTAGTCTAGGTCCTCTGGTGGAGAACCAGCAAATTCTGCTACATCCATGTGACGCTGAGTTAAAAAAATTACACCTGATGCCTGATGCATTTCCTCCTAGATAGCCACCTGCCTAAGACTGGACAGATGAAGTGCCATCTTGGGATAGTTAACCTTTTAAACAGCTAAATGCAGGAGAGATGGGTTTCATCCACTAAGCCCTCTTTCTCAGGTCCAGCCTTTATTTGTACCTCCCACCAGTGTTGTGAGCCAGAGTTTTGCTTACTGTTTTCAACTGAGGCAACACAGTGTTGTATTCCCTGGTGTTGTGGTCACTGTACCATGGCTCTCTGATGAGATGTTTCAATTACTTTCCCTACTCTCCAGCTTAAGGTACCTGCACAGATAGCATAAGCCTCAAGAATATGAGGCTAAAAGCTCACTGATGAGGTAGAAATCCAAATATGCTTTTTTGTAAGCCATTTCAGGATGTGTCTGTCTGAATATGCAAACAGCGTTCAGGCTCCAAGTCAACAAGTTGTGTTATTGAACATAACTGTGTCATGTTCATTACTTTCTGTCACACTGTAGTAGGCAAATGCCTGGCAGTGGGACCTTGGTGGTATCAACCTGCTTCTGGCAGACACAGGCAAAATTAGGGACAAGCACATATAAACACAAAAGTGAACTATTTTGTCAGTCAAAAATATGTTTTTAATATATTCTCTTTCTGAGATTAAAAGAATAAAATGGGGAATACAGCTAAATGGATATCAACATTTCCTGTAGCTTTCCATTAGCTTTATGCTTTAGGGAAGGTTTCTGTACCTAAAGAATCACATCTTTGGAGCTCCTGTATTATCACTATAGATGTCAGTGACATTTTGTAGGACAGACAGGACGCGATTTGAGTTGATCAGTGTTTTGATCACATAACAGGAGGCTGTGCTGAGATAAATTTAAGTTGCTGAATAGCACTTTGGTGAAATGTGGACAGCTGGCAATTCATAAGTGTTCATCAAAGTGCTTCATAGTGACAGCAAACAGCCATCACCTTTTTTCTGTAATGAATTGAGTTGGCATAAATCAGCAGTGAACTAGAATATGGGAGAGTTTTTTAATCAGCTCTTAAGTCATTTGGCAAACAATGGAATCTAGAGTTGGGTGAAGGTGCTGAAATAAAATGACCGGAATGTCTAGAACTCTGTGTCTTCAAGTATACAATAAAAAAGCATTATGTGTTGTCCACTTCTGATCAGCTTCGATTGTATGCTTGTTACCTTTGCGGATTTTACTCTGAGGTATTGTGATGTAATGATGTTCTGTCTTCCTGATATGAAATGCAAAGGGTTCGGTTTCTAAATTAAAGTTAGAATAGTGGAAACCATTCTTCTGGGAGACTGCAATCCCACAGGTAATTAAGAGGTAATGTTCTTCAGATATCATGGCTCAGACAGAAAAAAACAAACCAAACCAAACACCTGAAAGCGAATTGACTGACTTCTACTAAGTTATCCAACTCTAGTAGTTTGCCAAAGGAAGAAGAATTAAATTTTTTTTTCTCCTAACTACAGTGATAATAGGTATAGAAATAAGGAATAGTTTTGTTATCTGAAGCCAAATGCAGGTAGGCAATACATTCAGAATAATTTGGCCTGAATTTTAGGAGGATGGCCAAAATAGTTTCCTACATGCCTAAAGTGTGATCTAACTGATCATTGTGTAGGACTGTGAATTCCCTGTTCACTTTGTGTAGGAAATGTTTTGGAATTTAAAACTAATGTATTTATGTGACACCACCAATTGTGTAGTGCCTTCCTTCTGTACTCTTCCAAGGTTTTAGTATTCTGGTTTAATTCTACTTTGTCACTTTGCGGATCATTTGTCCTGGCTTATGTTCAACACAGTGGAAGGATGAGGAGAGCTGGCTTTTAAATATCTTCATATCATGGTGTTCGCCCTACGCTTTCCCTGGTCTAGGGGCCTTATCAGGGAAGGTGAAATAGAGCTTGCAATACTAGAAAACAAATATGTTGAAACGTGGCACATAGACATGGCCTCGTGAAAGAATGAAAGCTCAGCATCTGCTCTGGTGTCTGTGAACTCTCAACTAGCAAAACTCATGCGCAACTTCATTCTTTTCCTGTTAGGTTTGTAACAAGTTAAGTAAGATGGGACAGAGAGAGAAGAGAGGAGCCAAGCTTTATATTCTTCTTTGAAACTCTTGCATCAATTAAATGTTGAATTGGGAAGAACAGATCTATAAATTATCACATTTTAACTTCCAGCTCAGTTCTTGAGAAAAATGGTCTGCATTATTCTGAAAAGATGAAGAAAACCTAAGATCACTTAGTCTAGACTAAGCAAATGAAAACTATTAACTCCAGTTAATTGAGGAAGGTGCCATGTTCCATTTTTTCTTTAAAAATGCGATTTTTTACAATAAGAGAGAGAAAGGAACTTTATAGAGACTTCTTCCTCTGAATGTTAACCTGTAGTTCATGAGAAAAATACCAGTATCAGAGACTTTGCATGTGTTAAATTTATTCTCTTATTTCACCCATTTAATTTGTTTTTAGTAAATTTAACTCTAGGATCAACACAGGACAAGCAATTTGCTCTCTTCCTGAATTCAGATTTGGTTTAAACAAGGCAAATTTGATACTTCCATTCTTTTAAAGAACTGGAATGGGAAAAAATTAGGAGTTGCAATATCCACTTGTGTTACAACTCACTTGGGAATTGTTTTTTTCAAACCTATACAGTCCATAAATGCTTTACTGCGATCATATTGTCTGACTTACTGCTTGTTCTTCAAAGTACTTCTGATGTCTCCATAGATAGTTTATTTTGGGCCTCATATATAGGCTATTCACTCTTAAGCAATTGTATGGCAATCACAGAAGATAAATGAAACTTAATTAAATTTTTTATGCTCCCACATAGCTTCAGTTCACTTAAAGGAATAAGCTTATTTTGTTGTCAGCATGTAAACTGACAGTTCATCTCTGGCACTAACTGCGTGATTAATGCATGTCGTTGTATTTACTGGAATAAGCAAGCTGGCGATTGTAAAGCAAAAGTGAATTGCACCACTAGTCATTACTTGGTATGGTAAGATAACCTAATGTGCTATCTGGGTGGAGGCCAAGTAGTCATAATTCAGAATCTTTAGATGACTATCTAATCACATAGAACTATTTCTGTTGGTCATTCTGTAAGAATGCCTTTCTGCTGCTGGTAGTGGAGTTGTGAGGCCCTGCAGCTATAAGGAGTATTCTGCTGAGGTCAGTGTTTGCTATGGAAATAAGACAGGAACCAGCATTAAGGGGTCTTATGGGCTGAGCTGTCCTGTGGTATCAATAACAGAAGGTTCAGCTAAGATCTAAAATAGGCACTTGTAAATCTTTCACACTGAGCTACTTGTAACAGCTACTCTGTCTTCAGCAGTGGCATAACACACTCCAGTTACAGCTATGACAGAACCTAGAAATGCAGATAGAGGCTTATGCTGAGGATCTCCACCATGTGGTATCCATCAGACTTACAGGGTTGGGAGATGTCTCTTTAGCCCTGTCACTGCTCTGCATGTGACTAGGGTTGCCCAGAGCATAGCTTTTACTGTCTTCACTCTGTTATTGCTGTGCTGAGCTCCACAGAATCAACCTGTAGCTGCCAGAGCCTCGCAGGCCACATCTATACAGCTAAATAAAATGTGCTGGGCACTGAGGACTGAACTGTTTTCTCACGAACAGCAGTGATGCTGCATCTCTTCTGTGGCTGTTCAGTGTCCTTGCAGCTGTAAGACACCGCTACTGTGTTTTGTAGAGTCCCTTTCCAGTCTGGCATACTTGCAATGATTGGAGGACTTCATTGCCACCCACTTGAATGGTATTCTCCTTGCACAAAAACACAGATCTACATTGCATGCCCAGGAGTATTTCAAGTGGGAATGGGAGGTTTACAGATCCCACAAAGCCTCAAAGACTGTAGAAATGGAAGGGTGTTAAATCTGACTATGTGCAAACAGTGCTTAGAATCTCCCTGGCCAGGTGTGACTGAGCAGGGCACCCGTTCGCATGGAGTGCAAACTCCCCAGTCCATACAGCCTTTGGAAGCACAGGGCGTTTTGGCCATGAGTGGAAGGAGTTGTCCTTGTCCTAACTACCGCAGCATTTTTGTGGTAAAGCTAGGGAAGTTTCTCAAACTCAACAAGGTGTAATTGAGAGCACAGTTCGAAGAAACTGTTGAAATCTGAATAGCAGTCAATAAATGAGAACCCTGGTGAGACATGCGTAGGAAAGTCAGATACTCTATTCTGTTACATTGCTGAGAGAGTGCAAATTGATTCTGTGCACACACAAATCGTTGTTATTGTAGGATTTTTTAGAGAAAATTGGATGTTTGTGTAGCCAGGGGCCTCAGCAGAATTAATCCATACTAATTCAGAGTGTGAATTTGCAGTTAAACTGCTTTAAATTCTTGTGTGTACAGATGAGTTCCACAGTGAAAGTGGCCATTATTTGGATGACTTTAGTGTCAGGGTCACTGTGTCCTACTATCTGACTTGCTGATAGTCACATCATCTAATTGCTTTCTTGAAGTGATCAAGTGCCATAAATGCCAGTCAACTTTACTTTGCAGCCAAATACCTAGTCATTTTAGAAGATAGAATGTAAGTTCCTAAATAACTTTGTTGCTTTTGAAAATGTAACTTTGTTGGTATATTTTAAGTATTCAGCACCATAGCAACAGTAAGGAATTATGCCTAATGTTCAATACACTAAAAAACTTATTGGGTATATGAAAAATATAAGGTACATTACAGATCTGAGAATAAACAACTTACAATTATGCCAATACGCAGTTTCAATAAAGGAATTAGGGCAACTTTTTTTTTTTTACTTTTTCAAATATGTGGTAAGATTTTAGGCCTGCAAGGTCTCACAGGCATGAGAATAAAATAGTTGCAGTGATACTGATAAGCAATCTCAGGGCAAATATTTTTTAATATTTCAGAGAATGTGATAATTGTTAGGTTGATAAGGTTTTAATGATTAGTGCAAAAAAGCTAGAAATTAATTAGCCATGCTTGCTCTTTCAAAGAGCTAAAAGTTATAAGAAAGAGTTACTGTTTTTTTGTTTATTTTCTATGACCTTCATGAAGAGATAACCAAATGTCTAATATATAAAATTAAATGACTGAGATAAAAATGACATCTTATTAAAAGTATAAAATTAAAAGTTGAGCCTCTTCAGAGAAATCAGGGACTGTCTTCAGGTTAAATGTAAGTCTTTTGCTTTGTGATACAGTGTACAAAAACATGCTTAAAACTGTTCCTAGCAGTGCAGTTTTAATGAGAAGTGGAGTTTAAATGTCATCTGTGTAAACACATTTAGCGTCCAGTAACAGACAATATAAGAAACTTGGAAAGATAGTTTTTCTCTTTTGTTCCCCCTTTTAATTTTGGTCAGGATTAGGACCTGATCTAAGTCACGGATGCATAGAGATCTTTGCTGAAGCAACACTTTTGTATTAATACCTAATCTTCCACATTCCATGGAACGCATTTCAAGAGCTCTTCTGTTCTGTTGACTCTAAGTTTTTCAGTAAGCAGTGAACACCACCATACTTAGCCATTTTTAGCTCTGGCTTTGTTGCCTTTTGCAAAATACTATGCTGGGTTACCAAAGGTAGTATTTATGAGAAATTTCCCTTCCTTAAAATTAATTTCATATCCAGTCTATTCCCCAGTGATAGGTTCCCATATTGAAAGAAGTGTGTGTTGTGGTGGTTTCTATAGGCCCTGTGATGAATGAAGGCTGTCTTATAAAATAAAGAGCATAGATTTAGATGGTGGATCTAAATAGGATATAGCCATCAATTTGCTATGCATAGTGGTCTGCTATATAGTGGAAAGAGTCTATATCAACTTCTTTTGTGGTTTTCATCCATAAAGTCTGCAAAGCTAGTGATCCTTCCCAGTGAGCTGATAAGGCACAGGACAAGAGCTTTCTAAGAGCAGGACTGCCTGTAAAAGAAATGAAAAGGCAATTTTTCTCCTGTCTGTGGCCTGCATGGGTACTCTTGGTGATTGAGAATGCAGTCAAGAGTACGGTGAAAGACTAAATGAAAGATTATATGTGAAACACCTTGAAGGAGAAATCTGTAATATCTCCATATATGGAGCTGCACAAATCTGCAGAAAAAGCTTCTGCATTTGTCTTCTACACTGATATAGAAATTAGGAGTTCAAGTATATTGTGGCTCAGAGTTGAGAGAAGGGGTGTGCAAACAAAACAATACATCCTGGAATGGGATAAACCTTCAACATTCATACAGGATAATAGACTCCCAGAAATGTAATGCTCTCACCTGCTGATTTCATCCATCCAGCTGCCTTTCTCGCTTTCCAGCAGGTGTGTGTGGCTTTGATAGTAGGCACCTCACTCAAAGTACGATGTGCTTCAAGGGCCTCCTTCATCTCTTTTGCTGCAAGCTGATTCACAACCATGTTTCCCTGGTTTTGTGCTGATGTAACTCCACTGAGATCATGTAGATATTCCTTATCCCAAAGGGAAGAACAGATCTTTCATGCCCTGTTAATGTTCCTTCTTCTCTCCTCAGGGGAGCTATCCTCCTTTGCTAAAAATTCTTTTGAATACTCTAATTAAGGATAAGGATCTCTTTGAATATTAATTAGTTTTTCATTGGCCTTACTCAAAATATTTAACTCAAAGCAATTTCCTGGTAATTATCTCTGGATTATAATTTTGAGAGGCTTTACTTTTTTTAAAATTAATTCCAGTTTATCAAATAAGACTTTCTTTTGTATCTGTCCAGTTAATCAGAACTACATATAAAACAATAAGCAGTGACAGTGAAGATGCAATATTTTTGTTTCTTAAGTTTTTTTCTTAAAAATCTGTCATTCTTACTATAGCTTGCCCGCTTTTGCTGTTCTTTAATTATTTAACTGAATGACTCTGTCCCTCACATGTACATAATGCAGAGTTTTTTGAGTGGTTTAATCTACTGGGCCCATACAAGCAGAAGTTCTGCACAAAAACTAAAATGGCAGAACAACTCAAAACCATGTCTCTTCCTGGATTGGTGAGATAGATCCTGGTCTGCTACACTGCTCTTTCTTCAACTTCTCACTCACTGTAGGGTTCCTAATTAGGTGTAATTCAATAGAGGACAAAACTCCCTTCTGTTTCCAGTTTTTCTTTGCATTCAAGGGAGAGGGAGATATCATTACCAAGAGCTTATGGTGCTTTGGACTAGCAAGTAATCAAACTCCCCAACCCATCTTGTTTAAATACTTTTCATCATAAAGTAGCTTTTTGAAATCTCTGGAAAGGGGTGAAATTACAAAAATTCCTGTTTAAATCAGGATATAAACTGAGGAGATTAAGTTTAATTTTCAGACTGAATGAGAGGAGGGTTCTTGTGAGCTTTTAGGAATATTTTGAGGTATGCTGCAATCCCCCACTGTGCCAGCAGAGTCAACAGCTCCATCTAATCAAACAGTCACATAATTTCAATGTAGACAATAGGAAGCATAGCTTGTTGCAGAGATCTCACCCTTCCAGCTTTCAGCATTAACTGAAGCTTATTTAATATGGAGGATTATCCAAGGACCTTTTGCAGAATTGCTTTCCAAATGCACTGTAGAGTTTTACATAAACCAAATACTTGCCTTACACTTCCAAAGAGAAGAAGGGCCACTACTTGTGTTCACTGCTCTTCTTGGATACTACTGCAACAGAACCAAAAGGTTCACAATGTCCCTGTACTTCATCAAGCATGAAGAGCTGCTCTATAAGGCTCACCAGCCAGGCTGTCAGAAGGGATCACCCCTTGCAGCCAGCACAGCTGATGCATTGCTACCAGCTGGTTGATATACCTCTCCTGCTGTTTGGTAATGCTCACTCCACCAGACTCTTGGGCTGCTTCCAACACATGCCACTATTTATAATCTGGGCAGCAGCTACAAGGACTCTGCTCCGTTCATATTTGTCAAGTCTTATGGATTTAATTACCATATCAGAATCCAAATTTTGTGGTGAAAGTACTTCATTCTTACTCGACTGAATTCCCCCTTATTTCTGCTGTCCCAAGATAGTGCTGCTCACTACACACCCACAGTGCACATCACAGTGATACCTGAAGAAAAGAATTTATGCACTCTAGAAAAACTTTAGTTTTTTGAAACCGTGACTATGCTGTAGAAGAATTTTAAAATTAATTAATTTTATGCAATGAATGCAGTATTAAGCCCTCTAAATATTAATAAAGCAGAATTCTACACACATTTTGTTTCAGTAAATCTGAAATAAAGTTTAAACCATGTTATTCAGTGTTGGTACTGCATCCAACTTTGCAAACAATGAATAAACAATAATGATTCAAAAAGCAGAAACTTGATTTCAAGTGCCTTTGTTTCTTTGCTTCATGAAGGCATCTCTCAAAATACCTTTATTCTAAATGCAACTCATTAATGTGTACTTCCTCCTCCTTCTGTTTGCAAGCCTTCTCCAACTGGCTAAATATGGTGACTGGAGCTTTTCGGATTAATTTTCCTTAAGTGACCTACTTTGCAGAGAAAGATAATCGTGCATTTATAGCCTCTGGCACACTATTCAGGTCACAGATGGAGAGATACCAAAGCTATTCTTCAGTGATTTACTGAGCTTGTAACTAATCCCCAATGAGAAAGGAGATCGACCTGATGTTAATTGGTTTGAATGCCTAAAAGTATGGAATGCCTAAAAGTAGGTTTTCAGAGGGAGTAACAGTCAGGCTGAGTGATACCAGTCATCAATTTTTCTAGGACTGTTTTGTGGAAGTGGTTGAATTACTGAATGTCAAAGATATTAAATACCTGACTTTGAATCCTTTGCCTTGACGGAGGAGCACCATGTGGTGTTCTGACTGGACATGTCTGATGTTACATATGTACCAGATTCTGTGGCCAGCACCAAGGGTAAAGAGATTCAGGAGAGTTTTGACCTTTTGCTTGCTAACAAGTGCTTGTGATCCCGTGAACAGTTGTTAGGATCAGACCCAAACCTCTGCTGTGAAAGCATTTTTTTTAATTAGCATGACTGGTTGAGCCAACAGAACTGATATTTTGCTGTTATCCATTAGAGGCCCTTTCTCACTCTTGTATTTGACAGTAATGGGATGTATGCAAAATAGCTTTTCTTCTTGCTTTCAGATGGTCAGAAGTTTCACATAAAATGATCAGGTTTTAATCTCTGTTATTTTTAATAGTTTGGGAGAGTTTTTCATATTGAGAAACAGGCAACAAGCATGGTTCCAGATGGAGGATGTTTTGGGTTTTTTTCGAAGGACTATCTTGAAACTTTGTGTCAGGCAGTCAGTGATGTTAATTCTCGCAGGTTTGAAGCACTAAGCTGTCAGCAGAGGGATGGATGGCTTTGAGAAGAAAACAAAACATGTATGCAGGTTGAATTCTTGTGGCACAGGACTGCAAGTATGTATGGCTGCATGTCCCCAGGTGTGCACACACAGCTTTACACCACAGTGCAGAGTTGGAAGGTGTTCTGGTGGAAGTTGCACTGCACTTTGGATTACTGTGATCACTGAGCAAGTGTTGTATTTAAAGTGCTTTATAGAGCACGTATTCTCAGAACACATGAAATTGTTTTGAATCATGGAATGATTCAGATTTGGTTTAGATATTTACAATTATTAAGACAACCTGACAGGGCTGTGTGTGTATTTTCTATGACAGAATCTAATGCCATTGAGGGTAAAGTCAATTCCTTTTAGCAAAAAAAGCCTTTCAGACAGGAATTGAGTAAAAGGTTTTAGGGAGAAAGAGTATGTGCAGCCCTCCTGTATCTATTTCAAGAGACTGTAGTGCAGCTGTTCCACCATAAAAATTCTGGCTATGTGCTTTAGCAGTTGTTGGCAGCCCACTGAAGTTTCCACATGTGCCCATCAGCTTCTGAATCTGTGTTCCCTCTCACGGGTGTTAGCCTCCAAGATAGAATTCTTTTTGTGTCTGAATCATACATTTCTCAGTGTTTCCTCAGAAAGTGCTGGTAAATTTGAACCAATGTAGCTCTACAGATACAAATATCAACGAAGATACTCTCAATCTATCTTAAGAACAGCCTCCTGTATGTGTGCTTTTATCTGGACCTAAAATAATTAATCTAACTCCAGTTTTAAACAAAGTAATCCACAGAGCAAAATTTAATTTTCTGTTTCTCAAGAAGGTATTTGAGAAAAATCAGTCATAACTATGGGCTATTTTAATCACATTATGATTTTATGAAACAAAAAATTCACATCTTTGCTTCTGTGTTTCCTGGTATGATACCCACTAAGAAGAAACAGGGTAAGTCTAGATAGTTGGAAAGTCATTGTATATTATACAAACCTCGATAATTTAAGTAATGTGTTTCTATTTTATGGAGCTGTAGTAGACTCTCTAGAAGATAGCATAGCAATTATTTGTTGAAAAAAACCCAGTATATGCTACAGGTCAGTTGCACCTATATTACAGTAGGGCATGTTCCTGCCCATTATGTAGATCCCTTGGTGAAAGAAAAGTACAGTTTGGAAATAATACTGATGCATTCCTATTGAAAAATAACCAGCTCCAAAAAAACCTTACATTTTTTGAACCAGGGTAACCATAGCAGTAATGGAAAAGACATGGTTCATGCCGACATTCCATTATACAAGGAATAACTTAAGAGCTCCTGGCTGTTTTCTTGAGAGACACTGTAGTGAGGGCACCAGGTAAAGGTGACAGTGAAACACACCACAAATCACCCTCACATTATTACTAATCACTCCCTGAAAGTCTGTCTTCTGGGTTCTTTGTGGCTTAGAAGGATATCATTGTAGATATACACATTATTACATTTAAAAAAAAAAATTAACTTCCTTGCAATAATAAAGGATCATAGTTCTCAGCCTGCAACTGTCCGAAAGACAGCTGTGTTACATAAGTATAAAATTTTGTGTGCATGTTTCTTCTGTGGGCAAGATGAGTAGTTAGGCACATTTTCTAAGAATGTGTCAGTATCACACACAGTTTGCTAGTAGTAGTTGCTAGTAGTCCTACAGGACTACTAAATGGACCTATTCACTTGCATGAAACTACTGGAATGGATATTTTTTTGCCAGATCAGAACAATAAGGAGGAGTTATGAATATAATAACAAACTAGATATTTTTAGCATTTTTTAACAGAATTTGTTGATCTATTGGACTACTATAAGTGAAAATTAAATCTTGTTAGAGAAACAGAAGAGTAGACATCATTCCAGAAATTTGTAATTATCTTCTTGAATATGTCAGTGTTCCCTGAATGAAGTAGGATCATCATTATTTTAGTTTAGTCGTTTAAGATCTAAAATTTCCAGTGGTGAACTTCTGATTAGTTGTATAGATCAAAAAATGATAAAGCAAATTCAAAAATCCCTTATTCCTCTTCTGGAGTAACTTGTGTTCCCACTCAGGGGGATGAAGCAGTATATTTGGAAGGAAATGCTGGAGCACGGAAGACTCAGATATGATGTTTCAGTGAAACAGTACACATGATCTGAATTGTTAATGAACGTTCCTTGGTGTCTGGTTGATTTTGAACACCTTTATAGGTGTTTATAGGAGTCATAATGTATTTGAAATATGCTTCAGTGGGATAGACTTTGCATATGCAGGAAGTAGAAGAAACTAAGTGGAAAAAATGATGGCAATGTTTCATTGTACATGTGTAGAAAGTTCAAATCTATAAACTTGCATGTAAATTAACAGTAAATTATAATTAAATTAATCATATTAACATAAACATAATAAATAATTATAATAATTGATCATAATTCACCACTAACCTATATACAAAATCATTTTGGCCAGAGTTACGTATCTTTGGTTTTCAATTATGTCTTTAGTAGTAAGCTAATTAAGCAAAAGTAATTATTTTCTCCATGTGTTTTCCATGTCAGAATGCACCTCACATGCTGTTGTGAGCTATTTGCTTATTAATACATTCACCTGATATATCTGAGATATTTTTCCCTTGCATACTGAGTGTAAAGATAGGGTCTGTGGATGATGGCAAACTAATTACCTGGAAAATTAAAGCATTTGCTCAGAGAATGACTAAATTGTAAGCAAGGATTTTTCTCTATCAGCTACTTCAGTAAACCTCAACATCAGCTTCCACTTTAAAATAAAACAGTAATTTATCTATGCTACTTGATCTTTATTGTCTTTGCTGATATTACTGAGCAAAAACTTATTAATATTATTATAAAATTAAAAATCTTTGAGTTTGCAAGTTCAAATTAAATATGGTATTTAATAAAGTATATTTCAGGAATAGACGACTTGCATTAAGACAATCAAGCTCTGCTTACAAAGCACTATATTAGCTCTCTTTAATCAAGTCAGTGACAAATCCTTTTCTACGATACACTTTTTAAAATAGTAAATTAAAAAAGCACTTTCATTCAATATGCATATATATTAAAATAGTGGCTAATCATACATATATTCCAGAATTGCATGCTGTTGCTTTTGGGAAGCTGATGTTAATCTTTAACATTTTATTTAGAAAAATACCCTGTTGAACTGGGAGAATAGATGTTTTCTAATAATGCTATACCTATACTTTCTTAATTTATATTTTTGATGATTTGAGCATTTAGATTATCATTTGGTCATTTAGTCGTAGAATTTGTTGCATAATTCTATTTTTCCTGGGTATTAAAAATTTATAATAGATTTAAAAGAATAAAGGAAGAGATTTCAGGGTTCTGATCATTCTCATTCTGTCTGTGCAGTTCGACAATCAGCAAGCATTGGGAGGCAGAACTGGCCACACTCAAGGGTAATAATGCTAAGCTCACAGCAGCCCTGCTGGAGTCCACTGCCAATGTGAAACAATGGAAACAGCAACTTGCTGCTTATCAGGAGGAAGCAGAACGTCTTCATAAGCGGGTAAGTTGTGGCAAATGGCTGGGATCCTGCAGGTGAAAGTACTGATGACTCTATTCACTCATTTTCAAGTAAAACAAGTTTATTGTTGTGGCTTTAGGTTAATCTTTGAGATGGAAATTAATGATTTCTTTAAAGTATTTCCTCCAATAAAAAGTTAATTGGTTTGTAAAAGTTTTTTTCCTGCAGAGGTTATTGTTGTGAGAAGAATTACCTAACCTTATAATGTTTATCATCTTTCACTCTTCATTTGATGCCATCACATCTGTTTCATGATGTCCTCATAGCATTACTGTCTAGTCCCTCCTGAGTTTAGGCCCATAGAAACTCGACATCAAATCTGTAAGTTAAAGAAACATTATTGTAGTTTCCTCATATAAAAAAGATTAACAGCTTCCTCTCATCCTTGCACATGAGGAAAACTGGGCAACATAAACACAACTGAAAAACAAGATCATTATACGCAGTTAAAGATCTGCACCCATTTTCATGTAAGAGTGAACCAAAAGTTAGTTCACAGTGGGGGAAGGAAGGACGATGTTTGAGGAAGGAATAAATTATGAAAGATAAATCACGAAGGCCAAATTATGGAAACAAGTACTCAATATCTTAATTTCTATTATCTTCTGACATGTAACTCTCTATGTATTGTATAATCTATTGACCTTTATCCATATAAATTTCTAATCATAACATAGGAACACATTTCTATGCAAAATGAAGGCAAGATTCACATGTGTGGAGAAAAAATGTCTTTGATGAAGCTGTTTCACTTCTGTTAATGAAGAGTAACTTAAAAAAATATCAAGGAGATATACTTAACTTGCAGAGGTACTATTTACTAGGGCATGGAGTGATAGGTCAAGGGTAAATGGCTTTAAACTGAAAGTGGGTAGCTTTAGATTAGATGTTAGGAGGAAATTCTTTACTCTAAGCGTGGTAAAACACTGGCAGAGGTTGCCTAGAGAAGCTGTAGATGCCTCATCCCTGGCAGTGTTCAGTGGGGCTGAACATATCCAGATTGGATGGGGCTTTGAGCAACCTGGTCTAATGGAAGGTGTCCCTGGCCATGGCAGCGGGATTGGAACTAGGTGATCTTTCAGCTCGGGCCATACTGAGTCGATGATACTTAGTTAAGAAGAAAATGCAAAAAATCCCAAACTGAACCATTGCGCTTTTTTGCATGAAAACAGATTTCGTGAATATGCTGACAAAAAAAGGGAAAGTTAAGTAGTAGGCATATCAGACCTTTTAATTTGTTTTTATAGTCTGTATTGATTGGTAGGAAATAAGGTATGGCAATTACAGCCAGCCAAATCCTGCAAATTGCAAAGGCTTCTTTCAGACCTATGCTTGACCTGTCTGACTGAGGGCTGTTCAAGTAGTCCCAAGAATAAAGGTCATATTCATCTGAGGTGGGGGGGGAATTTGGTAGGCTACAACTAACCTGGAGATGTGGAAGAGAAACAAGAATTTAAGAAACCTGTGGAAATGGCAAGATGGGGATGTTCTATGACTAGACTGACTTGAAGACAACAATCCTGAAGTCTTAGCCAAATCACAGAATCATAGAATCATAGAATCAACTGGGTTGGAAAGGACCTCTGAGATCAAGTCCAACCCTCGATCCAACACCGCTGTGGTTACTAGACTATGGCACTAAGTGCCACATCCTGTCTCACCTTAAAAACCTCCAGGGACAGAGAATCCACCACTTCCCTGGGTAGCCCATTCCAATGATTTGATAGGGAAGAATGACCATTTCCAATGGACTGTAATTGTGTGTGCTATAGCTGACTGGACAAAGTGCATGAAATGTAATTAAGAGTGGTGCTTTCTGCAAAGTGCTTTCAGTCAAGAAATTGGCAGCTGCTGACAAAACTTCTTTGTTCAAAAATGTTCCCATCAGGCAGAAGCTTGTCATGTGTGTTTGTCACAGAGGGAGACTGTCACTTTATCTATTATCTCATTTAAGCTTCTCATTTGGAAGAGTCAGAGTTCTAACTTGTGCTCCAGGTTTGTGAATAGATGATAACAGTCACTGCCAATAAAATTATTTAAACTACAACCTCATAATAAAGTTTTACACTGCAAATGTTCAGGTGGATTTGACCACTAGATAGGCTTTAGAGTGAAGAACTCATCACTAACATGTGTACTTAATAAGGTAGCATTCTTTCTAATAAAATGCACTAACAGCTTGCATTGCAAAGCTGAGACAATACAGTCCTTATATAAGAAAGAAAAATAATGCACCACAGCAGCAGCTGCCTTGGGAGACTCAACCAGATAAGGCATTCCCCTTTTTAATGTTACTCTCACCCTTAGTCAAATCTTATTTAAAATCTGTTATTGGAAAATAAAAGTAATGAATATAGAACTGTTAGCATGTCATTTTGCTTTTGTATGATAGTACAGTTAACAGTAATAACAAGGTCTTGGAGGCTACATTCATTACTAGCTGATGATTTTTCATAACCTTTTCTTGGCAAATTTGCTTCAGTTGTTTTGTATTTCTGAGGAAACACAAAATCTTATAGCATGGGATCATCTACACTATGCTCTTTTTATCACTGTTTACATACCTTTATTAAGTGTTTTGTAATCTGTGACTTTAGGGCTTGTTGATATCTCACAGAGGATACAGGAATGGTCTGTGCCTATGTCTCTTCAGGAATGCCGGTAAATTACAACAGGATAGTTCATTGAGAGTACTGCCCTCTGTTGGAATTGCTTTTAGAAAAATGTAGACTTGGCTACCCAATAAACTGGACTCACTAGGCAAAAGAATGTATATTGTGTTAAAAAAAAATTCAGTCTAAAAATATTATCCATACAGTGCAGTGTGATACAAGAGCTCTTCTAATCCATGTGCTGGAGACTGAATTTTCAAATTAAATTAGTGCCTCACTTCAAAAAGAAATGGTAAGTCAGATGTTTCTTTCTTACATAGATCAAAAATGTGCTGTTGAAATGGCAGATCTGAAGACTGTTGATTACAGTACATGTGATAGGAAGCAGTGTTCAGTCACTGTCTTGTGCTATCTTTCTGTTCTGTTTATTTGTTCAGTATAAACACATAGCTGCAGTTGATCCAAAAAATATTCCTTGAACTGGAATTCATTTCACCTGAGGTTATGTATATTATAGATCAAGTCTCAGACAGTCATCTTTATTTCTTGTAATTCTTGTAGAGACAAAAGCGTGAAGAATAAGTGTTCCAGTCTTAAGAAAACTGGCTAAGGTGTTGAGCTGAGTTTGCTTCTCTAAAAGTGCTTGTCTTTATCCATAGAGTAGTCATCTGGATAGTCCTGTAGACATATTTCTAGTCAGAGGAAATGAACTCCATCCTTATTTCATAGAATCACAGAATAACTTAGCATGAAGGAGAGCTTTGTAGGTTATCTGGTCCAATTCTCCGGTGAAATCAGGGGCAGCTTTGAAGTTGTGAATCAAGTCTCAAAACGTGAGTTACCATAGTCAATCTGGGCAGCCCATTCCAGCTGACCACCCTTTATCACCAACTGACCACACTTGTCCAAATATTTTTCCTAATATCTGATTGAAATTTGCCATGCTACAACTCATATCTGTTGCCAGTTCAGAAGCAAAATGGGGTTTGATCAAAAAGGCACTTTGATGAGAAAAGTTGAATAGACCAGATTTTTAGAAATATGCATATAAAAATTGTTTTCAAGGAGAAAGAAAAATTTGGAAATTAGTTTGGATCAGTTGTAATGTAGTTGTTGTTTTATATGAAAAAGTTGGCTGTCACAGCATCTTACCCACTGGAAAATAAGAATTTGTATGTTATGTGTATGTATTGGAGGAATATGCTCACTTACAGGATCATAGTCTTGTATAACATAAACCAGACTGCAAAATCAAGAATGGTACTGCCAGTGTTAGCTAATACATTTAGTTCAATTTAATAATATATTAGGTGGTTTATATATCATGCAATTGTGGTATTCACTCATTACATACTTTAGGTTTATATACAAGTTTTGGTGCCTGAGTCATGTATCTGCAAGCTATAGCAAACTCTATCCTATGTCAAGTTAAGTGTGTGGGGTGAAGCAATGCATATTGATTAGTAAACTTTGCATTACTGTTTCCATCTTTAGTTTCTTGTTTATATAAATAGCCTTATTTACATAGTTTCCTCTTATATTAAAAAAAGAGTTATTGTGAATACTGTCTTACTAGTTTGCCTTCTTATGATACTTTCTCTGTAGTTTGAACTTCGTCGTGTTTTATTTATAATCATCCATTGATTCTGCATTATATCACATTAATTTATCTTCTATATTTTTAATTCACTATGGTAAACTTGCTCTTTTGCCTAGTGTAGTATTTGTTGTATAATTTGCTTTTTAAGTATTTCCAAGTTAATTTAAACCAATATTTTTTATTCTACAACTTTTTTCAAATTTGACTGGAATAGTTTTTTCCGTGTATCACATTGTTTGCATGTTTTAAAACACAGAAACAAAGCTAAGATACCCCTTTCTTTGATTTTTAAAATTAATTTCACCTATTATTTGCCATCTCTGATTTCGTTTAAGGTTTACTCATCTATCGGTTTAGTTTTTCACATTAACTTACATTTATTTGGTTTCTCTGAGGCCTTTATCTTCCTTCTTCCATTTCTTCTCTGCCTTAATAATGGCTTGAGCTGAGATGAAACAGAATACAGATTCAGTGTGGCTGAGCGAAACGTTCTCAATAAATTAAAGTTTTGTGCTTTCTCCTGATAAACTGTGAGCTTAATTCAGAAACACTGTACTTTGATATTTTGTCAGACATTATATTTTTGAGAAGCTTGCTAAATCAGTGCCTGGATTTTTCCTTCTCCAATACAAAGAGATAATTCAGGGAAGATAGGATGCCCAGTCAAGAGCTTAACTCGGAGCTCTCAGCCTTCTCTAATCTGCTCAGAAACAACAAAAATTTCCCTTAAACGGGGTTGGGGAGCACTCCTTCACACCTTGCATAGTTTTTTGACATCAAAAGGGATTCATAGAACAGCTCAGTAACAGAAAGAAAAACCCTGAAGTAAGCTACTTCAGACAGATAGCACTAACATTAGTCCTGCTGCCACAGAGACAAAAGGATTCAATGGTGATATAAATTATGGAAAGCAACCCAAAGTTCTGTCTTTGTCATGTTAAAAATGAAAATGATTAATTTTTTCATACACTCTAACTGCTAAAGTAAGTCATCCTATGCCACTGGACAATAGCACAAAGTAATAACACCAGTGCATAATAATAATAGCTGCACTCCTTGAAGATCATCTATCGGCAGAAAAGAAATCTAACATAAAAAGAGATGAAAGCAAGTGATCAAGCTCCTGGATATTCATGAAAGAACGGGGAGGTAATGCCTTGAATTCTAGCTTTTTATTTTACCAGAATTTCTTAGAAAGTAAGATAATATTAGCCAATTTGTTCTGGTTCTTTCATTCAGTGAATGAAATAAGTATGAGGATATCTTATGTAGTTATTTAAACCACATGACACATAATGGACCATGATTTCACTGCTGTTACAAGAAATTTTAAAATGAATATTAAAAAAATGCATAAGCACAATGCAAAAAAAAAAACGTGGTCATTTTACTGGACAATCTTTGTGCTACTTAAAGAAATCAACAATCTTTAAAAACAGTTATGAATGTCCACTAGAAGTATGGAATGCTGTATGAGCCATCTGCTCAGATTATCTGTAGAAAATCTTTGCAGACCCTTTAGAAGTCACCTCCATGTTTCCACCAGCTGCATTAATAACAATAACTAAAACTAAATTTTGAACATGCAACTGTGATGAAGTTGCCTGCTGAATTGGAACCCATATTGTGGACTTCATACTTGCTGAGAAGTCTTAAAAGCAGCACTGTAGAACTACTGTGAATAACTGTTGGGTTTTATGTGGCCAAGGAAGAATAGCATCTAAGAGTGAAGGAAGGTGACAGAATGTGTGGTAACAAAAAAATTCATGAATGGAGTTTTGATCCAAAAAATTATTGCCCTTACACTTTTTTTATGTGATGCCCATCTCTTGTCATCCTTTCTTTAAGACCATGTCCCTTATACCCCCATTGAACAATCCAAACTTAGGTTATAAATTAGGTTTGATTGATTAAAGAAAAAAAGCTTAACAGTTATAACTTTCTTCTTAAGATACTGTAATTAGCATGAGGCTAGATAGCAGCTTGGTACTATTTCTTTACAATGAAAATAGATGAGCATTTTGCAGGGTACATATGGATATAGGTTGACAATTTAATCAAAACAGTGGGATTATAACTTTGTTAGTATTTATCTATGCATTTAATTGAAAGAAATATATATGCAGATGGACTGATTGTTTAGTGCACAAAAAACAGATGACTAAGTCCAGGTATTTAGGGATGCAGTCCTTGCATTTGGAACTGCAAGAAACTGATTTTTTCTGCCTTTTTCAGTTTGCCTTAATTAGTTTTTAGAGCAGATTTGTATTCAGGACCCAAGATTTTGTTGGCTTTTTTTCCTGAGAATTCACTTTCACTGAATGTGCCACATACAAGGTAATAATTGGGAAAAAAACCCCAACAAACCACCAACCAAACTACTCTGACTCTAGGTAGTAAAAAAATAAGTTTTCACAGAAGGGGTCTCTTGTCCCCATCTTCTTGTTTCTAAAAATCCTAAGAAAAGTATTGAGATACATTTATCTGCAAGTGAAAAGAAGTATGCATTGTGGAGGCATGCCACAGGATTTTTACATAGTTAAAGCTTTGTAGAATGAAGTACATCCTAAACTTCTAAAACTCTGCAAGAGAATGAGAAAATTACTGAGAATCCTCGGGACTGAAGGATGACATATCTGTACGGTGTTTGCTATTGCATGTGTTTCATGAACTGGCCAGATAGCTGGAAAAGTATTTGCTAATTAGATTACAGGGAAAGGCATGCCCTCTGAGTTTAGTATTACCATTATTGGTTGCAAATAATAATGCATGGATGAAGCTCAAAGCATCAATTTTGGTAAACTTCTTATATTTTCAAATATTCTTACTGCACTTTCATTATTTTCTTTACAAAAATTAAGCAGATGATGGAATATTCCACTTTCTTCTCTGTAGAAATTAATCAGTATGGAAAATAATTTGGTATTTCCAGGCTTGAGGCATCCTTGCCCACAGAGAAAAATATGTCCTTTTCAGCAAAATTTTCTAATTGTTTTCTCTGTTGAAAAAAGTAATATATTGTTGGTAATGCACAATACTCTCCCCTGCCCCCAGGTTATCATTTTATCTATGTGTAAATCTTGGAAAACAACAGTACTTCATTTGCTGTCAAAAGTGATACATATGTATAACACCATCGTGTGCTTTTTGTTCTTCAGCATCAACCTTGAAAAGCAATTTCCCTTGTTTTCTCCATTTTACCATTTCTTAACACCAAAAATCCTTCCAGGTTTTTTTTTATTCTTGAAAGCTATACTGGAATTATTTTTATGATCAGCTTGTTGCATGCTGCTGTGCTTCTTACTACTGTCCATCATTAAGCACAGAAAAGCTTCCTCTGTATAAATTATGTGAAACTTTATGCAGTTAGTCATAGTTTTGATGACCCATGAAATATTGTTTCTCTTCTCCTCTATTTGCATGCAAAGCAAAGGCCTCTTTATTTTGTGGGACATTCATCTTGAATTATTGATGGAATGATACTGTCACAGTCATAGTTATGATCCATTTAGGGATGTAACTCAATCAGCTAAAATTACATAATTAATACTTCAATTCAGTCTTCTATGTAAGCAAGTTCTGCACTGGAGCTTGGGCTAGTAAACCTTGGTATTGCATTCTATAGTAAATAGAAGGGAGAAAAATACCTTATAGAAATAACAAGTTAATAGTGTCAGGTATATAAGATAGGCTACAGCTACAATGAATATATGTTGCTCATATGGGTAAAAAATCGCCTGGATGGACAGGCCCAGAGAGTGGTGGTGAATGGAGTTACATCCAGGTGGTGGCCAGTCCCCCAGTGCTGTTCTGCAGGGCTCAACATTGGAGCCAGTCCTGTTCAATATCTTCATCAGGGATCTGGATGTGGAGATTGAGTGCACCCTCAGTCACTTTGCAGATGACACCAAGCTAGGTGGGAGTGTTAATTAACTGGAGGGCAAGAAGGCTCTGCAGAGGGATCTGTATAGGCTGGATCCATGGACCGAGGCCAACGTACTTATGAGTTTCAACAAGGCGAAAGATCGGGTTCTGCCCTTGGGTCGCAACAACCCCAGGCAGCACTAAAGGCTGGGGGAGGAGTCGCTGCCCAGCCAAAAAGGACCTGGTAGTGCTGTTTGACAGTGGCTGAACAAGAGCCAGCAGTGTGCCGAGGTGGCCAAGAAGGCCAAGAGCATCCTGGCTTGTATCAGCAATAGTGTGGTCAGGAGGACCAGGGAAGTGATTGCCCCCATGTCCTTGGTACTGGTGAGGCAACATCTCAAATCCTGTGTTCAGTTTTAGGACCCTCAAGACAAGGACATTTTGGTGCTGGAGGATGTCCAGAGAAGGGCAGTGGAGCTGGGGAAAGGTCTGGTGCACAAGTCCTGTGAGGAATGGCTGAGGGAGCTGGAGTTGTTTACCCTGGAGGGGGAACCTTATTGCACTCTATACCTATGTCCCAGTTTAGATGAGACAAGGGTCTTTTGCTGAGGATGAGTTAGGAGAAAAGACCCAAACTTCTCTTTCTAAGCAATTATAAATCCAAAATTAAGAGGCTCCGATTGAAGGAAAACAAATTATGGAAAAGGGAAAATAACAGCCCTTTATTAAAAGGTATGTGTGTATTAACAGAAACACAGAAAAAACCCCAAGTAAAACAACCAAGCAATACTCCTATATCCACCAATAATCCCCTTCAAGAACAAACTGATAAACCAGCAAAAGGAAGAGTAAACAGTTCAATTTTTGCGCCCCTTGGTGCAATTCCAACCACAGTCAATAGGAGGCGTTGTTGGGTCACTAGAGATGCAAAACTTGTAGTGTCCTATAGTAGCCACCAGGTGGCGCTGTTGAATCACTGGAGGTGCAGAACTTGTAATGTCCAGTAAAAAAAACAACAACAAAAATACCCCTTGGTTCCCCTTCCCTTCCCACACTGGGACAGGAGAGAGGGAGTGGGGGGGGGAGGGGGAAGGGAAAGGAAGGGAAAAAACAACAATCAAACAGAAATTTCTCCCAATGGAAGAAAACTCATGATCTTCAGCTGGTTAGAGTTCGCTTTAAGCAGGGCCTGCAGCCAGCAACAGCTCAGCAGAGAGCAGCAGCAAACTCCCCTCTGACAGGAAAAAAAAAACCAGGCAGTGTCTGCAGCTCGCAGCAGGTCCCGAGCCCACCGGCACACCAGCCTCTCCTCCCAACCTACGTGCCAGCCACACCCCCAACCCACCAGAATTCCTCCTCCCCCGTTGCCCCCAGAGACAAGAGAAAAAAGTAGCCTTTAGATCCTTCATCTGCCTGTTTCCTAGGAGACTGATCTCTCGGCCATTCTTTTGTTCACCTGATAGCCTAATGGCCTATACACAGGGCACACATGGCAGGGGGAAGGGAAAGAAAAATTCCGTACTAAAATTGGAACTATGACAACCTATCACAGATGAGGTTGATGCCAGGTGTGGATCGGTCTCTTGTCCCAAGTAACAAGCAATAGGACAAGAGAAAATAACCTCAAGTTGTGCCAGGTTTAGGTTGGTTATTAGGTTTTCTGTGTTTGGGTTTGTTTTGAGAGATTTTTTAGTCTTCTGAAGCTTTGGGCAGTCACTGTCTTAAGCTCACATCAAAGCTGTTACTCCTTGTTGTGTTCTGTGACCCAAAGCCTCATTCCTCCAGTCCTCCCAGCAGCCCAGTGTGTACTAGCTCTCTGCTGCAATGAAAACCTCTACCTGGAATCCTCCTGCATGTATAGGATGTTGACCCTAGATTAAAGTTTCCAGAAAACTCTAGAATGGCCTTTACTAGGAAGGTTGCCTTGCTGTCCTAGTTCAGTTGATGTATTTCTCACTGAAATACGCAGTTAAGTATAATGCCATCCCTTGTACTAGAGAATTTTGCACACTAAATAGTCACTAAAAAGCCCTTACAGAATTTTTTCCATACATGCAGTCTTTACGTGGATGATAAATACAAAACAAAGAAACAGAGACTAAGAACAGTACCCTTTTTTCTTTTTTGGTATCAAATGCAAAGCCACAGTATTACCTTTCTTAGATATGCAAGTCAATACAGTCTTATGATAGCACAATAAAAGAATCTTGTTAGTCAGTTATTGTTCAAAGACTGTTCTTTCAGTCTGAATTCTGTACTGAAAACAAGACATAATCACAGGTACATTGCTCGATACTGCTGTGCAAGGGTTTGAATGATTGATTGAGCCTTGCTCTTAAACATGAAACACTGAATGAGGAGGTGTCAATGAAAACAACATGTGGGAGGGTCAGACTAAATCATTTTAACTTACTCTTATACCCCCTTCTGTGCATAATGCATAAATGGTTACTTGTAATGATTTTTGGACCACTAGTCATGAGGAAATTAAATTCCATTTGGAACAAGGAGACAGAGTAAGTAAATGCTATCCAGATTTTTGCCTAGAGCTTTATCTTTTGTAACTTGTGTTTTCAGTAGCATATTCTTTATATCACATCATTTTCCAGCCCTTCTTACTCTACAAATCTTTTTGAAAGGGTCACAATGTGCCTTTCTTTTTTATACATACATTTATAAGTACAAGATAACATGGTGAGGATAACTTGACATCTTTTCAGATCTCTATAGGAATGGGCTTTTAAATAAGACTAATTAAGGAACCCAGTTTCTTAATTGAGTTTGTCCTCTTTTTCCCATCTTACTGATTTTTCAAGGAATAGTAAACAAAACAGTTGAACATTTTTTTCTTGCATAAGCAGTAAGAGATGTATGTTTGCGCAGAGAACAGCTGGACTACAGTAAAACATCACAGCCTTTTAGTGCTGTAATTGATTGTCCCTCTGGGAGCAATTGCCTCTGCTTGCAAGAAGGTTTGTGAGAGCACTCCTTGCTAATTTCTTAAAAGTAATCAATAGTGTTTGCTTAAGCAATTTCAGTAAGTGTGTTGAGTTAGTATGGACCAGAGTGTTCTCAGGAGCATTCACGAGAGCTGTGCATCTGGCAGGGTTGCTGCAGAAGGTGTTTTTAGCCAGCAATAATAGATGCAGCCTGGAGCAGTAACATTTCATTCACCGCAGTTCAATCCAACTGCCTCCTTGAATTCCAAGCTTGCACCAACACATACATTGGTCTTGGTGTGTAGTAGCCAAGAAGAAACCCCGTGGAGAACAGTGGGAGTCCAAGTTCTTCATTAGTCATGGGATGAGAGACCTCTGCACACTTGCTTCCAAGGCACAGGGTTCTAGGACAGAGGTCATTTGCAGACTAGGCCTACTTCTGTCTTTCCAGTTGAGGTTCTTACACTGCATGTAAGTGAACATTCACTGTTCTAACACTTGGCCCATTAGAGCCAATGGGTCTTGCTGAGTGCAACAGCAACTGAGCTTTAAAAGAGAGATTGTCTTCTTGAAGGTTACCATTCAACATCTCAGCAGAAAAGCTTGGAAATGTTTAAGAAGTTAAACATCAGAAGGGGTGAAGGTGAAAGAGGTCAATGAATTTGACAGTCCCAGTAAAACTTAGGAAGGAGCTCCTCATAAACCCACAGTGTCAGAATTGTAGCATCTCTGCTGGATAGTAAAGGGTTCTTGACTGGGCAAGATCCTGAACCAAATGTGACCTCAAAATTGGCCCTGTTTTGAGCAAGATGCCTCAAGCAGATGACCACCAGAGTCCCCTTCCAGCCTAAATTACTATGTGCCTTTCTGATCCTTGCTCTATATAGATGTTAGTTCAGACAGTTTGTAGAAATAGGTTTGTCCCCGTCGGTGTGTTCCAATTCTTTGTGTAATTGTTGTGGTGAATACTGTAACAGTATTATAGGAATCTAAGTAGAGATATTTTTGTGTTATTGAAGCAAATTGAGAAAATTATGTAAGACTTCAGTTCTAATGCTCAGTGGCATATAAAATTAAGGAAACTGCTATTGCTTTTTGCCATGAGCACTGATATTTCCTTTGGAACAATGCCAACAAATGAAGAAGTACTTTAGGGTAGGGGAATGGTGAGTTATGTTATCAAGCTGTTTCCTACTCCCTTATTCCCCTTACACCTCTCAAGAATTTGGTATAATTTCAGTTCTCTACATTTATAAAATTTGTGTGCAAAAATGTCTAACCAACTGCTTTCCAGTAGAGGAAGAGTTGGCATGGCTGTTACAGAGGTTTGTGCCCTGTGACTCAGAAAGGAGAGTTTGATAGGGATTTTAGTTTTCTTGCATTTCATCTTGTGTTGCCTTTGACTTCATTCAGTAATCTATTTTTTGAGCCTACAAATAGTTCAGAGTTCGAAATTACTGGCATCATAAATGGCTTCACTACCTAGATTACTTTGGTACTGGAGGGCATCAGCCTTGATTCCCCAGTATATTATTTTACCTAAAAAATAAAATTGTCTTGGAGAATGCCTGCCCTCTGTCAAAGCAGTCTAAGGGCTACTTCTCTGAGAAAGTTAAGTGCAGACTTAAAGGTTTTCATTGCAGTATTGGGTAGCACTTTGTTTAAAGGAGTTTCTGGGCCAGATTTGATGGCACATGGTGCAGCTCTATTGAAGACTATATAATAAGACTGACAAGCTCATAACTTCTAGGGTAAATAATTAGTTATGAGACTTTAAATAATATTTTTAATATTTTAACAGTTTGTTATTAAAGAAAAATGTTTCAGTGCACACATCCATGCAGACATGTCATATGAGAGTTCTTCTGCTAAACTCTAGCTGCATGGATTTTATTTCCTTGATGAGGAAGCTATTTTTTGACAACTGTTTATTTGTGAATGGCAGGATATTAACATCCCTTTGATTAGAAAATAAAATGGAAGGGCATATCAGTGCCAGGTATCTTAACTTACCCAAGGGCAGATGGAGAGTGCTTGCTCTCTGCTAATACAGAGGAACTGGATAAATCCAAATTATGACATTAGCTGTTGGCTTTGTAACTGAGCCGTGGGATCCAAAAGTTAAAAGCTGGCAGCTGTACCTCCGTAGCTGATTATCTGCTATTACAATGTTGATGCTGAGTCAGAAAGTGAGGCTGTGAAATGTTAATTGTCTTGCTAGGAAGTGTGTGAGCGCTGTGGCTTAGAAAGTGGTGTAGCATTAAAAAGTGTCAGATGGAGAGGTTAGTTAGACAGATAGATATGTGTTTAGTCACCAAGCCATTACTGTTTCTGAAATGGTAATTCAGCATCTTCATTAAAATTTTCAATAATTAGTGTAAGTTTTAATTAATGTTCTTCTCGGCCTGTAACATATAAAATTTATTATTTCCAAGAAGTCATAGCAACCATTTTATACAAACCAATATATTAAGGAATTTTATGCTATCTTTGTAAGAGCATCTTCACCATTTTAATCAGTATAAGTCACCCAGAACTAAGGGTGTATTTCAAATGCAGCTATTGATGCAAATAAATAATAGTACCTTGAATATGTTGAAATTAATTCTATTTGTGTTGCTTCTACTTATTTTTACAGGTGACTGAGCTAGAGTGTGTGAGCAGTCAAGCCAATGCAGTCCACACACATAAAACAGAATTAAATCAGACAATACAGGAGTTAGAGACTACACTGAAGAAAAAAGAAGAGGTATCTGCTAACTTTTTTTTTGTTTTACTGTTACATCATTTCTAAAGCCTTTTGCTATTATGCTTGTATGCCTGCTAAATACTGAATTATCTCCTATTGATGATACAGAGTACATTTTTTTCAGCTTCTTTGAAATCGTTAATGTTCTTTCATTTATATAATTATGTCAGAACAATATAGACCTGGGGTATCTAAATAACAACCAAAAAAGTATCGTGTTTTCCTGTCTGCTTTTACCGATCATTTCTGTTTGCAAAAGTAAGTCATAAGTGGTTTCCACAGAACAGTCATCACACTAATGCAGTCCAGATTCTCTAAGAAAGGAAAATCTTTCAAACATGCTTTCCTTGAGAGTGGAGAGTAGAGTTTCAAACAAGTAATAGATCAATGCTTTTCTCTAGCCAGTCTGTTTTTCAAGCTCTGTTAATGTAGCTGAATTCTGTAAGATCAGCACTTGCCTTAAACATTTAGCAAGGCCCCAACCTGAAACTAGATATTTCTTGTGCCATGTGCCTTGGGCTGGACCAGCAGCAAGAAAATAAAAGGAATTGGAGTAACACCTGTGCTGGCATAGGTCCTAGAGGATGGGAAAAAGGAGGTGGAAGCAGCTGCATATGAAGGATTATTTACCTTGTATAAGAGCACTCCATGACAGACACAGTGGGCACTGGTGTGTATGTTTGGAGGGACAGTGAGAAGTGCAGAGTCTTCCCTTAGTGGTTGTTAGGTGTTTTCAAGGAGGATGCAGGAAAGACACCGTCATTACAGAATATCCACTCAAAATGGAACAAAGCCTTTTCCAAACTCCCTCATAAAACACTGAATAGATTAGACTCAGGTTGGTAATGTTTCCCATTTTGTTGCGCATTCACTTTTGAATTATGCTAAGCTGTTGACTGAAAAGAAATCTTGCCAAAAGGAGTTCTGTGAGGTGAATATGCCCTTTGGAAGAGGAGTACTTAATAGTTTTGATACCTTTTAGTTTCATTAACTCTTTCTATTCTTGTCTCCTGAAAGTAAGCTAAGAACAGTTTCTCTTCTGTTCGTTATTTCATCTTTATTTGTTATTTTTATACCTTATTACTTTCTTCTTGCTAAATTAAAGATACCATTTCTTTTAGACTCTCTTTTAATGGAAATTAATGGTCAAAGCAGATTATTTTTTAAAGCTCAGCCCTGACATAATAAGAAATTCGCATTCGAAAATTGGATTTTTTTCTTGAAAAAATGGAGAAGGATGGATTCTAATATAATTTAAAGTAAAAATTTGTTTTTCTAATTACAAGGACCCTTAATTTTCCAGGAAGAAATTATTTCATATCTTTTGTGTGGAAAAAGAAAACTTGACTTTTATAAAAGAAAATGCTTGTTTTCTTCAGTTGTGGGACTGTGATTCAGAAGTATCGGGAGCAGGCCTTAAACTTTATGTGCTGTGATGGGCAGTAGCCAACTGCCAGTTTTGGTATCATTGCTCAGGACTTGCTCAGGAGAAGAAGCAGCAGCCAGATCATCAGCACTGAGGCCAAGCCAGCTAATATGTTGCTAGCAAGGTTGTTTCTTCTCCCCTAGGAAATAGAAGGATTGAAACAAGAAATCGAAAATGCCAGAGAGCTCCAGGCACAGAGGGATTCTCTGACCCAGAAGTTACAGGTGAGCTATAGTGCATTATTATTTAGAGAAATTCTTAAATTAGCATTTAATTTAGAGAAAAGGAAAAAATTATTATCGAGAGAGCAGTTCACATCAGCAACTTACACTGTATTCACTGGAGGTGCCATATAAATATGTAAGTAGACTGCACTGAAAGTGCTGGGTTGGGATGATCCTTAAGAATTAGTATCAAAAATTCTACCTGCTTTAAGTTGCTATTTTTACGTGAGGAAACAGACCCAAATTTCATTTACAAGCCCACACAGTACTCCCAGGTTAGCAGTCATCCTTCACTGATACATGTCCTGGGCAATTCTGGTCTCATTTTCGCAGCAGTGTCTTCCCACAGATTTAGTGTGCCACTGAAACTGTCAGTCTGTGTATCATTGGGCTGGAATGAGTTTGTATTCAGCTTTTAAGCATGCCCTGAGAAAGTAAGGGCTGAAATGTTCTTGTGTAGTACAGGCTTTAAAAAACACACTTCAACATTTTCTTGGAATAACTTCGAAACACTGTGCTTTTGTTGCTTTTGGAGAGTTGTTTCTTTACTCTAGGCATCACCTGATACCTGAGGCTACTGAAATCAGTGTGCCCTCAGTTTATCCTCCTTTGCTCCATCTGAGCTCCTGTCTGTCTGTCGCTGCACGAACCAACCATAGGCACCTTCCTCGTCAAACCTGCCTCTGACCCAACACTTATGTGGATTAAACACTGGGTTCAGACTTCAGAGTTTTGAAAGAACTGAAAACTCAGGAATAATAAGTCCAACCCCAAAGTGCTAAAAGGGGACCCTCACTGTTCTGTGGCTCAGCTTAAGTCACGCTGAAAACAAGCCCCATCAGATCAACCACATCTGAAAAATCATTAAGCAGGTGTTCTTTGAAATGCATTACATGAATTGGAACTTTCATGAACCAAATTTCAATCTACACAATAAACCACATAAGATCAAAATAAGTTTATTCATTTTTCCCTTTTCCTAAGTAAAATTATTTGTAAAAAGTATGTTATTACTTCAAACAATCTTTAAAAATTGTTTTTAATACACCTGAGCTTGCCTGTTTCAAAAACTGTTTCTTGCTAAAAATGGGAGTTTTCAACTGAAAAGGCACTTGCATGAGAGACTTAAAAGGGACATTATAATGAGAGTTAGAAATTGTTCTAGCAGTAGCATATGCAATAATTTCATTGTAAGATCATATGAACAATAACTGTGAGGCAGGAATTAGCTATCCTTAGCAAGCAGAATTATGAGAGACTAGGAAGAGATGAAAGATTAGAAAATGCTAAGTTTTTATTAAAATCTGACATTATTAAGTCAGTAGTTTTCTTTTGGTATATTATTATAAGTGATTGAGAGCAGCCTTGCAGAGAAGGACTCAGGAGTGACAGCTGGTAAAAAACTCAACATGAGCTCACAGCCCATAAAGCCAGTGAAATCCTGGGCTGCATCAAAAGCAGCGTGGACAGCAGGTCAAGGGAGGTGATTCTGCCCCTTTACTCTGCTCTTGTGAGACCCTACCTGGAGCACTGCATCCAGCTCTGGCGTCCCAAATATAAGAAAGTCATGGAACTGTTGGAGCAAGTCCAGAGGAGGGCAATGAAGTTGATAAGAGGACTGCTGCATCTCCCTTATGAAGACAGGCTGAGAAACTTTGGGCTGTTCATTCTGGAGAAGAGAAGGTTGCGTAGCAATATTCCAGTATCTGAACAGGGCCTACAGGGAAGACAGAGGGACTCTTTGTCAGGAACTATAGCAACAGGAAAGGGGGGATGGATTCAAACTAAGAGAGAAGAAGTTTAGATTAGATGTTAGGAAGAAATTCATTACTGTGAGGGTGATGAAGCACTGGAACAGATTGCCCAGGGAAGTTGTGAATGCCCTGTCCCTAGAAATGTTCAAGGCCAGGTTGGATGTGACTTTGAGCAACCTGGTCTAGTGGAAGGTGTCCCTGCCCATGACAGAGGGTTGAAACCAGATCAGTTTTAAGGTCCCTTCCAACCTAAACCATTCTCTATCTTTAGTAACCAAATGGATATATTGTATATATATGTCCATATGTCGCATTGTAAGTGATTAGTTTCTGGAAATAGTCCTATATGGTTCTATTCAAGTAAATATAAAGCTCATTTAGGATCTGAGTTAAAAGGTGCCTTTCTTAAGCTTAAACCTTATTACTGACCTGATGCTGCTCATCTAAAAGATCTTGAGTCAGTGCTTTGCTATAATTGTCCTGCATTAATTGTATTGGCTTTCTCTGAGCCACTTCACCCTACATCTGTGACATCAGTGAAATCGTGTTTTCTTCTCTAGCTCCAGACTGTCTCACATCTGTTCACTTATTTGACTCATCATTTATTTTCTGGGTGATTCTCTCCAGGTTTCATACTGTTTTTCTTACTCTTTGTTCTTGTGCTTTATTTTTCCCTCTTGTCTTTGCAAATGGATTATGTGACTCTAAGCCTGTATGAAAAATGCTATGCAAAGAAATTACTATTTTAAGGCATATTGCATTTCTGACACACTCATATGACCGAATTAATTAGAAATCAATCACTGGCAAATTCCAGTGAAGAACAATATGTTATTACTGCAAAGGTTAAGTATCGGGGCCCTTGTTACTTAATAATTTCATTAGAAATGTAGAAAAGTTGTATCAATGAGTCACGATGAGTGTGACTCTCACAGTAGGTCAGGATATCTTTATTAGTATGTCTAATTCCTAAATATAGCTGTTGTGTATAGTTTGAATATTCTATTCAAATCCTTGCACTGAATTCTGCAAAAGATTCTTACAGTGCAAACAACAAATACAATTAATAATAATTTATTTATTTTGTAAGATAAAACAATATGAGAAATTATTGTATGATGAAAGAGCTTGGATAAACAGTGTAAAATAACTCTGCAAAGGGCCTGAATGTATCAAAGAACCAGTTTATTGTTAGATGAGATCAGCTGCAAATAAAGGGAAATGCCCCACGTGGGGGAATAGATTACATTACATGAATACTTCTCCCCCTCTTCCAATTAAGAAGTAACAGTTTTGAGGTAGACTGTTTTGAAATAGGAAACCACATGTAATCTGGACATGAACTTAAAATGCAATAACATTGCAAAAAGCATTAATACCGATCTAGGGTAAATACACTTAAGGATCAAATATAAATTTGGGAAGGAGCATTTTCCAGAATTTAAAAGCAAGAGCTCCTGGTGTATTTCAGTTTAAGTCTGTCTGAGGAGGACCTGAAAGATGATTTTCAGTGCTAGATACAGGACAACAGGATGTTCTATTCAGGCCCAGATATCACAATATAAAGACCTATATATATCCGTGGATTTGTTCCTGCTTGCCTGCTTACAGAAATTAATTACCTCTGGAGTAAAAGCAGTGGCAAGGAGACTTCCCAGAGCACACAAATTTGGTGAGAAGAGAAACAGTGTCAGGAGAAGCAGGACACATGAATAGATACAGAAAAGCAACAGTCAGTTTTCTGTGAACTAAAGAAAGGACTACATCATTCTGGCAAAGCTGAGAGTACCTTGGATTTCCCCTTTTGTCCTATGCTACAATTAGTTGGCCTCAGAGGGTCTTGAACGTGTGCAGTTACTACACCAGGTAATACTTGTAAGTACTCAGCATAGAAGGCAGTAGCAGGCCCAATGAAGGAAAGCCTTTGTATGCTATGACTTGGTTATAACCACTTGGCTTCTTCATTTGTAGCAGCAGTGGGTTAGCTAATCACTACACAAGCATGTATGTATTTTATTTATATAATTTCTACAAATACTCTTTTCAGTTAGCTTCTTTTAGTGCTTTGGCAACAATATTGTTCAATGCTAAACAGGTTAATTCTTCTCTTGGTCCTGGCAGCAAGGGGTGATTCCTGCTCTCACCTATGCTGTCAAGACCAGTGCCCAAAACTCCATAGTTTTTAACTTGCTCATTTACAAACAAGAAATAAGGGACATATTCAGTTTGGCTTGGATGTAACCCTTGGCTCCGCAAGCAGCCACAGTTATGAGTCAGTGATGGTCCTGATGTTCTGTCTTCTTCATCTGCACCACTGATGGGGTCCCAGAGCTCTCTCCTGCTGCAGTGGCTGGGAGCTGAAACTGAGCACTGGCCACGTCACCCCATCCCTCCTCTGGCCAGGGATGCAGCACCCAATCAACTGTGCCATCAGACCCCTCACAAGTGGAAACCTTTCTCAGACCATGGACTTTGACACAGGGCTGCTGTTTCATACCTGTTACTCTGGAATGAACAAATACATTTTCTGTATTAGGTCAGGTTGTTATGTCTTATGGTTAGCTGAGATCTCTCCAATATAAATTTCTTAGCTTTTGAGGAGACAGAAGAATCACAGCAAATACAGTGGGAGAGTTGGAGGGCTGGAAGAGGAGCCGCCCATGCTGGGAGCAGTAACTGCTGCCAAATCCCCCTCCCTATTGTTTTGTAAAACTAGTTGTAAAAACTGAGAGCAGGCTGTTAAAGCTTTATGACAAAAAGCCACTGTAATGGGAAGAGATGTTGAAAAACATGTTACCGTACATAAATATGAATTTACTATGCACTTTTCCAGAGAATGGCCACACAGGATGTATGATGTACTAAATACACTGTCCCTGTGCTGCCTTTGTGATTTTTGTAACTGAAATTACAAAATTTATCATGAATTTATGAGGCGTGCAATGAATGGAACAAAGAACAATATGCTATTCCTGACCCATGTGATTGCTGCATTAGTAATTTGATCAAAGAGAGGGCATCTGGTATGCACCGGGCTGAGCAGCTGTGACCTCCCTCCCCTGTCAGGTGCATGCAAGCTGGAGTACAAGGAGTCCCAATAGGCTGATGCCAGGGGTTTCTACTTGTGAATGAGAGCTGAGCTTGCTCAGGGTCAGATCCCCTTGGCTGTCTAACATGCTTCCCCCTCATCTTTCCACTCACTGTATGGGAATGGCTTGTCCATGGAGCAGTGTTGGCTCTCCTGCTGTCCCTGCTGCCACAACTGTGCTGTTGTGGCACTCGCAGGTGTATGCTCCAGGACACTGTGCAGTGAGGCAAGATGTGCAGCTTGTACTTTCTGGTCTACATTTGTTACAGTCCATGTCACCTTGACATCAGTCTTGGTAGGTTATGCTTCTGTCTTTATTTTCAAAGTGCAAAGACCTGTAAGATACTCCTCCTAAGCAGTGTTCCGGATGGGTTTCTCCATGAGAACATTTCATGGAGACCAAGTCCTTGAGCAATTCATGGTCTAAATCAGGGTATATTTGAATTTAGGTAAAACTCTGAGAAGCTGTTTTTCTGAGGTGGTACATTTCTGAATTATAGAAGTAAGTGTATCATTTGTTCGCTGACTAAATTTTATCCCTCTCCAAAAGTTTCTGTCTTTCAGATAGTTACGGAAAAAGATAAGGACGTAGCAGTACATATACTTCATTTTCTGGTTTTGGTTTAGCGGAAATTGCAAAGGGTCATAAATTGTTTTAAAAAGCAGTTGACAAAAGTAGCACAAGTACCAGTAGGAGGTTAGACTGCTTTCTGTTTGTAGACAAGACATTAACATGTTATGTATTTTTTCTGAAGGAAGTAGAAATTCGAAACAAAGACCTGGAAGGCCAGCTCTCTGATCTAGAGCAACGTCTGGAGAAAAGTCAGAATGAGCAAGAAGCTTTTCGCAATAACTTGAAGACACTTTTAGAAATTCTTGATGGAAAAATATTTGAACTAACAGAATTACGAGATAACTTGGCCAAGTTAATAGAATGCAGTTAAAGAAAATGGGATTTCAGTGCCAATCAGCTTAAAGATGCACTGTCTCTCTTCATAGGACTGTGTTGGGTTCTGCATCAAAGTTGCACAAAATTAGAAAATGCTCCTCTGAGAGGGATTGTTTTAAATTTGAGTTGTATTTAAATGTAAAATTTAGAACTCAACTTGTAACTAGTTGAAGAAAAAAATAAGAAACAAAAAAACTTGAATTGCAAATTGCCTCCTTGCACATTATTGGCCACAAATAACTTGAAAGATATTAATAATAATTGAATGCAATCCTTTTCTAATTATCAGTGATGGAAGAATTAGCAGTGTCCCAGGTCACATCCCCTTTTTGTGATAGATACAATAGAGGTTTTTTGCTCTTTAATTTATTTAAGATATTTAATTGCTGTGTTTTGTGCAAGAACTTAGTGATGACAGCCCTGTATTTTGTTGATCATAATAATTTCTCAGGATATGTTGCACTGTGGAGAAGCAGTGCCGGTACCAATTTATTCTTGCCAGGAATGAGAGAGAGTTGCATCTTTAATTGAAACAAATTTACTGTAACAGCTTGTATAAAGTTCTTCTTTTTTGGGTTTTTTTGGTTGTTTGGTTGGTTGTTTTTTGATTTTTTATAGATATATATATACTGGAAGATACAGTATTTCCAGTATTTCTTTATGGAGCTACTCTGGTGTTCTACAATATTGTACAATGTAAGGTTTACTTTTTCATGTGAATTCCATGTAATTACAGTGAGATAGTATCTTCCACTTAACTATATTTTGAAGCCAACCAATGATGGAAGGTGAGTCCCCTAGGGGAAAAAAAGCCCCAAACCCCCTGAGAATTTTAAATGTAAATTTAAAATTTTAAATTTGACCTGCACAGACAACAAGGAGTGGCCAGTTGTTTGTTTTCTGGCCTTGAATGTTCAATTAACTGTTAACCTGCTCTGCGGGAGGCTTTTTCAGAATGTGACATGAAATTCAGGTTCTGTGAATAATGACTTATGGGGAGCACTGTTTTGTTACAGATTGCACTAAGGGCATAGAGCTATTGCAAGGGATTGCTCATATACTGAACTTGTCTAGACAAGAAGGCTGTTTCTTGAAGTTTTGTTGTCATAGCAAACTGAATTGAATTCATGTTTACTCTTTTATGGGTCTTCATATCGCATCTTTATCAAAACTACACCAGGCAATATTCTGAACTGTTAATTAAGCATTTAAAAACAGGAAATTGAATTCAATTACCCTCCATAAGCAGGTTTTAAAATTGTTTTGGTGTAATTTTAACAGACTTTTGGCAAACACACATTTCTTTATATAATAGATTTATTTAAAAAAACCCCAACCCCTTGAAAGGTAAGCCAAGTGTCATGTGTCTTGCATCACAGTGCATTCTTGCCATAAATTGCTTGTAATGTTGAAGAGGGCTTTTTTAAAATGGATGAATGAGTGCCAGACTTCAGAGTTGAAAGATGCACGAACCCTTGTTTGCTCCCCAAGTTAATTTGAATGTTAAACGTGAAGTCTAGCTGCTTTGTACAACACAATTTTCTTCACTTAGAGACTGATAATCAAAACTAGAAAAGATAAGTTTGTTTTCATGTGTGTACTGTGTGTATATACCATATAATACACACGGGTTGTCATTTATACTGGAAAGACATGCTTTATTTCTAAAATATCCTTTTTTTAATTTACCAGTGATTTTTCAGGTCTCCCCTGACTAGTCAGGGAAATGGCTTAGGTCAAATGCTAAACTGTCATGTATTATATGGAATGTAATATACACAATGTTTACGCTTTCTCCATATTTTTTAGGGTATTTTCTCACATTTATTAAAGGGGTGGGGGGAGCTTGTTTCATTGTGCTACTGGTTGAAAACTGTGGTGAACTATGTGTTTTTTCATTCAGGGGATTTTAGACAGTGATGTGTATATCTTCATCAGGTCCAGATGAGCAGACACAGCCAGTTTTTAATTTTCCTGGGGATATTTGGGCCTGATTCTCCTGTCACTTGTGCTGCTGTAAACATATGTCCTTGATGTGATGTCAGCAACATTCCGTTGGCATAACATCTGTGGAAGTGCACGGAGAATTTGGCCTGCTAATGCTCAGTGGACATAATAAGGATGAAGAAAGAATAAAAAGTTAATGATGGAATAAATGTAATATTATTTTTAATGATATTATTATTGACATTTTTAAAGATATGATGTCATACGTGTGGGGAAAGAGTGGACTGAAATATTTCCACTTAAATTTTGTGAGTATGTGTGGTACATGAGCATTTCTATGTGTAAGTACACACACATATGTATATACAAAACGTGGAAAAATTTAGATGTGCACATTTTTAATATTTTCCTATTGAAATTAAATTTAAAATTGGAAATTGATATTTGAGAATTTCTTTTCTCATAGAGTAGATATTCTTCGTTTCTTTTTTTTTTTTTTAAATAATACAATTACTGAGGGCTGCACCTTTGAATTCCCAAATAGTTGCCAAACATAAATATGGGATAAGGTGGACATACGTGCACATATAAATAAAATCCTATGTCTAAGACTATTTTTAATGCTTATGTACAGTAGGTAAGTGTTTAGAAATTGTGATCTAAAGTTCATAGTTAGGTGGCTATACCTACTGTAGCCTCTCCACTTCTGTTTTAAGATAAAATTTTTCTGGTTTAAAGCATTACTGTCCAAGAGACAGATACTGTACATTGTATCTATCTTTGATGAAACTATGGGAATATGTATACAAGAACAGTGTTCAGTACAATAGCCTGAAAACAAGACCATGAACTTGCACTGGAGGGGAGAGCAGTCACTTTGTGTATAACTTGTTACATGGCAACTACAGTCTTGTAAAAAAACAAAGCAAAAAGAATTACCATAAGCCTCACAGAAATACAGAAATAATAATAATAAAAATAAATAAATTTTTAAAAAGGAAAAGAAAAACAAGAGGAGAAAAAGAGAAAAATCAAAACCACAGTTTTTTTATTTTGGAATACACTTGCTGTTCTCCGGAGAATGTACTTTTACTCTTTTTTTCTTTTTTCTTCTTAAATCTTTTCAAGTATGTGCAAGTGACAGCAGCAGCTACCTTAATCTTTCAGGTGCTACTGGATTTTGCATTAGCATGTTATGTTGTGAAATCCTGACTCTGACATAAAAGATTTTTGTAAGTATATCCCCATCTGGATAGCTAGTTTTTGGAGTGTCTTGTTCACAATCCATATACCTATGTGGACAAAGTAAAACATGTGAATTAAACTGTCTGTTACAGACTGGGAGTTCCTTTTCCTGGCCAGTATATCCAGGAAAGAGGAGGGGAAAAAAATGAACTGATAATACAGAAATGCTGTTATAAGGTCTCTAAGAAAATACATTTTCAGGTAAAATATAAATAAATAAATAAAGGGCTAAACCAGATGTAACACAAATAAGAATTGTTTAATGCTATCAGTGGCATTCCCAGGATAATTCCTTTAAAGAAAACCCTGCAAGAATGAACAATGCATCAATTAAAGATTAATATTTTGGGATCTGTCTTCGGTTGTCAGTTGCGAAAGGTTTCTGATTTCTGCTCATTTTTCTACCTGTTAGAGATTAGCTTCAGGTTTATCTTCAATAAGAGGCTAAACCTCAATTCATTCTATATCATCTTATATATTCTGTACTGAAGTGGCTGCTGAACAGCGCTCTGTGTACACTGCATCCAAAACCAAATTCATTTTCAGAAATACCACATGGAGAGAGGAATGGAAAGCTCTTGCAGACCATCACTCTCTGGGGATATCAGTACTGTGGATATCAGTAAAAACACTTAACTTGGTTGATTGCAGAAATCTTGGATCATGAGGCCAAAGATAAATCTAAATAGAGATTAGGTCTGGATCTCAAAAGACAATTAAAAAAGGACCAGCAAGAAACTCCATCCAAATGTGCGTAGTTCAGTCTCAGTAACTGGACATGCCAGTTAAGTGCACACCTATATGTCAACGGGTTTTTTCAGGAAATGGACCTGACTCTGCAAAGCAATGTTCAAATTGTCTTGTTTACATTTTCTTAGTAATGCTGCATATGTGCACTACCTCTGAACGGTGCTGAGCAGAGAGCATATCACTAAATAACACGTAATTGAAAATCTCTGGTTTTGCTTAGTAGCCTTAGTTCCTCGTTGTACTCCACTTACTTCAGACAAGTAGGATTAATTTTCCCTATTATGCTAAATGTTTTGGAACAACGAGCAGAGTTTTTTGTTAGATTCTGAAATCAGTCCAGCTCATGTCCACTGTTCTGGCCGTGCAACCTAGCCAGAAAGCAGGTGCGAGTGTAGATATCACAATACCTCTAGATACTGTAGACAGAAGTGGGTTTTCACACCATATGGGGTCTCATAGCTTGCCCACCAAAACCTCTCAGGGACCTGTAGTCGCCAGAACTGCTTCTGCACTGCTGGCAGCTCATCGTAGGACCAAAGAGACACAATATACCCATTTTTTTCCTCATTGTGAGTCTTGCACAAGCAGAGCTCATATGCAACAGTACATCCGGGCAGGTTTTATCACTTGCAGATGAAGGCATGGGAAGGAGAGTGACTATCAAAAATGGTTTCAATTTGGGGCAGGGTGGGGGGAACACAGATTTCAAAAAGATTTCCTGTGTGGAACCTTTGTGTAGCTGTAAAATAGGCAAGAATGGTTTGCATAGGAAAGGACACAGACTACCTGAAAGGATCTCACTTTCCTAGGTGTTCACATCAGGCTGGCATTGAGCACACCTGGCTTGCCAAAACTCTACTATGATTGCTATAGGCTTCTCAAGGTCAGCACTGAGGGTGTGTTTCATGGACACAGCTGAAGTCCGTACAGGCTGCCAACCCCCTGTCCTTTCAATCTTTTACCTTCACAACTCTAGAGGTTTGGTACCAGTTTTAGCCATCGGTAGTGGTTGTTGATGCTCCCTGTTTTTTCCTGCCTTCAGTCCCTATCAGCAGTGGTGTTTGTGTAATGGAATTCTGAGCTGGGTTTTAGGGTTTTTCTTTCCTTAACTTCAAAGTAGTTTCCAACTTTCTCCACCCTTGCTCTGGGGGTTCTCATCTGTTCTTACCTGAGCCTCACCTTACTGCACAGATCCAGCAGTATGTCAGCCGCTTTTGCTTTCATTAGATTGAGAATAGCAACCTAGACATGTTCTTGGAAGACAACTTGCATTTCTGTGACTGCAGTAATTCTTGAAGAGGAGGGATTTTTTTCCCAGTAGATCAAGAAGGAGGCAGAAACAAGGACCTTCACAAACAATGCATGCATCCAGGTGCTAAGGGGAGAGGAAGAGCTACACTGACAAGGTATGTGCAAATATAATCTGTGTGTATGGATTTAAATATGGTCATGCAGATATGTGTAAGGTTAATATTTTCAGAGAGGGAACAAGACATAGGAAATTCTCTGAGTCTGGCTTTATTTTGTTAAATGATCAATGGAGTTGTGTCTAAATAAAACAAAAGAAATGTGAAGCAAAATGATCTTGGACTTGCCTGCAGGAGAGACATCACAGCCCTTACCTATGGATGGAAATGTAAAAATTAAATCTACTTTCTCCACATCTGAATATACAGTTATTTTTATAATCCCAACCATTTTGTTTCTCAGTAATCAGTAGCAATGGAAACCAGAGATCTGTCAGTGAAAGGCTCAGCTCTCTTTGACTTTCACTTACTGATAGGAGCCAGGGTAGTAGTACGTACTGAGTGATTCAATCCTGCATCGAGTCCCTGCTGCACAGCCTCACTGCTACACCCCGCTAGCTGCACTCACTGTCTGTCCCAGAAGCAACCCGGGGGTTTGTCCTTTTTTTCACAAGCTGCTTGTTCAAACTGCAGCCATCATTACCAGTTGAGCCCTTCTGGTCCAGAGCATTCTGCACATTGAGAGTTTTGCTTGGAGGGGAAGAAAACAGGAAATTTGATTCTGCATATCTTAAAGAAGCACAGTAATGTATTGGTTTGATATAAACTTCTTTCCCCCACCTCTTTGAAAAAAGAAATTATGAAAGCTTTATTTGAGGTGGTTATTGTTATCATTTGAACCTACAATTCAAAACTTTCTTTATCTGGTATTTCTTGTATTTTTCCTTTTTTTCTATGCTCTTTTCTCAGGCTAACATGGAGCAACCAAGCACATGTTTACAGTAAATATAAGTCCTAAACTGTTTATGGAATGAGAAACATAAAAATTCAGTGTCGAGCTCATCCAACAGGCAGAGTGGCAACCCAAAAAAGCCCCAAAACCCACCCACATAAAAGATACTGGTCAGTATGAGATGGTGACTGAACACCTCAGCCTCAGGGAAGGAGCTGGCCAGCCAAACATGCCAAGAGAAGAAGTAGTGAGAAAACATCACAGATGCTCTAAACAAGCATTACTGTAACACCATGAGGACATATTTTGAAACAGAGCTGTCTAAAAGAGAGCGATGCAAGTATTTTCAGAAAACAGGAGTTTGTATTCTCCTTACTGATGATGACTGCATTGGCCAAATAAAGCTTCCCTATAAGGCAATTGTAACTCCTCAAGTGAAAATACAGGAATATGTTAGGATTGGCAGGCTGTTATCAGAAGAAACGGAGCTGATTTTCATGCTAAAACAAAGGGATCCTATATCTGGCAGCAAAAATTCCCATCAAGCTAGAGGATTTCTGTCATCAGCTAGGACAGGTGACAGGTCTTTGGAAATGAATTATAGCAACATTGGAAACCTCCATGAGAGAAACAGTACAAAGATGAGAGCAGGTTCTGTGCAACTGCTGCAGTGTGCCTGAGTCACTGGGAAATCTAGCTACAGGACTTAGTAGGTCGGGCAGGTGGCAGGTGGAAAACGGTGCTGAAAGTTCAGAGAGTTTTAAGGGAATTTTGACACTTGGGCCAAATTGCGGTATTGAGCTGGACATAGGTATTCTAAAATACGTAAGGAAGTAAGGCCTCACAGAGTACAGCATTAGTCAGCTCTGTGGCTGAGCAAACAACCCCACCAGGGACTGCCAGATTGTCCAAACACACAATTGCCTCTGTAGCCCTGGCAGTGAGAAGGGTTTACTTGGAGGACAAGAGCAGTTTCAGCAGCCTTTGAGGCTGGTTTTACAGCCTGGGAGGAGCTACTACGGGGCTGTGGAATTTGCTGTGGCATTTAAAGTCTCTCTTTTGAGGCACTGCCCCAGAAGAGTGGGCTGCTATAGAGGCAGTTGTGAGCTGACCTCCCTGACCCCCACCCTGGATTTTACGTGGCATGAATGCTGGCATGTAGCTACTTGGAAAATAGCTGGTTACAGTGGTGTGTCAAGGGATCAGGCCTTCACTGGCTGGAAGGTCTTGACAGATTTAAGTGAAGAAACTTTAATTTACAATATTTAAGGGTAAGTTGGTTTTAGGTTGGTTTTTTTTGGGTTTTGGGTTTTTTGATGTTTCATTTTGTTTTGTTGTTTGTTTGGGTTTTTTTTAATGAAACTCCACAACTTGCTAATGCAATGACATGTTGATGGCTTAACAGAGAACACTATAGTGTCCTCTTGGGAAACAGCTAGGCGCCTTCTACTGGGTGAGCTCCAAAGGGAGCAGAAGCTAAATTTTGCTCAGCCAAACTGATACTGACAGTACCACTTCTTATTCAGAAGCATCCTTGCAACCATGAGTATCCACCAAGGACTGCAGCAGATCATCTGGGCCTCAAAAGGCTAGAAGTCTTTAGTTCTCTTGGGCAGCTGATGGCTAGGAGCAGAACCGAGATTTATCCCAGAAGGCTGATAGTGCAGTCTCAGCAAATGCTGGCTGGGACACAGAGTTTCTGTTCAAAGTTTCTTATTGCAAATTGAAATTAAAAGCTGAAGACTTCTGCAAAATGGGACAGAGCATTTACTTGCAACTGTAACTGCTTTTGAGTATTTAAATGTGTTTTAGATGTAATATGTTAATTTGTACACAAGTCTAAGCAAAGCATGTCCTGGTAGGCAATGTGTGGCTCATGTTCTCCCAGGAAACATAGCCCAAATAGACACTTTTCATATACTATTTTTTTTTTTTTTTTTTTTTTTAGAGTAACAAACCTAATCTCCTAAACAGATTTGGTCTATCAATCAAGCATAGTTAACTAATGCTACCTTTGACTGAGGACAATTCCTGCACTCCTCCCATCTTTTCCCAGAATGGATTAATAAAAGTAGATATGGTACAAGTGTCACTCTGCTTTTCTTGACCCTGTCTGCTGGCCACAGGCACTGGAGGAATGGTCAGACCTCACAAAAGCCATAAGCCTTACCCACTGAGCACAGTAAAGCTGAGTGACAGAGTAAGGTGGGGCGTGCATGACAACTGACAAAATGTTGTTGCAGAGTGGGTGGAAATAATTTGCTCATGCAGTGGTGCCGGACAAGAGGGGAAGTAGTGACCTGAGATTTCATCTTAGTTTGCTATTAAGAGAAGCCCTCAACCAGTAGGCACTTCAGTGGATCAGTGTGACCTTCCAGCAGTAGAAATCTTTAGGAAACCATTACAGGAATGACAAAGGTATATGTGATTCAGCAACAAAAGTACAGGATTTGTGATTTTTTTTTAGTACTATCAAGTTTATTTTTTAATGCCAATTCTTTTTTTTTTTTTTTAATATGTCATTAGAAGCCAAGAGCAGTGTGTAATGGTTTCTCTGTTAAATTGTTTTTGCAGGACTCTATCCACTCCAACACTTATTTTACTCACAGCAAGTGAGTGTGGGGGGGAAAAAAGGCCATCAATTTATGATGCTTCAAATGAAGTTGATTCATTAAACGTCTGTTGTATTGTTTAAATTGTGCATTTAAAATGCATGGCAGTTTGAGCATGCACTGATGATTTTGTATGCTAAGAGCTCAGTTATATTCTTGCTGAAATTAAATGGGATGAAAATAAAGTACTGAGGAACAAAAAGTAGTTAATGTAAGTGCTTTGTATGAATTGCATCATTCAATTTTTCTTATTCCTGTGACTTTTAAACAGTAATGTACAGGAGTGTGATGCCAATTAGAAAAGTTGTTAAGATAAAAGCATGAAGTAAACAGTGACTTTGTTTGAAAGACCATCAATGTGCTTGGCCTTATATAAGCAATTATAAGGCGGTAGTGAGATGTCTCAGAGAAGTCAGAAAGTCTGCTGTCTTCCATGGCGAGGAGAAAGCGTTGCAAGAAGGCAATACAAGTGATTTGCCTATGGCACCAGTATCTCCAACAAACATCCCACAGACAGCACACTGCCACAGCAGGAATAAGGGGATAATGCAGCAGATAAGAGCGAACTTATATGTAATTTCTGGTTTGGAGGGTTTTTTTCCCAGTTTTGGTTGATGAACAACGAGTGAACCTCAGCACCAACACAGACAGGAACCAGCTTTAATAGCACAGATAATGATCTCTGCCCCTTTTTATCCATCAGCCCTTGCTGTGGCGGCAACATTTCAAGGGAGATATGCTGTCTTTCAGCTGATGAAAGTGTGGACAGTGAGCATGACTTTGGTGAAGATTTGCATAAAGTTTAGAGAAAGTAAGAGAGACTGAGAATCTTTCTGCAGAGGGGGAAAGGGCAGGAAGGCATCTCCGTGGGAACAAATCTGCAGGATGGAGAGTTGGACACAAAATTGCAGCACTTTTCTAAGGTAGGTTATATGGCAATGATGCTGTAGCTTCCTGGTAAAACCTCTGGTATGGTTTTGTGCTGTAGGGCAGTTTGTGTGAAAGAAAGTGATGCTTTTAATAGTTAAATGACTGACATGGTACATCTAAAGTTTATAGAGGCCATCTGATCCTCAGTTATAACCCTCACTCCCAAAAGGTGAAAACACTGGCAAAACTCTGTAACACTAGACTTCGACACTGATCTTGTGACAGTCACACAAAGTTCAAGCTGTGGTGATGGCAATGACACACTGGTGGCTTGGTGATCCAGATATTCAGAGATACTGCAGAAGTCTAGGTTTCCTGTAAGCTCCTTCCCTTGTGGCAGGAAGAATGAAGCCCGTAAAATGGGCTTCTCCCTATGATGAGAAGCAGCAGTAAGAATGGCTGAGAAAGGTTTATAGGTTTTAGAAAAGGAGATCTGACAAACTTGCTTTCCATTTCTGTGTCTCTCCCTTGTATGTATTGCCTCTGTTAAGTAGTAAGCGGTGGAAATGAAAAAAACCCTGCATATCAGTTGGTTCCTGTGAGGAAGAGGGGTTTTATTTCTACAAGTTTCAGAGGCACTGTGGCCCAGTATTATTTACAATGTACCTTTGCTTTACTTTACATCTGACATGTAACAAACAGGAAAAAGAGTAAATGATGGTTCTATGTATTTTCCATCTTCTATGTGTTGTACAAACATTTAGGCCTTATGCTGCACAGCATAGCACTGCCTCCCAAGTGTGCCTATGGATATATTCACTGATCTGCAATTCTGATGCATGCATTAAATACACTTCCAACATGTAGGGATACCCACACGAGTCATACAAAAGCATCTGTTTATCCACTGAAGCCGAGGCCAAAGCAGATACCAGTTGATGTCTCTCTGTCCTGCACAGGCCCCCACACCAGGGTCACACACTGCTGAATGCATAGCCAGACCAAGAGGAACAGAACTCGGATATAAATATAACTCTGTTCTTTCTTAAGTCAGCAATGATCAACTTGCTTATTTCAAAGCACATTTCCTACTTGTTCTATGTGTGTTTTGTCACAAACCGAAATTAACAGCATATGCCATTATTACCTGACGTTGAAAACATCAGTAGGAAACCAAAGCCAGACAGGCCTTGAATCTTGTTTCAGACACTTTGCAGTGAAGATTTGTGCTGGAAATACAACCTTTGTTTCAAATTGCTCTTAGAAATGTCCAGCCTTTTTCTTGTTTTCTCAGAATTGTAACTGCATTAAAAATTTCTTGTTCTAGGAATACACTGATTTTTATCTTCCTCATGTTAAGGGACCACCTGGACATAAAACCTACCTGCACTGCACCAGAAACACAGAAGCCAAAGGGAGACACAATACAAACATATCTCATAGATTTATGTTTACATAAATAACAACTTAAAATGACTATAGGAAAAAACCAGAAAAACTTACCTACAGGCATCCAGCAACTCTATTTTGGGACACAGTAAGTGTAATAAGGGAGACAAGCTCTTACCATTTCTGGATTTAAACTTCAATCGTTTTTCATAGAGTGTTTGTCTTTTGATTAAGAGATGGAAACTGGGTGTGACTTGTATTTAAGCACAACTATTCTGCGTGATTAAAGAGCAAGTTTCTTATACACCTCAGCTGTTCATGTGACTTCGTTTACAAAGATGTGACCTAAACATAATTATTCCCTGCTGCAACATATCTTAGACACAACCACCTGCCACTAAGCAATAAGAGGCAGCTTGAGGAGTTAAAAGAATAACAAAGGGAACCTAAATGAATCAGATTTGAACCCTTTTTTTTTTTTTTTTGTGGGAACCAAACTATACTAAAAATATTTCTTTTAATGTTGGAACATAGTCAAAGTTAAAACCAAGACAGTGGTCAAATAAATATCCTTTAATAAAGAAAAAAGGAATAATTTTAAAGCACCAAAACTGTGAGTATGATGTTACATTGCATGTACAATAAGGTGAATGCAGTACTTTGTGTACAGGTTTATATTTCTGAATCATGATAATAAAAAAACCCATGAAATACACAGAAATAAACTTGCATTGCAAAAAAGCTGCACTAAAGAAAAAAAAGACCAAAAAGCAGACAGTTAAAACTTTTTTTAGTTTTTAGGTATTGCTAGAAATGTCTGTTTAGTTTTTAACCTTTTTTTTTAAACATACTTGTGCTTAACACTTTATAACTTTGAGCATTTTCAGGCATAGTAAATTTGCAGAATTGTTTACAATAAAATATGCACTTAATATGTCCTTTTGAATATAATAGAGTTAAAGAACTTTCTTAAAGCCAAGCACAATGTGCTAGTAGTGTCTAATGATAATATTGCACAAAGCTAGTGAATGGAAAATTTGTTTTTATATTATTTCTTATTTATTCAACAGGTTTAACAAAGAAGTTAGTTTCACTAAGCTTCACTGGCTTCATTCATGCAAGACAACTTGCAAACATTTGTAATTCTTAAGCTTTCCTTTTATGATGATACATATTTTATACATTAAGATGAAATTAAAAATATATGGCAACTGCAACACCATGCTGGGAGATGTTAAGTGAATATCCCCAATACCCAACACCTATTTCCCAATTCAGAAATCAAAAATAAGTTTGTAATCTGAAAATCAAGCCAGTCTACAGCAAACTTATTACTGGATATTCAACAGACTGGAATAAAAATCTCTGCAGAGTTTGGACTATATGCACCAAAACAGTCATCATATTTTTTACTTGTTTCCAGTGGACACACTTCAGGTTAACAGCTTTAAATAATGCTCCATGTTAACATTAGAAACTCAGCAGAGTAAAATTCATTGCTTGGTCATTTCCCATGTTAGAGTTACAGAGCATTCACATTTGAGAATGGAAAGATGACCACTTCTGTCAAATTCTGAACCTCTGGGCCACAGAACACAGAAGACCTGAATCACAACAAAAATACATAGGTGTCAGGTTGCAGATTCACCACAGTCAGAGCTGTGAGTTTTGGACTAACAGTCAAACTGAACAGGAAGTGCAAAGACCTGTATATGCAACAGTCCCTCCCACAAATATACTGGCATGCCCTCCCTCCCTTGACCCTCCTAAAAATCCTAATTTTAAGTATTCAACTATTTATTGTATTAGGCGTCAATTAAATATAAATTCATTTTGTAGGAAAATTTAAATTACAGTATATGTATAGGTTAAAAATAGCCATTGCTGTTGATAGCATTAATAGCAATATGTCAATGTGCTTATTACACCAAAGAGCAATTTGCAGTCAAGTTTAAGATGATCTACTGTCTGTCAGCTCCAAGAGCAGTGAAATCATGCAACACACTCTCCCGGTAAGGTGCTTCTGTTACTCTTTTTCTTTGCAAGCAGCTTTGCTTGTTTGTAATATTAATTCTGTAGTGATAAACATAACATATTGTCCATGCTTATGGAATCGTTACCGGAAATATATCCAGGTAATTTAATTACATAAGCATTACAATGAAGATAAAATCTGATTACACACATGAGCAAACTTGATTTACAAATTACACTCTTGAAATTCAGTGCAACAAATGGAATAAGGGTAACAATAATGTTTCTGCTTCCTCAATAAGTTGCATCTTCAATAATGCACGTCATTAATATTAAACAGTACAGAATATAGCGTTTATACTCAAAATGATTCTTTACAAATAATATAGTATAGTATGTTAAGTTCTATCCCCAATGCAGTCACAAAAGAACACAATATATAATCATACTAATTTATTTTACAAGTGTCTGGTGTAGGATGCAGACTGTCAGATTTAAAACAAACAAATGAACAAAACTCAAAAGTGATGTTTGAGAAGAATAAAAAAGCCTTCATCTACCCTAGACAGATAACTAGCATATGAAAATACAGTAAAATAGTAAGACTATTGGTCATCTGTAAAGGATCTGGAACCTCTGTGAATGAGAGCATGAAATTTTTGTTGATGCAAATTTCATTTCTGAACAAAAGACTACTGCTGTTTACCTTACATTTTCGTTACTTTAGGAGAAACTGAGTATTTAGTTTCTTGTTCCCACTCAAAAAAGATTTTTCAGTCCTTACATAAGCATTTGTACAATAAACATTATGCATTCCAACTCTTTACCTCACAGGATCAATTACACCATAGTAGAAGAACAAAGAAAGAAGCTTCTAAAAGTGGAAAAGGCCCAAAAGTTGACCAATTGTTTAAGATAAATAACTAGCAATGGAACAATGCAGTCACAACAATGAAATGAAAAATACCAATACGCAGGTCTTTTTATGGAGGCTCCTTGCACATGTTTCTGTGTTTTTTCTTAGTGATGCTTGCCAAGATTTCTCAAGGACCAATGCAATTATTACAGCTTTTCTCACCTCTAGAGGAACTGACCACAATGCAGGACTGTTATAATTTCCATAAAAGTTTCTTGTGAATATACTTAAATGTTCCCCATTTGCTGCTGTAGCCATCCCACTGGAAAATTTCACATTACAAAGGACTGAAGTTTTATGCATTAGCCTGTGTACACTATATACGCACCATTTTTATATCAAAGTGGAAAATTATGTGAAATTGTGACATCTAGTGACTTATGGAGGATTAAAATTCAGGGATTTTTTCTTTTTTTTGAGCAGGACATGAAAAAAAACAAACATTCACTTTCCACACGGAAGATGGCCGTTTTGAACTGATATATACTGCTATGCTCGGCATCACAACTACTTTTTGTGTGCGCATAAAATACATGCTCATATGAGAACTCCATTTCTATACTAAGCTATCACAGGCATCTAAAATTTCAGCTAAATATGAAACATAGTAATTTTTTATGAATCATGCACACATTTTTCAAGGCAAAGATGACAGATTACATGGCAAACATACCTGAAAACTGTACTACAGTACAGCATGGAGCTACTTAGATTAATCACAACACAGTGGTAAACTGCAGACAAATGCTGTGCAAGGGAACCACTGCACCTATACTTTAAAATTACACTATTTTTCCTCGGCTTGGAATTTTACTAGTGTTCTATATGCATATGCCAAGGCATAAAACTGCACGATGAAAAATAGGAAAAAAAAGATACAAAAGTTGCTCATTCACAACTGTTAATTTTGCACTAAGTTTCAGATGAATTGTATAATGTGAATTACCATTCTACATCATGGTTCTGCTCTGTGCTACAGCCAAAAATTTATTTCATTACCTTGGTTTTAATGTGTGGTGATTGAAATTACAAACAAATGTAGAGCAAAAATACACCACAGATTATGGTATACGCAGTGTCAAATGATTATGATGAACTTTGAAATTGCTACTATTGCTGCATGAACACAGCATTAGGCAGCCTGCAACCATACCATGTAACTCAGAGTTCAGAGAAGCAGTTTAAGAAAAAAACATCATGTAGTTTTAAGCCTGTGGAAAGCCAGTATCAGATATTTCACAGAGCTGATCTCAGGACAGAAAAACAGAGACCTGACAACTAATTAAGCAAGAATCAATACAACTCTGCATTAACACTGCTTGCAGGTGATTTGAAAATGAATGTTCACTAACTTTGTAAGTAAGGCAACATGGTTAAGAAAATCCTTTCAAGATGTTTGACAGAGCTTTAATTTTCAGACAGCCACAGCAAAACAACTGAAGGGTCCAAGAGCTGAGGTTCCTTTAGGTTATACAGCCTATTGCTAAGGTAAGTTCTCCCGCTTCTCTTTCTGTAAGTAAACGGCAAGTCATGAAATCCCCTATTATAAGTTTTAACACAGTACATGTTCCATTACATGACAGCAGCAATGAGTAACTCCACTTAAAAGAACCCAAATCCCCATAGTAGTTTATCTGTCAAAAGAAGAACAGTGAATGGACGACACTACACAAAGGACAGGGACTGTGAACTTCCTGAACACAGTATATATTACGCTAGTAAAAACAAAATTCTAGTGAAAATTCAGTTTTATTAGAAGTCTAATGGGCTGACTTTAATATCACATGAGGTTTTTAGGTGGTACAAAGCTATTTGTATCTTTGTATTGACATACCTCTTGGTACTGTGGTATCATAAGAGTAGCTGCCTGCAGCCATTAGTCATGAAGTTTAGGACTACTCCTTTGTAACCCTCCTTTAAAAATAAAAGTCAGAATAAAAAGAACCAGTTTTCAGCCAGTAGGCTTTTGGGTATGAAATACAAACATTTTTGTAGCCACTAAAGGGAATAATGAAAACCAGCAGGAAAAGCATGATTTTCACAACGCAATTATCAGTACATTTGAGTGCTTTGATCTTTTTTTTAAAGAAGGCTGCTTAGACTAATCAAAAGACATTTTAAATTAAAAGAGAAAAATATTTTTAAGTATGAAATTACAAAATATTGCTTCTTATAACAAATGATAAAAGTATAACTAACTTGGTTCGGCATAGCTAAATATTATTTTAAAAAAGCATGAAAATGTCTACTTTAAAAAGATGTCAGACTACAAATGACCTTCTAAAAAAGGTGCTGTGGTATGTCTTCCTAAATGTATCATGATGGAAACAAACACATTCTCGATTATGTACTGAATTCAACTCTTATTTCTCACTGTGCTGTAGTCACTTGTTGCATTTCATACTGACATACAATTCTTCAAACTAAGAAGAAAAAAAAGTCTCAGTTGCATGTTACTGAATTTCAGCTACGGTAGTGCAACTAGAAATTCTGTTCTTTCTGGAATATCACACTGCTGCACAGCAATCTTCTCTGCCAGGAGCCATTTGTTTGAATTTTCAAGCACATGAGATATTCAGTGCAGTGAAGGGGACATTTTATAGCCAGTGTGGAATCCTAAGGTTACTCTAACAGCATGTAGTTGCCCAACTCAAAATGCCCCCCTCACTTAACTGGCCACACATTACTAACGCAATTATAAAAAGTGCTTAAGAATTGGGCATTCTTGATCGTATAAAATGCACATCTAAACAACTTAGCTTTCTGCCCAAACCAGGATTTGTTTGAACAAATGAAAGAAAAAAGTGACCTGAAATCAACATTTCAGGCTGTTTTTCCCATATACTGAATTATTTGTCAAAGAAAGACTTTCTTTGCCAAAAAAAGCCTCCTGTGGAATTGATGGTCATAACTGCTGGGTCTGAATTTTCAGAAATGTAGAGGAAAAGTAATCTTCAGCTGGGGTTTCTTTTCTCACATCGTTGGCTGTCAATCACCTGTTTGGGAAAAAAGAAAAAGGAACATCTGAAAAGCTAAACGGCTGTACGAATATTCTCTGATCAACATATTAGGCAATTCTAACATGCAATGCTAAGCAGCACTGTACTGAGCAAAGTAGGGTAATTGCTCCTAGGGTAATGACACACTAACTCTGCAGCCAGAACACACATAGTATGACCAGGTCTTTTTTTTTTTGCCTTCTGGTATTACTGGCAGTGAATACAGATTAGAGTTTGAAGAGGCTCAAAATACTGGATTAGAAGACTACAGAGAGAAAAAGTTCACTTGTTATCTGTTACTTTGTCCATCACTCACAGGAACCCACGTTTTGCATTACTTAAAAGTACTCTTAATATACTATAGTAGTTTATGTGTACTATTATGTACACACACACATAAATGCTTGGGATGCTTTTGATAACCAGTAATCTGGATTTTTCACACAGAAGACACTGTGCATTTGTATTACTTGTTCAGCTATTTCCGTACACAGAAGGCCTCAACATCTTTGCATGTGGTTTAGAATGTCTGTAAGGAAGGAACTGTTCTTAAGGAAGTTAGCCATAACTTCAGGTAGAAGTTAAATCACAGGGCAGGAAATACAGACAACTAAATCTCCTGCAAGAATTAGTTACTGTATTAGTATTAGTTTGTCTTCAAACTTCAATAATTAATGAAACCTCTTCAGTGAGCACTGTTAATATGCCCTGCAGATGCTTTAAGACACTTTTTGGCTCTTGATAAATGTACATCACTGTTTCAGATTTAGCCTTTATTTCTAAGGCAAATAACTGCATTACATTTAGCCTATACAGATGTACATGTAATTAAGCACAGTTCACAACACGTGTACCAATATACTTCAACACTTGTGCCAATATATTCCTGTATATAGTGTTTTCAATCTAGAACCTCTGTGCTAATTTTTGGGATGTGCAGAGTTTACCAGTTAAAAACCAGTAGGTCAGTCTTAAAGCACAGTATTAAATGGATAACCTTATAGTAAAAAATACTAATCTGCAATTTCTACAACAGACTTTCATTACATTTTATTCTTGTATAATGAATTCTATTAAGCCAGTCTGGTTAAGCAAGCACACTTATCTATATGGAAAGTATTTATTCAGCTGAATTTTTCAAGAGTTTTGTCTCCATCTCTGTTCTCCCAGAACATTTCACATGTTTTGTTAGCAGGGGCGTGCTTTTTCTTTCTGTGCTGTTAGCTGTTTTGTACAAATATTTTTCAATTGAGACTATTATCTATTGAATAATCTCACTGCATGAAAAGAGCATTCTTTTCATAATAAAATGTGACATTGGTAAGAGAAAGCAGGTCCCAGATAAATGAAGAACTCCCAAGCAGCGTACTCAGAACTCTGACACTGACACTGCATCCTGCTTATAGGTCCAAGTGATTTCATGGGACCTCAGAAGGATGTAGACTGGTAAAAAGGAGACGACAACCAGCGTACTAAAGGGACTGCATGGCAGTGATCTTCAGCCTGCATTCTGTACTGCTTTTATGGGGCTGCAGACAGCAGAGGAAAACGTGTATTCATACTGTATGGCAATGACCACAGAAGAATTCTAAGACAATGCACTTCTAATAGAAAATGTTTAGGAGGTCAACCAATTAGATTAAAAAAAATTTAAGTCATTCCTGGAAAATTCCTTTTTATCTTGAAACAAAACAAAAAAAACCCAAGCAAACATGATCCTTAACAGTAAAATAGATCTACTAAAATCAAAGTCAAATCACAAAATTTTAAATTTGGTCCATTATCTAACAAATTAGAATAATTGTACTAAGAAAGCCAAGTCAGTTCCAAGGCATGTCCTTTCTTACAGTTGTCACTTGATTTCTGAAGGGCTGCGGTAGTGAGATTTTTCAGTATGCATGGATAGAAAAAATTTATATCCAAGGAAAATTATTTTCACTTTGAGTTTCAGCAAGAGTTAAGTACATCTCCACTCCTTGATTTTCAGCTCCAAAACTAGTAGCACATTAGTATGGAATAGAAGGAGTAAGGCATAATTAAACAATAATAAATCATTGGAGTGGCTAATGGCTAGTTCATGAGGAAATAAAGGCAATATTTATTTTTCTTTTCAAAAATTTTAAATTATTTGAAAATAGCATACCAATAGAACAGTTTGAGACACAGTCTTTCATACACACAAGAAAATTCAGCAGATGATATACGCTAAGTCACAGTCAGTTTTTAAACAGCTAGAGCACTTTACCAACAGCCATTCTCCAGCTACAGTAGTAACTAACCAGGGTAGAAATACCAGATTGTGAACATTCAAAAGTTATTTGTTTTCTACTGCTAGATGTGTTGCAAGGATTACAAATATTTGTCTTCCATTCTATTGAAATAGCCTTTGATTTCTAAACAGATTTTAAAATTCTTTACAGATTGTCATACCTCTGGTTTCTCAAATTTCGAGTTTAGTGGGAATCTTCACTGATACTTAAATTCATCAACGTGCCAGTAGCAGAAAAGAACCATCACAGAACAGTGCTGTATCCTGCTGCTGCGATCAAGAATCTCTTTTTGCTACTGATGCAGACATGATTTTGAAAATGTATCTCTTGCCAATTTTTAGTTTGTTGTGAAATCATTAACTTCATCTGCTGAAGTCTGTACTTTCAGGCACTCTAGCATAGTATAATGCAAGTTCATAGAATTCATATGAATAGCAGAAATATAAATTAAATTTTTTTATATTTACTGTTTATAGCCTGGAAATTCAATTAAGTCAGAGATTTTACAGATTGAAACCAAGCAGTCTTGAAGTCAGTCGCACAGGGTAACCCATGAGATTTCAATGTGTTCAGCATTCAAATATAACTGTCCTTCACTTAAAAGTTATTCAGCCTGAAGTGACAGACATGCCAAATTTTTACAAGGCTAGAAGTAATTAAAAAATAAGTATAAGGTGCATCCAAGAGTGATTGTGCTGCTTTTTAAAGCTTTTTGGTAAGCTGGAAACTGTCCCTTCAAATTTATTAAATAAAATAGAGCTTTTTCTAGGAGCAGTCCTGTCAATATTCAGCAAAAGTACTCAGACTAAAAGTAAAAAGCTAAGATACTGTCTATAAAAGTTTTCCTTATTATAAACCTTAAATTCTTTGGAAAGTCAGTGATACAAAATTCATGTGTGTATGTTTTATCACACTAGATGACAAGCAGTTTAGTCACATTTGTACTACGTCTCCTAAAATGAATAAACTGAGGTTTATTTGCTATGTTTATAGAAAAACTGTTGCAGAAATATTTTTTAAAAATGTAGTTTAATTACAGGTTAATTTTCCCAGTCTGTGCAAGGCAAACTCTCCTCTTCATCCTCTGACTCAGGTGACGCTTCCTTAATCCGTCGCAATGCTTCATGGATGCTCCTTGTCAGAGGGTCAGTATCAGGCAGAATTGTAAAGGATTCTCTCAAAACATCTTTCTGCACCTTCTTCAGTTTCACCCCTTTTCTGATCTGAGCCAAGATGTTATTGCTATCATCTTCATCAGGAAAAGGAGGAAGACTTCTCTGCTCAACTTTTCTTAAGTGAAAGCTGCCACGTTTCAAGGAAGCCAGCACTTCATCCATCGGGGAACTCACTGCAGTAAATCAGAAGACCTTTAGTACTATTTTTACTAAATTTTATCAGCCTTAATTTTCATTTCCTAGAGATCAAAAAGTAGCTACATACTATCAACATGATAGTCCCATACCATAAGTATAATGGTTGTCCCAATGCTGTTTCAGCCTCTAAATTTATCTTCCTTATTACAAGGTCAAAATTGGTTTATACAGACAAGTAATTTTTGTAACCACTTAACTTCCTATCAGCCAGGTCGTAAAGCTTTTTGAACAAGGTGGCTTTCATGTTTGCAGTCAGGAAAATCAAATAACCTGCAACGAATCCAACACAACTAAAGTATTTTTGTTTTGACTTTAAAACTCAGGTAATGAGTACGTACCTTAGGTACTGGACTGTGCAATCCATTCTCATCACTCACATTTTATGACTAATTTTGCCTGTTGCCTGACTAACATGACATGCCATGAGGGGAACAGCAATACAGTCAACTGCAACAGCATGCATATTCTGCTTCTCTGGATTCACAAATATATTGGCACCTAGTCAAATCACACCCATAAAAACTCCCTTCCTTTATAATTAATTAAAACAGAGAAGGAAAAGATAATACTTCAAAGCAAATCCTTCCTTTATCACTAATTTTGAAACTTTATTTTTTTTCAGAAATAAAACCCAGGCTTTGGGTCTTTGAAAAGCTATAAGTAGACAAGAAAGCATTATAATAAAGTACAATGGTTTAAACAGCTCACATACACTAGAACATAAAAGGTGCAGCACTTAACAATTAACACATGAATATCCATCTCCAGGGGGTTTTTTTATACTGTAGAACACATTTTTTAAAACCTGTTTTGCATTTATAAGTAAGCTTTGTCCATTAGACTAAGGGCCTGGACAGTTAGAATAGACATGAGGAAGAGAGAAATAAAAGAATACAGGACTGCATATTTGGCAGTGGAAAGAAGGACTGTAAAGCACTTGTCTGTCATACACAGACAACCTTCTGAAGCCACTGAGAGACTTGGAACATCTCAGGGGATACAGATCAGAAGTAGAGTACTGCTGCAGACAGTAACAACACTCTTAAGAGGGATGACATAATTTGACTTATATTTATCGTATTATGATGCATATAAAACTACACACAATAGGTGCTTTATAAAAAATTGCAAGATAAAATGTAAAATAAACAATAGAACTGCAGAAAAATTATTGTTGCTCTGTTATTAAAAAAACACTGCACCCTAATACTTGCAGTGCTGGCAGTAAATAGATAAAAAAATTCTTTTAGACAGCATTTAGCTCCATTTTCTATCTAATGTAATGTGGTAGCAGAAAGTCAGTTTTGTGTTTTCTAACTGATCAAGTATGCCACACTGTCCTAAAAATCCTAATGTTTGAGTTCTCAGCATTTACCAACTGAAAAGGATTTAACAACTTTTGCATTAATAATAAATTATTATAAATAATAATTATTATTAAATCACAGCCCGCACTTTCCCACAGATCAATTCAAAAGAGGAAGGGATGTGCCTTACAATTTTTAAACTAACAAAAAATTAAACACACAGAAATTAAAACATTACCTTTCCTCCTCTGTACACCCTCTAGATCACCAGTCTTCTTAAGCTTCTTCTTGGCACTAACTAGCTGACTGCTATCAAACAGATGCGCTGGTGGGACACCAGAAGAGTGCTGGACTCCTTTCTCCACACGTTTAACAAAGCTGTCATTTTTCTCTAAGGATTTGGTGGCATCTTCCTTGGAGGGCAAAGGAGGAGGCGGAGGTGGAGGTGGTGGAGGCAAAGGGGTTGGAAGCTGTTCTCCAGTAATAGTCTCCAGCTGAGGCTGATTACTGGTGAGTGGAGAAGTGCTGACATGGGGCAGCTCAGAGGTAACACCATTAGGAGGCAACGAGATATCCTGAAGCTGTTTTAAGCTTGTAGGTTCCTGCACTTGCAAAGGCGGAACTGCACTTTCTGATTCCACCTCTTCACTCTTCTCTTGGCTTTTTAGGGTTGCTGGCAAAGATTGAGGCTGATCGACACAGGACACTGGGCTGGCCACGCATTTTCTTTTTGCATGAGCCAGCCGTAGTCTGGTTGATTTAAGTATGACTTGCCCAGGGTACCGCTAAAGTGAACAAGGTATTGATGATTAGGTAAGTACATGAAATGAACTATTCTAGATTTTAAGTACTTGTCATCAGGTTTTGCCTTTCTGACAAATAACTTTCATTTTGCTCTGTATGTAAAACCAAGGCAAATATATCCCCATCTATTAAAAAAACAAAGAAAAAAAAGAAAAAAATCCATTTTCTTAGTTAAGCCACAATTTACATGTGCAGGGATATATTATTGGGTTGGTATTAGGATTTCTCTAAGAACCAGAAGGTACAATTTTTTTTCTGGAAACTAAAATTTAGAATTCCCTCTTGCACTAATCAATGGCTCCCTCTGAAAGTGTATGAGGTCTGAGAGACCAGTCATAGTCTCCCTGACCTAATATATTGGCCTTAGAAGTGAATCATACTGCTTTAAAAGGTATGTCTTAATAACATCAAACTTTTTAAGACTTTCAAAGTACTGTTAATCTAGTCATTAAATTTGCTGCCTCAGTATCTGTCTTTTCGTATTAGTTTCATCCATAGCCTTTTTCAAGGAAAAGATTAAACTGCTCCTGAAAGACAGGTCTAACATATTCTACACAATTGTGGTAGGTCTAAAGCAGTAGTATGTAAAGATATAAGTATTTTCATACATAAAGACAGCTCATGATGGGTTGCTAGCTAAAATAAGTAAATCTGCTTTAATTAACAGAAGTTACGCAATTCAAGAGCCTTGCAAACAATAGAACATGAAGAGTGTACTGCTGAACAAGACAACCTTCCAGGAAAGAAACTTCTCATACCTTTTTTTATGTACTCAACAACAACAAAAAAAAGGGTTCACCACTTAAAATGGTCTCTGTTTTCTTGCAGTTTCAGCCCTTTCCTTACTCTTTTCCCTTCATTCCCCTTCTCTCTATCCATTTTCTGGTGCTTCCATTTTAATAGGAAGGGGCAGGTATTGGCAGGTATTCTAGCAATCAGTGGTAGGAGGGTATGTCAGATGGTAATGCTCTTTGTGGGAAATATCATTTAGATTACACTTTTTCTAGGAACATTTGCTGAGTGTCTTGTCACCAGGTGCAGGTGTAAGAGTGAATAGAAGTTTATTATGGCACTGGGAACGCAACAGTCAGAGGAATCTGTTATCCCCAATGCCATATTTTGTTATGAATTTTCCAAAGAACAATTAACTGCACAATGAAGCATAGTATATTTCTGGAATTAGTGAAAGCTTCTTTTGCAAAGGAAACTGGCAGAAAAAAACACCACTTGTTCTGTTACCTGCTTAAATGAACGAAGTCTGTCCAGTGTTTTCTGTCGTTCTTCACTAACCCAGGAGCTCTTTCTTTCCTCTTCATCTTGCAACTGATCTCTCTTCTGAGAAAATACACAGAAAACATGCAAATATTACATCCAATACTCTATTTGGCATCATTAAAAAAATTAATTAAAGTCACTCTTCTACTAAATGTCAAGAATTACTTAAAAGGCTACTTTTCAAATAAACGTATTTCCAAAGTTCAAAATTTGGCCTTTGTCTTCCTCTTAAAAAGCAACATACATTTCCTGTTTCATGAAGGTCAGGAAAGAAATTTTTCAATCTCCAATGGGAACACCTAGAAGACTTGCTGCCTTGAGAGATGAGAAATACTTGGACTAAGCAACAGAATGCTATGCTGAGAGAAACTTCCTTGAATTAAAAATTGTTTAAATTAGTCACACAGCAAATCAGTATCCATTTTCCCTCATTTCAAGAACAAAAGGACAGTCCAAATTGCAAGGCTGACCTTTTAAATGAGTCAGTTACTATTTTTATAGTACGAAAAATCACCAAACTCAGTATCACAAGGTTTTTAATCCAATACTGAGTAAATAAGGTAGATGTTTTCACATTTACATTTACAACAGTAAATCTAAGTTTTGTATTAACTTAAGCTGTCATTATTTAATGCAGATTGAATTAATGTAACTCTACTTAAGTAAAAGTTTGAAGCTCTTCCTTGCAGCTAAGACAGTTGTGGGTTTTTTGGTGGAGGGGATCTTACCTCACTGAAAACACACCTTTGGATCCATCTCCTTTAACAAGTCATCCTTTCTCACAAAACTTCATCAAATTTACTACGCCTTTGAAAAAAACACTAACTCCTCAGTCAAATTTACTGGACATGGAAGCTAGTTAACAGATAGTGAAATTCACTGCATGGAAGTTTGGAAGCTATCAGGAAAAGTGATATAACAGATATAAAGAAAAAACCCTGAACAAACCCTGCAACTTAAATTCTTAAATGTCTCACAGTATTTAGTATTGCTTTTAAATGCACATCTTCGTAACTAAAAATTATGACCACTTCTGTGAACTTTTTATTGTCATTCAGTCAAAAGCCATGTCTGCCTGCCTGACATTTTCACAACTCAAGTCAGTGACCTGGTGTCCTTCATAAAGAGCCAACTCCAGTGATTTATAAGGAACTAAGTATAGATGCACTAGGGAGAGAAAGAGGAGAACATGTCTGAAAAATAGTAAGGACGGGAAACAAGAAAAGGTAAAGAGGAAAAGAAGCACGTAGTAAAAAGAAAATAACAGAGCAATAGGACAAAGAAGTTAAAACAGAAGCATAAAGGAAATTTATATCAAGAAGAAAGAGGAGTTCTATCATCGTACCTGATTAAAGGCTGCATTCAGATTAAACTTCCTAAAGTAGTTGCAAACTCCAGGGGTTTTTTATTTTGTTTGGGGGTTTTTGTTTATTTCTTTTTGTTTGGCTTTTAAATAAAATTGTGAAATTGCAATTCTAACTTGGTTTCAAATCTGGACTCCCTTGAGGTTATCTTTTCAAAATTCTTTATGAAAACCAGTGACTTAAAGCCTATTTTACAATTTTGTCACATTATTAACAGAAAAGCCCTGCACAAACCCTAAAAATCAGCATAAGGTTCTTTACATAACACAAGCAGGCAACTCCATAATTTAAACCTCTGTAGTATCTGAGAGACAAGAAAGTCCTTTGGCTTTATTAAGTCTTATTTTTAATAAATGGACTACAATCTGCACAGCAAATTTCTTTGCCTTATTGTAAGAACTGAAAAAAAAAATATTTTAAGTTCCTCAAAGAGTATTCCAATACATACGGTCTTTGACAAGTAGTCTTTCCGTAACATAAATTATGCAGATGACTTTCTGGACAAATGTATCAATGTTAAAAATGTATAAGGATGAAACAGAATCGCTTTCACTAATCCAACTGAACCCTGAATTAAAGAGACTTGGATTTCAATGCATCTTTGTCAGTGATCTTTATTAAATATTGATACCATATCAGCTCCCAAGACCAAGCCCAGAATTAGAATATTCTTTAAGATAAAGTCTACTATGTTCAGCATGAGGGTTACTTTAGTGAGCCCACCCTCTGCGATGAGACTATGCAGAGAATCGTAGAGCATACAGCTGGAACCAAATACAACATAATTCAAGTAATTTCTTGCGTAGAAAGAAGAAAAATAACGAACAAGTTTATTAAGATTTCAGAATAAATGTGTATAATTTCCTTACTCATATCAGCTGCCTGACACTGTACTCAGAGCTGTCCAGAATCATCCAAGTGTATGTGATAACAAACTACATGCAGCTTATCCTAGACTGTACTTAGCATTAAAGGATTTTACTTGCTTGGTTCCAGTGTCATCCTAACACAGATATATACTCCTCTTACCAGCATATATGACATAGAAATCCATGGTGCAAAGGTCAGGGATACACATCATCTTTTTAAAAGAGCTATCACTCTGAATGCTCTCCTAATAAAGGTATAATGAGGAATGCACACTATTATAATGGCCAGTCTTCGCGAGCGAAGATCCGGGGAAGGTCTTTACACCTTCCAGCCTGCGCATTGGATTTTTTAGGTGAGACACAGTGTGCGCGGAACTGAGCCCACCCTTTAATCCTAAGGTTCATCTGCCGGGGCCAAGCGAGCTTGGACGGTGGCAGTGAGGTCCTCAGGACGTAGATGGATTACCTTTTCACAGGGTTAACGAGCTCCATCTGCCCGGAGAGTGTCCCTGACCAGGAATCAAACCCGGGTCTCGGCGGTGACAGCGCCGCACCCTTAACCACTAGACCACCAGGGGCTCCCCAATGCTATTAATGACAGGCTAAACTCAACAGCAGAAAATTCAAACTTACTAGCTGAACAGTATGGTGGATTTTGTACTCCTCCTCACTCTGGTGACGCTGCTGGATCTTTTCATTATGCTTCGCAATACAGATCTCCTGTAGGGATGACAAAATATTACCTATAAAATATGTATTTCACATATAGATATACAGAGTATAATGTCACATTTAGCAAATAGCACCTAGAAAAATAAAAGCTACAAAGCCTATCTCAGACAAGTTAACTTACATTAAACCCTAAGTGAAACAAAACCAAGACAAACCCAAACCTACTACCACTGTTGAAAGAATATATACAATTGACAGATGGTTGAAAAGTCTGTTCTACAATACTAGTACAAAAGTGGCAAACACCAGTTTGTTGATACTTCACAAAGTCCTTGTTTAACTCCATGTATTTTCACACATGGATAATAGCTAACTCTTGACTACACCACATATTAATATTTACGCAAATAGAGAGCTTCCCATTTACAGGTGTCAGTTCATCTTTTGCATGTACAATCGGCAAGCACAAACATGAATAAAGCTGTCCAAATTTCATCACATCCACTTAATAACCTGAGTTCACATCTCTAACATCTGTTTAAATGTAAATTGTCTGTAAATAAGAACAGATTAAAAAGAAAAAACAAAACAAAACAAAATAAAAAACCAGGCCATATTTTAACAGCCAGCAAGGAACAGGATGACAGTCAAACAGCAGGTAGATAGACAACTTTATAGGACAACACTGAGGGCCAGGAAATCAGACAGGAACAATGATATTAGACCTAGTATAAGCACCACACAGAATTAGAACAAAGTCAGATGTACACTAATAAACAAATCTCAGTTGTCTGAGAAGGTGCAGTGTAGGGAGAAGTCTGGAGTGTGACTCCAGCTAGAATATGAAAGAGATTGGCTTCCCAGCCATCAGTCAGTGTGACCTACTGGGTAGATCCAGAAAAGAGCTTTGCCACTGCAAGCATTGCATGAAAGGAGCTGACAAATTTACCAGCCACCAATCAAGGCACTACAGTTGCAGCAAAAAGCACAAAAATAGGGACTGAAGAAATAAACCTTCACTGTTTTGGACACTTAAAAATGAAGAAAAAGCTATGTTCTCCTACAAGCTGACCATGGGCATGCTATGATCACATAAAAAGGTAGTCAGTGTTCCTGTATGGAAAAGGAATAGCATGTGGTCTTAAATTATTCTGAACAGGAAGACTGTCAATGCTGCTCCTGAAAACAGGTAATCAACAAAAGCAAAGTTTTCTGTGGAAATACCGTCCCACCTTCATCAGAGGTATACCACAGAACAGCTTGGATGGAAGGGGATCTTAAATCTCACCTAGTTACAACCTCCCTGCCACAGTCAGGGAACCTTTCACTGTATCAGGTTGCTCAAGATCCCATCCAATCTGGCCTTGAACACTTCCAGGGATGGGGCATCCACAACTTCTCTGGGCAACCTGTTCCAGTGTCTCATCACCCTACAGTAAAGAATTTTTTTTCTAACAGCTATCTAAATCTCTTCTAGTTTAAAACTATTCCTCCAGTTTAAAACTATCCCCCCTTGTCCACGTAAGCTATCTGCCCAAGTAAAAAGTCACTCTTTTTCATAAGCTCCCTTTAAGTACTGGAAGGTTGCACTGAGGTGCTGGTCCCCACAGCCTTCTCCAGGCTGAACATCACCAACTGCCTCAGCCTGTCCTCAAAGGAGAGGTGCTCCAACCTTCCTGTAATATTCATGGATCTACTCTGAACTCACTCTTAACATGTCCATATATATATCTATAGTTAAACACTGGTGGGTTTTAGGTTTGTTTCTTTTTGTTTAGGTTTGGTTTTTTTCCCGGTGAAAAGAGTTACTGCTGGAAAACTTAATCCATTCAATTTGTAGCTGCAAAAGTACAAAATACCTCATCTCTGCATTTCAGAGACACAGCAATAGCTTCATCATACCAAGAGAATCAGAATGACTTTTTGTAATGCTACTACTGATTTATATTTATACTTTATTCTCTATTTAGGTTTTATATATTATAAAATAATGAGAAAATATAAGTTAAGTTTGTGTTTTCTGATATGTCTCAAATACTTGAGGGGTACAATTTATGTGGTGTTTTCAGCATCAGTATTTAAAGCTTTTTGATTGTGTACAATAATAAGAGATGTTTTAAATATGTAAAGAGGATAAACCTGACCAAAATGTATTTGGTGCTGACTTTGTATTAATAAACAACGTACTTTGATGAAATTAGATCTCTATGACATGAAATAATAAAAATACTAAGAGGGGCTGGAAACATGTTGCAGGACAGGATTAGCAATCTGAATCATCTCAGCTAATTGCAGAAATGGCCTCAGAAAAAAAAAGAAAGGTTGCCATTTCATAGGGACAAATGCAGGGTTCTACTTGTAGACAAGATTAAGTGACTGCAAACAAAGGATGAAATAAAAAGCTCCCAGATGGCAGTATTAAGAAAATTATCTGGATTATTATGGCAGTTGACAAGTTGAACATAAACCAATAAACTCTGGCAGAAAAAACCCAAAACCATCATAACTGGGTGTATGAGCAGGAATACAGCCTGCTGCACATGTGAAATAGTCCTTCCTTCTCAGCACTGGGAAGCAGGAGCATTATCATGGAATCATCAAGGTTGGAAGAGATGTACAGGATCATCCAGTCCAACCATCTACCCAGCACTGTCACTGTAACCCCTACACCACTAAACCATCACCCAGTGCCAGATCCAGATGCCTCTTGAACACCTCAACGGATGGTGACTCTACCACCTCCCCAAGAAATGTCCAGTGAGAGTACACCTTAAGAAATACATTGATAAACTGTATGGAACTGAGAAAGCAACAAAAAATAATGCTCATTTCTCTTTTAATCACCTGACTGATTTCACAGTATCAAACTATACTTCAATTTCTCTTTATTAAAGAGAAAAAAAGGGAGAGCTGAGGAATCATTTCAACCCTTATCACCGGATGAACTACAATGTTTAAGACTAGTAACATGTAGTATAAGTAAAAGAGATCTGCATTAGTGTTGTATTTAACTAGTTTCAGTGAACCTTGCTTTCAGATTAAAAACCATCCCAATTAAAAGGCGAGCTTTTCATGTGCTGAAACCATATTTTACTATTTTAAGCTATTAGACAGCACCCAAAGGAGGGCAACAAAGATGGTGAAGGGCCCAAGGGAAAGTCAGATGAGGAGCAGCTGAGGTCCCTTCACTGGTCTGTTCAGCCTGGAGAAGAAGAAACTGAGGGGAGACCTCACTGCAGTTACAACTTCATGAGGGGAAGAGGAGTGACAGACACTGATCTCTTTTCTGCTGTGACCAGGAACAGGACCCAAAGGAATGACCTGAAGTTGTGTCAGGGGAGGTTTAGGTTGGATAAAAAGATTCTTCACCCAGAGGGTGGTTGGGCACTGGAACACGCTTCCCAGGGAAAGTGGTCACAGCACTAAGCCTGACAGAATTCAAGAAGCATTTGGACCATACTCTTAGGCCATGATGTGGCTCCTGGGGATGGTCCTGTGCATGGCTAAGGGTTGGACTGGATGATCCTTCCAACTCAGCATATTCTGTGATTCTGTGATAAGCTCTATTCTGAGTAGTTATGCTCGTTGCTGTTGTTGTACTAATAATAATAGCAGACCAAGTAATTCTATGCCAGCTGTCACTACATCTACATAACACCTATTTTGGCATGGGCTATGCTTTAAACTTTGGGCTTGCCAAGTAATAAAGGTGTCCTATTAAATGAATACAACAGCATGTGAGGAAGCTTCCTAGATCAAAGCACATGTTATGAACACATCTCAAACAACTGCACCAACCAGTTGCTTCTCCCAGTCTACCTGTGATAAGGAACACTCTTCCTGGGTGCAAAATAGTTCCATTCCATCACAACTCTATTTTTCCACAGATATTTTTCTAGATATCTTCTACACCATTTTTTTCACCTCACCTGTTTGCTATAAATCTAGCTCCCTAATAAATCAGCAGCTTTTTTTCATATGATAATTTAATTAATACTAATGTGCAGCCAGCAGGGGGTAGACTGGCATAACAATAGCAATATCCTGCATGAAAAATCTAAAGCTAGCTTTCAGTAAATAAAAGTGGTGCTACTATAAAAAATTTATTTTTTAATAACTTACTGTCATCAACACAAAGGAACATCAGGAAATGATTGCTTAACAAATGCAAATACTTATGCACATTGTATTAAAAAATATGAGAATAAAGAGCTTATACTCATGGTAGTACAGTGAAAAAACCATCAACCTCTGTAAAACCATGAATTTTAAAAATGCTGGTTCAGTTATTCAGAGTCACAAATGAAAAATGTTTTTGATAAACAACTGTTAGCAAAGCTTCTAAATAAAGGTTTAGTACAATTATTTGACATCACTGAAAAATAAATGCCTCACCTGCAAAAACAAAATGAATAGAGACTATAGTCATGCAAGTTTATATTTAAATTACATATAATTTTACTCTACACAGAGTAAATTATTTCCTTTCACTGTATGTTCTCCTCAGTAGAAAAGATTTTCAAATACCTGGATGATGAAATGACCTCCCCTGAAAAAATAAAACTGATGATAATTTCCTATTGTTTCCTTTGTCCTGATATCTGCTGCTAGAAAGAAGACATTCTCCTGAAGGCATCTTCAGTTGCCAAAAATCTAATATTGAGCAAGGACTGTAATTTCTAAATATATCACAAGACTGTGATATACACCACTTAATGCACAACTTTCTTTTTGTTTTCAACTACAGAACTAACAAGGCTAAAAAAAAAAAAAAAAAAAGGAGAAAAAGGAGAGGAAAAAAAACAAAACCAAAATCTCACCAACTCAATTCAAAACAGAACACCTGTTTACAAGTCTGTTTCAAGATAATTTGCTGAAACAAGCATGGTCAGGAACACCACCTGAAACGCATTAAGAAGACTCATCTCAGTTCAACAACAAATGTTTCTGAATTGAGACAGACAGAGATTTACCACACAGTATTTTCTGTATTGATCAAAAAGTCACTTTTGTTCACATGGCATTCAGTCATCACTGCCCTCATTCTCACCACCCAGAATCTGCTTTTCTATCCCATCTGTATCTTAGTTTTGCATGCTTAAACTGCAAACACTTCGGAGTGAGAATCCTTTTTGCCTCCCAACTACTCACAACAGGCATCTCAAACAGTGTTCAACAACAATGTTTTGCAGTATCCCTAGAATGGTCTCTGAAAATACAAAGCTTTTTTATGATGAGTCAAAGCCATGAGTCTTGATTTTCCAATAACTGCCAGTAAGCGTAGTAGGGCTCTGCGTTATTCAGCAGTAAGAAAAGCAGCTACCAAACGGCTATGTTCTTTTGTGCCCAACCAGTGTCACACAACAGCACACAACAAGAGATTCTGCCTTTTCTTTTTGCTCAAATAAAGATCTTTGCTTTTCCCCTACAAGTTTATACATGTTATTCTAATGTGTCATTTCTTCAGAAGCTGAAAGCTAAGTATGTCACTGCAGCACTACACGCAGATACTGCTATGCTGGGCAATTAGATCAGTAAGAGAGCTGGAGGTAGTTCTGAGAGAGCTGTGATGTCCAGCCATCAAGTTCCACATGGAGGCATTTCCTCAGGTACTGAAAGCTGTATAACCCCATTCTTCCAGCACAACGTTGGGCAGACATAACCATATCACTCCTGCACTCTGGCACAGACAAGCAACACTAGTATATACAACTTTGCCTCTTGTCACAGTGCAGAAGCAGACACGCTACAACTACTGCTACAGCCAAAAACTAACTCCTTCAGCTTAAGCAGGGCATTTTATCATAGCATAACCTTGACGCAAATGAGCCACTGAAAGTGACTACTTCATGATACACATAAATAGGCATGCTAAGAAATCTTTACTCCTGCTTCAGGTTTGCCTCTTGACCTGTTAACTCCAGTAAGTTAGGTAAGGAAGAGTGACCAGGCCATCATTTTTAAACAGATTTGTCTGCTTTGTAAGATGTCAGCAATGTCTTTTCATATTCAAGAGAAAGTATCACAGTATAATATAACCTATGCAAATTAGTATAATACAAAAGATAGGTTCTACTCTTTAAAATACTAAAAAGTCCAGCTTCTTGATACTTTTTCTTTTTACCAACTCAAGTAAAACAAACATAATGACTCTGAACAAACTACTTCCCATAACTGGCTAACAAGAGACCCTTCTTTTAATACTTTATTTGCAGCCTTCTCCATATTTAGTTAATCACAGACAGGACAGTGACTGTAGAAATACGAAAGATCCAAAATATAAAATGTATCAACTACTGTTTCATTGCTCTTTTATGCTTCAGATTTAGGTACAGAAATAGATATTTTAGTTATGAAGGGGAGGCAAGACCTGAGCACTTCACCCTCAATCCGCTAGAACTCTTTATCTAAAGGGGTCGTTTTCCACATAAAGGGACATGACTGGGAACACAAAACCAAAACCAACCACCGATCCCAATCCAGAATGAGGCCTCACCCGACATTAGCCTTATATTACAAGCATGGGGTGGAGCCTATTTGCTAATAAGTATCACAATGTTTTCTCAAAACTGTCATCTAAATAGCATAGCTAGATTTACAAGAATATAGACTGTATTTCATATATATCTGCTGAATACAGAGTATCAAAGACACACGACCTAAGTTTAAAAGGTTGAGGCACATGAATGAAAATAGAAGACGCTAGTGAGAAAACACCCACAAGAATTCTCTTCTGCAAATGGATATAAAACTACTCTCTGTAAAAACATGCATTATAGCATGTACTTCCCATATGAAAGTATTCTAATTAGTTAATAGAAACAAGTTTATTTGTTGACTCCAAAGTATTCAAAGGTTCCTTTAAAGCTAGAAGAAGGTAAACTGAATCTTAAATGCATCAATTTAATAATACATGCTATTGTATTTGGTATTCTGTAAAACAACTTTCAGTAAGGAGTAAATAAATATAATCCACAAAAATTCTGGAAGACTTGGAAGTTGCATCTGAAATGAAATCTTTTGAAGTTTTTATTAAATTTGCTATGTTTTAAAAAAGGTAATTAAATAATACCTTCTTATTTCTGAGGTAGGCTTTCTTGGCTGAAATACGTCCACGCCTTGCTTCCAGCTGGCGGATTTTTTGTTGTAACTTTTGTAGCTCCTCTTTTTGCAAGTGTATAGATGTTGCCATATCCTCTTTTTCAAGCATGGCTTCCATACTTTCATAAGTGTCATAATACACCACTTCATCTCTTTTCTCTGTTTTAAAGATGTCAGCAATGAAAAAAAAAATAAAATCAACAGTTGGTATTTGATTAATCTTTCATTCTGCTCAATGACCACTCTCTCACTGAGTTGCAAAAGAAGGCTACAGCTCCTTCAAAGGACGATCAAAAATCAAGAGGAGAAGCACTAAACAGCAAAGCACTGTAGGGCTTCAAAGTTTGTATGAGGAACAGAAATTAATACCAATGCAGGTCAACCTGCTATTCAGGCAAGCTCAAAGCATTAAAACACAAATACAGCTCTAAGTGTACACTTGTCATCTGTAGCCTAAAACAAAATGCCCATGCATAACGTTGGGTCTCCTGACTAACACAAGGGACCCATGATGCGCACTTATTTCCTCTGTCTTCACCACAAAGTTCAGGATAGACAGACTCTTTCTGAATTCTCTGGCGTGAGATTCCTCTGTTTATAACCAACTGTTAATTTCGTGTAAGGGGAATCAGACAACAAGACACTAAAAATTCTCTCTTAGGTTTTTGATGTCCCCATCACTGCTTCTGGGAAGAAGGGAAGAAACTTCAAGGCAATCCTTCAAAGCATTGCAGGCCTGGCAAGGAGGTAATTACTAATAGTTTTATCAACACTCATGATTTTTAGCCTCCTGAGTGAAGCATTCAGAATAACACTCAGCTCATCTTTGAATGCTGTCTTCTCATCTCTTGCCAAGAAAGAAAGAGTGATGATTATAAATCCTTGCAGAATGTTGGGATGAAGAAGCAGCAAAGACCTCCTGTTCTTTACTTCACTGGCATATGAAGTAGGATATATTTGTAATACAGCAAGAGGGATATGCATGACAGTGCTGTCTGAAACAGGTAGATGCAGTTGGCATGACTGTCAAGTGTATTTCACAGCACCACCAAACTTTTTTATTTCAACTTCATCAACTACTTTCAGCAAGACTGTAATGTCTCCTACTTCAGCTACTATATTGTTTGGGGATGGGCAGTGTTACACTGTCCATTTTAAAAGCTGTTGTCATTTCATGTTATTTGTGTGAACAGTCTCTGCTGCAACCAAAATTATTAGTCATGCTACTTTCAGCTCAGTAGAAGTCACAGCAGGGACAGAGAAGAAAGTATAGTAATATAATAATCTTAAAATACAAACTAGTAAAAACATACCAATAGATTCTTTACTTTTGTGCTCAGTCTAAGAAATAAAACTACCATAAAGTTTTCATCAATATGTAAAAGTGCCAAGTCACTAAAACTCCCTTTAAAGTATCACCAAGTAAAAACAAGATTCATGACTAATGATTATATTTTATCATGCACTTATAAAATAGGAGAATTTACATGAAAATTTTGGTTGAGGACACTTTCATGCAGAGTTAAAGATGGAAATACACGTTTATCCACCATGAAACCATTTTAACAAGAATGTACTAATAGTTCGCATGGATAAGATATAACTTCTAACCTAGTAAAGTCCCACCTTGTGAATTTCAATGAAGGTATTTGATTAATGACAGTAAAAATCACTACTGTTGTTCATAATATGACAATCTATTATCCCTTGATACTTATCAGATCCAATGTGCTGAATTTGCAAAGGTGTTTTTCTTCTAGCTTTGAACCAACTAGCAGTCAATTGAAATCACACTCTTAAAACATTCTTTTGAGAGATCTCTGAACTATCTCTGCAGTGACAATACAGTCAAAGACAAAAGGAAAGCAACAGCCTCTACATGGCTTATACACACGAATTTCAAATCATACAGATGTGCAAAATCAAAACCATATTACTTTACTGTCAGTACACTTTAAAAATAAAGTGTAACAGAAGGCGAAACAGACCATGCTCTTCTTTTGACATCATAGGAAACAACACGTATTAAAAGACCACTGCATGTTTTAGATGTTTTAATTCAGATTTGGTGTTGAACAGTCTCAAACATATGTAGCCAGCATATTCAGCATAACATTATTCTTCACATTAATTGTTCTGTTCACGTAGGTAAAGTCTGAAGAGGAAATTTCATCCTTTGAACAAACCCCACTTATTTAAGAACTGTACTTTTCACTGTCGGTCCTATGGGATAGTTTTGGACTTATTAAACAATATTTCTAAAATTCAAAACAGCAAAGGAAACCAGAACAATGAACTATTTTGCTGACATGACGGAAGGAGCAAGGTGGTTGTTCAGCTGATTAAGGATTTTGTTTTATTTTGGACCAGGTTGTGAGCTAGGGGCTTTTTTGAGATTTCTGGAGAAAACATTACTGACAAGTCAGAATGACCTATGAAGGTCTAAGGTTTAATCTCTGAGGGCCTATAGGTTTTACTATCACTACATCAAAGACAAAGGATTTTGATACACTTTCCTTCTCAGTCTCCAATTCAGGGGATTTTTTTCAGTCTGTAAGTACACAGAGCATATCACGTCTTCAGTACATGCCTGATTTCCCACATACAAATCTATTTATCTCAAAAGCACCAACTAGCTCTTCACAGAACCACCCAGTCAAAGCTGCCACATATCTGTAAGTCATTTACAGAGTTTCCAATCCTCATTTTACATACTTGCAGTTAAAAGTTGTTTCCATCACAAGCCTTAAAGGACAAGATACATGTAACACTGAGAAAAATCCATGATACCTGTGTTTTCTCCTTTTCCAGAGGCAACTCACAGTAAAATCCAGCTTCAAATCTCTTACAAACATCAAACAAAGAAGTGTCTAAAGGCTAGAACTGGATTAAAAAATGCTGTGAGATTTACCTGTACCATTTCCATAGTTTTAAAGTACATGAGATATACTTGGTTCAGCAACCATAAGGTTTGCATTACTGCTCTGAGATAGCAATACAAGGTTATTTAGCAGAGGGACTCCCATTTGCAGAAATACCTTTGGAAAACCAATCATTTCCAAGAAATTAGTAATACCAATGCACATTTTTAGTTAGACAAGTCCACTAATTAAGTTAATTCCTCTTCCCCGAATTTAGGTTTTCAAAACTTAATACAGTATCCTATATGCTTAGTTTCAAACACAGGCAATGGCAACCATACCAAAACTTCTGTATGTGTATGCACAATGCCTTATGAGCAGGTGTAAATTTTAATTTAACAGTACCTATGTTAGAAGATGCAGCTCTTCACATGGCAACGAATTTGTTCTCATTTCATTCACAGGCTTAAGTAGACTCTTAGGAAGAAAATTATCTTTCACGGATTATGTATTAATGAAAAGAAATAAAGCACCTGACATCAGTCTTCTGATGCTTTCGAGTTGTGCTGTCAGCAGCAGCTCTTCACATTTCAAGATCTCAAACTGCACTTCATATAACTGAAGCTGTAGATCATAATAATCAGCTTCCAATTGGTCCAAATGGGCTAAGGCTTCTGTACCACCTTTCAGGCTCTGCATCTAAATGAAAACAGAAAAAAACAACCAACCAAACAAAAAACATACAACTCCAGGATAATAAGGTGAACAAAGCCACAGAATTTACCATTACAGCTAAATACTGTTTGGTACACTAAATGTAACATGTTAAAATGTTAGAACCACACACTTCAAGACATCTTAATTATCTGACATTTCTTTTGATATGGCAATGAAAAAAAATCCATGGCACTGTATTACACTTTGTGACTGTCAAAGTGACAAGTCATACACTGCATTGTGTGAAAGATCCCTCACACTGTTTTACTCTATTACCTGAGTCTTCGAAAATACATAATGAAATTAAAATTTTATTACCATCAATCCAAAAAGTCTAAAAGTTATCTTGCTATTGGCATCTAGAAAGGTACAGTAAAAACTGTCATTAAAGCTGAACCGAGGAAAAAATGTGAAAGGTTGTGGTAATGGGAATAAATATATGTACCGATCCTCCTGTAAAGACAACTTAAACTGAGGAGTGTCATTGTTTCTGGAGTCCTTCAAAGGAGAATAAATACACAGATCAAATATTTACGTTTTAGTACTTATTTGTGTTATATGTTTGACACAGTAAAGTGACACAAACAAAGTGAATTGCAATCATTCTCTTTCATACAGTCAAACAAGATTTAATTACTCAATACAGTTAGCTATTCAGACCATATTTAAGAAATACCAACATGTAAGAGGATCTTAAGTGCTGTCTCACTTTGGAGGGAATTCATGCAGCTCTACAACCTACATGCAGAAGAATTAGGGCCACATCCAAGTTCTCTACCTGCTCAAAAAATGAGTATCTGATAGTTTTTCCTCAGATAATGGATGTCCTGTTTCATATTGCAAACATTCAATCATTATGAAGAGATGTCTACCTAGTAAAAATACAGGACACAGCGAACATTTTAAATATATTTGCTAGTATGTTTTTACATTATGGTGGTTCCTCCAAGGTGTAAAACTATACCTGCAATGAATAGCCACAAATGGGTTCCAACAGTTTTATTTATCACATGTTTAAATACAACTTATACTAAACTAAAAAGATGTCTGTACTGAGTTAAACCAACGACCCATTTTACTCAATACCCTGTTTCAGAAAAAGACTAACTGCAAATATCCAAGAAAATGAAACATGTTAGGCCATACAAACATACTTCCTTAAAATGTTTCACCAGCCTTTAGCATGGCTTGCAGCACAGCTTAAGCCATGGTGCTGCCTTTTAAACAAAATAGACTTACTGGATTTAATTAATAAATTTGTCCAACCCCCTTTTTTTAGGCATGTGCCTTTTAGCACCTGCATCATTATCTATTGACAGGGATTTCACAGCTCAGTTAAACACAAACAGTTTCATAGACTATGCTTATTTCCCTGTAACACTACTAGACAGAAGACCTGTGAATCAATTCTTGTAACTTCTATTTTAAAAGTTTCTTCTACTATATTGTGTATTTACTAAATGTACCTTTTGCATATCATTTAGTCTGAAAAGCTCAGTAAGCTCTTAAGTGAATACCATAAATCCAACAATCATGTTTTACGTGTATATCTTAGTCTAGTGTTACACAAAATGTCTTGCAATGCCACTTCATTACTCTGCATCCATATTAAGTTACTAATTGTTAGTAGAACAGTAAATGACACAATGATAGTGTATTTGGAGTGAATTAGAGGATGCTTTTCAAGCAGCCTGATTCTCTTGAACTCCCCAAGTTCTGCATATAAGAGGGATAATGTTCATTGTTCAGGCAGGGTATTGGCATTTCAGCATTTTTCATGGGTTTTAAGGCTGTAAAAATGCAAAAAAATTTGGTGGGTTTCGAGGTGGGGGAGGTGGGACGTGTTTGTTTGGTTTTTAAACTAAGGCAATGTCATTCAAACTTGACCACACCTAAGAATTACGGTTTGTCAGTGAACTGTGAAATTGACTCAAACTTTCACATTTTTTTCCTTAAAAAAAAGATGTTCCCAAATTTAAATCCACAGTCTTTTTATAAATACGGAACAGAGACAAAGATGTGAACAGACCATCTTCAAAAGTACCAGTTGATCAAGTTACAGCAGCTATTTCATTCAGTTGTGCTAGTGTCTGGCTGATAAAGGAGCTGACAATAGTATCTAAGTCCTGTATACAGCATACATTACAGATGCTGTCTGTTTTAGGGGTACAACACCACTATATTCAAATTTCAGGTGCAACAGAAATGGGATATTACTACTGTATGGCTCCTGGACAGATTACCTAGCTACATAATACATCATCAGTGTTCCTTATAACCTGTCAGATCTGATCCTGGTTTCGAATTGTCATTCTTTCTTAGCTCAAATCCAGATATATTAGTTTTTTGAGCATTTTAGTATTTTTAAAGGAATATCCTGGTTTTATCTTCTGGAATATAGCAGCTAAATGGTTTGCCAGAGAAGGTATTTCAGTTCTACAAATATTTTCTTTACAAGACTGCAACTCTTCTTCCCCAAGATGGTATTCCCAGCCACTTTTTCCCATTCAGCTCTGTATACTTTTACATTTTCAAAATAAAAGATGATGTTTCAGACCAGAAGCTGGTCCTCATATCTCCCTATCACCATGTTTAGACCTAGAGCTCTCTATGCCTCGTAATACACCATCCGAAAGCACCATGTCCATCATGTTCCTTGTTTCTCTGTCTCCTACGCAGCTTCTAATGCTTTTGCATTTCAAAACAGTACCCACTTACCAGAGTGAGACCTCATTCAACAAAAATTCACAGAAAGTCTACACTAGGAGAAAAATTAGATGAACTACAGAAAACATGATGCGTGGTTACTCTAAATACGTGAACATATTCAATATCTTATGTCCAATTAGTACTGCTTGATTGTCTCATCAGCTCTTGGCTAAGGATGATAACAACCTGACAAATTCAGGTTTCCAGACACCTCTTGATTTCTAAATCTAAAGAGCATTGAAATGCAGTAAACTTATTTTTGTGCTCTAGGTCTTGCATGTACTCTCTCTTCCTTGCAGATCAAGCTTTCTTCTGCAGAGGCTCCTAAAATAGGCACAGAGTCTATCAGGCTTACAAAACCACCAGCCTATGTAGTGCTAAAGTTTTGAGTTCTCTGGATAACCTTTTCGTAACATAGGCACTGTTTTAGTCAAATTTTGCTGAAACATTTGTAAAGTTCTCTTAAAACAAGCAACTGATTCAACAGAATGCACATTAACATTAGTGTGACAGGAAGTTCTTAGCACCAAATATCCATTTGATAGGAAAGTTTAAAAAGAGGATTTGTAACATTTTTGCTTTTGAGGAAGTGCCATAAAACCCAAAAAATGTGAATTTTTTTCTGTTAAGTTTCATGCATGCACTCTTTCCTTAGAAGACTTTAATAATCAGGATAAGCAGAGAAAGTGAGTGCAGCACAACCAGCTAGTCATTTGTATATTTAGTAATGTTCAAACACCTTCCATCTGGAATGTCAGAACTATTCCAAAAAGGTGGTCATACCTCAGAGAGCTAAACTGTGAAGACTATGTAGCAGCACATTTCTGTCCTATCCCTTCTCTTCATTTCACTCATCTCAGTGGAAAGCTGTAATCGTTAACAGTAAAAACAGTATTTCTGGCTGACTAACAAGGAAACAGTGAACAGAAAACATATGTAAATAGCACAAAAAGTCACCACATCTACATTGCAACATCATTTGTCTAACATTTTTTTCCCTGCCTGTTTTTATTTTCTCTTTATTGTCATGAAAAATTACCTCCTCTTTCAGTGCATGTTTCTTCTGCTCCAAACAGATTTCTTTAGCACGCATCAATTGCAAAGTCTCCTTAGAAACCGCATACTGAAGCTTTTCCATACGTTCCACTGCTGCTGCCCATGCTGCCTTACCAAATTTTTTCTGATCTGCTCGCATTCGATCATACACAGCTAGAGAAGGGAAAAAGAGGCAGGTGACTTACTTGTCTACTCTCCAGATCACTACTGACTCTACTCCAGAGACAATGCACACATTTTTACCTGAAAGCATACACAGTTCTCTTAGCAGGGAATAGTCATTCCACAGAGTACTAAGGTTAAAATCCAGGATGAAGGTACTCTTAGGATTCACATAAAATGCAATTAGCTATTTGTTGATAATTTTATCATTATAATTCCAATCTTTGTTATCCACAGATGGACCATTATGAACGTACAGTACCTAAACACTTGAGGTACAGGTTCAAAATTCTTGACTTCATAAAAAACTCATTAATGCTACTACGTGCTCTTAAAATGCATACTGAATTTTCCTCACTTCTGTAACCTTCCTTAATGACATTTGTGGTGGAGTTAGAAGTTTAAATAGATCTGTAGAGTGAAAAAAATTACAATTTAAAACAAAAATCTCAGCTTAACCTCAAGTAATTCTATAAGAATACTGAATTAAATTGAAATAACATCTTTTAACTCGAAATGCAGCAGTCCTTTGTCTGATTCAGATTCACTATTTCTAGGTTGATGCACATGAGATTTTTACCATTTTTAAGATATAGAACAACCACATGATTCTGTACACTTAGCTCTGCAAAGCAAAAACCACAAAAATCACAGAATCAAAGGTTTAGCATTGAGTCCCCACATGCTAGAAGATATTACACACTGCTGTTAGGTAACAAGAAACACTTTTACATTCTCATGTGTTTTTCTTCTGCCATCTGTTAGTATTTCGGTATGTAAGGCCATCCTGTGATCAGCAGGAGACCAAGAAAAACATAAAACAGGAAAGCAACCTGTATACTAAAGGTCTGTAAACAATCTCCAGAGGTATTTCACTTTTCACTGTTTATTCCCACAATCCTGACTGCTATATAAAAAAAAAAGCACATAAACAAAACAACCAGTAAGTATTTGTGAATTATCAACTAATAGTGTGTTTTATTTGCTGCCTTTGTCATACTAGAAAAGGAGCGAAGTTGATTAATACATTCAGAATTTGCTCTAATTACATTAATTTCAACATGCTTTAACCAGTTTAGTCACTTTTTCAAATTAAGATGAAGTTTCATGCTATCCTTAAATTGAGTTGCCATCAAAAAGAGTAATTTTGCAGTGACTGCTTCTCTTGACACAGTCATGAAGGGAGAAGACAGGAAACCTACCAGTCAAAAAAGGTTTTCTCCTACAGCTTGCTTATCTGATTGAGAATCACTGTAATCAAGGCAAAGAAAGAAACAGAGATCTGCAGTCAGGCAGGGGTAGACAGCAGTCTCTTGTCAATGGTGCCTGCAGTCAGCTAAAAAAGGTGACATTAAACCTCATCCTCAGGTATGTTTCCCCTGATAAACTGCTTATTTAAGTTAAAATGGTACAAGGACGAAAGCACAGATGCACATGGCAAGTCACATGACCTGGTTTTACTGCACCAACTACTTAGTAAAACCACGCCATTATTTAAGCACAAAAACACCAAGGCTATATCAATGAAGACTTCTAAATAAAAGAGCAGCTTTCAACTGAGTAACTAAACTGAGCTGTTGCTTAATATTTAGAGCCATGAAAAAAATTACTGAAAGGCAGGGGAGACAGAAAAAAGAAATAAACTGAAAGATAACAAGCACTCACTATAGATGTCGGTCATATCCAGTATAATAATAATGGCCACTCTTCACAAGCGAAGATCCGGGGAAGGTCTTTACACCTTCCAGCCTGCGCATTGGATTTTTTAGGTGAGACACAGTGTGCGTGGAACTGAGCCCACCCTTTAATCCTAAGGTTCATCTGCCGGGGCCAAGCAAGCTTGGACGGTGGTAGCGAGGTCCTTAGGACGTAGGTGGGTTGCCTTTTTACAGGGCTAATGAGCTCCATCTGCCCGGGAGTGTCCCTGACCGGGAATCGAACCCGGGCCTCGGCGGTGACAGCGCCGCGCCCTTAACCACTAGACCACCAGGGGCTCCCATATCCAGTACAGAAAACAGAATCTATGCTTCCCAAATCCTTTGCAAGTATTCAGTGCTGCTAATATAATCTCACTGAGAAAGTGGTTGTAGAACTTTATATCTAAATTTCTATTCTCCTCACCTCTAATGATATTCTAAAAAGGTTTACTGATGAAAGATTCATTTAGACACAGAAAAAAAACAAACAGGGTTAATAACTGCATTTTCCTCATGGAACATACACGAAAAAAATAATTCACAGTACAATGCAGAACATGGTATACATTAAATAATTTAATCTTTTATGTGATGGATAGGATGGCAGAACATAACTACCTTTCTGTGTTTTAGCTGTTATTTCGAAGTATTTGACTGTAAGGTCTTGAATAGAAAGCACAGCCATGTGGGCCTTTTTCTGCCAATCGGTATCTTCTTTCTGCAGACTCTCAATTCTTCTGGGGCCTAGATAGTCATTCTCTATTGAGATCTGAAAATAAATCAGTCCATAATTAACAATACAATTAATTGCAACTATTCTGCCAACAGCAAACAGTTTCAGGGTGACCAAAGACAAAAATTAAAAAGGAGATAAACTGGCAGCATATCACCACAGCTTCTATTCAACAATAAAAAACTCTTTGGAAGTGCTCCCTTGTCTTGGAAAAGTACATCCACATTTCATAACTGGAAGCATAATAAACTTATGGAAGCATAATAAACCCAAATAAGTCTGATTTGTCAGCATCTTTTTGTTAAGTATCTTATTACCTGCAGATAACAAGCATACTTCATCCAGGCTTTCTTCCAGCCTGAAACATTTAATTCTGAAGTAAAAAAATGCTCATCAGTCAGAACAAAACTGGAAAACCAGAGATGTGTTGAAGTAGTGGTAAGTAATCATCAACATTTTAGTACTTTTGTTTTGTTAGAGATGAATTTTAAAAATATATTTTCCCAGTGCCTTAGGAGCTCAAATATCCTTTCATTGCCAAGATCAAGGCAACTTTATTTTGAGATGACAATTGCCTGAAGTCAGTAAATGACCCAGAGTTAGTTTTAAAGATTAATGAAAACATAACTTTCTCTCCCAAAACTGAAAATTTTTACACACTTGTGCCTCTGCAGACAATATATTTACATCTTAATTAAAAATTAAAGCCTGCTCATGCAATACTAAAGTCTTAATTTTGAGTATTTTTAATTTACATAATTCAAGAAGACATCTCTCTAGTATAAACAATACCTCCCAAAACCCATAACCTTGTATGTCCCCAAATATTTCAACCCGAAGTTCTAATGCCTTGAGTGTTAATCTTGGTTTCACAAAGCTTCAATCTGGTCTAAGAGAGCCATTTCACCCTATAGTTAATTCAACTGCAAATGAAAGACTTTTAAGTGATATTCAGGACCCATCTCTCCATATCCACTTGTCCCATCTAGAGGGATGCTTTTTACAAATAAAAATATGTAGATGCCTTTTAAGTACTTGTTTATTTCTTGAAAAACGTTTTATAAGATCTAGATATTTTAATCTACTCCTTATTTCCAAAACCCTTAGAATGCTAACAGGCAAAGTATAACAAGGACAAGTGGTAAGTGAGTAACAATTTTACTAGATACACTGTAATGTGTAATTCAATGGAGCATGTGGGTATCATGATTCCACAAGCAATACTTAGGAGTGGATGAACAGGAATTTCCAAATAAATGTCGAACTGTATATGTATATACACACCAGTGTATGATGACTGGTGAAATTAATGCTTTCCATTTACACAGAACTCTGAAACAGCAAGTTCTTTGAGAAGCTGGATAAAAACCAATGCAGTTAAAAGTCTTCCTTTTCCATCCCTTGGTAAAGATGTAATTTGACACTGAATTGACACAGATTCACTGAGTAAAGTGAATAACATTGTTAGGTATGTATTCCAGGAGAGTAAGAAGCCTCAAAGTAACATTTTCTCATAAAGTTTTGCCTGCCAAAACATTATTCACACATGGCGCAAGCTAAAGAGATTTATGATTGCACAATACAATTGTATCTTTGTTCCCTAGAGCAAGTATTTACAAGTAACAAAAAAGGGAAGTATCTTTCCATTAACCGCAATCCCAAGTATATCTTCCATTCCACCATTCACACTGAAGGTATTCATATAGCAATGCAGAGAAAACCCAATAAGCCTTTGTTTTAGCAATACCCATACAAGTATGCATATCTATGTACAACCACAAGCACATGGTCATAAAGCTCCTGAAAAGCTTTAGAAACTCAGGGAAAGAGGAAACAAAGAACTCAGTCTTGTAAACATGTTTGAGTGCGGACCAGTTCAACCTGGTACAGCTACTGAAGTGTCCATTCCCTTTCACTTTAGGCAGTTGTTCATATACTCATTCACATCCAGAAGACACCAAGTAGAATACTCCACAAATAACTACCATCTGGAAGGAGATTCCCAAGCAGCTGCACGAACAAGAGCAACCAACATCTTTCTTGAAGGCTGCAGCAATAAAGGCATGCTTAAAAGAAGCCTGAGAGGAGGCCCAGAAAGATAAAAAGGACAGAAGCATTTCCCTAATGTTGCTTCAGTTGACCTGCCTTCATGGTTATTATCAAGCCAGTTGTTATCAAGTTTGTTATCAAGCCATCAAACTAATGAGCATAAACATGAACAGATGAAGATTCTACTACAAGACACTTAAAGAACAATCAAAAGACCAAAGGTACAGCTAATGTTCATGTTTGGACTTTGTATTCTGCAGCTTGGATAAGATACACACACACACACAACATTAACTTTCTGTCTCTGAAGCCACAAAACAATGAAAGAGGGATGTGCTGGTTTTGGCTATCCTCTTTGACTATTTTCTTCATAGTAGATGGTATAGGGCTATGTTTTAGATTTGTGCTGCAAACAGCGTTAGTAATAAAAGGATATTTTAGCTATTGCTGAGCAGTGCTGACACAGAGCCAAGGACTTTTCTGCTTCTCACCCCACTCCACCAGAAAGGAGACTGAGGGTTCATAAGAAGCTGGAGTGGGACACAGTCAGGCCAGCTGACCCCAACAGACCACAGGGTCATTCCATACTCTATAGCATTGTGCTCAGCTGAAAGAAGTGAGGAATGTTCAGAGCGACAGCATTTGTTTTCCCAAATATACTGGAAAGAACTGAAATGGACAGAGCGAGGAAAGAATAACTAAGATGTGCTGTCACCTAACTGACACTTCTTGTAAACTTCCATATCAACTTTTGATTCAGTAAAAATTTCAGTTTAAAATTAAGAAGCTCCAATACAGTTGAAGTTTTTTCCTAATGGAAAAGGCTTTTCAATTACCCAACATTTTCTCAAACAGAGTTTTTGGCCTGGAATTCCTCATTTGGACTCAGAGTTCTGGAGAAAGCATTCATCGCACAACCAGATCACATAGGCAAATCTACAGTTTCTCTTCTAGTAATCACCTTCTCAAAAAACCGCTCCAGCTATTCTTCCTTAAAAAACACTACATTCTCTTTGAGAGGAATCCAAGCTTCAGGGTAAAATTGGCTATGATTTCCTCCCCACCGTCCCAATAGGGGTTTTTGAATACTTTCATGTTTTGCAAGCTTTACTTCAGATGATGCTTTGAAACAAAGAAAATTATGACAGCTTTCACAAAAGTGGTTGCCGGAAAGCACACAAGAAGGGATACAAATAGCAGAAGCCATTAACTTCAACACATCACACAAACAGTGACTTTCATCAGCTATTGCTTCAGAGTAATGGAAGATAAAAGAATACATTTCTACACTGTTCCGATGTGTTTTTGAAGAAAAACAAATTAATTCTTCAGAGAAAACAAACTGAAAGCATGTTCCTAAACTAGTCCATGAGCAAATGAGGGGGAATCAACATAGGCAAGACCCTTCTACTGGAAAAATTCTCCTCTAGAACAGCTGGCAAATTTTTGTTGAGAGAGTAAAGTAAGCTAATTGCAAGAAAATATGAGAAACAAGCCTGCAATCACAAGACACACATGTAGTACATAGCTACTAAATTATGGTCTTCAATACTTCCTGGGTTCTCTCTCAAGAATGGACAAGACTGACAGAAATAGACTTAGGCCAGGCCACATAATAGCTTAGGCAGGGATACGTCATCTCTCTCCAGCCCCTTTGTAATCCTTCTCCTAGACAGACTTGTAGAAGAGGAGACATATGCAACATGTAACAACAGCGGGACAGTTAATTATAAGAACAAAAAAAATAGGTTGAGGGAGCACTGCACACAACAGAGGTAATACACAAAAAGGAAATGGCTTCATAAATAAATGAGCATTTCAGCTCAAAGGCTCAGCTACCTTCCTTCTACGCATTTCAGGAGGTCAAATAACCCATTCCAACCACAGCCTGCTAGACATAGGAGCCAGTAAGCATGCATTTCAGCTTCACCATCCAGTCAGGGACTTCTCAGAGTTAGTTTTATAGTTTTTTTAATTTAACTTTGCATGATGGTTTTGGTCTAGGCCTTCCTGGTGACCAGTTTATAACCAAGGAAGTGGCCACGTACCAGTATTCTATACAATTTTTACGTAAACCAGACTATAAATAAGTTGGAGATTAGAGACCTCGCTCTCTTCTCTTCCAGCGAGGTTCAGGAACTGTAGGTCCTTGCGTTGGTCTCGCTTATCTAAGGCTGAGGCCTGCAGCGACCGCTGGCCTGACACGTGGGGGTTCGGAGAGTGCTGGCTGTGTCTGCCAATCCTGCTTTTCTAAGGGACGTGGTGAGATCTGTTTTGTTAGTTATTAATATAGTTCTTGAGTTTGATCACGTATACCTGTTTGGTGTCCCTTTTGGTTCCCTTTTGTCCCTTTTTTCCCCTTTCCCTATCCCTTCGGGGGGGGTGTTTGGATTCCCTTTTACTGTGTACATAGTATCTTAACTGTGTATAACTGTAATATATGTAAATATATATATTTTTATATAAGTAACTTGACTTTGGGTTCTTTAATTTTTTTTATAGTTTTTTTTATTTTGCCCTAAGGGAAGAAGGGAGGGGGGAAGGGGGCTGCTGCCGTGACTTTTGGGCATTTGGCAGGGAGCCAAGTCTGAACTATCACACTTTCCTCTCAGTTAATAACACAAACACAGCAGTATTTTCCAAAATATAATTCTATATATATACCTTCACATATAGTACGTGAAACTATTCAGATGTAAAAAGGGTTTTAAGTTTTACTGGTTTTATCCAAAGGAATACTTGAATATAATAATATGGACTTGAACGTTAATACCTACAAGGCAACTTAGATTGGATGGTCTAGGTTCCTTAAAAAATCTGGCACTGCGAATAACAATACAAACTACAGGGGTTTTGATTATCTCACATTATAAGAGAACAACATACACAAAGACTGTAAAGGAAGTAACAAATTAAAAAGTAACCAAGATGTTAGGACATAGAGAAAGAAGACTGAAACAATAATGGTCATCGTACTGCAAAGTGCAGTGGTGAATGTTTCTTCCACAACCATGGAGAATGCTGAAAAATTAAAAAATAAAGTAGTAGTCAGAAGTGGAAAATCATAGATTTAGGTTATGGCAAGAGTAAGAGGAATGACTCGGTTTATTCAACTGTTTTTTCTTCCTCCAGACCCATAAGAGTGTATATAAAGGGGCATTAAAAACACTAAGTTACAGTATTTTATATTGGCAATTGACAGAATTAAGGCTGAACTGTGCACTGTGCATTAGGCTTTCCTTATTTAACCATCTGTATATCACAAACCCTTTATTTACATTTCAGCTACACTGACTAAGCCCCAGACTAAAAAAAGTTCACCTTCTAAAAGAAAGCTTTATTTTTATAAAAATATATTTTTAAGATGACACATTCTACCAGTTATTTGAAAATGTTGTTTAACCCAACTTGAATTCTAAAGCAAGTGGGCTTGAGTGTTTTCAGACATTCTAGATTCTGTTTGTACATGAAAATGATTGGATAGGTTTTTAAGCTGTCAGTTAAAGAAACCTCAATATATACAATAGATAAAATGTTAAGCACATTTATCAAGTGTTCATCAAAATATGTAGGACAATTTTTATATACAGATATACTGAAAAAAGAAAAATTATGGCATGAGTATTACATAAGAAATCAGATTAAACACATAAATAGTTGCAAACATGAATACTGAAAATAACTGTAACAACTTCAAATAAAGCCATGCAAGTTTCAGTATAAAGTCAGTAAATATGATAAAAGCTTACAGAAATTATTTTCTTAGAGTACTACTGGAAAAAAAAATACTAGATTTCAAACTATTTCCAGACTCAGTTTGCATGGACTTTTGAAATTTAGACTCTCATCAAGTTTTTCAATCTTTGAAGGCCTTTAGTCCCTTTCCTTGACCTCTACAGCCTGAGTAACATTGCATCAAAGTCTAGTCCTTTTTTAATGTCCCTATCTCCAACACTGCAAAAGAAAAAAATTATATGTCTCTAGTTATCACCCTCCTTGACTCTAAACCTTAGGAACATGCAATTTAGTCTTTTCTGCATGTTAAACAGCCTTTCATCAAGAAGCCTTTCTGAATGGACACACTGATTCTGCATCTTTCTGCATGCTTTCCTCCTTAACTAGCACTTGAGGGGAAAAAAAATTAAGACATAAGGTATGGATACACTGATAATTCACAGCTTCTGTTACTGAACAGCTTACAGGCTTCCTGAGCTGATGGTTAATCTGAATCATTAATAGCCACTGATGGCTCTGTCTCTCTCTGGAACACATCTACACTTTGAGTACACAGCTAAACCATGCAAATTGCTGCCACAGTGCATGTAAGTTGTACTGAGAGTTTGTTTTTCCTTTATTTTCGTACTGTTTTAAAGCCAAATAAGTTGACTGAGGGACCCCTATTGTTTTTTTAGTACAAGAAAGATTGAAGAAAACATTCAATATTTTCTGCCCCTTAGGATTTATAGATCTCTTTCTTATCTTAGATGAACCACATGCTTTCCAAACTAAGGCAAACTGATTCATTTGTTTTGGTCTTCCACTGAGGATGTTCACAAAGTAATATGCTAACTCTCCATACGGTAACTATTCTGATACTATGGTATGTTTTTGAGAGGGAGAAACTAAGACTGCAACATTCAAGAAGCAAGTCGTCATCATGGCTAGGCTTCGCAAACGAAGATTTGAGAAGGGCTCTACCCATGCTTGCTACAAGCGCACTGATGACAAGCAAGTATACCATGGATATAAGTGGTATGTTTTCTAATTTGTATTTGTTTTTTTTTAATCTGCCTAATAATTCAAAACCTTTCTTTCTTCTTTCAAAATGCAGAATGGCAAACTGTTTTCAGCAAACTCCTCAAGATAACTTTCATACCTTTTTCCTCAGGGGTAACAGTGCTATGAATGTGCACATACACTTTTGAAGGTTGTCATCATCCTTCCGCACATGCATTACTTTTTATTTACTGAAATTTCACCTACCATTTTTATTATTCAGCCCAGTTTTTAGTAAGGCAACTTTTTAAAAACCAAAACAACAAACCTTTCAGCATTCAAACATAATCAGATTTTTCTACAAGTCTTTTTAATCAGTTTTACAGCTGAACACCCAGAGCAGTTTTGTACTGTGTTTACCTTTGCAGACAGGCAGATTTAAGTTATCCGGTACACACCAGAGTTTTGTAGTCAGCAACCTCTTTACAAGAACGAAATTTCCTCAATGATTCAGACTACCAATCTGCTTTCTATCAGATCACCTGTTTGAAGCATTATGTATTTGAGAAAGTCCAGAAACCCTTGGCTTTTTTAAGTCAGTAAAATGTTCTGCTCTGAGTTCATACAATAGTCTAGAAGATTTATACTTCAGACTGTAAACAGAGACTGCCATACAATTTTTCTGAAACAGTCTTTGAGACTATAAAGATGATCACAGCATAATTCAGCATTTTACATAAGTTCCTCAAACAAGAAAACAGTATTTTCAACAAAGATTATTACCTTAATTTGCAAATTCAGCCATTTTGCACAAAATCAGATTTCTTTCAAATTCTACACATTTTTCAAAAGCCAAGTTTAGTTAACTATTACTCCTAATGATGTGAGGACACATCTTGAACAACAATAGACAAAAAGAAAGCTAAAAATTCTTTGAAGTCTTACATTTTCTCCACCAAGTACTACCTTGTGGGTTTTTTTACCAGACATTTTTCACCAACTGCTTATCAGCAAGTCACTAGTTTAACTACTGGAGAGTGTGGTTCACAAAAGCGAGGGAATGAAACTGAGCTGAATGTTATGCAAATAATCTATGCATTTTAATCAGCACTGCTTTATTGTCTTCCAATATGTCTTCTGTAACTTTGATTTCATGTTCTTCACTTCAAGACCATGATGCACTATAAAGTACTGTAGGAGGCTTAAAAAAATGCACAGTTCACAAGCCAGCTCACTAAGACATCAGTTATTCAAGGTCCAATGATAAACATGTGAATTTAGTAATACAGAATTGATCTGTTTGATGGATGGGGAGCAATACTCCAAATTGAAGCACTGATATCCACTTCCTTCCCTAAACATCTTTAGTTGACTGTGAGACTTTTAAAAAGTATTCTCTATCTATTTTTTGAAGTAATTCTCACTGTTTTGCTAGCTCTTCTCATCATCCAATTTCTTCTCCCTTAAATTTGTTTCATACTGTGAAAGTGTTTTTTAACCAGAATTTTACATGTTCAATACAACATAAGTTATTTCTAGTATTTAATTTTGCACAAATCGAAGTTAAATTAATTATAAGGTTCACTACTTCAATTTACCATAATGTATTAAACAAATGAATAAATTCACATACAGTTAAGCCAGAGTTCTATTTTCAACTATACCAGAATACATGTAAAGGAACTTGAAAGGGAAGTACAACAAACTAATAAAGCATTCTAAAACTTTTAAAAACAGGATATGATGTATTGTCAATATATAACCTGCTCTAGTCTCTAATTTCCAGTGCTAGACCTCAGCATTAATGTATTCAAATTCCTTAAAACATCCCCACATTCAAGTGAATTAATATGCCTCTGTACAACTCTAAACATCCACTGGATGGATTATGTGACCAACACGTCTGTCCTTGAACAGGCAGCAGTCACGAGCATTGAGGCCATGCTGCTGAGAACACAGCTGCGCTGGGCAGGGCACGTCTCCAGGATGCAGGACTGCTGCCTCCCTAAGATCGTGCTCTATGGGGAACTTGCCACTGGCTACCGCAAGAGAGGAGCCCCGAAGAGGAGATACAAGGACACCCTGAAACAATCCCTCAGCCTTGGCCATATTGATCACCACCATTGGTCTACCCTGGCCTCCAATCGGGAGGCCTGGAGACACACCATCTATAACGCTGCTGCTGCTTTTGAGAACACACGCAGGATCACTCTCGAGGAGAAAAGACAACGCAGAAAGAATCGCGTCTTGTCTGTATCACCTGGGGAGTCTTTCTGCTGTGCCTTCTGCAACCGGACTTGTCTATCTCGCATTGGCCTTTTTAGCCATCAGTGCGCTTGTAGCAAGCGTGGGTAGAGCCCCTCTCAAATCTTCATTTGCAAAGCCTAGCCCTGATGAAAAATAATTATTATGTATTCAATGAAGCTAAGAGTATGTTTAATATATTTAATATATGATAACATTTTAATACTCTCATTTCCTGGAGATGAACTGAGAGGTAATGGTGGTTGTAGTATTTTACCTGTAAAAATGTATTATCAGTTCTCAGTTAAGCAAATACAGTCCAACTCAGTGCTTGTGTCAAAGTTCTGTTGGCATCTACACGTAGATTGTGAAACAGTTTGTTACATTTTATCTTTAATACAAAAGACATTAAAAATAAAATTAAAAATTAAAAAAAAAAAAAGTCTCCCACTGATTTCACCTTGAGTTTAATCAAACTCACTGCCTATTCATCATGACTATGAAGTACTGTCCAGAATTACAAGGCCACAAAAATTCTAAGTAGCAAGGTAGTTTCTTTCTCTGTATGAAGACTGGTAAATACAACTGTACAGATCCAAATGGCTTTGGGGTTTTGCCCAAGAAGTTACTCCTCTGAAATATTTTTTTTTCTTTTCTAAATAACCAGATTTTTATATCCTTCATCAAAGAACACTTCATAACTTAGTCTTAAAGGACTTGAAGCTTGATCATATTAACCTGTCAGTAAGTTCTATAGCCAAATATCAACCACTAACCGGTGCCTCCCCTCCAAACTTTCAGAAGAACACTGTTCTATATATGGAGGATCTAACAAAATTTAGATCAAACTTTCTGTAATCAAAGGCATCAGAGCACTGGTGCTTCTTCGAAAAGAAATTTGCTTCTTCCAAATTTCAGACATATTTCACCTTTGTGTTTCCAGCTACTCATGCCTACTATCTCTCACTTTTCTGCCTATGGTAATATGTGTTCTTCACATGCAAAAAATTCTAAATTTCCACACGGGAATGATGTACTCTGATTAATGAAAAATTTGTGGGTATACCCATGAAACATTCTTAGAATCAAGATACTACAGCTTTTTTTTCGTTCTTAAGGAGTCTGATTCTTAGCAAAAGAGCATGTCCTGTGGTTTTAAGTTCATAGCGGCCTTCCCAGTTCTTGGAAGAATATACAGATAACCCAAAACATAGAACACAGCATTTAAATATCAAGTTTCACTTGCCTCATGTCTGTGTTGCATTCAAGAGTCTGAAATCAGAGGAAATGATCCAGTAACCCATAAAGGGAAATCAACGTGCTAAAACTCACTGGCTGAATGTCTTCACTTGTTATTACATCTAAACCAGCAACAGTTCATAATTAAATTTAGAAATGCCTATAAACATTCAACACAGCTTTTATGTATATATATATATACTGTCTTCAATTCCTTTATTATACCTTCTCAGGCATTCAGAACGTAATCACAGTTCTGACTGTTTGGCTGGTTTATCAATACAACTTTTCAAACTTACCTTACAAAATATGGTCATACTAAACACAATTTTAATCTTTAAACAAGCACAGTGTTGCTTCTTTGATAAGCACTTCTCAATTTGATAATACCATAATCACAAATTGGCTTTTATTTATATGTCCTCCATAAAGGTACTGGAGTGAGCAGTATTGTTTTCATATCACCCTGATAAAAATGTAAGTCCAAAACACAGCTGTGCTTGCAGTGCTTGTTTCTTTCAAGAATGCGTGGCATCTGGTAAGTATTCTGATATGCTTAGAGAGAAGTCCCCCTTTGTAAGACCAGCACTTACAAATATTAAGTATTCATACAAACAAAACTACATTTCTGATGTTGGAAGCCCAAACAAAAAGAAGTGTATCATTACTGAACACACTGTTCCAGAGTCAGATGACTAGTCCACAATTCAGTAGAAATTGCAGCAGAAGTCAGTTTTCCAGAGTGATATTTCAAAAGTCATCATTCTTTTCTCCTTTCATGATCTTACACATTTTAAATTATGTTTTCCAAATTCAGAAGTATTTAAGTACTTCGCAATAGACTTTTTGACTCCTCACACATATTAAATGTTCCATCCTTTACACTAAATGATGCAAAATACACATGAAACTTAAGATCAAGTTAAAATATAAAACCAAAACAAGATTCCATCTTGTCTATAATGGACAAAATTAGTCTACGTTTCCAAGCTTCTACATGCTTTAACTTTGTTATGAACTTCTATTCTGGGTTGTTTTGTTTGTGGTTTGTTGTTTGGTGGAGGTTTCGTCCAAAGAAGGAATCTGCATACAATACGGCTGTCCTACTCTAATAAGCCTTCACTGATCAGGCAGAACTTAGTGTTTGTTTCTCCCTTGTCTCCTCTAGGTTTGTCTCTTGCTTAAATTTCACAGCAACAGCAGAAATTTACCACCCAGAAGATATATATTTCAATTTTTGTATCTTGCTCCAAAAGGAGAGAACACAAAACACTCTTCTCAAAGATTACAGACAATGAAAATAACTTTTTTCTAAACTCACTGTGAAAACTGACAAAATGAAACTGATTAAAAAGTTAAAACTTCCCAAATTCATAAAAAAAAAACCCAAGTCAAAATCAAACTAAAACAATTTCCCCTCAAATCAAAACCAGATACCTAAAACAGAAAATGCCTAAAATGTTAAAGCCTGACAGAAAACATATGCAGAAAAATACAAACCAATTAATGCATAAGTTCTATTTATAAAGCAATTCTTCAACCCTAGCTATACAGTGTAATATATATTTTGTCAGCATACATACAAGTACTGCTTTCTCTCAAACAATGAAACGAAAAACAAGAGATAGTATCTTTCTCTATCACATAATATAGATGAATGAAAATGACCAAGCTTTTAATTCAAAAATTCCCAAGTTAAGAAGAAAACATAAATTACATTATGTACAACCATGTACAACTAAAATAATCAACTACAGAAGAAAGCTCTAAAGTTTACCAAGGTTACTCTTTCAGGAAAAGTATGAAATTAGGTATTTAGAACTGCAGTTAAAGAGATCACTGATGTTTAAAAAACCAGAACAACTCTAAATCCATATTTCCTTCTTATTGTAATATTTACGTTTTCTTATTTGACAAAAGAACAAAAAAATCATCTTTTCTCTGCTCAAATTCAAATAAAACAGGAATTATTTCACTGTGCTTTGAAGAAAGCTTTTTAATAAGTGAAGTATTCATAACCTTCAACTGCGTAATATATCTGAAAAAATATTCATGCTAATTCTCTGTGCAGCAATATTCAACTTTCAGGACAAGAAAAAGCACTCTTTGTTCAAATATTATCACATTATAACACCAAGTTCGTTTCATATTCCTGAGCTTTCAGAAAAATTACTTTAGGCACATAGCACTATGTCAGTATAAAACTAGTTTGGGAATCGTAAATCCTTTTGCCTCCCTCCCTCATTCTATACTCTAAAACCAGAGACAAACACTATTTTTAAGTTGAAACGAGTAAAAGTAATGTTGGCTAACTGAACAAACCAGAGAAGCTTGTCATAGCTGAGATAAAATGTGATTTGCAATACGGATTAAATGAAACAAAACCATTTTAGCTTAGAATCAGGCCGCAGTCTTAACAATCTGCATTGGAACTAATAATTTTATCAAAAGTACTTCCAAGATGCAATAAAGATAAATTTGTTAATTTTGGCTAAGTATTCAAAATTAGAATTATTTTAAAATAAAATGAGCATACTCATTCTTAACAGTTTTACCAAAACGGAGTATTCTTCAGCTGGTTACACTTTTCTAGCACTTAGGAAAATATACTGTTGAAGTGTTACAACAAATTATATACTTGGAAAATGGTTCCATGTTTAACTGTTTCACAACATCAGATAAAAAGCTACTGACTTCCCACAGTTTATCAGATTATTTTAGAAAACTAAAATGAAAAGTAACTTCCTATGTAATCTTTTAAAAGAATTAAGAATAGTATACATATATTTCTACTTGATGTATTAATCAATATTCCCAGTAACCACAAAAGTGTAAGTCTGACTTATTTAGTTCAGCTATGCATTTGAACAGGAGAAGACAGTAAGATAAAGAAGTGGTGGTTAGCTACATATGTCAGATGTTCTCACTCTTCAAAAGCACTCATCTGAGTGGAGAACCCAGAAAAACAGGGTCAACGCTGAGTGGAAAAAACACGCCTTCATATACTGCACAATAAAACCAGTAAATAGCAACTAAAAAGCAGGATTTCCCAGCTAATTAGAAGCTCGATTACCTTTACCATACCTTTATTTGCTGTCTTCTAAGCATTGCAAGTTCCCTCATATCCCGGAATGGTTGCAGTAAGTACTGGTAGAGCTCTGTGGTAGCTTCTGCAAGGCTACTGTAGGCTTCATCTTCCATTTGGTACAGTTCAAGTAGCTCTACCATACTTTCTGTATTCTTATGTTTTTCAAGAAGCTGCAAAAAAGTACCAGTTTTAGTGAAAATATTCAAGCGCTCCTGATAAAAGTGACAGTAATTTAAAAAACATTTTTTAGTCTATCCTCTTGTACCATCTTCCCATTCCCACAAAATCATCAGACAAAGCAAACAGAAAAAAGTCTCAGTCCCCAATGCACATCTTCAGTTTAGACAGTCAAGTATGAGCACGTCTCTTAAAACCTTAAGTGCAGCACACCTACTGATTGCTTTGTTTTCAAAAATTTCTGGAAGGTAATGAATATGTGCACAAAGAGAGCACAAAAAGCAACTCAGTAAAAGAATCTATAATGCAGTAATCAGGTATGCTACTTCATGTACTTCCCACTACTGGGTATCAGAGTTGGGGGAAAAGGAGCTATAGGAAAGGCGACAAAAAAAAGTTGCATTTTTAACTTTTCACATTTTGGGGTTTTTTTGGTGTCTAGTTTTTGCTTGGTTGTTTTTTGTTGGTTTGTTTTTTTTTTTTTTCCAATCTGCTCTTTGGACTCATACAGCCCCCTTACATCAATGTGGCCTCAGTCACAGAGAGAAATCTATATGAGACATAACACTGATCTGCATTTTGGCTAATTTTGTCTTCCAGCTTATGATTCCAGTTTTGACCTCCTAGACAGTTTAGTTATGAAATTTCAAACACACGAGGGTTTCATTAGATTTGGTTTTTTGGTTTTTTTTTTTACAAAGGAAATTATCTAAGCCTTAAAATCTTTAAAAAATATTTAGATGTTAGTATAAAAATGCTTTAATTCATTTAAAAGTCCCACAACGTTGAAGTCTATTCGTTTCTTTAGTTCTTATGAAGGATAAAATTCATCTGTTTTTACAAATTCACTACAATGTATGTTTTTTATTTTATATGCTTGTTTTGCATCTCTTTTGGGCATTTGCCCAGGTAGACCTCACATGCTGTTGCAAATCTTTCACCATTTCTGAAAAAAAATATATTCAAGCTGTTTAATAAAAACTAATCTCATAGAGACATGGAGTACTTGATGTATTTAAAAAGACAAGATTATCTGAAATCAATTTCCCTCTTACATAATTTTCCATGTCAAAGTCACTTGTCCTTTATATTATCATCTCAAAAGCATACATTCATAGTCCAAGTTTATTTGAAATTAACACAGATCAGGAACACTACAGAATAAGCACACCCTATCTTCTATCTGTTCATTTAAGTTGGATACCAAGCCTACATGAAATACTTCCTGTATAGTGAACTGCAGCAACTGTTATAACTGGAAGACAAAAGAGATAGAACTGCAAATTAGAAATGGAAGCTGTAGTCAACAGGCCTCTGATATCTGGTTCATTTATATCCCAGGACAGTGAAGAAAAGCCTTGATTATGATACTGTCTATTCAGCTTGCTCTGTTACATTTATATTACTATGCTGTGTTTCAGTTAACAGATCAGGTAAGAAAAATTTCTTTCTTCATAATGGAAAGTTTGTTTCAGAAAGTCTTTAACTCCACCTGGCCCTCCTTTGAAGCACTTAAAGATCAGTCAAGATTAGAGAGAGAATGTAAAGATGCTTTTAGTAGCTTTATTTACATGTTCATCATTAAACTGATGGTCACATGACAAGACAGGAAGAGCTTTCCCTCAATAAGGCTTAACAGAGAAGCAAGGTCTGGGAGAGACAGTGTAGAATAGATGTGAAATTCCTCAGCAGCACGAGACAAATGATTGTGTTACCTAAACCATTTCACGTACAGAATGTTGCTATTGCAAGTCATTTGCTATGCCTTCCTACTCTCCTAATAGCATGTAGTATTTTGTAGCATTTGAGTTCTCACTGAGAACGCTACTACTGGGTAATGGTTTGAGGCTTGCAGTCTATAAAATTGACATTTTATGAACTTTCAGGATTAGACACACATAACATAACCTGAAACTATAGGGACAGAAGTCATCCCAGATGCTTCTGGATTCGAGAACTAAGTCCCTATGGACTTCATACATTATTCATACATTATTGTTTTAACCATCTAGTCTAAGAAGTCACCATCTACCTCAGCATCTCTTTCTTATGGCTAGTGCCTAAACCCAGAGCTATCATACTCCAGCCTTCTCCTGCTTTCCCCTGGCACTATCAGAAAAACCTCTTGCAGTCGCAAAGCTGTAGTTATCCCTCCGCCAAGTTACTGAAAAAACAAATCTTTGTCTCAAGCCATTCATCGTAAGAAGGGTCTCTATTATTAGTACCAACTCAACCAGCACACTATCATATTAATTTCCTTTCAGTTACTTAGCTATTAGTATCTTACTATTAAATAAATTTACAACTTTGTTTCATTGTGAAACCCTACCAATCTACTAGGATGCAAATTCTAGAGGGCAATAAAAAATGACAACTGGAGAAAATTTAATCACTATTTAAAGGAGAGTCTTGGGTAAATTCATTCCAGGAACAGAACAATACAAAGTAGGGACTTTTTTTCTTTTTTCTTTTTTGGTTCATAGACCATTCTCAAGGCCTATTTAATAGTTCTGATATTTTGGAAGACAGACAACTTTTCAGAAGCTGGAGTGAAAGTGTCAAGAAATGAAGGACCATTACAATTTTAAGACTACCAGTATTGTACAGAGACATCTTAAGGACACTAAAAGCTAGTAGGTACTTATAATTAGCTGGCTATTCAGCAAAAATAATGTCCATCACTGGAAACAGAAGGGATAAAGTAATGAAATATCAATACATTTCTGTGCATATAAAAGGTAAGTAAATGGGCGTAACTCCAGTTCTATTTGGTCTATTGATGGGGTTACTCCAATCCTAAATCCAATCCTAATTCTCAATTCTTCAAAAATACCAAACCCTCAATTAAAAACAAAAAAACAAAAAAAACCAAAAAAAACACAAACAAACAAAAAAACCACCACCACAACAAAAAACCCCACACCAAACAGAAGGTTATTCATACAGAACTATATATATATATATTTATTCTTAAACTACTAACACAAGGTAAGCTTCTCTTCCATAAAGCCATGATGCACGCAGAATCCATTTCCTGTGACTAATGAGGACTTTCTTAATGAAAATGGTGATAAAATATCATTTAGCCTGCAGTTGCCAAAAAGGACATAATGAAACATGAAAAATTATTTTGAAACCAAAGAGTATCATCTTATTTGGTTTGGTGTAAAGACCAATGAGCTATTGTACAGGGATACTCTTCAAAACAGGTAGGAAGGTCACCAGCTTGAGAGTAGTCATTACATACAGCCTCATTACACTCATCTCTATTAACATCTTCTTCAGGCTTATTTAATGTTTTCGTGAAAAACATCTGGACAATGATCCTGAATACTGTGTTCAGTATTTTGTCCAGTGTTTTGGGCCCCTCACTACGAGAAAGACAGAGAGATACTGGAGCAAGTCTGGAGAAAGGCAGCTCCAAGGCAGCTTTGGAGAAGGAGCTGGTGAATTGTCTAGAGAACAAGTCCTACAAGGTTAGCCTAAACAAACCAAAATATTGGAATGTTTTTGGTTAAAAACTGCTGCTCGCCCTACCAGCTGGCAGCTAAGTAGGAAGAAGAAGCAGGTAAAGTATAGTGCTCTAAGAGCAATGTGCTTCCTACTTTTCTGGTAGGTCTTTCCCTCCATCTGAGATAAACAGGATTGCTATATACAGTACTTCTGAAAATGCCACGATAGGTAACTTACAGCTCCACTTGAAAACATGTATTTTCCTTTCAGCAAATATCCAGGCTTCCAATGCTGAGTACATCAGCTTCCTGGGGAAGTTCACCTGAACTACATGAACTAATTCTAAAAATCAACTCTCTAAGTTTATTAAACAATGGGAAATAGATGGTATAGCTAGTACAGCATTGTGATTGGAAATACCATTGTCAGCCCAATATAATAATCTTCCCTATATTACATTCTTGCGTAATGCAGGCAGGAGTTGCTGTGGATTGTCCTAATAAAGCACTAGTCCTTCATTAAATGTACAGTTTGTTTTCCTGGTGTTTGGTTTTTTGTACTAGAGGTTGTAGCCAGGTGGAGGTTGTCTTTTCTCCCAAGTAATAAGCGATAGGGCAAGAGAAAATGACCTCAAGTTGTGCCAAATTAAGACTGGATAATTTTTTCATGGAAAAGGCCGTCAAGCACTGGAACAGGCTGCCCAGGGAAATGGCTGAGTCACCACCCTTGAGGACATTTAGAAGATGTTCAGATGTGGCACTTAGGGACATGGTGTAGTCGTGGGCTTGACAGTGCTATACTAATGGTTGGACTTGGTGATCTTAAAGGTCTTCTCCGACCTAAATGTTTCTATATACATAGTTTAAATGAATACAGAACTATTCTCTCATTTTTTGGAACTGATGCGATTACCAATCACCTAGTCTTCATCAACACAGTGTGGTATGAACATAAGTCAATAGCTACTTCTAGACAGAGCCTTGTAAGGCTGACAAAGAGTCCAGGCTGCTTTACTGCCGCCAGTCTGAAAGGGGCATTGACATGGGAAGTGGATGGTGCAAAACTAGCTACATACAGCAACTCCCATTATAACACAATCTGATGGAAGATTTCCTGTTCTGGATCAAAGTCAGTTGGAGCATTTTTTTAGCTGGCTGAAATCCAGACAGTATTCAGACTATTCGATAACCATAATGCCAGGACTAGCACAGAATCCACTGAATTAATAAGCTCTTAAGGCAAACCAGACCCTCCACAGACTCACAAGTAGTTTGATTCTGTAACGTTCCAGTTTTCACACAGGCAGTACCTAAATGAATACCTAGCCAAATGTCTAGACCAATCTGGAAAGTTAAAACCATGTAGTTTTCAAGATGTTAGCAAAATACATGAACAATTTTTGTGCCATATTCTATGCCCCAGTGAACACTAGTTCTCAGCATATTCACTGTTACTGCTCATTTACTTCAACAGTCTCAGTATGAATCTTTGACTTTCACAATTTTTTAATTATATTAAAGCAGTGGGTGGAGGAGAGCAGACTAACATCCTGTACAGGCCTGACTAGTGCTATACCCATTGAATACTGCATTTATTTTAAGAATCATGTTTCACAGATGTTACATTGTTCACAACTAAATGAATCCATATATTTTAGACAACCATTATGCAGATACACTCTAACCAGCAGGAAACCCTTTTTCTTCTTTTAATTTAATAGCATGTATATTTGAACCATATAACAAAGGTTATTTCTTATTTCATTATTTTTTAAAAAATATTTTGTACACAAAGCTTTAAAAGCATTATAGCAGACAGTGTAGTTATGTGCAGGTTGACCTCAGTTGGGAGTACAATCAAAATTTAATTTAATCAATGAAGAATCAAGTCTTAAATTTCTTTTGCTATTGCTTTCAAAATGTTCACTGTTATTCCTATTTTATTTTGTGTGTTTTATCAAAAAATTGCAACACGACACATATCCACTTTTAGATAAAACCAATAATAAAGATCTTCCTGAGCTTCTTTGCACTTTTGGAATAATAGTAACTACAGAATACCCTATTTTCCTATGAATTTAGATTCTTGGAAGCCTGACAGTATTACTTACATTTCCAGGGAGAATTCTAAAGATTTTTAACTTAAGCAGCATATTCAAGGTCACAGGTAAAAAAGCTACAGATAGCTGTTGTCAGAGAGAAGTACAGTACTGCAGACTGAGTAGCTTTTAGATACTTCACCCTTCACCCAGAACAGCAGTCCAAATAGTAAAATACCAAACCCTTCTGCTGATACACTTGGAATAGTCCATAATGAGCTTCAGACGAGTTACAAAGAAGTAAAGCTAGCGAGCACATAAAATCTGTATGGAGAATTTTAGCCACTGAACTTAGACTGTAATTTTTTTGCATCAGAACGTGCTTAGAGCTGCTTCTCTTTTTAAGCTATCTTTAAACAAACAAAGGAAATTATTGTTAAAAGCAAACACACTCCCACATGTCCTGTCAATGAGCAAGAGCCTTAACAACATGAAATCTTTACTATAGGCAAACTGTTTTTCTCTCTCCTACACACATGGTCTTGTACTGCAGTGTCACAAATTACAGTTAGGTTTTGGATGTCCTTTCCAGGACATCTAGCTTTCTGTTTGCATGACTGCATTGAGTCAACAATCCTTACCTAGCAGTGACAGACCAAAACCGACTCTCCAGCACACATATGAAGTGTATGTTACTGCTAGGACAGAAATCATCTAAGAGAATACAAAATATGGATACAAAAGGGGGAGCAGGGCAACGGCATAAATAAATTAGTTAATACGGACTAGCATGAGAAGTACTGGAACCACCGCTACAACTGTCTAACCTCTTAAGATTAAAAAAAAATATAAACAAGGTAATTCCATATTAACTTATTTGGAAACAGCACAGCAATCGACCACCAATTAAGTGGACAAAAAGCCCAATTTTTTTCAAAGAGACTTCTGAAAACAGGGAATTGACAGTGTACACTGATGCACCACCAAGTTACTGTCTGGATTTGGGGGGAGTTTTCTAAATGGCTGTTAAAGAAAAACCGAGCTAATTCAACTAATCAAACCAAATGCATACATCAATGGAAATAACAATTTCAAAGTCTGCAGTAAGAAATAAACAGCAAATACCCATGCACACAAAACAAAGCCCAACAAAGATACTGGAAAGCAAAACACAGTGTGTTTAAAACACAAGAAATAAGAAAGAACAATTCCATAAAATGCATCTTCTAAGCCTCTGAAGAGCTGCTAATATGAAGTGAGCCCTCTCTAAACACTATTTAAAACAGTCCTTTACCTGTGTGCAGAGAGTCTGTGTACCTCAGTACATCTGTGCGGAGATGTATTGGGTGTAGGTGGCAAGGTTTTTGTAGTAGGGGAACTACAGAGTTGGCACCTGTGGGAAGATGCCAGAAGTTTCCCCCATGTCCAACATAACCAGTACCAGCAAGCACCAAGATGGACCCACCACTGACCAAGGCAAAGTCCATCAACACCTCTGGGATAACTTTTAAGACAAGGGAAAGATTGCTGGCACAACAATAACTACACTAGAGGAGCGAGAACAAGTGAGAGAAACAACTTTGCCCATACCAAGTTCAGGGAGGCAGCACCAGGAGGTTCCCTCAAGTACCAACATAGAGATTCTCCTGCAGCCTGTGGAAGACCCCACACTAGAGCAGGTGAATGGGCCCTGAAGCAAACTGTCATCCCATGGAGAGCCCATGATGGAGCAGGCTCCTGGCAACCTGTGGCTCCACTGACAGAAGGGCCCATGCTGGAGCAGTTTTCTGGCAGGACCTATGCCCCCATGGGAGGCAGATGCTGGTGAAGTCTTTTCCCAAAGACTGCACCCTGTGAGATGGACTCACACTACATAAGTTCATGAAGGTCTGTCTCCTCTGGTGGGTCCCCATTCTGGAGCAGGGGAAGAGCATGAAGAGGAAGGAGTGGTAAAGATATGTGATGAACTGACCATAACCTTCATTTCCTGTTCCTTTGTGCCACCTGGGGAGAGGAGGCAGAGTAACCAGTAAGGAAGTTGAGCTCAGGAAGAAGGGAGGGGTGGTGTGAAGGTGCTTTATGATTTGGTTTTATTTTTCATTATCCTACTGTGATTTGCTTGGCAATACATTTATTTCATTTTCCTACACTGAGTCTGTCTTGCCTGTGAGAGTAACCTGTGAGTGATCTCTCCCTGTCCTTATCTCGACCCATGAGGCCTATCATTTTCTTGCTGAGGAGGGAACTTAGAGCAGCTTTGGTGGGCACCTGGTATCCAACCCACTACAAGGGAACGCACCTGAAGGCTACAACCAACACAACTGCAGATTGCCTGGTCTCTTTTCCCTCATATCAGTTATCCTCTCTTATACTTAGGTTAATAGCTCCTGGACAGTAACAATTTACATTGCCTGCCAAAACACACTTCATTTCAACATGTTACCTATTATTCCATAGAAAAGGACAAGAACTGAACTAAGAAAAACTAAAGTAGTATTTTAATGCAGCCAAGTGAGCCAAAACATTATTTCCATGTATGCATCATTACTGAACAATGCAACTCTCTCCTCCCACACAACACTCTAAACAAAAATCTCTGCAGAACTGTATGTATATATATAACTTGGAATATCACAAGGCTCAGGTATAAAGCTGCCAACTCTGACAACAATGTATGGCACACTAGATCTCTTCCTAATGCTTCAGAGGAAAAGGTCAACAATTAAAAACTCTGCATCTCCTTTCCTGTAAACAAGACAAATGTGTACCACCATGTGTTTCTGTTTAAGATGGTACTTGTCTGGACATCCTACCTTACTGTGTGATGTGCCTGTGCCACTCCTGAGTTAGACTATCATGTTAAATGAGTGCCTATAAAAACTAGGTATTTTCTCGAATTTAGTATGTTACTTAGAACAGTATAGCTACAGATAAGCTACAGAAATCACAGTAAACAAGGGCTAATTGCATAGGAGTGTTAGGGTTTGGGTTTTTTCCCTGTTAGCAACACATAAATAGGTATTTACATTGTAATGTGATTTGATAAATAAAATAGAACTGTTTACTATATTTCAGAGTTATTACGGCACTCTGGGACTCCTTTCCTCTGGAAAGCGGCAAAATAACTAAAAGATAAAGTCACTAACGAATCACTGATCAGTTGGAATATGGTAACTCTGAACAGAAAGACTTCTAGGCAACACCTCACCCTGAAGGCTTGGCAAAGACTTTATTTTACACATGTCCTAATGAATTCTAAGTAAATTTTTTTCTGCAGGCCAAAAGACTGAGAACATACATTACGTAAGTTTCATGTTGTGCCATAAAATACATTAACTTTTGGTCCACAGATCCTCTTCTTCTCTGCTTATGAACTATGCTGTTAGGAAAATACACTCAAGAGCATCAAAACTGACAACTGTCTAAGCAAAAAGACGTGCACAGAACAAAGACACTTACTTAGCAAGTATTAAAGTGCTAGTCTTAAAACCCTTCATGTAAGATTTGTGATGTCAGGGCACAGTCTCAGCCAAATACCCACCTCCATTAAAAAGCAAATGTTCTTTTATGAAAATAAAGAAGAACATTTGATGGAAAGAAAAAAATATAAGAGGTACAGTCAGTTTCACCCTCAAGTCAGTTCATGGGAATTGGATCAGCAGCACAGAATTAGTACTCTCAGCAGTTTTACAATGCATTTGGCACAGCAGCAGATCATTCTCAAATATCTGATAAGTCTACCATTAGACTTCTAAAAACCTAATTCAAAGCAGGTAAGGAATTACGATAATATCAGATTCTAAGCACTGGTATGGGTGAAGTTACTTTTTAAAGCTGAGCTAATGGCTTGCTCTTATCAAAAGAAGATTCCGCTTCCAATACCCTCTTCCCTCTCTTCTTCCAACTTTCCTCAGTTCTGTGTTCCTTCTACTCTTATATGCCTTCATCCTGCACTTCACTGGCTTTGGTGAAGACACTTCAACAAACTAACTCAGTATCTGGTAGAAAGCTGTTTTTGTAGTTTCTATTGAATTAATTTATTGAGATTTATTGAGTTGCATCAAGCACACCACAAGGACAGAGAAGCAAAACAGAAACACAAAGCTGAAAGGGGGGAGGGAGGACAGAAAACAACAATAGCACGCTCATGATCCAGTTCTTCAGCTCTCAACAACCACCTTTAGACCCAGGTGACAGCTGACAAGTAACTCAAATGGCCCTCTATGTGTCCTTTCAATGCTGTTAAGAGATCAACACTGTTTCAACCTCTACTGGACCTCATGCAATAGGGAAATCATGGAAAGGCACGTCTAAGAAGAAAACAGCATTTTGCATCACTAAATGCAATTCTAAAGTTTCCAAGCACAAATTATGTTTTGGGTTTTTTTTATGTAAAGTTGAATACAACATCCAAAAAAAGCCCACTAGAAAGAATGTATTTAAACTCCACTATTAATAACAAAAGGGTAAATAAGATATAAAGAATCTCGTATCATGCACGTTTCTTTTCCTCCTACCTTAACACTAAATGCAATGCAAATTACAAGCTATTAAATCACTTTCATAACAGAATAGTATTTAAGGTAAAAGCAATTTATATTAGCACCAGGAAAGCAGACTTGTATTCTGTTGTGCTGTTTGGGTTGGTTTTATTCCTTTTCTTATGGAGAAATGAATGGATAGAGGGGAAAGGATAAAGAGTTTAAATGTTATGGAGAAATAAAATCCATGCATAACAAAGCAGCATGATAAAACACAGTTGAAATAATACATACCATTTACCTACTAATTCAACTCTTCCAGAACACTCCAATATGGCCAGTAGTGTTGGATTCTTTAACCTCCTCCCACATATTTTTTTGCTGAATTATACTACTCTGAAGTGACAAAATGGTACAACTTAAAGTTCTGACATCTGATGATTATGAACATGTATCACACTACTGAAAGCTGAAAAATTTGTGCACTGCAGCACAGTCATACTTGTAAAAAAATTAGAATACTTCTAGAACTAATCTACAGATTCTCTCCCTCAAAAGTTTCAAAACTTGATACATTAATTTCTTTTTCTTTTTTTTTTAATTTCCTTACAACAGATAAAAAATACAGTGTGTTATGTGTGTTTTTTAAAGTTGGTTTTGTTTTTTTTTGTTTTTTTTTTGTTTTTTTTATAAGAAAGTCCTAATCAAAGCTAGTTTAAGCATGGGCTTCAACTAGAAAACATGAAGTTCCTTCTAACATATAATCTATGATTCTAAGTTACTGAAAATCTTTTACAATACTCTCTCCCTGAAGTAGGTCAAAACATGTCATAATGCAATACTGTTATATGAAAAGTTGTGCAACTATTAATTTTAGATGACCCACATAAATTGTCTGCAAGTTATCACAAATGCCAATTGATTATTTAAACAACATTTTTCAACGGAAAAAAACTAAACCCATCCAGTTTCCTCACACAATCATAGCATTTTTTCAAAAAGGTCACAACACTAGCCTACAAATGCATTTTGAAAAGTACTGTAACAGTAAATAATGAATTTTTTTGCTTGTTTTATGCATTAAGAAAGCAAAGGTACTCAATTTCCTTTAACACAACAAAAAAGTTTGCTGGATGACTGCAAGATGACTGTTGGATGACTCCAGAAGTAAATCCCTACCAAAAAAGTCTGCTAAGTGTTCAAATTTGTCTGAATGAGTAATGTTTGTCTATCCCTTATGTAACCAAAAAACTATATAACTATATATTTGATACTACTACACAAATACCATAAACAGAAAAGAATAGATAGAAAGGAAACCCCAAGATACCAGTAAAAGGTTTTTAACTGAAAGCAGTATCTCCTAGAACTTTTGCTACTGGTAAGCGGAGTCATATAGATGCATCACCAGTGTTTTATTTACACCTACACCCAATGGCTCCAGATGATAATTTTCAAAGCCTAGCTAGCCAGGGAAGCTATCTTCACATCAAAACACCTTCATGCCTACAACCAGAAGAGCTAATTCAAAAGTAAAGTCCAAACTGCACCAACAAGTCTTTAATAAGAGGTTACTAATAATAATGGACACGGTTAACAGGCAAGAGCTAGTAAACAAGGAGACATTTGCAGAGACATTTTCAAGTTATCATCTGTTACTCTGTGTTACAATTCTTCATGAGGTTTTCAGATAAAGTAATAATAATCCAAATTCCTCAGAAAAAGGAAATTGGGATAGGTTCAACAGCAAACTAATTAAAACAAAAACATATTTCCCTTATTAGTTGATACAGCTTATGACTGGAAGATACTATGAGATCATCCAATTTCCTGCCCAACAAATTCAGACTGTTCTCTTTATTTTTATAATCCTATCTCAAGTCAAGAAAGTGCTTAAAAATAAAGGTTAACCCATATTCTAGCAAATATCACTATTACGTTTCTGATGAGAGCATACTACTACTTCCTGCAAAGTCACAACAATTCTTTCAACATTGTTCTTAAAACATTCTTGCATGTTTGCTATTAAACCAGCACTGCTCTTAAAGCAAGTATTTTCAATAAACCATGCAAGATCTTAGTTTTGAACGGATAAGGTGATGTTAGTACTATGTAGGAGCAATTAAATTAACTGTTCTAATATCCATTGGCTTCATTTCCCTTCCTCAAAAAACTCTTCATCTACTCATCCAGATCAGCGTACACTACACAGTTAAACCAACAGTTGCTGACAGCCTCATGTGTCCCTTCCCTAGAAGGGCTATCAGACCAAATACCAGTAGCAGGACAAAGCTTCTGGATACTGAATTCTGAACACAGTAAATTGTTTACAACAGCAGAGTATATTATTTACAAGCTTTTACTACACAGCACATTAACAATAACTTGTGACATTTTAAAAATAGTTATTTTAACTCAGGGTTATTTTGTGTTTCCTGGGAAAGAGAGAAGAAACGATGTAGCTGTTTTATTATTAGCAACTCCTAAGTACTCCAGTTGCCACCAAAAGTGCAAAATAGATTCTAAATGCAGGTTTCTCTAAAGAGTTCAATGCACGTTCATTTTCTTCACTTGCTTTTGAATGATATTGAAAAAAAGAAGTACAATGTGGCATCACAGAATAACACAGAGTATCACCAAATGTTAATAAGTGAGATTCTTCTTTGGAGAAAATAAAGGAGAAAGAGGACTGTACCAACTTAGAAGATTCTCTGAACCACAAAAGCACTAGATTCAACATTCCACAATCCCCCCCGCCTCTTATTCTACTGCCTATTTAGCACATTCTTGGGTGACAGCTCAGCTATACATATACATATTAACTAACTCAGTGATGTTGTGTATATTTAGAGTATCATTCTTCTTCTTCCCTCTCCTTCTATCCTTTCTTCCTTCTCTCTCCACCATATTCCTGATGGCTACATTTTCATCTCTTGCAAAGTTAAAGTCTGGTAGATATATCTTTAGCTGGACTGAGTCCTCTCCATTAACAACAATATCCTGGTGGATTGCAATGCTATGTTTCTACTAATATTTAAAAAGAACTGTTAAAAGCACATCCTCAAAAAGGAAAAAATGCAGTCATTTCTGAAAATCTTTGATTCTCAATGCCTTCTTCAGCTCTGCAGTAGCAGCATTTACATTTGCAAGAAGCATAATACTCACTGTCTGTAAACAGTGTCCTGTCATGCTACAGAAAGAAATGTAAAATGATTAAATTATTAGACACAATCTGTTTTCAAATTCTAAACCAGCTTGGGTAATACTATCTCAGCCAGAAAAGGAGAAGAAGGTGTTACCAGACTAAGAAAACAGTTTTAAAGGCATTTACCTTGAAGGAAGGACATTAAATTGAAGGGAAAGAAAACAATGTGGGGAAAAATGAGAAAAAATATGCAAGAAAAAGATAAACACGAAGAAAGGACAAGGCAACATCATCTCTAAAAGCTAGAGAAATGAAGTGAGCTGTGAATCCTGAGGCGCACAATGGGTTACAGAGTGTTTATTACATTGATTGTTCACAACTCCTCAAAATATTCTGTCATATGAAAATGCTTCAACTGCATATCAGCAACTTTAAACAAAAAGCAGAGGGAAGTCTACATCTACGGAAACAAGCGGAATATCATAAAAAATAATCTCAGCAGCAGAGGTACTCCCCCAAATACAAAACATGAATGGTTCTCCAATCCCAGTGCAGGTAGCTAAACAGGGCATATACTGCATTTCTTTTCTTTTTTTTTCTCCCAAGTATTTGGATAAGGAAATTAATTACGAGGCTTGCAAGCTGCTGTCTTCAGTCTCAAAAATTAAGTCCAGGTTTACTAGCTAACTAATATTGCCATATTCTACAGAATGTTCTCTTAATTTTCATATAAGACTTAACTTCTGCCAAGAAAAAACCTTTTCTCAATTTTTCAAGTGGATGTCCTTTTCTTTGTGTACACATAATTTGTCCACATTTTGAAGACATGTACATTATTTTAAGCATTCTGATGTTTTCAGAGACAGCTGCAGTAGTCATTTTCAGCTAGCTCTAGTATTGGCTCAGTACTAGCCAGGGTAGTAATATCATGTAGGTTTCTCTTAGGAGCTTGGAGGCTACTTGCCCATTCTACAGAGCATGTCCTACAGCTGCTGACATATTTTATTTTGGTTAGTACTAACTTACAATACTAGTTCAGTTTAAGAGCCTAATTACAAAGGATTTAGAAGCAAAACAGTTTTACTGGAAACAAGAGTGAACACTATAAATAATGAGTACGTAAAAAGAAGCATTCGAACAAAAATAGCTTGAATTTCCTGAATGCTCAGCATTAGTCTTAACTCTGCTCTACTCATGTCAATAGGGACAAAAATGCCCACTGTATCTTATTTTAATCCCCTGTGCTCCCACAGTAAAATCCAAACCAGTGTTCTATTTTCCCGAGACACCTTATGTATCTCCTAAATCTAGCACTGTAACTCATACACCATATTCAGTAATCTTTGCTTCTTGTATAAAAAGATGTTACACTGGTTTGATGGAAACACTACTGCTAACATTTTTTCTGTGTTACTGGAATTACTTTGTAATGTTTCATATTTACTTTTGAATTATTTTTAAGTCTGATGACTAGCAGTAGAACATTGAACAGCCATCAGGCACCTTACTTTGGGAAAAGTTCCATTTTTGGTACAGTGCCCCACTATCTACCATATATACATTTATTTTAGAAGTGAATATATATAACCAAAAGCAACAAAATTCTCATTAGAGATGATCCTGAATATTATTGTTCACTAAAATATTTTAACAGCTTCAACAAAACAACACTGGATATTATTTAGCTTTTTTTAATGTAAACAGAAATAAGTGACAATATTGAAGAAATATACATTGGAAAGTAACAAATGTGAAATTCCATAACCAATTCTTTACCACTTTCTGTGATTAGACAAACATATTTCATTCATTCAAAACAAAACCAAAAACTTGCCTAGGGAAGCCACAGAAGTAATTTAAAAATACCCTGTATCTGATTTAAGAAGAAATTAAAGTGATCATACACTTCCATAAAAAAACCTATATTTTTTATTTTCTTCTCATGCAGATTGTTACTGTAAAAAAAAAAAAAAAAAGTAAAAAAAAGCTTATTTTTCCTTAGCCTCCCAGATTCTTCCAATCAAAAAAAAATTAAGCCAACCAACACAAGACAAAAGTTTTCAGGGTTATTCTCATGCTTAGTAAATATAACACTGCACAGGAGATGGAGATTAAAAATAGCAGTAGGTCCTCACTCTCAGGGCAGTTTTAATTCAACCACAGAAGATGCCTTCAAAATTTCTTCAGAATTTAATCATGCACTTTGAATTGTTTGAAATTTTCTATTACAGCAATTCAAAAGGACACACCAGACAGAGATACAAAATGGTCTTTGTCTGCCTGCAAACACTGGAATTCATATATTTTTTTAAAGCAAAAAGAAAACCAAAGCAAGTCTCTGACTAGTTTTATACCTGGCACTTAATATCCTGTAGACTATCATCCACCAAATTTCAGTCTGCCAGGGCAATTAAGAGCTATAAGGAACTGGAATGTTCCCAGGTACCATTAATTCAAAGATGCTGAATTACACATGTAATATACGGATAGGCTTCCCAAATCCTCAACTTGCTATGCATGAGCAGACAATGAAGTACAGCTGTGGCATGACTAAGCCACCAAACCTTCCTAATCACAGTTGATACTAACACCATTTTTTATTCAGAAAAACCCTGACTACATTCAACCTTTTGAGAACGCAGCATAGACAAAGAGATACACCATCATCTTTGGTATTACTAAAGTCACAAAAATTTACAAACATGTGCATACGGCCTAGAAGAACTCCTCTATATAAAGGAGGAACATAGGAAACTAGGGAGAGCAAGAGCACAGAAGCAAATGTTTTCTGCCTTCTAGACACAAAGTTTAAGATTTTGGAAATACCGTCTAAGAAGCAGGAATCACAAAAAAGGATTCAGTGACATACTCTCTACTTAAATAACATATTTTTATCTTTTTAGCTGAGCATCTGAGGAATTTTTTTTGAACGGGTATAAACCTAATGAACAGGTTTTAACTTCAACATAAATTAAACCCCTAAACTATTCTAAAATTAATAGTTTTATTTGGGGGGAAAAAAAAAAGAAAAAAAAAGAAAAAAAAGACAAACTATTTCAAAACAGGCAGAAGTTCCTCTAAAAGTATTTTACTTACTCATCTTAGATCTGTTTCTACTTGCAACATTCTTCAGGCTTATTAAGTTTAAAATTCAGGCTGAGATCAAAATTACTATTACAAAGAGCCAACAATTATTATCTGCTGTGAAAATAAACTGGCTTGTGCGTAACTTATGAAAAGCAACAAATGGCCAAGTAGGGGATGCTCAAACAAGGAACATGAGGCTTTGTTGCTCACTTTGTTTCTCCACCTCAAAGAATGCAATCAACAGAAACTGCAAGTATTTCTCAAGTAATACTCTGCACAGAAAAATTTGTCCTGGGAAATAAAAGACATGTATGACATACCTATAAACCACAGAGGCCTATTTTAAGATGCTAAGTCAAGGTCTTGGGATTTCAAAACTTGTCTTTTGCACAATTTTACATTAATGAAGACCCTCCACATTCCCTGTGCTCCTAGATACCATTCCAATTACTAATGCTGCTCAATCACTTCTTCTTTTTCCCCAAAGTTCTTGTAAGAGACAAAGTTGTTTAAAATTGCATAGAGCCAACGTTCCTGCAATCAACTAAAAGACGTATTTCAAGCACAGATGGAAAAGCAAACTAAAGAGTGAGATAAAGTATAAATTCAGCAGGTTTGCTTTAAAGTAAAAAAACCCTTTACTTCAGAAATACCAAGCAGTACCCATCATCCACTGCTTTTTGTTTAGAATTGCAATGACAAAGAATATCAGTATTTGCTTAAAAGAAAGACATTTCCTGTAGACCAAGCAAACCCTTAACAGGTAAGGAAAAGAGAAACCTGAGAGCCAAAAGGGAAAGAGTGGATCATTCCATTGGTTTCTTTTCTTAAACATGAACTACCTTTAATTAAAGAAGGATCAACTTACGCAACTGACACTGACAGAAGTACAGCTGTACTGCCCTTAGGTACACTACTGGACTGGTTACTATGGGAAAGAACTGTAGTCAAAATGCATACATAGGCTCTGCCATTTTGTCTGCACCAAGTTCAGAACGCTGAGATGCTGCAGTTTATAGATCTCGATGGATAAAGCTTGCACTGTATATTGATAACCAATTTATTTTTTGCCAATAGTACTGCTTCTAACAAAATAGAAATTAAGATTCTCCAAGAAACAAATGGTTCTGGTTCAGTAATTCCTAATCAACATTTCCTCAAAAACACCACATGCCTTGAGTTAGGTACCCAGTTCCCAAATTTCCAATATTTATCACGAATTTCTCTTGTCCTGCACAGCTTCTTGTAAGAACTGAGCTAAAGGCTAAGTCTAATCTAAGCGTACAGTCCCAACTATTCATGCTGTCAAACCAAACAGTGGAAGACAATATGCTTTCGTATTCTCTGGACTAAAACTACTGCTGAAAATTCCCAGACTAATAACAAGTTGTATACCAAATATCAAGAATTAATTCAGCCCTTTAAATAGACATGAAAAGGAAAAGAAAAATCAAAATTACATACCTTAACAGTTTAGAAATAAACTTCTACCTAACAATGCTATAAGTTGGATGTTCTTACCATGGCTACATCATTGATAAACAAATTTTCTCATACTCTTAACTCCAGTCACCAAGGAAAAACTCAGCCTGAATTCTACAAAGACTAAAAATTATGCCATGAGAACAGAAAACAAGGAGATAAGCCTGCACTGCATCGCAGAAAAAGCAATTGCCACCACATATTTTTGAACACAATGTTGGTAGGATATACGCAGATAGATGAAGCAGTCAAACTTGACCTATATCCACATATTAGAATGAGGTGCTGTTTGCAAAAATAAAGAATTCCCTAAGCTGATCCGTACTCACAGTCACATCTAGACAGATCCTGTTACATTCTGGACCAAGGCCACTGAAAAAAAAAAACAAGTGTAACATTCTCCTTTTATAATGGGGAAATCTGCATCCTCATACACCTCAGTCCACAAAGACTGAGAAAGTGAAAAAATTCCCACACACTTACACTAGAAGTTTGCAGGAAGTCCTCAACTACTTTGTCTAAACAGTACATGGTACAGGAAAGACATGGCGTGTCCTGAAATACCCAAGTCTTGACAGACACTACCAACACAGCAAATAACCGCTAGGGTCAGACAGCTTTTTTAAAATCCCCACTCTAGGAACTTATCTGCTGAACAAAAGTTGTACTTAGTCCAAATTCACTGGAAAATGTCACCTTACTATATAAATACCAGATTCAGCACCCAGAGTCTACAGGAATCTAGAATTTCTTGGCCTCAAGTGCCTAAACTGTACTGTCAAAATAAACACCACATGTTGCTGCTCCTATTTAACAGAAAAATTCAGACCCCAACACATCCTCGTCCACGGTAATACAAGAACAAAAATATGGGATCTTGCCAAATCCATCACATATTTGTTCACAAACATCTACATTTGCACAGAATAAAGTACTGAGCCACACTCCGATGAGTAAGGAAATCTGCACCTTTTTAAATCCTGGCTCTAAAGACCTTGGAAAGGTTAAGCCTCATTTTCTCACTAAGGAACGGAACAAGGAAGAGAACAATTAAAAAAAGATGTCACAGATTAAACTAAAGATAACACCAAAGTGGAGATATCTGGACGAGCCTCACCTCCTGGATTCGCCTGCGGGCCCGCTGCAGCACCTCCTCGTACCCCTTCTGTCGCAGCTCACTCAGGCTCTCATAATATTCTTCGGGGTCATCAGTTTCGGTGAAGAGCACCTGCGAAAGGATCTTCCAGCCACAGGTATCGAGACTGTGGACCAAGTAAACTTGCAGCTTGTAGCAGAGAGCGTCCATCTCCTGCTCAGATAGTTCCGGGGCTCCGAACAGCACCGTCCACATGCCCGAGGGCTCTTCGGGGAAGGCAGGTAGGTAGGGCTCCAGCTCCGAGTTAACCGAGCACAGCTGCTGGTGCACGGCCCGCAAGTCCTGGAAGGAGAAGAGGCCGGCCCAGCTGCACTCCTCCCCCACGGGCTCGGCGTCGGGAGCGCTCGGCTCGCCCGCCCGCGGGGGCGAGGCCGGCAGCGACAGCGCGGCGGCCGCGTCCTCCTTGCCCAGTTCCAACACCTCGATCTCCTCGGCTGTACCTGCCGCCTCCGGGCCGCGCTGCGGCCTCCGCGCCGGGCTGCACTTGGCGCGCATCGGGCTCCGGGGCAGCGCCTCGGCCCGGGGGTGGGCGCAGCCCCGGGGCGGCCCCGCGTCCCTGCGCGCCGCGGGGCCGCCGGCCTTGGGAGAGGCCGCGGCCTCGGGGCCGCCGCGGCGCAGCTCGCGGGAGCCGCTGCGCTGGCGCTGCGCCGTGCGGTTGTGGCAGGTGATGGCGAACTTGCCCTCGATCTCGTTCCAGGCCACGATGAAGGCGAACTTGTGCTTCTCCCGCTCCTGGAAGGCGTGCGGCCTGACGGCCACCCAGTCGGCCTCCAGCGTCTCCTCCAGGGCGAAGGCGGACATGGCGCCGCGCGGCTCCGCACACGGGCACACACCTCCCGCCCTCCGCGCTACCGTCCCGTCAGCCGACCCGCAGCCCCGCGCCGCCTCACCGCCCACTGCCAGCCATCTTAGCGGCCGGAGGGCGGGGGGGTTGCGATGGTTCCCACCGGAGCGGCGAGGGAAGAGCGGAGCAGCCTCGGCTTCTGCAGCCGCCCGCGGCCCCTCCGCTCCCCGCGCGCACAATGCCCGACGCCCCCGCGCAGGTACCGCGCGCGCGTCACGTGGGGCGGGATCTGTTTACAAGCGGTGGTGGCGCTACGGCCACTCCGCGCCGGCCCCGCCCCAGTGTGACCCGCGGCGGCCCCGCCCCCTCCGCCTCCTGCCCCCATTGGCGGAGCCGGGAGGGCGGGGCCCCGCGCGCGGCCCCGCCCCTCCGACGCCGAGCTGCCACGCTCGCGCTCCCGCGGTGGGCGGGGCAGGACGACGCCCCGCGCCTTCCCGAGGGACGCAAATGGAGCCGTGAGGGGACCGGGGAAAGTGGAGGGGCGAGACGGGTGTTTATTGGTGTTGTACGGCTTGCTTCTGTCCAGGGATTGCAGCAGAATAATTAAGAGTCGTTATCAGGACCGCTTGACGGCCAAGTCCGTGCAGTAGGAGTTTGCAGTTCTCTTTGGGCTGCGAAAGAGCGTAACTTTTGTTACATGACCTGGCGACCAAGGGCAAGCTCCCAGCAGTCTTGAGCAATTGCGTACTTCACAGCTGAAGTGAACCGCACTGAGACGTGGCCTTTTGTGCTCGCGTTGGCCAGCCCTCCTTTGGACTGCCGTGCGTTCCAAGGCTTCCAAGTTACAAAGCGCATAGGTTTCCGTGTGGCGGGACAGGCAACTCTCATAAGCTTGTCTCAAAGGAGTGATCAGTCACCAGTGATTCTGAGCTTAAGGGCCTGTTTCTTGGTGCTCTTTGGGTATCCCATTTCTTCCTATGTACGAATGGAAAACATGTTTCTTACTATAAGAGTCCCAAAGTATTTGCACCGAAATAAGACCTTTAGACAGTATGCATTGGCCCACGTGATGGGTGACCTTGGCTGGATGCCAGGTGCCTACCAGGCCACTTTATCACTCCCCTTCTCAGCTGGACAGGGGAGAGAAAATTAAATGGAAGTCAACTCATAGATTGGGATAAGGCAGTCTATTAAAGCAAAAGCAAAAGTGTGCATACACACAAGCAACGGAAAAAGACAAAGATTTTATTCTGTGCTTCCCATCAGCAAGTGATGTCTGGACACTTCCTGGGAAGCAAGGCTTCAGCACGCTTACCAGTTGTGCTGTAAGGTAAATGTTGTAAATAACAAATGGCCCCCCCTTCCTCCTCTTTCCTTAGCTTTTATATCTGAGCTGATGTCATATGGTAAGGAATACTCCTTTCATCAGTTTGGGTTAGCTGCCCTACTTGTCCCCTCCCAGAACCTTGCCCATTCCCAGCCTACTGGGGCAGGGGCAGAATGTTGGGGAAACAGCACTGATGCCGTGACAGCACTGCCCAGCAGCAGCCAAAACAGTGATGTGTCATCAACACCTTTCTAGCCACCAGTGCACAGCACAGCACTGTGAGGGCTACTGTGAGGAAATGAACTCCATCTCAGCCAGATCCAATAAAGCCCATCAATGATATTGTTGTCCTGCTCCAAAATAGAAGAAGCACTAGGGAAATAAAAAATTTTCATTTGCATTTGCCAGAAAAGCAAGAGTGAGTCACAGCCTTCCTCTAAAACATGCCGTCCTTCAAGGATGACGTGTTTGAGGAGGGATTCTGGCAGGTCCAACATTCTCTGGACATTAACAAAGCAATCTTATGTATACAGGAGAATGGAGGTCACCTCTGAAATACCCAAAGTCCTAGCTGTTAAAAAAAAAGAGGGAATTATGACTCAGCATCCAGAAGACAAACCATATCTCTTAAAATTAAAGGTGATGTATACTGTACATCTTGGAATGCAGCATTCTTTCCTATTACTATAAATCTTGGCATCAGATCAAAGCACCTGTGAAATGTTGTGAAAAGGATTTGATTATACCCCATGTAGAAGTGGCCAAGCAAGCAAGGGAAAAATACACTGGTGTAGAAAATATAGTATCTTTCTGCTAAGTATTCAGGGACGTCATGGAACCTCCCCCTCTGGAGGCATTCAAAACCCACCTGGACACGTTCCCATATTACCTACTCTAAGTGACCCTGCCTTGGCAGAGGGGTTTGACTAGGTGGTCTCCAAATGTCTCTTGTGACCCTAACTATTCTGTGATTCTGTGATTCTGCTAAAGAAACTTTTTGGAGATGAATGTAAGCAGCATCCCAATTTTTGTCTTTTGTAATGCAAGAAAGAAAAAACAATGGAGATGCAGCAATATATATCTCTCCTTATATCTCCACGCTTAAGAACATTTAACATGGATCCAAAATTTCTTATCAGGCAAAGGATAAGAGTCCTAGTATTTCAAGTACATTAGTGAAGAGGCTGAGGTCTTCAAAGTGGTATTAGCCTGACTGTCATTAGACTGTGGAGGGGCAAGCCAGTGTCATTTAAAGGATGGATTAGGTAAATGTACCATTTGGGAGCTGTCTAAAAACTGGGCTGAAAAAACACTCATCTACAATCAAGTTTCTGATGGGCCTCTTTTCAGGCAGCAGCAAAGTCATATAACGAGCTCTCTGTAGCTGTTATATTTTGCTAAAATTGTACCCATAGAGAAAAACCTGCAAGGAAATAGCAATTTCTTAAAATTACAGCATCAATAAGCACTGAGTAGCCTTCAGAGTAACTTCTGTATTAGGGGACATCCATAACTTGTCATTCATAAAAATACAAAGGACAGTCTTTTGAGATGTTGGTGAATAGTTCTTGAGTGTGGTTAAAGGAAATGCATCACTGATTTCTTCTGAATAAACAAGGAAAAAATTAAAATTGCATTCTAAAATACCTAAATTCCTTCTGACCACACCAGGGTTTGTGGTGGGGTGTTCACTTCAGTACTAAGCAGAAGTGAGTTAGGTAGCAGCCAATGCACCTGATTTGTTGATTCATCTGCTTTAGAAAGGTGACAGATTTGCAGCAACTGAAAGAACTACTGGAGCTGACTGGAGAGAAGGAACTGCCACCATGCTGCTACTGGACATGACACTTCAGTACATGAGGATCCTGCTACTATCATGGACACTGCGTGCATGAGAAGCCTGCCAACAGGGCTGGTGGAAGTACCAGTTACTTAGCTGACAAGTTGGATTATTATGTTTATAGATCCAAAGGTTTTTGAGAGCCACGAGAGTCCTGTCACTAGTGAGCCGAAATGTAAGGTTAGAAATTCAGTTGATGTCCTATTTCTTTGCAAGAAGTGGGTCAAGAACCAGAACTTTTAAGACAGGGAGTACTTTGAGTCATTGCTATCCTTGGGCAGTCTCCAAGCAGTTATATTTAATAAGATCTTGAATTAGTAAGTCAGTGAAGAGTAGGTGTGCAAACTTCCAGGAATTAACTTTGCTTTTTCTGCCTTCCAGTATGATCTCCCTGAGCCTGTATCTGCTGGTTTTCTGATATAATCTCAATTCAGGCCAGTGCTGGAAGAGCAGTGAAACTACAGAATCCAAATATGGCAGAAAAGGTAGCCTGCCTAGGCAGATCCATACATAATAAATGCAGAACCGGACTGGCAATGGGATGAAATACTGTGGAACTGCACATACATACTTAATGCATGTGTGTAAGGTGGATTGGTAATTGCTGGGTGTAAAAGTCTGGATGCTCTGTGGCTTGAATAACCTGAACCACTGCAAAGTGATCTCACCTGATGCTGCCTAAATTGTCTTCTGCATGCTAATGTTGTGAACAAGAGCAGAAATAGTCCTGTAAGTGTTTCTACAACCATTCCAACACCTAGTCTGTGACTCCTGCAGTGTCCTGCAGTTCTGAACTTAATTTATACCTGGCTGGATCTGAATACGTGAAACACCTTGGATAAACTCACTTTAGTACAAAACATTCTTGAGAAAGCAGATCTCATCTGTGAAGTCTAGTTTAAAGTTTGATCAATTTCAAACAACTGCTGTGGCAAGATGACTTCTGTCCAAACACAAGACTATAGAAGTCTCAGCTAACCAGCTACGCAATTCCTTTGAAAGTGGTGGGATATTTAATAGCATGTTTCAAAGTACCATAGCATCAGGAGTAGGTTTAGGTGTCCTGATGTTGCTGTTAAGAAAGAACACTGCTGACAGAAAGAACAATTTGGAGCTTTGATAAATGCAAATTTTTTTAAGTACTTGATTTTTGTCTGAAGTACAAAAATGCAAGAAATATTTCTAGCATAAAAAATATTTTTTGTTATGCTTAATATCTCAGAATTAAACAAGGTAGTTTTATCAAACAGTTTCCTGATATTCTTATTTGCTTTGAGGACAAGAGTGAAAAACTCCAGTCATAAGTCATTCCTGAGGAATCTCAAAATGCTGCTCTATAAAGAAGATGCCTTCTTGTTTCTGAATACAGTGTACTGAGCTATGCAGCAATATCAAGACTGTAGTGGAGCACTGGAAAATATTACTCAAGGAAAGAGGAAGCAATTATGTTTAGCCACATCTACAATTCAACTCAATCAAGAACATTTGCAACTAGGCAGGGTAGCCACAAACCACAGATTAACCATCAAGTTACAACAGATAAAATACCTACACAAATCTTAAAAAAAGAAAATTATAGTTCCTGTGGCAGTGAATACAGTCTGCCTCCTGATTAATCAGTGAAATGTATGACAAGAGAATAGTTGAGGTATTTTGAAGGTGTCATCCTCTCTATCCCTGATACCCTGTGATAGCCTGACAGTCCTCATCTCTCTGCAAGATCTCACCAGGTCTATGCTAAAATAATTTGAATGTGAAGTAAAAGATTTAGCTGAAGATATCTGGATTGCCTTTTGGATGAAAATAATTGGTTCAAGAGCACTTAACTTTTGGCCTCTGAATAGGGTTTTTGTGGGTGTTGGTGGTGGGAGCGTTGTGGGGAGTGGCTTCTGTGAAAATCTTCCCCTGTGCCTCATGGAGCTAGTGCCAGCTGGCTCCTAGACAGATCTGCTGCTGGCCAAGACCAAGCCCATCAGCAACAGGAGTAGCACCTCTGGAATAATATGTTTAAGAAGGGGGGAAAAACTGCACAACAGCAGCCAAAGAGAGGAGTGATAATATGTGAAGGAAACAGCTCTACAGACACCAAAGCCAGTGAAGAAGGAGGAGCAGGTGGTGCTCCAGGCATCAAAGCATCTGTGATGCCAACTATGGTGAGGCATCTGTACCCCTGCAGCCCTTGAAGGTCCATGGTGGAGCATATATGTGCCTACAGCCTGTGAAGGACCCCAAACGGGAGCAAGTGGATGCCCAAAGGAGGCTGTTACTCCATGGAAGCCTGTGCTGGAGCAGGCTCCTGGTAGGACATGTGGCCCCATGGAGAGAGGATCCTATGCTGGAACAGATTTGCTGTCAGGAGTTGTGATCCATGGGGGACCCACACTGGAGCAGTTCATGAAGAACTTCACCCCATGGGAAGGACCCGTGTTGGAGAAGTTCAGGAAGGAGTGCCTCCCATAGGAGAGACCCCATACTGGAAAAGAGGAAGAGTGTGAGGAGGAAGAAGTGGCAGAACAACATGTGATGAACTGACTGCAGACCATTCCCCATTCCCCTGTGCTGATGAAAGCGAGGAGGTATTAAAAATTGGGAGTGAAGTTGAGCCCAGTAATAAGGGAGGGGTGAGGGGAACGTGCCTTTAGTTTTGTTCTTATTTCTTATTATCCTACTCTGATCTGATTGGCAATAAATTAAATTAATTTCCCCAAGGTGAGTCTGTTTTGCCTGTGATGGTAATGGGTGAGTGATCTCTCCCTGGCTGTACCTTGACCCACAAGCCTTTCATCATATCTTCTTCACCCTCATCAAGCTGAGGAAGGGAAGTGATAGAGCGGCCTTGGTGAGAACCTGGCAGCAGAGATCAACCCACTGCAACTCCTTATCTTTTTTATGTGTGATCCTGGCATATCCCATAAACATTTAAGCTGTTGTTCCTTTGGTCTGAGGGAGGAAAACTGAGAGCTGATGAGTCATTCATATTTCCAGTACATTTCCAGGCCATCTGACCTGCGCAAGATTTTGCAGGGCTTATGTCATTGCATTATATGTTGACTGAGATGAGTCTAACAGACTATTGTAAGTACAGCCAATGCTGTCCTTGGGTCACAGTTTGGACGGTAAAATTTCTAAATACATTTCTCTAAAAGAGTAAGAATATATTGAGTAATGGACCTAAATTGCTCAATTACATGTTTCTAGCCAATACTCAACAGGTCTTAGCTCAAACCTGTTAAATTTAATCTATTAAGGTGACAAAAATCTGCATTCATCCAAGAAAGCATCATGATTTGTTTGCATTGTTTTTGACTTCAAAGCTGTCTGACCAGACAAGGAATTTGATGTCCAATCAAAGAAACACCCATTCAACTAATCTTTATTGGTTTATCTGTATTTCTCTAAAATTCTAAGCAGGATCAATTATAAAACTAAGTATCTGTGATTTATGATCACAAGAACACTGTAAATTTTTTTCACCAAAATATTCCTGTGCGCATCGTTCTGCACAGCTTTCATACAGATCGGGGAAGACCATGAATACTTGGTGATTTTCTGTATTATTCGCTCACTGTCGCAAGGATGTCCAATACATTTGGAGTCACTTGCTAGCCTCACCACAGAAACTAGTGTATCTCCAGGCTGTATGTAAAGTCCCTGCTATTTCAGCTATGCTCTTCTAAATATTCAACGTGCTTCTGCTAGAGCTACCTTGTATACATTTGTGCAGAGATCAGCCACAGCTCTGACTGCATTATAGACATACTTAAAGACTTTGAAGTGGAACATCTTAGAAAAATCGTTTTGGTAGGCACAAAAGCAACAGAGTATGCTCAGATAGAGACAGAGTTGGGGCTAAAACAGGAAGCAAACTAATACCAGTATTAACAGACTTTGGAACATAACAAAATGTTGGACTTCTATGATGTTTACTAAGCAGAGAGTATTTTCCTAGGCATTTTGAAATTCTGTCTCCTAGTAAAGCACAAATCGTCAGGCTGGAGTAAAGTTTAAAGCCTTAGTAGCTTTTGAGCAGACATAACTATTGGTAACAGTGATAGTTCGGCAAATATGTGTTTGAGCATTTGGGGATCCAGTGAGATTGGAGACAGCTCAAGACAGATGACAGCCTGCTGGGTAAAGAATGCAAACTAGTGAGAAGGTCAAGCAACAAAATTCTCCAGAATACTACAGGGACGCTCCACACAATGGCACAAACTCAACTTATGGAGTGAAAGGTCACAGTGATGCTGCTGATGGTATAGGCAAGCCTTTCTCCTGAGTGTTCATATGAAAGCACATCAGGATGAGACACCTACGTCTAGGAGGTCTGAGGTGTTCTCCTCTATGCAGTAGTAGAAGGCCTGACATTTAGCTTCACTTACCAAAAAAGTTCTCATCCTGATTAAATTTTTCTGGAGAAGTATTGGATAGCATCAGCTGCTCTCTGTAGAAAAAGCTACACCCAAAGCTGCTACATACTTGACTGTGATCCAGTTACTCAGTGCAGGAGAAACAGATGGTATCTTCATCTGGTTCCATCTTCTGATGAATTGCCATGTGATCCCACTGCCAGCACTGAAAAAAGAGAAACGGTCCTGGTAAAAAGAAGTACAAATCTTCTGATGGGGGACCTCCATGCTTCCCAGCAGATGGATAAAATCCCTCTTTAAATTCAGATGATCAGATTTTGAAGAGTGACAAAGTCAAAGAGAGATCATACAGAGCTATAATTTGTAGTTTAAATGCAAGTGATGAAGAAGATATGAATTTTGTTTGTTATTTTGAATAATATTCAGCATTTGTACAGGGTGGTTGTTTCCTTGAGTCCTTATTACTTTCATGTGATTGCTGGTGAATAGCTGGTCTGAAAGAAAATCAGCCTTGCAAAAAAGGAGAAGAAGCTTTTGGTTTAGAATTTAATATTTTTCCTTGTAAACAGTATCTCAATCTGTGCACAAAAATTCACCTTCTGATTGTGGGCTGTTCAGGACTAGAAATAATGTCCATATCATTACTTTACAAAGTTGCTTGTAGGCAGAAATTAAATATGACCTTTTAAACTGAAATTTGAAGGTTACCTGTATCAGATTTTATGTTACTATTCTCTAGCCCATTTAATAAGTCTTACTGGTTTCAGTTCTTATATTTATGCCTCAGGCAAACAATTTATTCTATGAGCAATAGAATATTCAAAGCTGTTTTTTTACAGATTTATGTTCTATATCCTCAATTCAAAGTCCTAACTCACCCAACATCCCCCGAGGTGCCATCTCCTCTGGGGAAGCATAAGTATGTGGTATGACTCACCTAAAGCTACGTAAATACACGTGTCTCTGTTCAGTCAGCTGACAAAAGCATAAGCTTTGTATGTATATGTATGTTTATGGCAGGGGTTTTTTGGATACTTTGAGAAAAATGTATTTATCCATTGATGTTTCATGAGCTGAACCAGATGACTCTTGAGATCTAATCCAAACCAAACCATTTTGTGATCATTAAAATTAATTTATCTTTGGATTCTTCAGAAGTTAAACTCATCCAAACTGAATTACTTTGCAATTCAGTGAAAAATTTGCCCAGCAAATTCAAGTATTATTAGGTGTGGAATGGCAGGGAGGCAGAGCAATGGGGGGTGATTGTATAAGCCTTTTTTTCTCAGAAGATCATATTAGCATGGCATACCCAGCAGTGACAAGATTGTCACTTCAGTGTTGCTAGCTCAGGCTCTGCTTATGTTACCAAGGTTTACTATCAGCATCTGTTCAATAAATTTGCTCCATGCCTGACATCACTGAAATGACACCTGATGACTGTATAAGCTATTATATATTTTAAGTTACCAGTTTGGTTTTAACATAATATAGCATATGTAAAAGAAGCAAATTTTTATTATGGTATTGTACAGTTGTTTCATGACTGTGGTCTTGTTTCCTTTTACAGAGAAACTGGTCATCCATAGAAATAGCTTTTATTAGTGATTTGTCATGTGCTTGTGATTAATTAGCAGCTGACACCTTTTCCAGCCAGTCTTTACTCCTAGAATTACATATGACAAACACAACATACTTTGCTGTTGATGCAAGATCTAGAGAATTCAGAGTTATTCAAGTTCCTTTTGGTAATTTCTTGTCATCATACCGTGGCAAATCCTTTATGTTAAATTGTATCAAAGCTATGTTCTGTATGTTTACTCCTTTTGGATATATTCAGGTTGTCATAACCATGGTTATAACAAGAGGAGAGTACCAATGGTTAAAATAAGGAAGACACGTCTTTTGTTAGACAAATATAGCTGGGGAAGAACATGCTCTTTCTAAATACTGTTGATTGATAGCATCAGTAGCTGTTAAATTCTATTGCTTTCTCTCTACACTGTTTACAGGATCCTTTTTGATACTATAAAGTTTGTTTTCTGTATGACTAGGTTATTTTGTATTTGTTGAACACTGAAAGATGGCTCTGTTTATTTTGATGGGTAATTCCTTGATTTTAGCCAACACAGAAAACTCGTTTATGCGGTAATCACTCTGTTTTTGCTTATTTGAAATATCGGTGGTTCTCCTGTAATTAACAATTGCATTTTTTTTGTAGTGGCTTCCTATTTTCTTTGAGACTTGATGGACTTCAACCTCATCTGTATTTTGAGAGTTTTTAGACAAAGTTTTGAATGTCTGCTGGTAGAAATGGTTTTACTGAAGAACTTCACCGGTTGCAACTATTTCAAGTCAGCTGCATTGTATTTTTATTTTATTGGATACGGTAGAGAAGTTTAACATCTTGAATCAAGGATTTCTATCACCTCGACTTTAGTCTACCTTTTCTCCAGTGAGATATTGATAATTTCTTCCTATAAATGCCTGTTTTATTGGTGACCTTGTTAATAACAGGAGACTTGCCATTTGATGCTTTTGTCTAGCAGCACTTCATTTTAATTTCACAAATTGCATTTGGAATTTTCCTGAGAATTCTGGCTGCTATTTTATAAATCTATTCTATACAGCAATGAAAATTATTTTTTACCTCAGAATCTTTTTTTTAATTTGTGCAACTTGAAAAGTTTCAATGCCCCAACACTCATTGAAAGTTTACCTTCTGCGTAGTTAATTTGTAATTCCTTATTACAACAATCTAAGTGTGTCTTCACAGTCCCTCAAATCTGTGTTGTCATTATGTTTTACAGTCATTATGTGCTTAACTTTGCTACCCTGAATTGTCTCACTGACTTGAACATCTTTCATTCCAAGTAGTATGGCAAATATTCTTACTATTTCTTGTGACATGTTTACTGTCTTAGCGGGCACTAAGAAGCAGGGAAGTGATCTGGAAAAAGATGTTATAAAAAGGGCGGTGAGGCCATAGGTGGTGGCAAGGAAGAGCTTGGCTCTGGTGTAATTTGACCACAGTTTTTAAGTGGCTGCTTGAACAGAACTCAGATATTGCTACTTTTATTATAGGACCAGGAACTACGTCTGGGAAGGACCTCGACAGATCAGGCAGAACATACATTCTCCCAGAACGTAATCCACTGCAGATAACTCATCTGTGCTGTCTCTTTCCTGATGTGTACAACAACAAGGATTCCTCAGTCTTTTCAGATGAACTATTACACGAGTTTAATCTGTGATGGGAAAATGTTTCCTTGTATCTAACTTATTTGCCTTCTGCAGTTTCAATACTGGGTCAAGTGCTTTGGCTCTATATTTGGCTAGAACCTGTGATATTAGCAGGGAATAATACATTGAAAGAGGATGGATACCTGAGAGCCTGGCATGCATAGAGAGTCTTTCCAAAGAAAGTGTCTACTCAGAAGACAATGTAGAGTTATACTGTGAGAAGAATTGGAGGTGCTGCAGTGGCTGCTGAGGCCAGAAGAGAGGAGTAGAGCTGCAGAGTGGCAAATTATGCCATAGTGTAAACTAGAACCTTGAAGTCAAGAACGTGAATGACCTGAACCATAAAAAGGCACTTGGGCCTCAAGTGTTGTAAAAAATCATCTTATGTTTTATCAGGTTTATATAATCAAAATGAAAGACTGAGTTTTAGCATAAAGGACTGCCTTTCACTTCAGTAAAGGATATCAGAGTAGGAGCAGCTTCTTGCTTAGGGAGTGCAGAGATGGTTTGGGCTCCTAAATTAGTGAAAATGGGGGAGTAATCCAAGAAATGGCAGCTAAGCAGTGAGAAGAAGAGCACTAGGAAGAAGAAAATAATGATGAAACAATGGCACAGTGTTTAATGAGTCATCTGTGGGGGATGGAGAGATGATAGTTGCATCCAATATTAATTAGAAACTTTAGGCCTGTTTTACTGGAACAAATTAGTCAGGAGGGTCAAAGGTATTTGTTTATATGACCCACTGTAGAGTACTGAATAATTAAAGTCTGACTATTCGGAGACACCCAAACATCTGTCAACAAGCATTCACATCTAAAAAAATCTGAACCCCAGAAGTTTAAACCTTTAGTAGTCACAAAAAAAAAAAGAAAAAAACAGGGAAAGCTTACTTCCTCTCTCCATAACTGCAGTACTGGCTGTTAGTTTGATTTTTTATTTTATAGTAAGGGAAACTGCTCTATTTGGCAGCCTTTTAGGTGATATTAAAGATGGTAATAACTGTTCTTTTTGGATTAAGAAGTTAAGATAATGACCCAGAGTCGATGTTATTACTGTTGTGGTAAAACCTGAACCCTCCTCCTCAATGATAAATTATGAGATGCACACACAAAGGGGAAAGGGTTGAAAAAAGCCAAGTTAGAAAATACATCTTCAGTTTCTGCTCTGACTTTAATTTACAGCATTGTTGTTAGAGGAGACTGAGGATAGCACAGGGTGACTTCAAGATTTAGCTTTTACAACCACTTCCCTGTTTAAAGGCATTGCTTTACTCTGCCTTCCTCTTTTAGTCTTGTATTAGCGCTGCTAAAAAGAGTGATACAGCCAACTAAGACGTAAGCCAAAGGCATAGCAAGGAGAACCAGAATGAAGAAGACATTGGGAAAGCAGAGGGACACAAGTGAAAAGACGTGACAGCAGAAATGCAAGAAAAAGCAGCTGCATTTGCTGAAGCTGGAGGAAGAGTCAATATCATGCACACACTCCATCTAGGCGCTGCTCTAATCTCTGTGTTTCTTGGGACTGAGAAAAGAAGACCCAGAGGGGTCACAGTGGGTGTACTTGTTTGCCACACAATCTTTCCAGTGTCCTTGGATGGGTACCTGGAGAACTTTCTAGATTTAATCTTCTCTGCTTGTATAGATAATACTGTTTGACAGCTTGCTGAACACTGATGTTTTCTGGCTATTATTTCCCTGTCTGAGCTTCTCTCAGGGAAAATGCCTTTGAATATCAGATAATCAGATAATATGAGCAGCTATTCCTATTACAGTTTGAGAGCCATGCATAACTCTTTGAATGCTGTGATTTGTCATGCCACTGACTGTGTTTTCTTTAAAGAACCATTACACTTTTCTTTGAGCTGAAATGGATAGAGGGTAAACATCAACTACCCCTCATTAACCATTTTCTTCCTTACCATGGGAAGAAACCTTAATTTTATAAGACAAACACAGAATTGTTTTGGTTAGAAGGGACTTCAAGACTATCTAGTTCCAATACCCCCCTGCCATGGTATAGGGACTTCCTCTAGACCAGGCTGCTCAATGTCCCATCCAGCCTTGGCTTGAACACTTACTGGGAAGAGGAATCCACAACTTATATTGGAAACCATTCCAGTGCCTCTCTACACTGTTAGTAAAAAAAAAAAAAAAAATTCAATCATGAAACCTTATCTAGTTTTTATTTTGTTGCACCTCTTTTAGAACTAAATGACCTCTCTACCTTTCTTTTTTCCCTGATGTTCAAAACAGTGGGTCTGGCTGGACTTCCACACAGGATGCAATCCCTGTGTTTCTCTTCAGCCAGTAGCAAATGTGCTCTTCACCCATATTTAATGAGATACTTCATTTCCATCCTAGACTCTATTAAGTAGTTCCCCCTTTACTGCAAAATTTCAGTTTTACTGCATATCTTCTTTATACTGACTGAGCTGGACTCCTGTGCTTTGGACAACTTGAGACGTGTTTCTGCCCCTAGGGCCAGGGCCTTGGTGGGAGGCACAGCCCTTTCACTCGCTTGGGCTTATAGACAAAGCCAGTTAATATTATATGAAAAGATTTGAAGAAAACCAAAGACTTTTTTTTTTTCATTTTTATTCAAATTTCTTCTTCAGTTTGACTGGAAATAAAAGCTGTTTCAGTGACATTAGAGAGAAACGCAAAGAAAATGGTTTTTGGGTTTTCAGTTTCTTTTCTTTCTCAAAGGTCAGAGGAAAGCACTTTTATTTCGTTATGAAAATGAAAAGTTAGGACTCTTTTAAATAATATAAACATCTTCATTGTGAAATAATGAGCAGTTTCAACCTTCTTTTGCTGGAATACTATGGCTTGAAAAGGGCAAAGAAGCAATGGGAGCTATTGTACCTTTGACACAGAAGACAAAAAGGTTTTGGGGCCCAGAAGGAATTAATTGGTGCCTAAGTAAGGGCTGGGGACTGTTTTGTAGTTAGATCTTCCTCTGCCCTGAAAGAATCAGTTTCTTCGATTTAGCCACATGAATACATTTTACCACCTATGAACTCTATCAACAAGAGCAGCTGCAGCCTTGGGGGAAATAGAAGGTGCAGTTGTAGAGGGGTAGGAGACTGCTGTGTGAGGGTCTGTGGTAGTGACTTTATTGGAGACAGACTGATGGCTCAAAAATGCACTCTAAATCATTTTAGCAGACTAGCCAATGATGGAGGTATGAATCAACTCAAGAAAAATGAAGTTTGAAAAAATGTAGGATGTGATGCAATGAAAATGTGTTTTCAGGATAATGAATCTCTGAGGTTATGAAGCATTGAGATCCTTGGATAGGTCATGGGTAGTGTAAAAGAGTTGGGAAACAGAAAAGTTTTCAGAGCGCTGCAGCAAGAGGAAAAGGATTGTTTCACTCTTTTCTCCTGTTCTACTTTTCTTCTCTTCCTATTTTGATTACTGTTTTCCTCCTTGCTGTCTGTCTCCATCACTTGTATTCTTCGTATTCACTTGGCCCTCTTTGAGTGCCCCAAATAAATTCCAACTACACTTTTGGATTAAAAAAAGATTTCCTCTACCGCATTTTCCTTAGACAGTGTAATTTGTCTTAAAGTGGTTTTGGCCCTATAATATTTTAATAGTTCCAAGTTGTCTTATCACTTTCTTATAAGTATATACATCATAGAGATAAAAGTATTTAATTTTCTTATCTTCTTCCTTTACAAATTACTAAAATTTTAATCACAGCAATAGTCTTTGTCATCTTTGATCAGCTCTTTTCTGCATATGCTTTTTATGTCCACTTTCCTTCAGTTTGCAATTGGCACTGGCAGTTGCAGATATTATTTTTGATTTCTATCTACACTTCCCAATTCTTGTGAGACATATTGTAGTCTTTTGTTTCCAATGTGGAGTCATCTCTATGAAAGGGGCATAATTTACAACTTCTGTAAGCTCTTGCAATGAAACAGAAAGGAAAGTTATATTTTGAGTATATTCCAGTATTCAGCAGGTACATAAGTTTGGACCTCAGTCAGCACAGATGCTGTGAAATACATCAATCAATTAATGTATCAGTTAAATCACTGCATTGGTGGTTTCTTCTTTTTAACTTTTTGTTTGTTTGTTAAAGGAAATCAAGAAAATTCTGTAATTATTTGTAATATATATGTGGTATAGTTTGTTTTCCAATATAGGAATTTCACTCAGTAACAGCTTCTACTGTTCTCACTATCACTGTTGGTATATGTATTCCATTTGCTTCCTGATAGGCAAGGTGAGGAAGGAGCAGGAAACATCACTCTGAAAGTAGCAGTTTGGCTTCTACAGAAGGCAGTAAGGAGATAGGTTTGTGTCAAAACTGAATTTCAACATAATTTTATTCAATGGCTTCATACAGCAAACATACAATTGTGCAGTTTTCATAAATCAAGTATTTGAAGACATTCCTTATTTCAATTTCAAAAGCATACAGCAACCCCCAGAAATTAAAGTAGTTGCAGATACATTCCAGATAATCTTCTGATTTTAGGTTTTAGTTCCAGTTCCTGTACAAATTTTCTGCCTAAAAATTGTTTCACCACTTTGGCATGAATAAATCATCAGTTTGGAAAGAATTGTAGGGTATTTCCACTAAAAGAGGAAACTGAAGGTGTAGCAAGGTATTTTTTGATGCAATCCAGGGCTTTTAGAGAGGCTGAGCATATTTCTATATTTGGAATCAAGTAACAGGAGCAAATTTCTCTGTTCTCAGTTCCCAGTTTTTTTCAGCATAGATAGCCTAAAAGCTGCTTTGCTTTTGTTCATGGTTGTGTCACGTTCCTGCCACTCTTTTGCTGGCTGTCTTGCTTTTTTTTTTTTTTTTTTTGCTAACTTATTTGTCTGCATCTGCAGAGATTCTCTTCACTGCTCTATATGTTAAAAACATGCATTCACATGTGTGTGAATGCCTAGACACACTCACACACACTGCTCTGCATTCAAATCAATCCCATACCTCTGTGCCATTTCCCACACTTGATGTGATCTCATGGGACCATAATAGTTCAGCTGTTGCCCCACCCTCAGTGGCTTAGTCCTTGTGTGACTGATTTGCTGCTATTTTAGCCAACAGGGTCCCTCTAAATTGTTTCCTGAAGTAGGCTGAATGGAAAATAATTATCATGCCAGCAACTTCATCGAAGTGCTGCAATTGCCCATAGACCAAAGACTCATTCACTGGGAACTTAGCTGATGGAGAACTACAGAATAATCTTTATAGCTCCATATTAGGAAACCAAGTAAAACACAGGTTTTAGTTCTACTTCTAGGATTGCTCTTCAGGGAGCAGTGGATTGTCTAAATGCCGCATATTTTATTGATATTTTTTAGTAAAACTTTCAGCTTTTCTGATTTTGCCCATTGGGTATCTAGTGAATTTGATCATTATTTTCGTTATTTAATTCCTAAGTTTTTATTGATCTGCAGGCAGATAGTACATAAAGATAGAAATAGGGCGCAGACTGCCAGTGTATTGTTTACAGAGGTATATAGATGGTTATGGTGTGTTGGGACTAAGTCCAGCATTACCTTGAAGTTTGCTGCAAGTGTCCTGCTTTGATAGGACACTACCAAAGTGTCCTTCCATTGTTTAAAATTTCAAGAGTAAAAATTTATTTTGTTGATTTTTCAGTTTTGTTTTCTGATGAAATTTTAAATTTAAGAATGCTGTTTTGTAGATTCTTCTCTTCTGGATCCCATATCTTTCAGCCCTCATTTGTAACACACATTTGAAATCTGTATAGGGAGTTTTCCTTCCCTTGCACAGGATGCTCCTCATGTCTGGTTATATGTTTTCCTTTGGGTCTCATATGAAGAAGTATTTTTGTCAGTGCAACTTATAAGCTGGCTTGAAACTGCTTAGACAAGCAGTTATAATAGTAAATATAACATGCATGTTGATCCTTGGAGCTAGGCTTCTTTTTGATTATGAGCTCTATTTAATTTATACCAGTAAAATAATCTGTTCTCTTGTGATGTTCCTTACCATGAACAGGTAAATTATACTTTCAATTCAATGATATTATGTATCATGAGTAGGGAACCTTGTATTTTACATACTGATTCACTTATTTTTTTTAGAATCTACATTTTAGCTTTCTGCAAGGTAATGAACAGGCAATTTTTAGATTTTAGGTCATGTGTGCCTGGGTAATGCATGTTCTTTCATCTTGGTTTTCTTTTGAGCTTCTGTCTTTGAGTGCTACCAAAAAACATATTCCAGAGTTTTGCTTATTTTCGTCAAAGCCAGAGGCATCTGAACCAGTGAAGGATTTGCTTCATACTGTGTCACAATTTTGTGTTGCCGTTGTTAATATGACATGATGATATGAGGTTTAGATTGGATTTTGTGAAAAGTTTCTTCCTCAGAAGGCCTGTCAAGCACTGGAACAGGCTGCCCAGGAAAGTGGGTGAGTCACCATCCCTGTAGGTCTTTAAAAGACGTGTAGATGTAGCATTTAGGGAAATGATATAGTGGTGGACTTGGTAGTGCTGGTTTAATGGTTGAATTGACGATCTTAAGGGTCATTTCCAACATAAATGATTCTATGATTTCTCAGCTGCTTTTATGTATATCGAGATTTAGGACAAGACTGGTCTGGCCTACTTATATGTGTGGGAAATACAAAAGGGGTTTGGGTTTTGCTACCAGTAGAATGAGGAGAGCATGAAGTGTAAGCAGATGCAGGTGATAGTAGTGGAGGGGGCAAAGCAACCACTAAAATGTACTGCAGAGCTCCTGTATAGTCACTACTTTCTGTTACAAGCTGCTCTTCTGGCAGAGGTGAGCCAATGAGAGCTTGAGCATTAGCTCTACCCTGGTTAGGTGCCAGACTACATTGTTGTAAAGTGCAATACCCAAAAGAATACTTTTCTTTCCCAGAGTAGTACAAGAAGTGAAAGAGAAGAATCAGAGTACTATGGATCTCTGATGATATGATTCTCAGCCTGTTGGTGGGAATATTAGCTACATACTCCAGTTGTGTAAGTTGTGTCAGAACTGTCTTTTCCTTCCTGTGAAAAAAATATCAGAAACTGAGATGGAGACTTTTGTTAATAGTAGGAGAAATTTTCTGATGATGGTGTCTTAACAAAATAAACTGCTTTGTTGATCTAAGGCCTCCAGGGATTTGACCTGTCACCAGCAGACAAGGCTATAATTTTTATGAAGTATTTCAGCTACCTCTGTCCTTCGGTCTGTTCCGCTTCTCACTGTGGCATAGCCACTGCATCTGTCCTGTCCTTTCACTAGGAGTTATGATGAGAATGGGATGGGTCACTAAAGCAAGCTCTTTACTGACTATACATGTGTATACAGGGAAAATTATTTCTGTAAAGATTCTTTCCGGAACCATACAAACCCGGATGTTACAATGGCAGAGAAACGTATGCTACTGAGGAATGAGACAGCACTGTGGATTATCATCATGTGTTTTCCCACTACTGCACTCAAAAAGAAAGATATTAAATGCTGAAATGCAAGTGTGAACTCAATGGAGAATTAGGATATTATTGGTATCTGGCTCTACAGTCATTATACTGTGGAAGAGAAGGATGCAGTGATGTAAGGGCAAATGGCTAAGGAAAAAAATAAAGAAATTTCCTAGAGGAATTATGGTAGTTTTGTGGCTGGTTCTCCGACCATCATTGGGAGATCCAAAATTGTTTCCATCATTTTAGCTTCAGAATGGTTATTTAATTGTGGAAGAGTCTCAAAATAGACCATCCTGACAGGATGTTTCAGCTGATAGACATGGCTGAGGAGGTATTCAGTTTCCTAAGGTAAAATCTCAACCATTTAAAATTTGACTGGAAAGTCTGAATACATCTTAGGACACACAATATAAAAAAAACCCAAATCTAGGCATTTATTTTCCACGTTTTCAGTATTTTAAAATATATTTGCTACGTTTTCTGAAGTTTTTCAAGTCTCCAGTCAGGATCAGTAACAGGCAGTACTGTGAAAGATATCAAAACAGCCCTGAGTTCACAGACTGAACTCCCAGCACTGCAAGGCTGTTTGTACAGGCAGGCATTTGTGCCAGCATAAGATTCTTGCAGGATGGTGTCCTTAGACAAGAAGTAATATATCAAATAAAAGAAAAGGAACCAGTGAAACATAAATGGTCTTGCCACACATTTGTTTCTATTATTACTATAGATGAGGATGTTCATAGCATCTAAAGGACTACATTTTTGGCTTCAGCACAACAAGCTGTTTCATGTACGAGCTGTATGTAATTATATTGAAAACAAACTTTGCTTCAAGAACATTTTTGGCTCCAGTGTGCAATAACACAAAGGGCCTTTGTTAGGCTCTCAGCAGAGTTATTTATGGATTGCAAAGGACTTACTAAAGGATAGTTTCATCTGATGGTATTCATCCATGGACACAGATTTAAATGGAGTAACTTATATTAATCAAAATTATTAATATGATCAACCAGACAAAGATTTCTGAAACTAGAAATAGGATTGCTCTACAGATTCAGACCTGGAACAGCAATATGGAGTGGTTTTCAGATCCAAAGCTTTGAATGAGCCAGAAGGGAAAACAACAAAAGGCTTTGCATAATTCACATCAATGATAATCATCTTCACTTGAATTGAAAATGAGGCTCTTAGTCTCTTAAATGGAAAAAAAAAAGTCACAGGGAGCAGAGGGAACTAACTGGCTATTGGGAAAAAGGAATCTCAGGGCAAAGTGGGCTTCAGCTAGAAGATCTTATAGGACCTTAAGAAACTAGGTAAGGGCACCGTGCTTTCCTCTGACTTGCTGGAACAGCCATTACATTAAAAGATTACTTTCAGAAATCCTTTCCTCAGATTTTTCCTGCCTGACTTGTGGGACTTGGGAAGCATCCAATGATAACTTTCTGTTCTATTTCAAACTCAGCATGACCATGGACAAGCTCTTTAGGACCATAGTCAGACCACTTGCTGTCAGTACAAACCTTTGGTTTCACAATTGCTGTGGCATCTACGTTTAAGAGTGTGCCACTCAGCAATTCAGAACACTGTTTATACAAGACTGGAAGATCCAGCTTCTGGTGGCACCAGTGGAGTATTTATAGTTAAGTAAACTTATGTGAGCCGGTATGAATGTAGACCCTGTTCATTCTTTCGCTTTGGCCTCCCTGATGTTAAATAGATGGTCAGTAGTTTTTTACCTCACTGGTTTCCTGTAAAATTAAAGACTCTAAAGAATATGGAGCACTGAGGTATTGCAAGAGAGGAGGTTATATAAGTGTAATGTAATTATATGAATCTCTTCAGATGAAATGCACTTTCATTACCATAGCCTTGTGCTACATGCTTGTTGTTTATTTGTGCTATTAGTGGTTGTAAAGAATAGATGTTATTTGAGATGATGAATCCCAGTCTTATTTTCTCTTCTCATGAAGAATTTTGTTTGGGTCATGCAAACTGCAGGGTCACATTGATTCACTCCAAAATTGCAAACACTGAATGCTTCTTAACACTGCAGCCAGTTTTCTGAATTTCAAAATTTCTTTACTATAGCATTTCCTCCTTGACATTTCCAGGATCCACTGGGACCTATTGCTAGCATCTAACTCAAGGTTCATTGTCACTCTACAGGAAATGACAACAGACACTGGATGGAAGGACCAAATTGGCATTATCATCAATACACTCTCTAAAAACTACAGCATTGTGCTGTTCTTTAGGTTTAACCAAACAGTTAAGCGTAATAATTAAGTGTTAATTTATTCTTAACCAAAAGCACTGTATTCTAAGCAGGTCCTTGATGTTCTGAGTGATCAATTACATTGTTCTGTTGTTTCCTTTAGAAACCACTGAGGGGCAGCAGGTTTTCATGTGGAAAATATTATTGTCTTTCATGTGTAAGGAAATCTTGAGCTGTGAGTATTACACATTTTATTATTTTAATAGATTCCAATAATCAGATCGATGAAGATTAAAACAAAAATGTTGTTGTGTACTCCTCTAAATGAATGTGATTGTTACTATTTTGTTGAAGCTTGATGTAGAAAAAAACTGAAGAATGCTCCACCAGATGTGTCTGCAAAGGACCATTTATAGCTATAGATACCGGTAGGACTGAATTAATAAGTAAGTTTGTCACATGTACAACACATATTTAAGCACTACTTTTAGAAATTAGGCCAGTGTATTAGGACAAAAGAATGAAAGAGCTTTGCTTTATTAATTAGAGTTATTACAGCTAACTAGCCAACTAATGGAATAGGCTGTGTTACTCAGAAATCTCTCTATGCTTCAGATAATAACTGTTAACCAGACACCCTACTAAAACAGATCCTGTTCTGTGATCGTGTTCTATTAAGCTGAGCCATGAACAGGAAAGACATACCCAATAGTGAATGCAACCCATCCTTACTTCTAGGAGCTCTGCTCTATTTAGCTACCTTTGCAACTGTCTGTTTGCCTTGATTCTGGCTACTCAGCTGTGCTGCAGGGACTCACACCAGCCCAGAGGTCTGGAGTGAAACACATTGGTCTGTCAGCGTTGGATGCTCACCTGTGTGATGTGCTGAATTACAAATCAACCCGAGGAAATACTGATTTAGATCAATGATTTTTCTGCATGTATTAGTGAGAACAGAATAGCTAGTTAGGTTTGCAGAGGATTTCTTCATGGTCTATACATGAAGCTTTGGACCAAGGGCCAAATCCTTGTTCAGCCAATTTTCTACAAACATTTTGAAAAGTGCTGGCAATTACTATTTGGACATACCCCTGTGTGCTTTCTGTCCTCAGCTGAGGACAACTGGACACAGCTTTTTGGGAACACCTTAGGGCATTAAGCTAAATATCCTGGTAAAGGTTACAAGGAAAAAATCAAAAGTCTGAATTGCTACGCTGTTTCAGCTTGGGTAGTTCATGACAATTCTGTCCAGCATAACTAAAGCATGAACGTATTATAATTCCTTACTTTCATACTCATATGCAGCTTTCCTTCCATAGGCTAACATGACAAGACTGATGAACTGTTTTAATTTTCCAGCCAAAGGCAACTGGAGTGTAACCTTTCCTGGCCACCCTTGCACACCTTTGCAATATTCTATATTCCCACATGTGGGAAGAAACTGATGGGTAAGAATCAGGTTTCACAAGGATTGTTTTATTTCTAGGCAAACACAAGGATTGTTTCATTTCTAGGCAAACACATCTAATCCACTTTCTGCTCCTTTGTGCTGTTGTATGAGTGTGAGCAGAATGGAGTATGTACAGCGTCAGGTCCAAAAAACAAAACAGATTGCCTTTCAAGTCAATGTGTAAATACTAATTATCTCTAAGAGTCCTGTCTGCCTAGCAGAACCAGCAGAACCAGCCACATTAAACACAGGCACAGCAGTATGAAAGCAGGGTGGAATAATAATAACAATTAAAACAAATAACAATTATTTGTCTGAGACAGAATTCTGCTATCAATAGAAGAATAGGAAAAACAGTAGAAGGTTTAAAGCATATAACCTGAATTTGCTGTTCAGTTATGGGACAGTCTTGCCAGGATAACAGAATGAAACCTGGTAAGGTCTAACTTTGCAGAAAGCACTGGCTACAGAGGACACAGCTTTTCATGTCTATCAAATCTAAATTCTGCCCTGTTGTGTGGTAGATGCAGTGCTGTCTAGCATTTAATATTGCGCACAGTGCCTCTTTGTGTCTGTCCTGTCCCTGTTCCAGCTTTTTTCTCCACTGTCCTGTTCATTGTAATTTAAAATGTTTATCTACATTGTATGCCATTTGATTGTTTAAAATAAGAGTGGATCTGGCTATTTTCAAGGAAAAACTTCTGTCCAGCCCATTTATTCTGTCCGGCCCATTTATAGTAAAATAAGACTGAGACAACTGGAGATTTAATTAGCTTTTACAGTATTTGTAAAGAAAACACTTCCTTACTGAGTAACAAATACAGGTGTAATTAAGTCTGTTCTGAAATTAAGTAGGAATTAACAGCTGTTCTGATTTCTGTCTGCGTACACAGACCTGAGAAGCCATTTGAAGTTCTCCCTTCCCCAGTGCTGTAGCCAAGTATGGAGCCGCCTGGAGGCAGCATTCACACAGCTTGCTGCAGGCCTTTCTTTGGAGAGTAACTTTGCTGGGGTTTCATCACACAGAAAAAAGCTAAGAAGAAATTATATAGAAAGAAGCATGATTTTTAGAAAGCCTTTTTGTTCAAAGGACACAGCTTTGATTTTCATGGAGCTGTAATACTGGGATGCTCCTGAGAAGTGCTTTGTTGCAGAAATGTTTGTAGCAAGAGCCAGCATGATCTTCCAGCATACTAGCTGACATAATTCATACAAACATGCAAACTTTTCTTCATGGGGCTGAAGAACATGGTTGCTTGACCTAAATTATTGTAGAGTCTTTTTATTCTTGTTTTTTTCTTGGATGAAACTGATCTATTTTTGTTTGTTTGTTTGTTTGATTGATTGATTGAAGTAAAAATTGATAATGGAATTTCCCTCTTACATTACAGTTGTCACTTCATCTCTCTCTTCAGTTGCACTGAAACAATGACGTGCAAATGTTTGCAAATGAATGCTACAAAACACTTTGGAACCACCCAGAGAAAACTGGCAGTGCTAGTAGAGCTTCGTTTGATGGGTGTTTGCTGTTGCTTTGTTAATTGTGAGATAAGACTCATGCTTATACTTATTCCAAACACACATTTCTCAACCTGCTTTGAAATTAATTTCTTAGCAACTACTCTCCACCCTTATGGCATCAAGTCCTATTATACAAATTTGTTTTTCTTTTCAGATATACAACTTTACTGGACACAGAAGCTCTGAAATTAACCAAATTATATGGAAAGTCCATCTTCAGATTCCTAATGTTGGGATGTAATTGATTGCTATCTGTCTCAGCAATAATAGATATAGAGATATAGTATACACCATTATCAAAATGTAGTATCATGATTCTACAGAATTTATGCCAAATACCACCTCTCTCCATAAAGTGGAACGTGAAGGAAAGGTAGTGAAGGATTTTGTAACAAAGCAAGTCACTGAAATAACATATTTTATGATAATATTCTCCCCATCCTATTTCAATGATGTCTATACTTGATGCAGGATTAAATGAGACTAGTTTATGTTCAATATTTCATGAAGTCCATGGGGTAGAACAACACAGATATATGAATCCACTTCTTTTGATGCTTATATTAAAAAATGTCACTGAACCTGCCACTGTGTGTCTGGAGCTGGAAAAGAAGGCAGAGTCACAAACTGCTTTAGGAAGAAATTTTGAGGATGTCAGATTTGGTAGGATTCTTAGAAAACTTTCTCTTCAAAACAACAAGGGAAAAAAGCTATGTTTTCTGTAAATTTTGTCCCAAATTTCCTTCTTTACAATAACCCTCTCCTTGCATTCCTGTGGTTTACAAATAAATCAGGCCAACACCTGAAGTTACACAGAGGGTTTTTAGCCTTTTTTTGCATAAAGTTCTTGGAAACTTCCGAGCTGACTAAACACATAGCCATCTTCTCATTTGCAACACAGATAACTAGTAGTTTCTGAAGTTTATGGCTTCTTCAGGTCCCTCTTGTCCTGACATTCAGCCTCATGAGTATAGATTTATTCTTTAGACAGAAAAGACTTTGGGTTTTCACTTCTGGATCTGAACTTCCGAGGTTCAGATCACTTCACTTCTGCTTGCAGGTAAAAAAGGCATAGAGATAGGAAGAGATTTGATGGAGGTAATCTCTGGATTTATGATGAACCACAGACTCAGAGGCCACAGGGAAAGGATGAGTGAACAAGGTCTGTTAGATTGAGAGAGAAACAAGGAACGTACGTAAATCTTCAAATGCATGAAAGACTTCAGCAAAGATAAAGTGAAGAAATTCTTCATGTCTCCAATGAGCTGAAAAGAAATAATGTATTTAAATTCCATCAAAGAATATTCACTTAGGAAAAATTTGTTAAGAATAGTGAAGTAACCAGACTGCCTGGCACTGGCATGGAAGTTCCATCATCGGTATTTCCAAACAGGTTAAACAAATGCCTTCCCCTATGAACAAATGATCCTGCCTTAGGGTACTAAATACAGGAGCTAACATTCTAAAGTTCCACTAACTTCCTAAGTTTTCAGATGGCCTTTCTAAGGAAACAAATTTCCTAGGACTGCGCTGTCAGATTGTCTTATTTCTTTAACAAGTCATGTAATTAACCATTAGAAGATGGTGAAGGGCCTTGAGGGGAAGCTGTATGAGGAGTGACTGAGGTCACTTGGTCTATTCAGCCTGGAGGAGACTCCATCACAGTCTACAACTTCTTTTTTGAGGGGAAGCGGAAGGGCAGGCACTGATCTCTTCTCTGTGGTGACCAGTGACAGGACCCAAGGGAATGGCCTGGAGTTGTGTCAGGGGAGGTTTAGGTTGGATATTAGAAAGAAGTTCTTCACCCAGAGGGTGGTTGGGCACTGGAACAGGCTTCCCAGGGAAGCGGTCACAGCACCAAGCCTGACAGAGTTCCAGAAGTGTTTGGATAACATTCTTGGACACATGGTGTGTCCCTTGGGAATGGTTCTTTGCAGGTCTAAGAGTTAGACTCAATGATCCTTTTGGCTCTCTTCCAACTCAGCATATTCTATGATTCTGTGAAACCTGTAACACATCTAATAGTTCCTATATGCTTCACTAAGATGCTACACAGAAATAAATGGGAAATAAAGCTTCGTTGACTTTGCTGCTTGGTGGTTTTTTGGGGGTTGTTTTTTTTTAAGGCAGGGGGTGTTGGATATTTTGTTTTGTTTTGTTAGGGGTTTTTTGTTAGTTTGGGGTTCTTTAGTGATCAGTAAAGCACCCTGACAACTTGTTTTCATCCCACTGTCAATTCCTTTATAAGCCCAGGCTGTGATATGAATTAAACAGGGATATATAGCTTCCTCCTTGGGTCAGATCTCATTTTTAATATCTTCAAATCATTTCTACATATTTCTCATAATTCTTAGCGTGTTAAAATTCATCCTTTTCAAACTAGGTATCTAAACATTCAAAAATCTTATCATCTTAATACCACGTTCTTCAACATTCTTTTTTTTTTGTGAAGTCATGCACTTCAAATTTTTGCATGTTTTGATGGTTTCAAAAAAAAAAAAAGCCTAGCTGCTTATATGGTTAGTGTGTGATAGGCAAGCTGCATTCTATGCCACAGTAAGTCTCTAAATTGGTAATGATTGCTCAAAACATTTCTTTACCAATTTTAGCCTCTATTTTAAGCCACTTTATCATGCATATGTCTTTAATGCTGTGTGCATTCTGGTGCTGATGAAAGATCTGGCCTTTCTGTTTTACAGATTTTACGTTATTCCACTTTCTGCAGAGGTAATGCCCAGAAGCGTTTAGAAGGGAAATGTAGTGCATATAAAGGTAGATGGATGCTTTCCAACTAATCTACATTTTAAAATAGCTGCATTCTTGATTTGTCTGCTTTTGGCTTTCAGGCAAAATTTCCAGCTAGTATTTCAATCTGTTATAAGCCTGGGGAAGGGAGATGGCTTTTTTTTAAAATCTGTGTGCCAATAACAATCTGAAAAGAATACCTGAAATCCCCATTGAAGTTTTGTATATATAAGTGTTTCCTGAACTGTAGAATACCAACAAAATAAGCTTATTCATAAAAGGTAGTCGAACTAAACCTTTCAACACTAACTTTGAGAATAGGATTTTCATGAAGACCTTAATATAGAATGGGTGGGAATTACATTCTAGAGAGAAATGTAAGTTGTGTGGTATTTCACAAAAATAAACTATGGAAATGTGTCCTTTATGGGTTCCAAGTACAATGGTACCCTTTCTATGAAAAGCCTTCTCAACAGAGTCAGCGTACAAATGTCCAGGGGTTTTCTTAACTTAAGCAGATTGATATTTCCTAACAGGGCTTTTCATTTGTTACAGCTGAGAGTGTAGAGTGAATCAATGAGCCTTTTTTTTTTTTTTTAAAGTAATGGCATGTTCTACTACTCATATAAATAGGAGTTATATTTTAGGAGCCTTTGGGTTTTTTGCTATTTTGACATAACCATGTATTTAAAATGAGATTTCCAGAGATCAGATGTGTCATTTGAAAATGAGTTTTTACTGGGGGTGTGTTGTTCTGTTTCAGCTCTCATGATTTAAGGTATGAAGATAATATGAAACTACTCCATCATGTTATTTTTAATTTATTTGACTTTTTTTTTTTATTGCAGAGTAATTTCTTAAGACTTTTAGCCTCCAGAAGAGGAAATCTTGTGTACATAGTACCTTGAGACAAGATCCAAACTTACTTTTGACTATGTATTCTCTAAACTATTTGTCCAGAGAAAGATTTTGTTATCAAAGTTTGACATATTTACTCTGTAATCATATTCTTTCTGCATTTTGTCTCTTTCATTACATTTTAAGTGATAAATCAGCAGGGTGCTCATCTTCACTGATTTTCTTGTGAAGCATGAAATGCTCTATAGATAACTCATTCTAACATTTAGACAACTGCAGTGAATTAGATCTTCTGTTTCTGGAAGAGCTCCTTCAGCTGTTGTTCAGTCGTTGCTTCTTTCTGTTGCATCAGGTCCTTGGCTCCTTTGGTCACTCCCCAGCCATCTGGCTTTGACATGGAAGGGCAATATGGCCTGCCTGAAGCAGGCTTCAGGTTCTCCCAGTATTCTTTTCTTGCCCTAAGGAAAGAAAAGGAAATTCAGGTGGGTTTTTTTTTTTCCCAGCACCTAACAATACTGAAGGAAATGTGGCCTAAATGACCATTGCAAAGGGTCATCTAACTATATTTAAATACAGAGGAATGAAAGCATGCCATGAAATGATATGTGCTTAAAAAGTATCTTTAAGGTATTCTTTCCATCTTTGAAAGGAATACCGTAAGCCACTCACCATTAAAAGCTGATCTACAGTACCCTGTCAGTTTTTCTTCACTTTCAATAATTACTTTCATGAATTACTTTTACAAGAGCTCCTCTAGTACTCCTTCACCCATTTCCCTGCTCTGAGATCAGCTTTAAGTCTTTAAAATTATTAACACACAGAATGTTTACCATGATATTTAGACCTCCATATGAGTTAAGCCAGTCTGCTGCACAGAGCAATATAAGCCTTTGAAATAGGTGTGGTGGTGTGCTTTCCAGGTCAGATATACACACCTTGCTCTGACCCAGGGTTTGGTATGCATGCTCAGGTTATCGCCCCAGCTACCGTGTTTCTCAGAAGCTTCTGGCAAAAATCCTCTTTCAGGTGCCAGCTCCTCAGCTATTGCTCGGATGTGATATGGCTCAAATCCACAGCAGCCTCCAATGAAACGAATCCCTAAGTCATAGGCCTTTCTTGCATATTTTTGAATGTCCCATCTGGTTAAAATTCTTGGCTCCAGACCTGCAAAGACAGTCGTATCTTAAGTTTCCACCATGGTTCATTTCAACACAGTTTTTGTAAGAAATCATGTAGTTGAAACACTTGCACTCTGTTAGCTAAAATTGTTGTAGATGTAGATGTACATGTTTGAACTGTCTGACCTAGAATTAGCTTTTTGATTGTGCTGCTCTGCTGACCTGTGCTTGTTAGCATTTTTGCCCTTGCAAAACAGCACCTAATATCTTCTGAGACTGATCACATGCTTGCCATTCTGACAGAGTTCTTAGCTGAAGTATTGGAGTACTTTCAGTGTTATGGCTACATTTCCTAATTAACAAGCAATACCTGGGAAATCTGATTACCACACATTAATCTGTGAAAGGAGAAGGTATCAGTCTATCTGAATAGGAATAAGCCTGCTCATTATTCCTCAGGAATGCTTATTACATTTTTTTCCATGATCAGCTAATGTGTAGTTAAGAAATGGGTTCAGAAATTAAAAAGCAGAAGGAAGAAAAATAAATATTCTTAAACAGAAAATTATTGGTCTTAGAGGGAAAGACTGGACAAAGGAAAAGTAGGTGGTCTAATATCACAAGGAAAACAGATTACGCTATCTTAGAAAGGTGTTCAAATAAAAACAAGCTCATGTACAATGCTGCAGATCTGACAGAAAGCATCAGAAGCAAAAATTCATTATTTCCTTGTTTCTCATATATCATGAAAATGCTAGTGCAAAATTCATACAAATGATCAACATTAACAATGCAGCATTGTGCACTTGATTTATACCTGTATAAGCAACAAAACTCCAGAAGAACAGTATAGAGTGTTTCCCTGTCTTCACCACCCTGTCACAATCCATGTGACCTGATGAGATGCATCTGAGGGTCCAGAGGGAACTGTCAGATGAAGTGGCTAAGCCACTATCCATCATATTTGAAAACTCATGACAGTCTGGTGAAGTTCCCAGTGACTGGAGATGGGGAAACATAACTCCCATATAAAAAAAAATAAAAGGAAAACCTAGAGAACTACAGATGGGTCAGTCTCACCTCAGTGCCCATCAAGACCATGAATCAAATCCCATAGAAAATAGGCTAAGGCACATGGAAGATAAGGATTTGACTGGTGGCTGCCAATGGGGCTTCGTTGAAGGCAAATCATGCCTGACAAATTTGGAGTGCTATGATGGGGTTACAGTGTTGGTGGAGAAGGGAGGAGCGACTGATATCACCTTCCTTGACCTCTGCAAAATATTTGATACTGTCCCACACCAAATGGTTTTCTCTTAAATGGAAAGACACCTTCCCAAAATTGAAAAACCTTCTGTTTTCCCCATCTGCCAATGCATTTCTTTTCTTGGCTTTATTCAGAATTAAATATCTATAACCTAATAGTTAGAATTTTTAGTAAAAAGAGATTTAAATTTTCATCAGTTTTTGATGAAAAGTTTGTAACCTGTTCCTAGATTTGCCCCCTCTATATATCTACTTTTAAGATAACTGGGTACTTTCATTGACTGGGACATTTCTTTCTAAAATATTGTCCTTATTAATTGGTGACATTTCAGAGAAATTGCAGTAACATAGAAGAACACAGGAAAATAGATAGTTCTACAGAAAAATAAATACTGCTGGCATCTAGACACTGGAGTTTGCCAATACAACATCACTAATGCTTTCCTTGATACTGAGATATTGTTGGCCTGTGCAGAGGTTATATACTTTTCAGATATCTAAATACCTCTTTGTCCATATTGCCATTCACAAGAAACAGTTAATTTGGTTAGGTTAACAATGATTTACCAAACAGCTTATCTGCTGTCAAGTAAACTGTTGCTACTTCTTGGTATTGAAAACATTCACAAAATGAGTCTTCGCCAATTATTCATGAAATTTCTGAATGCTGAGATCTCATACAGATTGCTTAAAACATACAATCCAAGAGCGAATCTTTCAATTCACTTGATTGCTTACTGTATCTGTTTGATCTTTTTTTGCTTGCAATCAGAGGACTTATATGAAGGAATGAATAGGATAAATGGTTCCTAACACATTTTAAACATCTCAGAATATTTTCAGAACTCAGACACATTATTACCATTTAATGAATGCCTCAGGCTCACTGTTTTCTTTCCATCATTTATAAAAAGAAAGGAATTTAAAGAAAAATCAATGAACTTCCTAAAAATCGCATCCATGTCTTAATTTTTTTCTACAAATTTGAGTTGCGAGTGTTTAATACCATACAGTTGGATCTTGAAAAGAAAGGTGTATGTTATTGGAAAATGAAAGAATTTTTCTAATCAACCTTAAAATGTTTAAGCTGATTCTGTCCTGTTAAAGGGATCCTTTGCACCGCAAGAGAAAATAAGCCTAAATACACAAGGCTTATATACACAACAAATGGCAGAATCTTTCAGTTTTTGTAGAGTTTCTCCTGAGCATAGTTGTGATACCTCCAAACTGCCAATTTGTTAGCCACATTGAAGTCCCCTTTTTGGTTTCTCTCTAATCTCACTTTAATTACACAGTAACACTCACAAGACTGAACTATTATGCAATAATCATGCACCTATATCCCGTTCTGCATATGCACTGTACATTAAATCCCTACACAGGTAAACATAGGCCTCGTGGGATAGCAAGGGTTTTTTTGAGTATTTGCTGTTATTCATTTCTTTGGACCGTTTATAGCTGTCCTGAACATGTTTCTATAGCACTGGGAAGAAGTAAATATTTAACTTGAGTTTAGATGTGGCATTTGAACTGTTTTCATCGTAATTTCACTTTCAGTCACATGCTGTGATACTAGTGAAGCATTGTCACTGTGTGGATGATCTTTAATCCAATACTATACTGTAATCTGTCTGGAAAATGCCAGAAGGTAACTGGGATTCATCCTATTGTATAGAAGGACACTTTGCAGCTTCAGCTTTACTAAAAGCTGGGGAAAAAAACAAAAGAGGAACATACAATAAAACAAAACCACAAAAACCCAAACAACAACAACAACGACAACAAAAAAGATACCCTTGTCTTACCAAAGGGAAACTCTGGAAGATCAATAAAACCCTGCTTTCCACAATCAGGTGTATGGAAAGCAAGAGGTTGGGACATCAGGTGGGCTTTCAGTTTAGCAGCCTGCAAGCCCTCTTTCATCAGTTTCACAGTTTCTAGGGAAGTTTCTGGGTCAAAATGGCAGTTGACTCCAACAATAGAAGCACCTAGGAAGAGAAAAATAACTTCAAGTCACATCTCCACGGGAAGTGGAAGGGGAAAGTTCTGAGCCACAGCAGTCCAGTAGCAGTACAGTCCATCTTTACGCCAGTGTTATGAAAACAAGGCATCTGTGTTAGAGCTCAACTCTCCTGAGGTTAATCATTGGATTTGCATCTCAGTTGCACTCCTCTTTATCTTCCTGATGATGAATGACATCTTCTCCCCTTCTATAGCTGCTTTTCTTACCAGTGCTTAATCAGTGAAGTCTGATCATGTAGAGCCACACATGCAAATAGTTTGCAGGTTCCTTACACAAGTTCTACCTTTGGATTTCAACTCTGACTTGAAAGGAAAAGAGTAGTTCCAAGCAGATATAATAAACTGTTGTACCATCATTCATCATGCCCCTGCTTAGTTTCTTCTGCCTTTCCCCTTGTCCTGGGAATAGGCAAAATTATTAGTTTTTTCATCCTCTTAATTCTTTCATCCTGGGTTTGAACTGTGCTTCATACATTTCAAAAATACATAAGCAGAGAATCAAAGGTGGCTTTGGATCCTGCATGTGATTCTAGAATTTGGGGCTGGGGCTGTAATGAAATTTAAGTAGGTTTAGGATTTTGCTGTATTCAGTATCAGCTGTCTGTGGCTATTGCTCCCAGCCATTGCATTCTGGTTATCAAGGATTTCATAGCTGCATTTTCATCTGTTTTTACAAGATTGCTTTAGTAAAGTACACATAAAAACTTTACTACAGAATCAAAACTTTTACCAGATATAACTGGGAAGCTACCTACTTCAGATACACATTCATTTATCTCAATAATTAAGGACTTTACTTTGTTCCCTGCTTTTAAAGGGCATATTAAAAGAGATTCTTACCAGCCTTTACCAGCTGGACAGCACATTGTCCAGGGGACACTCCATGCATGTCTCCTTCTGGACCAATGCACATCGTAGCTGCAACTGGCTTTCCAGATTCTTTTAGAACTTCAACTGCCCACACAGCCTCTTCAACATGTTCAAAATACTGAAAGAAATTAAAACCGGACAACTTTAGTTTCTTGGCAATGAAGCATGAACACGTTAATCCAGACCCCAAATTCATCATCAATACAGTGACTTGATTATTTTCTGATTTATACTAACATAATTCAATGGAGTTCACTGACCACTCAGTTAAAAAAGGATTTTTATAACTCAGTGAGTAAAAGTAAGTTAAACATAATGATAATTTTGTCTCAGAATAAGACTGCCCATGCAGGAGCTTAATCAGGGATTAATCCAAGAACTATTTTAACCTAGAAAAGTCATCTTAGATTGCTTACTATGTATGGAAGAAGTAGAAACAAGTTAAGACCCCATTAATATATCCTCTTTGTACAAGTATAGAATTTTACTTGACTGAGGTAGAAACTTAGGTTCCAAGGTCCTATTCTAGGACACCTGCAGGGGATGGTGTGCATTTGGAAAAATATCTGATACTACTGGGACAAAAGCACAGCAGAAAATTTTAAAGGCAGAAGCAATATATAGTTGTTCCCCCTAAAGTAAACTAGACATCTTAAAATTCAACATTGTGCCAGTTGAAGGCAAGTGCTTTTTTAAAGATTTACCTCCGCAATTAGGAAGTCCACATTCTTCTTCATAAAGACCTCTAGTTGTTTTCGAAAGACTGCTTTAACTTCTGTTTTATCCTTGCAGCTTAAGTATGATGGTGTTTGACTGACTCCTCCAGCCACCAAAGCATCACCTTCATTAGCCACTTCTCTTGCAATGTCACAAGCAGCTTCATTCACTTTCTGGCACTGTGTGAATATATATTATGTCAATTTTACCTAGTCAAAGATATGTATATAATTTCAAAGCAAAATAAGGACAAAACAAGTCAAAAGCCACAATATCTTTTTCATATTCTTTTATAACTTTAATAGTTTTTAAAATAATTTTGATTAGGAAGATTCTTTAAGAAAAATAACAAACACTCAGAAAAAAATTCTTGCTGCCTGTAAATTATCATATCATCAAATACTAAAAAAATCATATTACCTTTAATACATTTTACACAAATATTCTGTAAAAACTAAGTATTTGGTGTGAAGTAGAATTTTCTTGGCCTATTAGAAAACAAGTTAGTTACCTTTAAGTGTATGTGCTTTTATTCTGACATTTGTGGATGTAAAACAAAATATATGGTAATTTCAATTGATTTTTTTTAAAAGGTATTTTCATGTTTTGATAATTTTAAAAAATTCAGATATAATATACAGAATTATTTAAGGCATTTTTAAAAATATATTAATTATTTGATGTTAAAGTTAACAATTTAAGAAAAGTAGAGGGAAAGTTATCAGTATTTGTAATTGATTAATTAATCACCTAAGCTGAAAGACAGATTCCCTCTATAAGTAAATCAGGATGACCAGAACAGCTTTGGAAACAGGTTAACCTGGGGAGAAAAAAAAAGATTTGGAGAAAATCTATCCCATTATTTGGGATAGATAACAAGTACTGATTATAGCAGGTTTCTCTGCAGTCCATGGACTACTTAGAATCTACATAGTTTTCTCTCAGCTGAAGTTTTCCATGGCTGCCTTAAAAGATGTAGCTGATTTTTAGGGCTATTGCTGATACATTGTCTTCCTTTGTGTTCAGGTACATGTTTGAGAACTCTGGGAGGTGGAACCACAAACCACTTAAATCCTGAAGGAACCTGCTTCTTGAACTGGCAGGAAATCAATTTGGAAAGGTTTGCTGCAATGCATTCCCAATACCAGGTGCTCTCCAGCCCTTATAATTTTGCATGGCAGCAAGAATTGCAGCATGGCTTGTTCCAGAGGTACAGTGTTTCTGGGACTACCACTTCCGACATTTCAATGTTGCATCTATTGAATGTAAAGGTACAGCATTTCAGATAAATTTGATCATAACGTTTTGTTGTGACCTCAGTTAAAGTGTTTCTTTAGTGTCCAGATTGTTCTAATTTCTGACTGAGGCTATCAAGATACAAAGATATTCCTTCCCCCCTGAGTCCTGGAGAATTTTCTGTATTTTATGAAAGTTAAAATGTGCAATAGGACCAAAGGGAAAGGATCAGAGAAACCCCTCAGTGGCAACTATTCTATCTAGAGGAGCTATCTAGAAATGCTTGTGCCAGAAATCCCGCTGGACCTTGGGCCTGCATCTCTTGAACACATCCAACATCCTACAACTCCTTTTTGCAGGGGGTAAAAAAACACCAATGTGGTACTTCTGATGATGTAACAGATTACCCTTACATGGGACAAGGGGAATATTGACCATAGAGTATATCTTGGATTTTTTTAGTTGTTACTTCATTGAAGATATGGTTCTTAAAAACATTTTGTTCTAATTAGCCAGTCATTATTATCTAGGATTCTTTACCATTTTTGCAGCTGATTCATTTCTCTGGATGTTAAAGCATTTCTTTTTTCTTTTTCACTACTTTTACCTGTGCATTTAGTCCTCCCTATAGTCTTTGTATCAAAACTCCAGTAAACCAATCTCCTCAGATGGGAAAAAATACAATGTGGGCATTCTCTTTCCTCTCTTCATCCTTGACCTATTTTGTCTGGGGAGGAAGGGGGTTGCTTATTTTGGTTTTTGTTTGTCTTTTGCTAGGTTGGTGAGGTTTTTGTATGTGTGCTTTGTAAGGAGGTTTTGTTTGGTTGGTTTTGTTGTTGTGTTTGTTTGGGATGTTTTGTCCTTCAACCTCGTCTTTCTTGCTAAAACTGTTAAGAAAAACTGTGAAAGTACTTGATAATCTCTCTACTAAACCTTTTGAAATTAATCAATTCATTTCACATCTCCATCAAAACTGGTTTACTCACAGTTATTTTCTCAGCTACATAATTGCCCCTGTTCTCTAGTTTGTCCTCACTGGCATAAAAGGTGAATGTCTGCAGAACATTGGATCCAGCTCTGAGGAATTCTCGGTGAAGCTGACGAACTGCAAAACAAGAAACAAAGAAGAGATGTCTGGTACAGTTATTAATGTGTTACCCCAAAATCAAATGTTTATTGATGTAATGTAAAATAAGTGATAGTGTGTTTACTAGAAGAGCCATTATGAGAACGCAGGAGCAGTACCCCAGTATTCATAGAACTTCTTTCTTCTCACTCTCAGAACATTAGGTAGAAAATTTTCTCCTTAATTTTTCTTTGCTAAGAATGACTAAAGATTCTATTTTATCAGCAGATTCAGCTTTGCCTACCACCTTGCCTGTCTTCTACTTTGTGCAGTCCTTCAGACCTCCCAGACTGCCAGAGCAGGAGCAGAACTGGAACTGTCAATTGATTTTACATGTATATCCACAGAATAAGAATTTTAATAATTTCTAAAACACCAGTGATCCTGTAAAACAGAGGTAAATGTTTGACAGCTTATAGCAAATGTAGGAATAATTTATTCCCTAGATACACAAGTAGTTTTTTCTAGTACATTAAATAGTACAAAAGTATCTAGTACACAAGATACTTTTTACATGCACAAGAACTCTGCAGTTTCTGTGGCAGATGTTTAGTAAAGCTTTCCTGAAGACCTGGTTTATCATAACTCATTGTCTATAGACAGTCTGTGTCATTAAGAAAATACTGAATTCGTCATGAGTATAAAATTACTCCCTTCTGCTGCAACAAACACAGCTTTCCACACCAGAAAAACTCAAATCAGCAGTCTGAGTTGCTAGAATCAACCTGCATGCATGCAAGTATGTTTGCTTTCACTGAAGGATCAGTGAAAGTGTAGTGTCCCTTGCTTTTCTCTAGTAGTACAGTATTTAATTTCTAATTACAGTCTTGAGTAACCACACTGTGATTTAACACAGTGCTCCTTTTCTCACCAGTCACTAAGATCTTTCCAGGAACATAGGTTACAGAAAAGCTACATTTCAAAAAGTCCCTGAGATGAGCTCAGTTGGTACTGAGTTAGAGCCTGGTACTAGTAATGCCAAGGTTGTGGTTTCAGTCCCTATGTGGGCCATTCACTTAAGAGTTGGACTTGATGATCCTTGTGGGCCCCTTCCAAGTCAGAATATTCTGTGATTCTGTAAAAAGCCCATGTAATCTGCATGAACTGCTGGGATTAAATTTAATTCTTACACTTCTATGGAGAGACAAGGATTCATAATTCAGGGAGTATTCTTTTCCCTACACCATTACAATAGGCTACTGATCCCAAATATATGGACTGTCTCATGTTTCTAGTGCTCTCTCGTTTCTGTTTCTATTCTCCCCAGTGAGAAAGCATTGATGAAAACTAGTCAGGAAATAGGAAAAGGAAAAAAAAAAACTACAAATATTTTCATAAATACTCTATGATATTCAATAGTAGACCAGATTTGTTTACCCCCATGACTGGTGGTCTTTAAATATGGTTCTTGCATTCCTAGAAGAATGCCTGGGATTTGTATGAATAACGATGGTGACATAAGTATTCAAATGAAACACAATCTAACATATGGGATTAAGCAACTTCATACTCCAAAATCTCAGATATGTGAACAGGAGACTCTTGAATGGGTCTACAGTTTGAGGGAAAAAACAGTGTTGTAAATATCAGCCTGAATCTCATTTAACCCCAGGCAGATAATTTTTTTACCAGAAGAATGAATACACTGTTGTTATCAAACCCACAGCATGATGCACTATCAAAACCCCAAACCACTCTGTAATTACTTGTGTGACTTCCAGCATACTAGTGAAACTCTGTTTCCCTCCAGCATTTGAGAAATGGGGCTAACAGCCACGTATGAGACTAAACCATTGTTAATAATATTATTTTGTTTTTAATCCCTTGCTGCATTCTCAGAACCTGCCACCTTTTCCTTCTTTCCTTATAAAAACAAGAAACTTAGGTAGTTTGTAATGTTTTTACATCCACTGGCTCAGCCAGTTGCTCCCTGTGTTCTTTACACGTGCTTTCAAAGTAACATGACCCTTGAGCATGCAGAAGCAAAAAAGCAGTAATGGAGAGGAGGCAGCCCCCCTGCACAAAAAGCAATGAATACATTTCCACTGAAGGGTGTATTTATAAATAGCCTGTAAGAGACATGTGGAGAGGGTCAAAGGGCTTTTCAGGTGCAAAGTAACAAGCAAAGCAGAAATAAAGAGCATGGGATAAGTGCTATGAGTTGTAAGTTGGAACGTGCAGAGGCAGACAAAGGTAGACATGCAGAGAAACAGAGAGAGAGATAATGGAATTCTCTTTGGGATGAGAGTCAGCAAATTAGATCATCAACTCTTAAACCTTTGCTGGAGCTCTGCACTATCTAAAGCTATGCATAACCCTAAATTAGGCATGCTACACCTGAATGACACTTGAAGGCTGAGAAGAATTAGATTGAATGAATAGGTAAGGTGTACAGAGCAATGTAACAGAGAGAGCTAAGATATCTCTTCTTACCCTCCTCTTCCTTCTTCCTATGTGTAGAAGAAAAAGACTAATTTGGAAGGGGAAACACAGAACAAAGAAAATTTTTTTCCCCAGGCTTGTGGGATTAACTGCACATCATATTATTAGTGCAAATGCTTTCTTGCAATGAAGCATACATAAATAGTTAATAGCATCTGCTTCTGCACTATTTATGCTAAACACTATAATCTTTATGCTGGAAGGCGTGGAATGGTTGTTCATTTTTTTCTCCATCCACTTTAAGAGTGTTACTCTGTTATATGTTTATGGCAATTTTTAGGTTCTTATGGGATCTATCATTCCCCATTTCATAGTGGAGCCAGAAACATTAAAGACTCCCATTACGATGTTTATTAAAAGCTGCTATTTCTCTGAAAGAATTAATAAACAAACCATTCAGGTTTATAAATATATGAGTCCTACAATGACTAAAACAAATCAAATGGTTAACTGCAGAATTCTTTTTCATGAGATGTTGTAAATCATAAGCTTTAAATGATCAGCTCAAGGACAGACTGGACAAATCCATGACTGAGAAATCATTTAATGTTATTAAACAAATATAACCACATGTGTATCAAAAAGTCCCTGAGATGCAAATTATTGAAGACTGGGAGAGCATTTTGAAGAGGTATCACTAGATGTTTGCACTATTCATATAAGAATATGAATATAAAACCCAGTCAACTGCTTTTGGCTAGCGTTAGAGCAAGTAAAAGGGGTAAGATGGGCATTTCCTATGCTGTTCTTAACAATGTAACACAGTGTCAAGGAACACTTGTACTTGAAAACTACTACAAGTTCCTGTATAGTTATTATAGAGTCAACCATGTTTACATTCACTACAGGAATACCATTTCCCAGTAAAACTGACCTGCCTCTGGGTGTTCTACAGTTGCTTCAGGAGTCCAAGGCCCAGCTTTTACATATCCCCTCTTTTCAAGAGCAAAGACAAATCCTCCATCTCCAATCACAATTTCCCCAGCATCCAAGCGCTCTAGAATACCCTGAAGAAAGCAGGAGGAAAGGTTAACAGTTACCGTGCTTCAGTTTTGTGGCCTTCCTTTGTCTATGTTGGCATTTTCTGTATTTGCAAAGGAGACATAAACACCTGTGGGCTACCAGAAATACTTCTGCTGTAATAGGGAAAAGTAATACATTTTCTTTTGAAATTATCTTTAAAGAATGGTATATGTGCTCTTCTGCAGCATAAGGCTTTATAATGTACACACTTCTTATGTCTTTTCTTTAGTCAGTTGTATTGTATTTCAGAGATACAGTCTCTAGAAATGGAAGTCAAAGGTCCAATTCCATTCCCATGAAAGTAAAACAGCATCTCAAATTCTTCTGTAAAATATATGCAAAACTTCTTAAAATTAAACACTAGTATCACTAATCTCTTTATTAGTCCATTTAGCTTTCTAGCTACAAATGCCACATTGATAGAGCCTTACCACAAGTAACTTGTGACACTAGATGGCACAATAGGCATCACAGAAAAGTAATCATGTAACAAGACACATCTCAAAAAGCTGGCCTGCAGTTTCTGATAGTCTTTTTAAAGCCAGGGTTTGCTTATGCAGATTTACAAAATCAAAGAAAATCCTGTTTGTTTTGGACAACCCTGAAATGTTTTAAGATGCCAAATTAAAAACCTTACAGCATGCTGTGATTACCCTTGCTTCTGCCTTCAACTCCATGCTAGTGCAAGGAAAGTGGCAAATTTTTTTTGAAAACTGAAAAATATGAGAACGTATATTAGTTTCACCTGAAATATATTACTTATTTTATTCCTTTCATTGCTTCATTGGCTTGTTCAACATTTCTAAAAAGTATATTGCTGTCAGAATATTTCTGCTATTAGATTGCAACCATAGTTCTATTTATTTTTAAAAGTGGATGAATGAATGAATGAAGACTATATATATAAGGTAGTGAGTACAGGAAAAGAATTTATCAAAGGTAAGACTTCAATTTCTCTCCATAGTTTTCTTGATGGCACACTGGCATTTCAGTGGATGAAATTTGAGGAACAGGAAAGCCTCATGGACATAGAGCTGCCTGTGATTTTCATGCAGAGTGGAAGGGTTTTTTAACAATTAGCCTTCAACCTTTAGTAGATTTGCTTTTTTGATACTTTGTCTTTCACTAGTATAATTATCTTACACCACATATCCAGCAAAGGCAAACACTTACGACATCTCAGCCCTGGCCTTTAGGCAGAAGGAGAGTATCGCTTTCCAACCAGCAGAAGCACTGTGCCAACTGTGCTAGTTTCAGTACCAAGCACAGCAGTCTAAGGCTCTTTAGAGCATACCAAGCCTGACTGAGAGGGTCATCGTTTTTGGCTCAGGCACTGACATTGCAGCAAGATGGCAGGACTTCTCTGCACAGTGCTGCTGTGCAGAGATTCGCCAAGTGTTGGCTTGCAAACCTCTGTATCAGATTCCATTGCACACTGTGGACTTGCCAAAATACGACTTGATTAACTTTAAAACTTTAATAAAGTGTGAAAGTTTTTATCTTTATTTCAGCAGAAACGGGGCAAAAGAATTTTAGTATAAGTGTCAGGAGACTTTGTAAAGGTTGTGCTTGCAATAAACTAACTTGCAGTTGTAACCAAATGCTTCAAATGGGGCAAGAGAAAGGCACCCAAGTGATCACTGGTTGAGCCCTGCTTCCCCTGCCTGCCAAAGTATCTTTTGGAGATGGAGCTTGCTTCAGAAATGTAATATCCAGAGAACAGGTGTGCAGGAAAAAAAAATTAACATACAAGCAACCTCAGGTTTTGCTTGTTAACTGAACATCAAATAATAGACACATTAACATCACATATAGGTATTATATTTATTATTATATTATATAAGTATTTAAATGTAGTTCAACTGACTTTTTTAAAAAGTCACTTACAGGGTTCAACCACAGTTTTTCTCCACAGTTCTAGTTTTTTTAAACTGCATTTTAAAATAATCTTCACTTTTGACACACAGAAGCAACACAAGCCATATTTAAATAGACCATGGCCTCTTAATATATAGTGATACATTAAACCTAGCATCAGGGCATCTGATGGCAGCAGAGATAACTACAAAGCACAAAATACTTAATAAAAACTTATTCCCATTTTAATACAATATGAACTGACAAAGCAACTTTTTGCAAAGTTTATTATGGGTCTGGCCTTTTCCCTTCACAGCATTTTTGCTTTATATACTGTGTAAAATACCACTGGTTCAACAAGCACATAGCTAGCTGAATTTCAGCATCAATATTGTTTTGTTCTGCCCCAGAGACCTACAGCTGTGTGCTCATGTCTGATCCAGATCAAAACTGTATCGGCAGGTGATCCACTACTACACAAACCTGGTATTAAATTACAAGAAACAGCACGAGTAAAAAGCTAACTAAGGCTTTTTTGAGCCATCTTTTCACTGTTTCCCTTTTGCTCCTCTGAATGATGTTGCAGCACATGGTTCATCTGTTCATGGAAAGAGGGAGTGCCAATGTCCCTAAGAAGATGTTTCCTCAACCACCTTTAGGAATGTAACTGAACTGTGTAAGTGAAGAACCTGCTTGGTCTACCTACAGCCTACCTTTTCCTTAGTGGAGAGAAAAAGACTCTCAAAACAACTATTCCAATCTTAAGTAAGCCCTCAAGAGAAGTCCATTGCCTGTAGGGGGAACTTAGGAAAGTTTCCTTCCGCTAAGTGTTGAAGTTAGGTGGTATGAGTATATGCCAAAATATAAAAAGCAGAAAAAATACTGCCCAACCTGGTTCCTTTGCAACTGATCTACCTGAAAGACCAAGAGCTCATAGACTTTTTCCTGTATCTTTCTATTCTCTTACTCTGGACTTACATGCTATACATAAAAATGAGCAAAACCAGTTCTGAGTGAGATGTGCCCTACTAATTGTGTCCTTCCAAATAAAAGATGGATACATGATTCTGCTGATCTTCCCGGGCAGCAGTGCAGGGTAGCAGTATTGGTATATGTCAGAGAGTTTGATTTAGAAGCTCATAGCTTTGCCTTAATGGCCTGAATGGCTGCTGCCTGGATAACTTTTTATACTGGTTGATTTCTTTAGCTAATGAAGGAGCAAAGGGCATAGATGCATAGGAGTTTGGGTTGATATTACAAATACTGTTGATATCAAGTCATAATAATCAAGAGAAAAGCAATTTGGGGCTTTTAAATAGAGGAGGCAGGACGCTAAAGACAAAAATCCAGCCCAGTGACAGTGTACCCTTAAAACCTTTACAATTTTAATTTACAGTATGTTGTGAGCCCCGCTTAATTTGCATATCAAATAATATTAAATAAAATGGTCTTGAAGTCTGTTGGCTCCAGTCTATATGTTCAGAGAAACAAAACCTCTGTGAGCTGTTAGAGAGTTAATTCATTCTAATCTATCTCATAATGATGTCCAAATGCCTTTAACGACTCGATGCCGAACAGGTGCAATTACAATCATGGCTTTATTTTAGGTTTTCACAAGATCACCTTACCTGCAGAGATACTGAGTACCTTACTGGGAGGTAATCGGCGCAGTTCGCGGGTTACGCCGCTCTAGCAGCAGCTCCCCCGAGGAGCCTACGGGCAGGACCCCGCGGAGGCGAGAGGCTCTGGCCGGAGCCGCCGCCGCCGCCAGACGCCCGGTGCGGGGCTGCTCTCCCGCACCGCCCGGTCCCGCCGTGGCAGGGTCCGCATGGCGGAGGGGAGTGGGGCAGGCACACCACTCCCGTGCCCACAGGGAGCAGCGCCCGGGGTTGAGAGGGGGAGGGAGGCGGTAGAATTACCCTTTTGCCCTGTTTCGCGGTCTTCCTGATCGGCAGCATCTTCCTCGCCAAGGAACACCAGCTGCACGCTCTCTACCGACGGCTTGGCGCGAAACTCAGCTCAGCAGGTCCTCCGGCCGCGCTTTTATAGCCCCGGGAGGGGGCGGGCGCTGCGGACAGTGCTGCGGGAGACACCCCCCACCCGGCCCGGCCCGGCCACTGACCCTGGCACGGCCGGGGCTGTCCCGCTCCTCCTGCCGCCGCCCCCGTCCGGCCCGAGGTCGAGAGGCGCTCGGTGCCCCCCGCGGGCTGCCCCTTCGGCCGAGGGGCGGTCCGGCGCCCTCCTCCGGGAGGGCTGGGCTCGGTGAGACAGGGGCAGGACGAGACGGGACGCCGCGTGGAGCGGCCCGGGGCTAGCGCTCCGCATCCCCGGTCGTGTGCGGGATGAGCGCGGTGCTGCGGGGAGCCCTGTGGTGGCTGCGGGCGTCGCGCCGGGCCTGCCCCCTCGGCGCGGCGGCCCGGCGGTCCCTCAGCGCCCAGGGGCGGTGAGTGCGGGCGGGGGGCGGGCGGAGGGGCCGGGCGCGGTCGCAGGATCCGCGCGTGGTTCCGCGCCGGCCGAAGCCGCAGCCGTCGGTGATGCCGCTGTTGGGGATGCGCGGGGAAGGCAGTGAGAGGGGCGGGCGCCTGCACCCGGCCTGCAGTGCTCTGCCAGCGGCTGGACGGATCACCTGAGGGCAAGAGGTGCATCTCCCAGCGCCTCGCATTGCTGCGCTAAAGTCAGAACCAGCCGGGGTGCGTTGCTGAGCTGGTGTAGAGAGATCCGTCCTGTTGTCTTCTGGGCCATGCCGATGAGCAAGGACTGACCGGTTTTAACTGGCACGATCAAACATCTGGGTGAAGGTGTAGTTCACCAGGAAGGTGCACCCCGGATCATTGCTCTTCGGCAAAGGTTTGAAAAAAACCTGAAAGTCAGGTGAGAAAATCTCAAATCCACAGCATAAAAGAAGCATGAGAAAAGCCTCTGTGCTGGACCTTGATTAACACGTGCCTCAAAATTCAGTAGAGGAGCTGGTTTAAGTGTCTCACATTTAGCTGTTAAACAGCTTACCGTTAACTTGCAAAAATTAATATGTAATCATTAAAAAGTACATGTGCGAGTGTGTGGTGCACCAAATACATAAACCTGTGGTGTCCTGTCCTCCGATTTATTCATTACTTGCTAGTGAATAACCATGGTGCACATTCCTCCTGAAATTGCATTTAAAATGTTGTAAGATCTATATTCATAATACATAAAACTAGTAGCTTTGTTTTCTCACTGAAAGACTAGTTATACATTAGAAAGTCTGTTGCCAGAGAAGTTGCAAATGGACGAGGAGAGATAAAACTGAGTATTGATTAACTGTCCTGAAGGGAGAGATACTGTGGTTTCACATAATGTGTACTGCTACTATACTAATATGTCCTACCTTGTCTCACACCAAAAAAAAAAGACTTTTGAAAAAATCGTGATAAATTTCCGCATTCCACAAGCTTGCTGCTTGGTTGTCTGTGGGTGAGGTAGTAGAGAGGAGGACCAGATGACTTGGAGAAGAATGGGACTGCCTGTGGTAGTGGTTCTGGTTTATGCTGGCCTAAAGTAGTTGTGAAAATACAGTGTGGTGAGGTAGCAGATGTGAGACAGTGACAAAAACCTGTTTCTATAATGTTTTGTCTTCAGAAAACAAGAACATGTCAAAATAGACAGAATACAAAGATAAAACCCATGTTTCATTGTTCATGAACACATACACTGTCATAGTCTACTGGCATTGGCTTTAGAAATTTATTAAGGAGCCTTACTAAGGAGACATTTTTAAAGACTTTTTGTTGCACATTACTATAGCTCTTTTGAAAAGTCAGGTTTTGATACTGTCATTTTGGGGACCAGTTTGTTACTGAAAAATAGGATCTACAGATAAGGTTAATTTGGGTAATAACACAAGTTTTAAAGTTGTAAGTGGAAGCAAGTTTGCTTTGTTTTTTTTTGTTTTTTTTTTTTTATTACTACTGTTTACATATATGACTCTCCAGGAGTATTTACTTTAAAAGAAGATACAAGTGAACAGGTTAGGGTTTAAGTTAGGTGTGTAAATTGCCAAGCAGACACTAAGTTTTATTATCATTGAAGCAGTAAACAAAAGAGATGGAAAAGTGCCTTTTTGAAATTCTTCTTTTCTTTCAGGAAAGAAACCTCATCTCCTTCCTTGGGGAAAGACAGAGCAGACACAGTGATCATTGGAGGTGGTTGTGTTGGTGTGAGTCTGGCCTACCACTTGGCTAAAGCTGGCTTGAAGGATGTTGTTCTGCTAGAAAAATCTGAGCTCACTGCAGGATCTACCTGGCATGCAGTAAGAAATATTTTGTTAATCTCTCAAATTAACAGCAGTTTTTGTGTATAACAGTGTGGAGATTTATTACCTTTTTATTTCCCAGCTTTGTTTCTTGCTGACATTACCTAAAGTCTTGGAGGAGCAAATGTAACAACTGTACACTGTGGAGTTGAAGAAAAAGAACTCAAAAGACATACATGTAATAATGTTAGAGTGGGGACTCCTCCTATAATAATGCTAATCACGTGGACATAGCGGTGCATAACATACATACATGTAATTACATATTTTCTACATCAGTATCTGGAATAGGCAGTGTAACAAAATGAAATAAAGCTCGCCACAATAATACACTTGAAGAAGGGTGTTAGTGAGTTGATAAATTCAGGACATAGGCTTAACTTAAGTAACACTTCAATCTGCTTTTTAAGTGCTAAATGAATGCCATTAGATTGATGCGGCCATCTCCATTGTAGGCACGGGAATAGTTTCCTTAAATATAAGAGGCTGTAGTAACCTCTTGGTTTTAGCTTTGCATGAACTCAAAAGAGCTTGAAAGCTTTCTGAAGTCAAACCTGTTAAAGTGATGTACAAAATGTATACAATAATTCTTTAAACTACTTCTGGAATGCAGCAGTTGCTCTTTAGCTGCCAGACAAGACAACTGTGGAGAATAGAAGAATATCGGCTGCCCTGCTGTTCACACTCCAGGAAAGTAAGAATTCTTGTGAAGATATGGTCTTTCTGAATGTTTGGTTTCTCTCCCATCTCCATTTACAGGAAGAAAAGACCTTACTACAGGACATTTAGAGTTCATAATTAGACTTAGTTGTCAGAAATGGAGTTTGTGTGTCCCTTCCAAAAGATTTAAAGCAGTCAGCTCAATAACTTAAGGAAGAGAGGAAACTATAGGAGAGAACAACTGCAAAACTATCATGGTTTGACACATTTGATGAGAAAGGACAGATGGAAAGACACTTGTGCAGAAAACAGTAATGCCTTAAGTAGGGAAAGGATTTTATTTTTATTTTTGCAGCAGTTGGCTGTATCCATGTGTTGTTTTTCTTTATGGTATCTTGACAGTTGGAAGGAAGTAAAGAAAACATTACATTTCTAATTTATGTTGTTATTTTTCCTATTTCTTATTTGAGGCTGGCTTAACTACTTATTTTCATCCTGGAATAAACCTGAAGAAAATCCATGCTTACAGTATCAAGCTCTATGAGAAACTGGAAGAAGAGACTGGGCAGGTAATCAAATTAAGCTTTAAAGTATTAATTCAGAACAATACTAACTGCAGTAATAGTCTTACAAAAAAGTTTGTAGTTAATAAGGGTGTGGAGTGAGAGTGTGTCCCTTTTTATTGAAATAAACTCTTCTGAATGATTAGTCTCTATGTATTTTAGATGGTTTCCCAGATCCCTCTACAATTGAAGAAAATGGTGTTCATAAAATATCTCATGAGCTCAGCAGACTGAGAGTCTGCAACTTCAGCTTGATAGAGGAGCTAAAATAGCATCAGGGATCTGGAGTGAATGGATTGATTATGATACATTACTGCTTTAAACATGTCCACTTAAAAATGCATATGATATGATGCTGTCTCTACTTGAGAAAATTGCTGCAATTCTCCCCATCCCTTTCAGAGATGTGTTTTTATTTAGAGACTTAAGGAATGGATATGCAGGGAAACACAGGTGTCATCCTTTTTGTCTGGTATCACTCAGCCTTATAGATTTCATTTACTAAACTCATGCTTGGTTAGGACTGCAGCAGAAATTGCATGATCCTTGCTATACTAGTCTACAGATTTTGTAGAGGGTTTTTTTTACATTCATCATATTTAATATGACACGTATTTTTTCTATTTGTCATAAAATGCTTTTTTCTTCTTTCTACTACTCAACTAGATAAGATACCACAGCAGATTATCACTGTGAGTTTAAGTAAAAAAACTTAATTCAGCCCTGTTACTGTCCTGTGAGGTAACATAGAAAACATGAAAAAAATAGTGTGTACCAGAAAGTAATCAGTCAGTGTCTAGCTCTGGATGTTTACTTTGTTAAGAAGGCAGAAAAGGCGAGTGGTTATTCATTGAGTCAATAAAGGTGCTTAGTTAGTTAAATACATTCTGCAGCATTTCAGTAGAAAATTATGTGGGTGATAGACTTCAATAAAAGCTGTTATACGTACTAATTTTTGAGACATACCTGATTCAATTTTTGAAAGTGTGTGAGTCCATACATCACGTATTAATCAAATCTTAAAAAAAACAAAGGTATCATGACATTCAATAAATTCTTCGTGCAACTGTCTTGAAGATAGTATACATTAACCTAGGAAATTATTTGATAACTTCTTGAAAAATTATTTTCTCTAGGAGTTTATATCTAAGCCCTGTTCCTTCAGGAGTCCCTAACTTACTTGACTTTTCTTTCAGTGATGTTAGTGGCAAAATTCCTGTTAGACTTCCCATAGCATAGAAACATGCATATATGGTGATCAGTAAAGGTTCTTTCAGTAATTCACTATTTCTTTTTGGTTTAGTCTGTGGGGTTTCATCAGCCTGGAAGTATCAGAATTGCTTCAACCCCTACTAGGGTGGATGAATTCAAATACCAAATGACTCGTGCTGGTTGGCACCCAACAGAGCAGTACCTAATCATGCCTGAGAAAGTACAAGAGTTATTTCCCTTATTGAACATGGATAAGGTAAAAACCTGGTTTTATGAAATATAATTTCCATTGCAATTAAATATTGGTCTATCAGATATATATACATGTAAGGTCTACTTTCTTTATACAAATTGTACATGAAATTCTTGTTTCTCAATGAAAAAAAGAGATGTATTATAGCCTAAAATCAGACTCATGTGCATTTTAGTCCATAATGTATCCAGTGTCCATAATGTATCTCAGTGTGCATACTATTAATTACTATGTATATAATATTATAACATTAAAGCATTGCAACCTTTGATTGCATGGGAGATCTGAGCAATTTTACTCCTTTAGACCATTGTTAAGTTGGATAGCTGGATAGTTCTATGTAGGCCAATGTTATCATATGTTTTGAAAATTTGTTTTGATTTGACTTAAGGTTTACTATATTCAAGAAAGAAAGTGTTGTGTTTTTTTTTTTTAATTACTAATTCTGATAATTTTAATTTCTTTGATTTGGGGAATTTTACCTTCACTTAGGTTTTAGCTGGCCTGTATAACCCTGGAGATGGTCATATTGATCCATATTCTCTCACTATGGCCTTGGCTGCAGGAGCCAGAAAATATGGTGCCCAGTTAAATTATCCCGTCCAAGTGACTAATCTTAACTCCCGATCAGATGGGACATGGGAAGTTGAAACTCCACTTGGAATAATTCGAGCAAAGAGAATTGTGAATACTGCAGGTAAGATTTAATATAAGCATTTGTGCACTCTTCAAATTTACAAGCTACCACCAAGCACCTGTATGGAATTGCATGGATTACACGTATAAGCAATACATGTTTTCAAACATTCACTTGGTTTGTGGTAAAGTGTACTTTGCATGTATTACTTTACACTGTGATGAAAATTTAGCTCTTATGTTAATTGCCCTTGAATAGGCATTAAGACTGTATAGTAGCAAAAGAGACCTTTACTGGTTTATAATAAGTTGTGTAGAAGAGAGGCTACTGTCTAGAATCATAGAATATCCTGAGTTGGAAGGGACCCAGTCATCAAGTCCAACTCCTAGCCCTGTACAGGACACACCAAGAGTCACACCATGTGTCTGAGAGTGTTGTCTAAATGCTTCTTGAAGTCTGTCAGGCCTGCCACGGACCTGGGGAGTTGTTCCAGTGCCCAACCACCCTCTGGGCGCTTGAACTACACCCTGGGCTATGCAATATTGTTGCTGAAATCTAATGGGTGATGGAATGTACAAATGAAGTAGATATGTCTTCACTATTTTTTCAGAGAGACTGATGATTTGACCCTGCTTATTTTAGTATTATCTTTCTCTAAGATTTAACTCTATCCACATATCCTTGAGACTAAAGATTTTTTTGTTTTCCTTTGAGTAGTATTTAAACATGTACTTAACAATGCATTTTTCTGCATATCATAAAAATTGCCTGACTCAAAAGAGCTTGTGTTTACATGTGCAATTTTTATTCTTCTTTAAAGCAGCCAAACTGATGTTTAAAGAAGCCAGACTGATGTTTCTGCTTCAAAGAGCTTTTGGGCAAGAGTCCTTTGGATTTGTGTTTGTTTTCCTAAGCAAGTTAATAGGTCTAAAAACCTGTATTCAATCTAAACTTCACTTATTTTTGTGCTGCCTTATATAAGTATAGAAAAATATATTATTAGTGAAACTATTGGCACATCCTATATGAAGCATATCTTTTGCTTCCTATTAGAAGACATTCTAGTTTCTATTGTTTGGAAACGTGTTGAATATTTACCATATAGATTAAACTTTTTTGCTGACTCTGTCTGTCTCAAACTGAATCATACCTGCATTTTTGGGGCATTAGTCTTCCATATTTCCCATTGCAATGAACAATCAGGCTTCAGCAGGAAACTGTGATGTCTCAAGTGGACTTTCTTACTGAGATGGGACAAGTGAACTGAGAGCAAGAATCTGTCTTTATAATTCCTTTCTGTATATGTGCAGTGGAACAACAACAAAAAAAAGCACATATTTCTAGTGCAAAGAAGATAAAATGAAGAAGTGAGACAGAGACTCTTCTTGTTTGTGGGTAGAATAACCATGGTTGACAATTGGAATTATGACTGAATTGGACTGGAAGGGGATTAGACTGGGAAAGCAAAATGCTTGGGAAAGATTCCTGGGAGCACTGGCAGCAAGTGGAACAGTTACATGCTGGAAGACTTAATGAATAAGGAAGCTCAAACTAAGAGGAGATGGCAACAGTGGTGATGACACCAGGGAGAGAGAGAGTGGAAAGGTACCTGATATATTTCAGTAAAGAAACCGGACCTAGGAGATTTTCAGACAAATGATTAGGAAGGATCCTCAAGGAATGGTTGTGTGTGAAACTGAGTGGAAAACTGAGGCTGCCTGATCTAAGCAAAAAAGGCTGGTGGAGTAGCAAGGGAGAGGTAGATGAGAGTAGATTAGAAGGCAGCGAAGGCATCTGCGACAAAATTTGACAAACAGGGGAGACTGACTTGCACACAGCAGCAAAATAGCTGAAGAAGGATTTAAGGACCGGAGGAAGAAGAATGGAGTTTGCAAAAGCAGAAAAGAAGAGCAGGTGTGACCCAAGCAGGGATGATGAAGAGAGAAAGTTGGGATAGAGAGAAATTTCAAGAGAGTGGGATAAAATGGCTGAACTCTTAGGGCAGGAGCTTTACTGGGTGACCTCTCTTTCAGTGTCTGGGATGTAGACAACCCTGTGTTAGATCATTCCAGGCTTTCAATAAAGACTAACTGGAAAACCCGTTGAAGGGTGCACTTTCTCATCATGTGCCTTCCATACATAGGTGGTCACCTGCTATAGCTATATGCCTAGCTTAAATAGCAAGGATCTGAGAAAGTTCACCTTGAGGCCCTAAGCTTGCTCATGAGTGCTACATAATGACATTTGGGAGAGAAAGAAGACTATGGGAATCTAATATGCTTTTTAGATAGCAAACAACCACACAAACAGGAAAGATAAAGTAAAAGAATTTTACGTAGGTCGCAGAGTCAAAGACTTGGAATTGAGAGGTGGCAATATTTGATTGCCTTTGGACTGTCAGTTCATGGCTTTCAGGCATGAATTATGGGACAGCATTCAGTTACAAAATCCCAAGGTCTCTTACAAATAGGATCTGTATGTCAGTCGTTACACAGTGTGGATATATTGGTCTGGGAGTGATCCAAGGTAATGAAGTGGAAAGGCAGCTCTTTTGGCAATCAGACTTATTTAGGCCACAAGCTTCTAGGCACTCATTATTCCTGACTATTGGCTCTGCATCGTATGGATGAAATATCACAGATGTAGTAATTTTCTTAAAATTTTATACTGCAATTATCTTTCTTTGGTTTATGTATCAAGTTGACGTTAGGCGGAGTTTTTTGGTAAACGCTCTTCAAATTTTATTTGCAAAAAGTAGAATGCACCCTTGTGAACTTTTCATAAGTATTTTTTATTATTTAATAATTTATTAAATCAACAATATATTTACTTATTTCTCCTATGTAGTTAACTGTTCAGCCAAAATGAATATTTGAAGCACATATTGCTTAACATTCTGGCTAACGATGTAAAATCAATACTGTATAACACATATCTCTTATAAATGTTTTCTCAGATAACATTCATTCTTTTTCTCGGCCTTGCCTCATTCCACTACAGATCATGACTGGTATAACTCAGAGCTCATATTTTAGGCACATGTTGCAAAGAAAAATGCATCAGAAGGCTCTTTACATTCTCTCTCCCCCCACCTCACACCACAACTGACATCTGCTGAGGAACTGGAACAAACTAGTTTCAACCAATCTTTAGCTGTTCCTTATGTGAGATTGAAGGAAAGCAGGTGCCTAATAAATAATCCCTGAAATGAACTAACTCGTACTGAGCCTGCTGAAGTGATTTGCAGCCTGCTTGATTAAAGTCTGCAAAAATAATGAATTTAGTTTATATATATATTGTGGGTATGTGTATATAAACATATCTTCAGACATTTAAGCACTATATACAATCACTTAGATATAAGTAGTGGTGGGAGATGTTCAAAAACAAGAGATAGATTACATACTTCAGCAGATATGCTAAGGAATACAACCACTAAATATTTCAGCATCAGCTGTTTGCAGTCTTTACAATTTAATCTTCACAAACGTCCTAGAGACATAATATATGCCTTTATTTATCTCTACCATATGTAATAGGGCTTGACATCTGCTTCCAATTAGAATTTTGTTTCAGAGAATATGTTCTTCCTTTTGCCATTTTCGGTTTTGTAATACATTTGCATATGGTTCAAAAACCTTAAAGAAATTGTAATATTTTTTAATTAGTAAATGTCACCTGTTGTTGTTTTAAGCAATTAAATGCACACTTACCATAAATTACTTTTTTTAGAAGACAACTGAAGATTTTATTTTAAGCAAACCTTTTACTCAAAAGCATTTTAAAATCGGCTGTGTTTGTAATGTTATTCTGCAAACTTCATGGCTAAGAAAATTTCTATTTTCTGAAAGAAACAAAGGTAGGTTTCAAAGACCTAATTGTCTGCTACTTCACCTTTTGTTCTCCTTTGTGGATCATTAGCTGACATCACCTTTAAATAGTTTTACTTTTAATAATAATAATAATGGCCAGTCTTCGCGAGCGAAGATCCGGGGAAGGTCTTTACACCTTCCAGCCTGCGCATTGGATTTTTTAGGTGAGACACAGTGTGCGCGGAACTGAGCCCACCCTTTAATCCTAAGGTTCATCTGCCGGGGCCAAGCGAGCTTGGACGGTGGCAGCGAGGTCCTTAGGACGTAGGTGGGTTGCCTTTAAGGGCTAACGAGCCCCACCTGCCCGGGAGTGGCCCTGACCGAGAATCGAACCCGGGTCTCCGCGGTGATAGCGCGGCGCCTTTACCACTAGACCACCAGGGGCTCCTCAGTTTTACTTTTAGGTGATATGAAAATGCCCAAATCAAAAGACATTCCCTGAAGATTTTTAGCTTCCAATTAAATTCACTTTTGTGTGCGTCATGTGAAATGAAGTAAACCCTTGCAGATGTGTTAGAAATGCAGTTTTACTAGAATTTTTTCATCATTTTCTGTATAAGGGAACGTAAGTCATGTTTCAGTAGTGTTAAAGGATTTTTTGGATCATTCACTGTATACAACTATGGCAGGATCATGCCTGAGCCAATTTAAATGACCTAACAAGTGTTCTGGCAGAAAGTCTCCTCCAAGTGGTAAGCGTGCCATTAAGAACGAAAGCCTTACATCTGATAATGGCAGAGCAACAGGTACTGGTTTCTAATATTGACTAGACAGTATTGACTGGACAGGGGCTTTTAACTGAACAGATCTCTTGATGGTGATGCTGAATTTCCTTCTCCCTTGCTTCACTTGGTGATCAACAATTGTTGAGTCACCACAGAAAACGTTTCTGTTAGAAACGTTGCATTTTTAAAAACCATGGATGTTAGACCCTAAGGCTAGTTTGTAATAAATAAGAGACTGACAGCCCTTTTGGCATGGCGAAATGGCACAAGACCAGCATAGCCCAATTCAGCTTTCCTAATTGCCCTGGCTTTGAGCCATGCCAGAGGTGAGAGGATGTATTCCCAAGTTAATGTCAGCAAGCAGCGTGAGTCAGCTGCTCCTGATGGGACAGGGAGCCAAGCACGGTAACAAGGCTGGCTGAGCCAGCAAGAGCTGTGTCTGACAGGGCACAGGGAAGGCAGCAGGGAAGGCCCAGGACCCACACGTGGGTTCAGCCCACAGTCCAGACCCCCTGACAAGCTTGTGGAGACAAGCTTGTGGAGACAAGCTTGTGGAGATAAAGCACAGTCAGACCCATAGTGATAAAGTCAGGCTGAGGCCAAGCCAAGAATGTGACCACAGGTCAGGAACAGGCCTGGTGACAGAAACCAGGGTCAAATAGTGCCCAGTAAAAAACAGGCAGGACTGTGGAGATGAGACTGAGCTGAGGTCAAGTTGAGAAGTAGTCTCAGATCAGGGTCTGGATCAATGTGTTCCATGGTCAGGCACAGGCATGGTTGTGACAGAGCTGCACACACCTACAATCAAACCAGCTCAAACAGGTTCTGAAGGACTTGAGCTGACCTGGAATGGCACAGCTGACCTGTGTCCATAGGCAGGAGGGTGGGTGGAAGTCCCAGGTGGGGCTGTTCAGGATCATTTATGTCTTTTGCTGCCTTCAAGGCCCTAAGAAACTTTGACCAGATCTTGGGGGGTATAGGATTGAAGTCTTGGAACTGAAGTGAGAGGTAAGAATGTTTGGTTAAGACAAGTAATCAGCAAAAAGGAAGAAAAGTTGCATATTAAGCTAGGCAACATGAATTGTATGTCCCAGGAGAAGGGGCAGCTGTGTTAGGTAGCAAATCTTGCTAGAGGTAGTTTGTCATGAACAGTTTGGAGTCAGCTGGTTGCACAAGAACTAGGCTGACCTACCTTCTTCCTCCTGGGTGCCATATGGCCCATAACCTTTTATTTGGAATGTCCTGCTACCTCTCTTTCATTTTGCCTTCCCCAGTGCTCACTCCCAGACCCCCCTGAAACTCCTATTTCATCCAATTTTCCCCCTTCATTCCCACTCCTGAGATCTCTGCTCCCTGCTCTAAAGAGTCAGGAGAGCAGGGTTGAGGGATATTCAAAGCTTCTTATAGCAGCCACCATTCCAGACAGGTGTACCTGTCCAATTCCCAATACTGTTATGTCCCAGCCTCACAGCAGATGTAAGCCATGATGCAGAACCAAAACTAGTAAGTGTGGCAGTTAAGTGGCTTCCACTCCTTGACTTTGATACAAGTATCTCACCAAGTGAATCTGTCTTACCTGCTTATCCTTAACAGAGAAGAATTAGGTCTTATTTAACTTATGCCTCATGGTATATGTGAAGGATCTTGAGCCAGTTTCAGAGGCAGGGAAATTGTTGTTTGCATTTTCTGGTCACAGTCTGTATCAGAACTTCTGATATGAACATTATGAAGCATTGATTGCTGTGTGAGAGACATAATTAACATGAATCACATGATGCATGTGAAAGATGAGAGAAATTCCAATTCTTGAGGTTACCTGTCTCTGAAAGTACTTCCTTGCTCTGTTGGGTTGTTAGGACTTGACTCCTGTCTTGGGAAAGCATACTAACTCACTTGGCTGATTGTAAGAGTCTAGGTTAACACCTATGGTGTAAGCTAATGTATTCTGGTTTTTATGTGTCTGACTGTTAGGAGTACATTGGAGACCTACTTTACTGGAAAAAAAAAACATGGGTTTTGTGCAACTGTTAATTTAAGCCTAATTTATAATTTACTAATTATATATATTTTTTTTTTGTATGTGTGTGCTATAATAATATACAGTATAATTAGGAAAAAGGACATGGCATTATGGAGGGAAAATATGCTGGATAATATGAAAAATAATGTGAAAATTAGAAGTATGGGGGGGAAAAATATCACATATAAAAGCACAGTGTTTCCTGCAAATATTTTACTATTTGTTCACTTAAATTAGTGTTTGAATGTTGGGTTTGTTGGGTTTTTTTCTACTCTAGGCTTCTGGGCCCGTGATATAGGCAAGATGATTGGCCTACCGCACCCTCTCATACCTGTTCATCATCAGTATGTTGTGACATCAACTATCCCTGAAGTGAAAGCCTTAAAAACAGAATTGCCTGTGATTCGTGACTTAGAAGGATCATATTATCTAAGGCAAGAAAGGGATGGTCTTTTATTTGGTCCATATGAAAGTGAGGAGAAAATGAAGCTGCAGGACTCCTGGGTAACAAGTGGAGTCCCACCAGGTAATTAAGAACATTAAATCTTCAAACTTGATGAGCACTAGCACACATTTCAATGTGTATAAATCCCAGGCTATTATGTTGCTATTATGTGATGGAAAATACTAAATATTTGTGGTACATGATTGTAATGCCGAAACTTTTTTCAAAGAATAATTGTAGCTCTAATAATCAAAGAATAGAAATACAGCTGTAACATAAGGAAAGCCTACTTGAAATAGGCACAACATACACATCTACAACATAGTCTTAGCCTACTTTCTGAAGAGGTGGCTGTGCTTTGTGATTAGATGCAGTCACCAAATCTGCATTATGTAGCCTTTTTTGAGTGAATAGGGATTTTTCTAATTTACAGTTCTCTCCAGCATACTGACAGGGGCTCTGGATTTTTGCTATTCTCACAGGACAATGTGATTGTCAAATAGGAACAGCAAAAGAATATCTTAGACAAAATGCTGTGTTTGGATATAAGTGCAAGAGAGCTGTAGATGTGTATAGAATACAAAAATATCCTGTGTCATACAGATGCTTACTAAAAAAAAAAAATTATTAACTGCTGTGTAATACCTAGACTCCAGCTTTCCCTTCACTTTAGACAAAAAGTTATATTAAGTCAATAGTACTGCTGTTTTAAAAAAATGCATGTTTCCTAAGGAAGAGCAATCAACATGTTGAGTTTTGGATAGCCTGGTCACAGCTTCCTGAACTTATTGTCTCCAGTAGCATCAAATGCCTCTACAGAATAATGGTCAGCAATGCTTATGGCCCAGACTGAGGGGTGAAATAATTCACATAATTTAATGGAAATGATAAGCATATACAGGAAGTATGTTTCTTCCCCTTCTCAAATTATTGGCACATTGAGAAAAATAAGTGGGTCTTATTAACGTAGAAGAAAGTTTCTGTGTTCCTTCACTTCATTTCTACTTCATTGTTGAATTTGCATGACCTTAGGGTTAAACAAATATGTATAAAGGATACTATAACTGCAGTGACAAATAAACTCCATCCTGTAGGTAACTAGGGATTTTTGCACACTATTATTTCTTGTGTAGGGTGGCAAAGGCTTGAACATACACACTGTTTAATTCCATATAACTTTTATATGTAGAGATTGTATACCTGAATTTAAAATGTATGTGTTTTAGTGTAAGTAACTATATAATAAGAGTCAAATATTTGTGCAGGTTTTGGAAAAGAACTTTTTGAGTCTGATTTAGACAGAATAATGGAGTATATTGAGGCTGCTATGGAAATGGTCCCCGTTTTGAGAAAAGCAGACATCGTAAACACAATTGCAGGTCCTATCACCTATTCTCCAGACATTCTTCCTATGGTGGGACCACATCAGGGTGTCAGAAATTACTGGGTAGCTATTGGTTTCGGGTGAGTAAGTTCTTTGCAACAACTTTTGTTTGTCTGTCATATTGTTAAAATGGCAGTCAACTCAAGCTTTGTATATTCTTATGTGTTTGACCATTGTTTTGCACATATTTTGTGTAAAAGATAATTGGAAATACTCTTAATTATCACAATCTCTATAATGTAAGCTCATCCTTCTCTCTTACTTCTTCATAACTCTCACTATTTTTTTTATTTATTTCCTCCTTTCAATCTGGAGGCCAATATCTGTGACACTTGATGAAGCAGCTAGAAATGGGTAGTACTTTGTACTGTCTGTGCAGCAAGTTAAAGTCATGAAAGTGCTGAGATTTACAATACACTTTCCAGTTAATTGTATGTATTGCTTTGAAATACACTGTATTTAACAGTTGTGTGGAGTATGTAAAACTGGTTTTACCAACGCTGGACAAAAATGAGTAGTACAGGGAGAATTTTTTAATGTGAAGTATTAGTTTTTGGGTAAAGAACTGAAGGTATACTAATCAGAGGACCAGCATACCTTGGGACTGACTGCTTAAGGGATACAAACCCAATCATGTTTCTAACTGTGAAAGTTGAGCTGAAAAATTACATTGTTGGGTATTGGAGGAGAGCAAATGAAGAGGACAGTGCAACAATAGAAACAAGTGGTTTACTGGTGTCATTCTCCCACCAAATATGACATTTTCCTTGAATGTGATTTACATCTTATTTATTACAGCTGTACTGGAGTCAGTGGTAAAACACTTACTGACATCTCTTTAATTGTCTTAGTTTGACCATTAAGTCAAAATGGATAGAATGAACCAATTGCAATTCCGGGTGCATGTTATTGAACACATTCTGTTTACATTGTTTTTCCAATTGCCTAATTTGCTGTTCAAAATCCAGCTCAGCTTTTTCCAGTTTTCTTTCATTCCAAAGCAAACAAACCCTCAGATCATAAGATAAGGCAGTATCACTAACATGCTTTATGAGGCCCTCAAAATAAGAAGGCTTGGTAATTTTGCAATGATTCATTGTGAAAGGTATTCACCTTTGCTGCTTGGATTTTAAAAAAAATAATGTTATCTTTCAGTAACATTTGCAGAACTTACAGTTACAAAAGCAGTTTGCCTAGACCTTGTTCACCAAAAAGACTGTTTAAGTTCATTACTCTGTGGCCAGACTTTGGAGCTTGTTTTAATTCACTGGTATCGATGGGAGCAGAATCAAAGTTCCATATATGAAAAACTGAAGACTAGTGTTACATGTTTAAATTTCGTTAAACAACTTATTTCAGGAGTTTGATTAATCTCTAAATGTTTAGTACACAGGTTTTTTTATGGTTTTTTATGTGGCTATCACTGGATTGCCTTGTCTGCTTTTCAGGGACTTTTGACTTTCTGTTCTATGCTTTTGGGTCACTGCAGTGTTTCTACCAGTGTTGTAACTTTTTGTGTGCATTAGCAAATCCTTATCTCACAGTCAACTAGCATGGACATTGTGACAGGGGACTTAGTGCTGTTAGATTAGAGGATTTTTATTATCTAAAATTAGCAGCTTGCTCGGCATTTTAACATGCAAAGAAGTTAAGTATAGTTAGCAAAGTGTGTAGCGCTATTTATTATTAAGGTTGCTCAATGCTTCCCATTTTTATTTACTTATAGCTTTGGAAATGTTAACAAGCTTAGGTTAGGATTTTATTCAGAAAAGTTTATTTTAAAGCACTGTAACCATTCCATAACTTGGGACAAAGCCATTGTAAAGGGGACCACGGTGCACAGAGACTCAGATTTCCTAGGAAAAGGAATGGAATGAGTTGGAAATGAGTGAGAAGCAAGGAACTCATAAGTAAGACACAAGAATGTGACAGGAACAATGAGAAGACAATCTGTCAGGGATTGGAAGGAGAGATGAAAAACCAAGAAGGGCAGATTGTGTTCATTAAGGAAAATTTTCTCTTAATCATATGAAGACTGAGATTCCTATACTGTACCATTCTTCATAGCTACTCGTAACGTCCTACCCCTGAACAATACATTTCATTTTTGTGCAGAACAATTGCAGTGGATGTATTAATACAATCAGCTCCCTATTATCTGAGGTAACAAGGGATTTGGGCATCCTATGTAGTACAAAATCAAAACAAAATCAATGGGTTGCACAGAGTCAGTGTTGCAAAGCAGAGACCACTCGGCCTAAGTGCAGGGGCTGTACCTATAGAAGCAGGGCAGCCTCCCCTGTGCTGTCTTGCTGCTGGGGTTACCCTGCCATCAGCTCAGCAGTCTTCAGCTAAAGCTAAAAACCTGCACTGTATTTGGTCTGTCAGCATTCACAATCGTGCAGTGGTCTACTGTTGTTCCCCTCTGCTTTTGGCTACAGTGAATGGTGAAGGGAGGCTTAAACTGGCTAAGACTGGAGCTGTACTCAAAGGCATCATAGCCATGCTCATAAAGCTTATACCCATGAATAATTAAGAGTTGCTGACAACTCTTTATTAACACCAGGAACACTTGCAAAGTGGCAGTTTACAAGCACTCATCCTTACTGCATCAGCTGTGGTGATAGAAACTTGTGCTGAGCCTGAAGATTTATGCTGAACTGCCTAAAAGGGTGTTTTTAGCAGAATTACTTCATGTAATCAGTTTGGTATTTCTCTTTTATTTATTAAGACCCCACTATATCAAAGTAATGTTATTGATATTATGGATTCATTCTTCTTATGCATATGCATTAGAATTAAATTATTTCTTCTTTTTTTTTTTTAAGATCCTTACCTATTTTAATGGAGGGGATAGACTTGAATGCAAAGTTGATGAGCAGCAACTGAAGTTTGCTTTAGCTTTGCTATTCTGCATGAGTATCTATGGTTTAATTGCTGCATGTTAATCTAAACGTGGTTCTGAAAAGACTTACTTTTTTTTCAAGGGTTTTTCAGTTGTGCTCTTGGCAACATTTCATAACTAACTAAGAATTTTTTTCGCATCTTCCCCAGGCAGAAAGATATTTTGACAATTTTTTTTTCAGATATGGCAAACTAATTCAACAGAGGTATCCAAAGTTTTAAATCATTCGGTATTAATGATTATTTGTCATTAAACATTTCAGTGTCAAATCAGAGGCTCTATTTCATTATACACAGACTGAGTAGCAACATGCACATATCGCAGCACAACAAAGTTTGTGTCCCCAGTTTTCTGTAACCTGGCAGGAGCAAGTTTGACACGTTTTTCCCTATGGATGTCAAGATGTCAAGCATTTTGATAGTTTGAGTTGTGTACAAAATGTTTAACAGAAACCTAAAATCCATCACTTTATAGCTTTTGAACATCTGCCTTTGCTGTCTAGAGTGGTTCCTTTAATGTAGGTTTCTGACAAGATATTTTCTCTACAGTCTGATTCTTCACACACTCATTATGTAGAAACAGGACAGGCTTTTGCTACAGACTGGTAGCAGAAAATTTCTACATGTTTATTTTATTAGCATAAGCTTTCTGGATCCAGTTCTTTTTGTAGCTGTAGTAGAGAACAGAGAAGGTAAATCAGGTGAGAAAATGTGGTTCTCAACCTCTGGCACCATTGCAAACAAGTCTCCTATTTTTGTCCCCAGTTCCTCTACATTCCCTGATTTTCTGTGGAGCAATCTAAAAGTACTGCTGGAATTTCAAATTCCTTAAAGCAATCTCTGTAGTGTTGTCTTCTGGCTTTTGCTGCTGTTGATCTTATCACTGGAATATAAATACTCACTGTAGATTCTGGAATGTCTCTATGGATTTCAGATCTGAGTGTGGTTGAATCAAACGTGATTGAAACAGAAAAGGTATTCTATGACTAGGAAGTGTATTTAATGGACATCACAAATTTGAAAACTTACTTTAATATGAATTGTTTAAGAATGTTAATTCCCCGGAAAAGATGATTGAATTATGAATTGTAAAGAAAGAAAGAGCTTGCTAATATCTCACACGCTGCAGCTGCTGTACATTAGTGAGGACATTCTGCTGCTGACAGTGGATCAGTAGAAGGACCTGTTTTGTTTCTAATCTTGTTTTGTAATCTTGGAAAACAAGACAAAACAGAAAAAATGAAAAAAAAGAGGGAAAAATGTAAAATATTTTAGAGTCTGTGCAGTATGTGTTAGTAGTATATTTTACTACTGATTTTAAAAGAACAAAACATGAAAGATTTGGTACTGCAGGACTTTTTCCTGTTTTTAAGGTATGGCATTATACATGCTGGTGGCGTAGGAAAGTACCTCAGTGACTGGATCCTTGAGGGGGAACCTCCATTTGACCTGATAGAATTAGATCCAAACCGCTACGGAAAGTGGACCACCACAGAATACACAGCAGCCAAAGCAAGAGAATCCTATGGTTTTAATAACATTGGTAAGAAGATATTTTTAAAATATATTTATTTCCTGAAGATGGATTCCAGCAAAGCTTGCCTCTAGATTTCTCTGTTTATATACATGTTTTCTATGCTGGTGATGATCTTAGCATGCCATAGCTTTTGAGGGTTTTTGGTTATTTTTTTACTTTTCCCCTCCAGTTGGTTACCCTAAAGAAGAAAGATTTGCTGGGAGACCAACAGAGAGAACCAGTGGGCTGTATCATTTGCTAAAGTCAAGATGTTCAATGGGCTTTCATGCAGGATGGGAGCAACCTCATTGGTTCTACAAACCTGGAGATGAGACTGGATACAAGTAAATAAAAGATTACTTCTTTTTTCTCCCCTGAGAAATTGTCATAGCAAAAGCCAGCTGAGTTAAATTTAATAAGAAGCATACATTTATCATTCATTTCAGCTACTGACCTACCTATTAGATAGCTCTTCTATTCTTGCTTTTTCCATAGTTTAGAATACATTTTATGCTGATAATGCAGACATTTCAAAACACACATCAAGTATCCTGTAACTGTTCTAAGTTTGGCATAGCAGGGAGCAACTTAGCTCAAGGAAGAACTTGGAAAACAACTTGTTCATTATAGAAGTGTATTTTTGTCCATTTCTTATTATTTGATCAGCAGCACAGTATAATGTGTTCATAAAAAAGCTCATTTCTCTCTAATTGTCTGGAATGGAGAAGCCTTTTCCCTTCCCTTTCCTTTCCTTTCCTTTCCCATTTCCTTTCCCTTTCCTTTCCCATTTCCTTTCCCTTTCCTTTCCCATTTCCTTTCCCTTTCCTTTCCCATTTCCTTTCCTTTCCCTTTCCCATTTCCTTTCCCTTTCCCATTTCCTTTCCCTTTCCCATTTCCTTTCCCTTTCCTTTCCCATTTCCTTTCCCTTTCCTTTCCCATTTCCTTTCCCTTTCCTTTCCCATTTCCTTTCCCTTTTCCTTTCCCTTTCCTTTTCCCTTTCCTCTCCTCTATGATTGCCCACCTAGTTACCTGCCCGCATCAGGGAGCTTCCAGCAAATAAATATTTTCCACGTGGATACTGGAGTCCCAATCTAAATGAGGTTCATAAACGAATACAGAGACACACTTGGCTGTTCAGAAATAAAGCCTTTGACACCTTAAACTTAAATAAATGTTAAAGGATTTTAATTATTAAGCTATGTTAGACTAAGGAAAATATTGGGTAAGCTGCCTACAAGTCTGTCTCTTTTGGATGATTATTAAACCGAAGAAACTGAAGACTATGTTTTGCTGAAAAGAGCCACAATATTTTAAAATTGTATTTAATGTGTCTAACTGCTCTGTTTCAGACCCAGTTTTCGGCGCACAAATTGGTTTGACCCTGTGGGTCGTGAGTATAAACAGGTTATGGAAAAAGTTGGTGTGATTGACCTGTCACCATTTGGCAAGTTTAGAGTAAAAGGCACAGATTCTGTTAAGCTGCTGGATCATCTCTTTGCAAATGTTGTTCCAAAGGTAAGTGGGACAGTGATAACTGTTGTAATGTAGGATTTAGACAGACAAGCTCTGTTTCAGACAGGGAAAATGAAACATAATATCTTTCGGACACCAAATACACAGATCCTTTGGAGGAATTTCTGTGTGAGATGTATTGCATTCGTTTAAGAGCACAAACAGTGAAGTTTACAGTAGAGCAACTCCAAGTAGAAGTACATTTTGGCACTGATCATCAAATCAGAATGGTTGAGGTTAGAAGGGGCCTCTGGATGTCAGCTTGTCCAACCCCCATGTTCAAGCAGATCACCTGGAGCTCAGTGCCTAGCACTGTGTTCAAATGGCTTTTGAGTATCTACAAGGATGACAATTCTACCAGCTCTCTGGGCAACTGGTTCCTGTGCTCAGTCATCTGTAGAGGAAAACAATGTTTTCTTTATGTTCAGACAGAAACTCCTGTGTTTCAAATCTTTATCTAAAACATGAAAGTTAATCTCACCTGGAATTTCCAGTAGAATAGCTTGGCAGTTGCCTGCCTAGAACTGTGGTGTACTGTGGCAGCTTGAGGCACAGAGCAGAGCAGGGGAAGATGCTCTTGCCTGGCCACAGCTGGATGTTGTATTCTTCCTGAATTTCAAAATGAACAACTTTATTGTTGGTTGTTTGTTTTTGGTTGTGGTGGGTTTTTTTCTTTTTTTTTTTTCTTTTTGCAAATGCTCCTCCTTATACTGTGTACAGTTTTACAGCTGGCTGCCTCGTGCAGGCAGGGCTGCAAATATACAGGAGATTCAGTTTTTACCTCACACCCGTCCTTTCTCACACCCGTCCTTTCTTCACAGGTGTGGCTGTTCATAGATCCGTGTAGTGTGTTTCTGCTCTAAAAAATGGCACACTGTGATAAACTACCCCAGGTTTCTTATTCTTGGTTGTAGGGCTCCATGAGTCATTTTGTTTTTCTGCTTTGTCAACCAGTCTCATGTAGTGTCTTTAACTTTAGAGGTACAGCTCCAGCAAGCAGATTGTTCCTTTCTGAAGTGCTACAGACTTGGGGTTTGCTTATTTCAGCACAGAATTGCATTAAGTACTTGCAGTAGGTGATGGCTTTCATTGCTTCAAACACCAAAGGGAGGAAATATAGGGAAACAGTAAGTACACAGATTATAGCTATGAAGGTATATAAGCTCTTGTCAGAGGTCAGAGTCAACTGAATGGGAAGGATGTACATGAAGTTGGTATCTTAAGAGAAAGAAGAACCTGAATTGCCATGTGGTCATACTTTTTTACCATGTTCGTTTTGTGGTAACAATATAGATTGAAAGTTTGTCTTCTGTCTAATTTGGGGTAGGAGTAGGGTAACATAACACTTGCTGAGTATATTTATATGGTGGAGGGAAATCGAGATTAAACAGGAAATTATGAGAACAAATCAAGTGCTTTCTGTGAAGTTTCATCAGCACTGCTAAGAGGAAAAAGAAAACTAGATGGCAAAGCAGAAGGCATGGTTTATGAGCCCACTTAAAAATCCAACATTCACAACAGTTCGTTAATTTTTTTAAAGCTGCTGATTTTAGTACCATTCATGCTTATCTGCATCATAAAATAATCCAGTGGAGTTGCCAGAGATATACTTGTATCACAACCAGGTTGGATGTGAGTAGCATCAGGTCCTGAAAATTCAACTAAATACCTGATATATGTCAGTAACTATATTAATGTAACATGACCTTGCAAACGAATCTTAATATCTGCAAAATTTTTCCTTTCTCCGTTTGTTATATGGAATCTGGGCACTGACTAGCTGGCTGACAAGTTTCTGTGAAAGCAGAAAGAAATAAGAGAGATTAAATTCTACCTCTGGAACCAGACCAGCACAACAGCTACAGCATATTCATATCTATTTATATGGATGGATATTCATATCATATTTATATGGATGACATATGTATAAACATGTGAGCGTTTTATGGGCACAGCTAATTAACTGTCATTTGAAATTTTGTCTCTAGAGATCAAGTTCCTACACAGGACCTGATCCAAATATAGAGAGATGTAGATTCATAGTCAGCAACTACTAATATAAAAGCATACATAAAACAGGGCCACAAAAGCATAAGCCAGCTCATTATTTCTTTCTTTAAAGTAAGGGGCAAAGCATATGCTATTCTTTTGGGATCTGAAAGCCTTATTCATATGATTGAAAAAAAATTTATATCAATAAGGTAGAATTTTTTATTCAGATAATGAGAGACAAAATAAAGTTGACTGAATTTGCATTTAAAATACATTCTGAAAACAAATGTAGCTTAAGCCTGCCTTGAGTAATGCATAATTAACAAATATTTATAAAGGTCTTGATTTATCTTATTTTAAAAATTTCCATTTTTTCTGTAAACAAAAATGTGTAGTTTCCACTGCAAACCTTAAGCTTGGCCAGTTGTGTATCTCTCCACTCGTATTATGGCAGAGCAGAGCAAACATTAAAAAAGTTGTTTTTTCAAATGAAGACATAAAACCATAAATTTAATTATGTTTAAGAATTGAAAGGTTTTATTTTGCATTTTTAATAATTGCAAATTTTACTCTATAGGTGGGCACCACAAATATAAGCCATATGTTAACACCAAGAGGAAAAGTTTATGCTGAACTAACAGTTTCTCAGCTGTATCCTGGAGAATTTATGCTTGTAACTGGGTCAGGGTCAGAACTCCATGATCTGAGGTTAGTTCATCTTTTATGCAGTAAGTACATAGTGTTATACAGTCATAGTAATATAGAAACATTTTTACTAAGTTGCAAATTCTCAATTATTACTTAACAAACTTATCACAAAATTCATGAGAGCTATACTTATTTATTAACTTTAGTTTGTTAGAAACTCGGTTGACTTAAAATCTGAAGTATAAGCAATTGGGTAGTGGATTATTGCTGATGTGAAAAGATTGAGAACTTACTGACAGTTATGTAATACATGTTATCGGAGGCAGTTATTGTTTTGTTGTTGAACCTTGTGTTTGGCATTGTATGATGTAACACAGCACGCTTGTTCCTTTCTAGTGTGTTCTCTTACGCAAAAAAAACAAATTGGCTTTAAACAGGGAGGACCCCAGAGGCACTGACCTGGCCTATAGAGATAGGTAGTGTAGTCTTCATGATTGTGGTAATGTCTCCTGCCTTGGGCTTTGGGGTCACAAAGTGAAACAACAAAAAGAAAGGAAGTAGAAGTAGTTGCAGGATGACTTAATAAATTACTTTTCGTAAATGAGCATCGGAATTGACATATCTAGTGCTGTTCTTACTGGAGGTTGCTGGCAAATCAGTTAATCAAAATGAATCAATGTCTAAAAGACTGAAACCTGCTACCCTAACATTTAAAGAATACAAAGTATTCTTTGAATACCATTTAGTATACTAATTCAAAAGAATACTTTTGAGTACTGTTTAATAACAGTCCCAAGAGAATCAGTAGGATCACTAGCACATTCAGGAACCAAATAGCAGAGTCAGATCTAATGTATTTAATTCTACAGATTTCTGAAGTCCTGTTTGGTACTCCCCTATGCCTGAGATCTGCTGACACTGCTGAACAATCCAGTACTTAATAAGATTTTAAAATATACTCATTTATTTTCTGAGCTTCCTAAAAGACAGTTTTCAGTTGTTGTTTTTTATTAAATCCAAACTGAACTTCCTGCCAACTGTATTCAGGATGGAGCAAACCTGCTTGTAAATTTCTGTTGTCACAGAAACTTATTTGGAGATTTCTTATGTTTATCGTGTTTATTACTTACTCTTTTTCTATGTTGACTTTTTATTAACACATTCTGGATCCAAAGCCAAATCTGTTGGCATTGTATGAGATAATTTTTTTCCTCTTATCTTGAATATACTGTTGCATGCATTTAAATTCTTTTCTTTCCTGGCTGTATCTCAGATGCCTGTGTTCCTGTACCAGTGCCTCATGAGAAAACAGTGTTTAACATCAATGATGGATTTGACTATCTAATGTAGCACAGTTTTGTTGGTTATCAGAAGATGCGGCACTGGAAGCTGCTTGGAGGATGAAAACAAAAAAATTACTAGCATTAAAATCTTATCTAAATCAGTTACTTTTCATAAGAAGTGTAACATCAGTGTTGTGTTTTGTGTGCAGATGGATAGAAGAGAAAGTAACAACAGGTGGATACAAAGTTGAAATAGAAAACATGACAGATGAGATGGGGGTGCTTGGTGTGGCTGGTCCATATGCACGACAGGTCCTCCAGAAGTTGACAAATGAGGATCTGAGTGATGGCTCATTTAAGTTTCTTCAGTGTAAACACCTGAAACTTTCCAATATTGCTCTTACTGCTATTAGGATATCGTACACAGGTAAGGCATAGAAAAACCCATGCACTTAAGGAAAGAGACAATTAATAAAATAATAAATGTCATTAAAATTATGTTGAAAAATAAGTCTCATCATGTATTCATAAGAAGTAGGTTCATTATATTTTACATATAAATGTCGGAGGAATTACAGTACATTGATTTCCAAATGTGATATGGTCAGGGTCTGTGCTGAGTTTTTCCAAGACCTTTTTTTTCTAGAAATACCTTATAGTGTAAATATTTATTTTGCAGAACAAAAGGCCAGTTCTGATAACCTCTGTGGTATTTGCTGCAAAAACAACGTCAAGAATTGTTTTTAGATTACCGTATATTAGTGTTTGTCATGTGCTTTGAAAATGTAATGCTGTAGTGCTTAGTATTGGGGTTTTTCAGTTATTTTTTACTTCTTGTTACATCCATCCCTAGTGCAGTAGATTCAATATAGAGCATTCTGAAGTAGCTGAAATCCTTGTAATTCATATTCTTTTTCTGTTGTGCTACATATGATACAATGCACTGATTCTTATTTACACTCAGTTACATTTGCTAAGTCATTATCTGGTTTTAATGCCCTTAATTTATCATTGTATCTTTATTACATTAACTTTCCTTATCAGGTATTCGGATTTTTCCTTACCCACAGTTTTCAGTTAACAGTTTAAATTAGAATAATGGTATCTATTCTAATTCAGGTAAGCCCTCTGCTTAATACAGAGGGCACAAATCCTCTGGTGGTTCTTGCAGGGAATGAAACTTGATATATCATAGAAGAATTGGCCCTGGAGTGTGAATTAACAGTTACAGCATTGATCCCCACTTTTGACCAAGGACAGGAGTGTATTTATTAGAATAATTTCATTGAATTGATGAAATGATTAATCTTTTTTGTATAATAGGTGAATTGGGCTGGGAGCTGTATCATAGAAAAGAAGATTCTGTAGCTCTTTACAGTGCAATCATGGAAGCTGGCCAGAAAGAGGGAATTGATGACTTTGGAACATATGCTCTGAATGCTTTAAGGCTGGAAAAGGGTTTCAGAGCCTGGGGAGCAGAGGTCAGAAAATCTTCTTTATTATTTCTTCTGAGATTTTTGGTGAGGGGGAGGAGAGTTACATGTTTGTTGGTTGGTTTATTTATTTTTATTTAGTTATGCTTGTACAGCTTTTAGTCAGAGTTAGCATAGCTGGTATTTGTACCAGTTTCTCCATTTAGCATGAAAAAAGAATTTACCTTGAGCAGGAAAAGCTGCTATTATTCTGACTGGTGATTTTCTAAATAAAAATAACTAGTGTACTTCATTGCAATGCTTGCAAAGAATCACTTATTTCGATTCATGGATGCTTTTCCCTGTTTTGTATAACAAAATTATGAGGATTTTGCTGAGCTCTAGTGTTTTAAAATCAAAGGTTTGGCTGACAGATTCTGAAAATGTTTTATTTCTGTAATAACTATGTCATGAGAAGCCAATTATTCTTGCTTCATAATGTCTTTGGAACTTTTTCATTTCCCATTAGCTTGTTTCTGCAGAATTTGCTCACTCAGAATAAAGAACTGCTCAGGGAGTCTAGAGAATTTGGGAAGATCAGTATAATTTCTGCTTACCTGAAATTTTTCCTAATTCCTTTTGAAATGAAAGACCTCAAGAGGGTGAAATGGTGGGCATGTAGAGGTCCTTTGTCTTTGTGCTGTGATAATTATTTTCATTCCTTCTTCAAATGCTGCTGAACAAATTATTGTCCCTACACCTAAGGGGAAGGTGGTGAATGAAATTGGCTGTGTTTTATTTTCCTCTCCAGCTAAGACATTCTGCTGTGTTGTAAAAGGTCTACATACCTCAGTTATTCAGTCTTCTGCAGGTTCTAGTCTGCTTTGATGAAAAATCCTATTTCTTACTGAAATGTGTTTATTTTGCATATTGAAACTTAGATGACGGATTTACATATCTATATGTTATATTAGGCACAATAGTAGATACACCGTTTAAATCACGTATTGGAAGCTTTCAGTGTATTCAAATGGAAGTTGTATGTATGCAATGTGGAAGACATTGACATAAGAGTAGCTAGAAGTATACATAGAAAGAATAAATAACCCCACCAACCCAAAAGATATGATGGACCCTCATTGCTGAATCATGAATTTATATCTTTTAACAGATGAACTGTGACACTAATCCCTTGGAAGCTGGACTGGAATATTTTGTAAAGCTAAACAAGGTACGTCTTATTATTTTTAATGTGTTCTATTATGTTCAGGGTTATTCCTTTAATTGTTTGCATTGTTTGCACATGAAAAATGTCATTATCTGGAAAACAAAATAGGTTTAGAAGCTGAACTGTGCAACTATAATTATAAGGATAATTACTTTATAACAACCAACTTGCTTAAAAAAATATTTTCCTTTGTTGCTAACAGAATTATACAATAGATCAGAAAGCTGCAAATACTAAATGTTGTTGACATAAAAAAGTAATTCTTGGTGATTTATTCTCAGAGAGAAACTTTAGTCATGTACTTTTGTAAACATATCATATACATATATACAAGCTGAACAAACCTGTTCATATTTTGAAAATGTTTTACTTGCTTATTCTTGTTAAAGCAGATGTCTCTGAGATTTTTTTTCTTGGCTACCACTCTAGGACAACAATTACTGAAAAAAAAATTTATTTTTTAGAAATGCTGACTGACAACTGACAATAATAAGTTAAATATAAGATACTTCAGTTAAAAAAATAATTAGTTGTTCATAGAACTTCTGAAGAAGTCCTCTGCTCATAACTGTTTCCCACCTGATTTGAAGTTACAGAATGGAGCTAGTTGCATGTAAATGTGCAGTAAAAAATATGTTATTCTATCTCCTTTTATCGGCAATCTCACTTTCTTATATTATTATTTTGCTTCAATTTTTTATCTGTAAAATGAAGTGCCAACATTTTTATGTAAGATCAAGAAGAAAAAATGCTTATGAAACATTTTATCTTTACAATGATGTAATGTGGTACAGGGACAAAATGTTCTTACTTACGCTCCCTTTATACCTGAAATGGTAATAAATCAGATAATAAATCATCCTTGATATTTTTGCTATGTTGTGTGGAGGCACCGTAGAACTGACAGAAAGAATGTGGAACTTTGAGTTACATCTCTAAATAAAAAGCAAGTGTTAAACCATAAGAAAGAGTTATGGACGTGTGTTAAACCTAAAACAATGCTTTTATATTTATAAGACAATTTCACAAACCATTAACAGCAACAAGCCCAGGAAAGTGATTTTCCTCCCCAGCTGCTGAACCTGTCTATAGAGGTTAAAGTTCTTCAGCCTGTGTAGGATTGAGGAAAGGTGCTCCCAGGAGTGTCGGTGTCAGTTCTAAATGTTTCCATTGGGTAGTATAATTTTGCCCTAATCAGAGTAAATGACACATACAGGGGGAATACAGAATCTTAGGATTATGCTGTATTTGCAAATGAAGGATTTTCTCATCTTGAAGAGAGATTAGCAGGATTGAAGGGAAATACAATAAAAAAATATTATTATTACTCATTTTTCTTTCCACTTCCTTTTGATACATTTGTTTTCTTTCGTTTTCCCCCTTTAGTATAAGTAGGAGAGTAGCCATAAACAGGGAAAGTCATTACTTACCAAGATGCCCATGCAGAACATATGAAGGCACTAATGTGCATGAAGCACTTGATTCTCTAATTGCTCTGCACATTTCTCTGCATGGTTGAAATGCAGGTTGGAGCAGTTCTTCGGAGAAGATACTCACATTGTAGGCAAATGGGCATGTAAAGAATCTCCGTCAGAGATGCAGGGTGTCAGCTTAAAACATTTGGCAGTTTTGCTGAACTAATGTGAAAAAGGAAATAATCAATTTTTTTATTGACTCAAATGAGAGCAGTTGTAACTGTGTGTTGACACTTCAGAGGTACCTGAGCTAATTCAGATATTGGAAACACTTGTATGAAATGCAGTGTGAGAGTATTTACTATGCTTCTTGGCAGTTTGAGTCCCAATTCCATGCCTCTGGTTTGTTGTACATTTAGCATAGCATTATTTACTTCAGCATTATTTACAGGCCACTGTGACTGAAGACAAGCAATACTCTTTTTTTCACCTGTTTCTATTGTTAAGGAAACTTTCCCCCCGCAAAAGGGTAAACGAGATAGAAACTATAACAGATACTTTAATACTTCTTTTTGACGTTTTGGTGTGTTGGGTTCCTCACAAACATTAATCTTTGTGAGGAAACCATGTGCCCCCAAGTAGGGAAAGTGCTGATCTCTGTGTAAATTAAAACAAAAATGCACTGTTCTGTTAATTACTTCTTACCCTGCAAAAAGAAGCTGAAATAGCTCGCAAAATAGAAAAAAAAAAAGACTTCAGCATAAGTGAATCTTGAGTGAAATGTAATGGAAAACGAAAATAGTTTCCAAACAGAGTAAAACGAATGAAGAACCAGATGCCACTGAAGGCAATATGATCAAAAAGAATTTTAATTTCCACAAGAGGGCATTCAAATATTGGAGAAGTATATATTCAAGAGGGGTAATTTCCTAATAAATTCCTGATGTTCTCTGTGTTTAGAAAGTTTAGTATATGCATCATTTTTAGGTACACATGGACTAGTAATTTTTTTTAAATTAATAATAGGACAAACTCTTAAAAGCTTAAGCTGATTTTTTTCCCCCTCACAGTAGAATAAATTATAACATGGCAATAAGTAAACCCATTTCCTCAGGATTTCTGTGGCAACTTTCATTTCATCAGTAAGGCTGAGGAGATGGCATTGTTTCAGGTGGTTTCCTCTAGACTCTGCTTAATAATCTCTCTTTTTCTCTAATGTTGGTGTTAGTTGCTTCCTTGCACAGATGAGCAGGATGGGCTGCAAAGTGGAGGGACAGAATATAAGGGAGGGACAGTATATAGTGTCTTCACAACAAAAATCTGCCCATTTTAGTGATGAGATTTCTTTTAATACCTGTTGTCTTTCTTTGGGTTGTTCAGTTGAATTTAGTAAATCAGATAAGTTGTTAGACAACCTCATCTCATGAATAAGCATGCTGCTACTAACTATTGAGTCCTAATTTTAGTCCTGAGCTTAATGGACCGGAAAGTCCAACAAAACTTGATGTTACAGTGAAAAACATCCATACCAGTTTAAATAGCTCATAGAAATTAACTCTTTCAGAAGGGTTTTCCTTGTGAATCCAATAGTGACAACATTCATTAAGAGCTTGAAGTCCAGTCAGCTCCTACGTTTGTGCTTGTGTTGCTGTATCCAAGGCTGCCATCTCCTGGTCATGCTCTCTGCAGCAACAGCTCACTGTGATTAGGGAAGAGAATGCAGTAGATGATGAAAACTCTTTGGAACTCTGCTGTAGTGTGCTCTTACAGGCCAGGATCTGAGTGTTTAGCTCATAATTCATGATTTTTTTCCATTAGGAGAAGCTACAGAGGCACTGTTTTTTTTGCCTCAGCCCTCTTTATTTACTGGGGCAGTTTCTTTGTTCTGCATTCCAAGCTTCTTTCAAGATTTCCCACTCTGCTCTGCACTGGAGTGGCCTCAGCTTGAATATTGTATGCACTGTTGGGCACCACAATATAAGAAAGATACATTAAGCTGTTAGAGAGTGTCCAAAGGAGGGCAACAAAGATGGTGAAGGGCCTTGAGGAGAAGCCGTGTGAGGAGTGGCTGAGGTCACTTGGTCTGTTCAGCCTGGAGAAGAGGAGACTGAGGGGACACCTCATCACAGTCTACAACTTCTTTGTGAAAGGAAGAGGAGGGGTAGACACTGATCTCTTCTCTGTGGTGATCCAAGGGAATGGTCTGAAGCTGTGCCAGTGGAGATTTAGGCTGGATATTGGAAAAGAGTTCTTCACCCAGAGGGTGGTTGGGCACTGAAACAGGTTCCCCAAGGAAGTGGTCACAGCACCAAGCCTGACAGAGTTCAAGAAGCATTTGGATGATACTCTCAGGCACATTGTGCAATTCTTGAACATGGTCTGGTGCAGGGCTAAGGTTGGACTTGATGATTCTTGTGGGTCAACTCAGCATATTCTGTGATTCTGTGATTTTTCTATATCCAGAATCTCTTATGTTTTCTTCAGCCTACTCTACCAGCTTTTCCTTTTTTTTTTTAATACCAACCTAAAACCTTCTCCATTGTTTCTTGCTCTTTTGCTTATCTGCTTATCACTAATTGCATCTCATCTCCTCGAACTCTAGTCAGTGACTACCTGAATTTTTTTGTCAAAATTCACCTCAGACTACAAGTACTACCTCTTTTTTCTCACTTTGACATTTGGTGGTTTTAATATTGAACCAATTAGACACACAAGTACTTGTTTTGTTAGGCATTATGCATAAAAGTTGTGTTATGCCCAACAGCTTCCCACAGATGGGTAAATGACAAGACACAGTTCTTGAATATTGTTCTAACCTCCAGCATATCTATATATAAGTTGTCTTCTCATGGGAAACTAGGATGAGCAGTTCTAAGCATGTGCTTCCGTCCTTTTATTCCTCTGGTAGCAGATTTAGAGTTACAGTTTCATGCCCTCCTCTTTCTAGTCATCATTTCCCTCCTGGCCACTTTGCCAGAACTGTTCCTCAGTTGTTTCAGTCCAACTCATGGTGTTCCCATGGCCTAAGGTGCTATGTCCTGATGTATTAAAGCCCAAAACAATAAAACTTCTTATGGAAAAGCCACCTTTTTTTTTTTTTTTAATTGAATGGGTAGAGGTTGGAGAAAGAAAACTAAAAGAATCTTGAACTGTCCCAATTGCAGAAAGCATACCCTCCGAAAACAGAGCACTAGGAGAATCACCACTCCTGCCATGGGCCTCCAGAGCCCTGCCCAGCCAACACTAGGTGAAGAGAGAGCGTGGGGAAAGTGACAGAATAGATGTACATGCTGGCTCTCTAGGTCCCTGCACCGTTGCAGCATATGTAGTCATTTGTATCATTAAATGACTCTCATTAAATGCTACTATTCTGACCTGGTAACACCCTGCACTCTCAGAAGCACAGAGGCAAGCAGTGAGTAGGGGCAACCAGAAAAACAACCACTTGTAGCTATTTGTTTGTGTTTTCTATTTCTTAGTTATTTGTTGAGGGTTTTCTTTCCTTGGTTGTGGTTTTGATTTGTTTGGGTTTTTTTAAACAATCACTGACTCTCAAACAAAATCTGTCTTTGTGGGACTACAGCAAATGATTTATCATAATCTTCTTAATTCTAAATCCACTAAAGGGCAGACTCAGTGGGTGGAATGCCTGGCACTTTATATCCAGGTCTGGATCAAGTGCTCCAACGTGATGCGGTACAGCCTGAACTTCAAGAATTTCTGTATCTTGCCCTTATTGCAATTGTCTGCCCTTCCTTCACTTCTCCATCTTATATCCCTCCTGTTCTGAGAGGAATGACTACACTAGTGGTGACCAATCCCACTCCATAACCTGGTGTTTCATGAGGAGGAAGAAGAAGGAGCAGAGACTTTACTGAAGAAGGGCCAGGGATCCTGAGGATCTGAAAAAGGATGGAGTAATTGATAGAAACTAGGAATTTGAGAGGGGGGGAATAGTACTTTTTCCCCACCTTTCTTTCAGTCCCCATTTTTTATGTCTATAACATATTTATTTGATGCACTTCTCCACCTAAGTCCCATTCAAATTGAAATTTAGGTGTGGAACCATATTCTGTCATTACTTCATTTGTTTTCCAGAGGGTCATAAAACATATGACTTATTCCATAAATTTATGCAGGCTATGAAACATGTTAGAAAGAATATGCAATGATTCTGTTATCTGTATAAAATGAACACCTAGGTCACTCCCAGTGTTTTGGTTGGGCCACTTAAAGGAATAAGCACCCACTAAGCTAGGAATTTTGAGCCAAAATAAATAAGTAATTCATCAGTTGTTTGTAGCATGTCAATTTCTTAGAGCTGGGTGTTTGCATACAAGAAGGGCTTAGGTAGATTAGTGGTGCAGATGTCATACATGACTGGCCACATCTCCCTTAGAAAACTATTCTGTGCAGTTTAAGCTGTAGCATTGGCATATAACATCGTATTTGAATGCTTGTATTTAGTTCTAAAGTTACATTCCTTGTGATTAAATGCCAGAAATTACATTAGCATGAATAGGAAAGGATTTATTCAATGCTAAGTGATTGTTTAGTTCCTTGGTATTTCTCTTCATCATGCAAAGTATTTTAATCTGTGAGTCCTGCTATGGTATACAGCCTTATTTGCATTTCTAGTTGTAGGTATTTCCTACAGTTGTACATGTTTCTGTATAGTAGAAAAGTAACAGGGAACTAGAATTGCTGAATATTGTCTCATCTGAGATATTAGCTTTATATTTTCCAGAAGCATCTTGACAGTTACATTCTAAAATGAATCTTCACAGTCTTTTCTGATCTGAGCTATATTTCATGCTATCTTTCCCCAAAGAGTGCCATCTGTGGTCCTTATGCACAGTCTCTGATTTATCTTCAGTTGGTTCACCTCGATTTTCAGACTAACTCGTCTTTAACTGGTTCATAAGCTTTTTTTGCAATGGCTTACAGAGCCTAACCTTGAATAGTGCAAAAACTCTTCATGCCTTTACTAATTTCTTCTCAGCCTACATACAGACATATGTGAACATGAAGAACTGCAAGAACACATGAACTCACTGTATAATAATCTATTCCAAGTATAAGATGTGTTGCTTGCAATTCTGACAGTGCAACACTTCTCTACAGAATTATCTCGAAAGAAATTACCAGAAATAGTATTTTTGAAGTCTTCAACCATATTTAATTTCTTTTCTCTAAGGCACTTATCCAATGAATATAATTCTTGCTTCAGACCTAAGATCAACTGCCTTAAAATAGCTTTCACTGCTAGTCATGTCTTCAGCAAAGGCTGGAAAACTAGAGGACTTTGTAACTGCCATTATGTTTCTTGCCTATGACTGGTGTGTATCTGGCAGTTTAGTTGAATACAATTATTTTGTTTTGCCTGATCTATATCTTAAAAGAAAAAAATGAATAGGTAGAACTTACAAGCCATTGTTCCTAATATTTAATGCACAGTTATTAGAAATAATGACATCCAGCTTGATTACTATTTTATACTCTGTCCTAATTCTCAGGATCTTTGAAATGAGCTTCCCTTGGTTCTTGAAGAACTTTGTCCTGGACCAAAATGTTTATAACAGCTCTTTTTTTCTATGGCTCCTTTTTCCAATTTATTCTCTACCCAGCCAACTAAGTTGTCTGGGTTGCATTTTAAGTTACCTTTAACTCTTCAGCTTTAACTGTGAGGTATCAGGTTCACAGCTATTGGTAGGCAAAATGCTGTGAACCTGGCCACAATACTACCTAATATCTTTATTGATGATCTGGATGAGGGGATTGAGTGTACCCTCAGTAAGTTTATGGATGACACTAAGTTGTGTGGGAGTGTTATCTGCTGAAAGGAGGAAAGTTCTGCAGAGGGATCTGGATAGGCTGGATTGATGAGCTGTGGTATGAAGGCCAGTAGTATGAAGTTCAGTAAGGCCTAATGACAGGTCCTGCACTTGGGTCACAACAATCCCAAGAAGTGCTACAGGCTGGGGGAAGAGTGGCTGGAAAGTGGCCCAGCAGAAAAGAACCTGGGGGTGATGATCAACAGTGACAGTGACTGAACATGAGCCAGCAGTGTGCCCAGGTGGCCAATGGCATCCTGGCTTGTAGCAGCAATACTGCAACCAGCAGGACTAGGGGAGTGATTGTTCCCCTGTACTCAGCACTGCTGAGGATGTACCTTGAATGAAGTGTTCAGTTTTGGGCCCCTAACTACAAGAAAGACATGGAGGTGATAGAGTGTGTCCCGAGGAGGGCAATGGAGCTGGTGAAGGGTCTGGAGCACAAGTCCTATGAGAAATGGCTGAGGGAGCTGGAGTTGCTTAGCCTGGAGAAAAGGAGGCTCAGGGGAGACCTTATCGCTCTACAACTACATGAAAGGAGGTTGTAACCAGGGTGTGAGTCAACCTCTTCCCCCAGGCAACTAGTGACAGGACAAGAGGAAATGGCTTCAAGCTGCACCAGATGTGGTTTCAATTAGACATCAGGAAAAAGTTTCTTCACGGAAAATGCATTGGAAGAGACTGCCTGAGGGCGTGGTAAAGTCAGCATCCCTGGAGGTGTTCAAGAAACGACTGGAGGACGTGACACTTGGTCTAGTTGACAAGGTCGTGTTTCGCCAAAGATTGGACTCAATAATCTTAGAGGTCTTTTCCAACCTAAATGATTCTGTGATAGAATCAGGCTAGAGGAATTAGCTCAGCATGGTCACATATAGTAAATACTGTCCTATACACCCTTGAGGATTTGGAGACTTGCTGATGACTGTCCCCATACTTTTCATGCATTTATGTAGTCTGCTTCCAGAAATATGAGAATCTGCATGTACCTTTCTAAGCAAGCTGAATCCAAACAATAGTATTACTCTTTAACTAACACACAGCATTATCCCATAAAATTGAAGATATGGGAAAAAAACATACTTACCTTAAAACAAGAATATGCAGTAAACTGCCTGTTGTGCAGCTTGGCAGAGACACCAAAGTGAAATGCTGACAAGTTATTATCATGGTTGATACAGCATCAAAAGGAAATGTGTTCACAGAGGAAGGCCCAAATTTTAGGATCTGGGTATTGGAATTCCCTTTTTTTCATAGAAATTGAAATGATGTACAGTCTTCTGGCTCATAACCCTAACTGGGCAGACAGTATTGTTATACATCTCAGTACATGGGTATTTCTACTATGTTGGAATTATTGATATTAAAGTACTGAGATTTAGGAAAAAAAATAAATGGAATAAAGTTACCAACATACAATGTACCAATATAAAAATACCAAGATACTATCTGTCAAAGATTTTATTTAATTTATATTTCATACAAAATACTTAATGACAGGAAAAGAAATAAAGATAAATTTAAATGTTTATATCTCTAAACTTTTTGCAGAACCCAAATAAACATATATCATCATTATCTTGTATTTTTTTCAGCCAGCAGACTTTATAGGAAAGCAAGCACTGAAGCAGATTAAAGAAAAAGGGCTCAAACGACGACTGGTATATCTCACCCTGGAAACAGACAATGTTGATCCAGAGGGAAATGAAAGTGTGTGGCACAATGGCAAGGCAAGGACTACAGATCCTATTAGTTACAAAAATCAGTATTAATTCTCCACGCACAGAATCTAACTTTGTGTTTCAAGTGTAAATGCATTATTTCTATTTTACTGGCACAGATCAATTTGGAGCTATGATAAACACTTTCTAATCTTCATGCAGGAAGCAAAGGCTAACCAAATATCTACATAGAAAATGTGAAATGCTGCCAAGCCACAGAAATTAGGCTTGGAACAGACTGAAGTATTGTCATCCATTTTCTTCTTTAGCAAGTTCACCATTCTCCTAACAACACTTTTGCTATTCACTTAAAAGAAATGAAACAACGGCAAAGTTCAGGCCTCCACATTGCAGTATATATTATGTATTGAAATACTCACTGGCAGTTAAATTGTTGTAGATAATAAACATATGCATGTGTACACTGTATATTCCAGTGAAAACTTAACTAAATGAAATACGAATAGAGTATTTTGTCAAGGAGCAAAAACTTCCCAGTTTCTGGTGATACTACTCGTAGTTGAGAATATTCTGAACTGCATGAGATGCTTGAGACTTGCTTAATGTCTCAAGTGTATAAATCAAAATAACCAAATTGTTGCAACCTGGTTTAGAAGCTCTGCGCTTTACCAGGTGTTACACTTTTATTTCAGGTGTCAAGAGGTTTTGCCTACACAAACTCTTGCAAAGTCTTTTGATTCTCTGGTACCTTGAGTTCGTGTAGAAAACTACACATTTTTCTCTAAAAGATTTTAATTTGGTGAGAAAATAGGGGTTTTAGCAAAAAGGGTTTAACAGAAATAACATGCGACTTCACAAAAGCATTACAACAGATTACAGAAAGTAGCAAGTACTGCTATAGTATTTGTTACACCCAGCAAACACAAACTTAAGTGAAATACAGACAAGTTGCCCACAGGACTAAAGGAAGAGAGATTAAGAGAAGAAGGAATAAAGAGAGAGAGGAGAGAGACATATTTACCACTTTGGAGGTCACATGTTGACAGGTCAGGAGGGCAGAGGGCAAGGGGGAGATGGAGACCCTGTGCATGTCTGTTTATAGACTCTGGCTATTGTACCACTCCACTCAGGTGGGATCTTTGGCTCACTGCCACTCACTGTCCCCCCACCCAAAGTGAGGGATGCCACAGCCACTTAAGAGGGTGTGTGGTGTGGGCACGCCACCAGGCAGACCTTATTGACAGCCCAGCCACATGGCTTTCCCAGTGCTCTGCATGGATGTGGCCGTGTTAGCTCCAGGCCTAAGCATCCCCCCTCCCCCAAACAGACAACTTAGTTTATTTGACCCATCAATCAAACAATCCGGTGAGATACGAATCCAGTCTCTGCCAGATGTGTAGTTGTTTGTCTTGTTGGTTGGGTTGTTTGTTTGTTTGTTTGGTGGTTTTTTTGTTTGTTTGGGGTTTGTTTTTGTTTTTGTTTTTAGGAAAATCTCACTGCATCTTGAAAATGAAGATAATTGTTTGTGATTTCTTTCAGGTTATTGGCAATACCACATCTGGATGTTTCAGTTATGGTGCTCAGCAGAGTCTAGCTTTTGCATATGTTCCCATGGAACTCAGCAAAGTTGGACAGAAATTGGAAGTTGAACTTTTAAGTAAAAATTATCCAGCAACAATTATACAAGAGCCACTGGTGCTGACTGAACCAACAAGAATGCGCCTTAAGAGAAAGGGTGAAAGTCCCAAAATATAAACTCAAATGAGGATACAGCAAATTACACAGTAGGAAGTAGTGCTGTTAATATGCATGAAATTAAGAGAATTGAACTACTGAGATTTGCTAATTACTAAGCACAAGATCTTCATTGCCATGCATCAATGAGAAATTCAATAGTCTTACCCTCCTACTTCCTTGTGTGGGCTGTTCACAGTAGAGATCTGAGCAGAGCTGATGAACCAGCAGCACTTGTGAGCAGAAGCACTTGCGAGCATAAAGTGGCAGGGAATGAGTAGGTCATTGATTCAGCTTGCTCCCACACTGGCTGGCAGATTTATTGCATTAATGCATACAAGAAAGGTGCTCTTGATACTGTCCATAGCAAGTTCCTCCTCCTCCTTGACACTCAACAGTTCCTCCTTTGCCTGCCCTCAGGGTAAAGTAGCTTACTTACCCTGTCTTCTTTACAACATGAATAGCAAACTCGTCATTAAAATCATATCACTAGTTCTGCTCAGAATGCTTCATAAGGAATTGAAATACATTCCATCAACCATTAAAAATAATAAAGGTGTTATTAAAGGCAAGCTGTTGTCATTTTTTTGCAGTGTGTCAAGCTGGCAGAAATCTAAAATACAACACAATGCTCTATGGTTTTATTTAGAGTATGGAGGAGAAGAGCAATTCTTAGGAGCACAGTTTTGAATTTCAGTTTTCCCAAGATTATGCAAATTCTGCAGACACCACAATCTGGAGTGTACAGCAACAGTCCCTCTGAGACAGACTTTCACATATACTTTCCTAATAAGTTTGCTAAGCCAAAACTGTTCCAGTGATGCCTGCACATCCCAGTTTGAAAAGTTAGAATCAGGTTTGTAACTTCTTTTCTGACTTGTAAGAAATAAATGCTATTCATGAACACATCAACTGAATAAGTCTGACTGTGCAGAAGGGATAGGCTTTCTGCAGCCTGAGCAAAATAGCAGATACAATTCCTGTAGTCAGATGAACTCAGAAACTGTTCCCTTCATGAGCATTTCTAGCTGTAACCTCCCAAATCCTAATTTCTCCATGTAGCTGATGCAGACCTGTCTTATTATACAGTGTAGCATTATACAGGTCCAGACTCTGATTTCTGTGTGTGTTTCTCACTGACACCTATTGTCACCCAAGTGTCACCAAGATCAAGCCTTGGCCAATTAGTGGAAGCCATACGAGGAGTGGCTGAGGTTGCTTGGTCTGTTCAGCCTGGAGAAGAGGAGACTGAAGGGAGGCAACTTCCTTGCGAGGGAAGAGGAGGAGCAGGCACCACAGTTCTCTGTGGTGAGCAGTGACAGGACCTGAGAGAATGGCATGAAATTGTGTCAGGGAGGCTTAGGTTAGATATAGGAAAAGGTTCTTCACTCAGATTGTGGTTGGGCACTGGAACAGCCTCCACAGGGAAATGGTCACAGCACCAACCTTGTTAGAGTTCAAGGAGCTTCTGGACAATGCTCTCAGGCACATGGTGTGATTCTTGGGGTTGTCCTCTGCAGAGCCAGGAGCTGGACTCGATCCTTGTGGGTTCCTTCCAACTCAGCATATTCTATTATTCTAATTTTCATTTCATTTCAAGATTTAGATAAGCAGACAATGTGTTATGATGTTTCTGGGACAAGGCAATGTAAAGTTTCTTTCCTGCAGCCAAGTTAGAAGACTAAAACAACTTCCTGTTCATCACTGACTCTCAAATACTTCATTTGTAAGACAAATGGAGTATCTGAGAGCTTGTTACATTCTGTTACTTCTTAAGAATGGCTGTGCTTTCTGTTTAACAATGCATTCAGGACAGAGATGCCATAAGTAGTTTTAAGCATGATGGCTGAGTATTAGAAGCGCTATAGTTGTGATAATCGTATGTCTAAAAGGACTTCCTAGTTGACCTAGCTTCTTTTTTACTCTTCTGATACCCAAATCAGCTTACTGAGTATTCATCAGGATAGCTCAACATTGCAGCGTCTTGCACAACACAGATAAATGAAACAGTATTAAGACAAAGTTTTACAAATCATGCCTACAGAGAGATTCACATATATAGCTCCATCTTTCAAGGCTTTTAAAGAAAAAGAAAAAAAAAAAAGGTAAACCTGGAGAAATGAGATGGGGGAAGTGTTCAGCAGCTTTTGTATCTTCCTGTCACTTCACTACAGGTTGAGATATGGTGTTGCATAAACTTGTGGTGCCAAGATACAGCAAGAGTAAGTGAACAGGAGCAAGAATGTTGTAAGTAGTACTTCTGAGTTTTAAGAGGGCTTCTAACCAATCAAACAGAAACATTAAGGTAGAAAGATTGACAGAGGCTTCTCTGGAGTCTTCTGCAATACCATTAGCTAACAGAGGAGACAATTTCTGCAATGAAGGGAAAAAATGACAGTTGGTCATCAACATCATTTCTACATCATTTCAGAAATTTTCTGAAATACTCAGATCCAGGATATGTCAAAAGGCTGTTTTCTCAGATGTAATTTTTTTTTTCATTTTCCTTTATTATTCCATCTCCAGAGAGTATTTGCATATCAGACGAGATGTTACTATTACCATTTGAATTTTTGCTCCAAGTTTCCATGGAAAAAGTGTCATGTTCATGCTTTGTATGGAATGATAAATCCGCATGGATACCGTAATCTTATGTGTCACTGTAACGGCTTCATGAATCACTGACCTCAAAACAGCATCCAAATTATTCAGCCCCAAATTCAGAAAAGGTAGACTGAAACACAAGAGACTGAACATAGGCCATTTCCAGGATTTATTCTTTTGATTCAAGAGAATGTTGTCTGGTGTAAATAGTATTTTCTGATGGGATTCCAATTCCCTCAACCAGTAATAAAATATAAAATAAACCAAAAATACTTAGAAAATATGACAGGCAGCAACATCCAGACTGTGAATGTGCAGTATCTACAGTATATGTTTCGGATAATTCCATTTAATGTTTTAACTGTCAGCTCAGGCAACCAGGTTATCCTGTTCTGGTGGAGTAGGATAATCAGCACATAACTCTTGACACAAGGGAATATGAGTTCAGCTGCACTAAATACCATAGTAACTTTGAAAACATGACAGGTGAATAGCTATTATTAATTTTATTGCAAAATTTGTATCCACCATTTCTGATTTCACCAGCATTATGCAGATTTTCAAAGTAATTATTTTGAATGAACTAAAATGGTTTCCATGGGAATGTGCTTTGAATTAAACTTTACCTGTAATAAGGGCATGGAAGATGTTAGACAAATAAACAGTTCAGTGTGACATCTGAGACTGGTCATGAGACCTGAACTAGGAAAAAGATAAATCGGAACTTTGCTGCTTTTGAACAGTATGAATCACATCTCAATTTAAAAAATTCAACTCATAGTCATATACCAGCTTGTCAGCAATCCTGGAATTTACTTCAGGAAAAACTGACTTCAGGACAGTACTGTTGCTTCCTGTTCCAGTACTGGCTTTGACTATAGCATATTGTCATTGTAGAAAAAATCTGGCATCACTCATCATTGCTGTTGTTTTCAAATCAGCAGGGAAATCAGTGGCATTAAAAAAAACCCAACCTGATAACTTCACAGGCTTATCCACTAGACTTCATTCATAGAAGCATGAACTTTCTTTATAAAGAGAAATCAAAAAGAAAGTAGTTGATCAAAAAGAAAGTACTCAGGAGACTAGCATACTCAGTATTTGGCTTTCTTACCAAGAAAACCAGTTTTTAATGTGGACTGTTCTTTGACCTGTTACCAAATGGCAGTATAAATTTCGCAATACACGTACGCACATTCTAGCTAAATGTGAAACAGGTGGTTATTTGATCTTCAGCTGGACACTGAAATTTATGTTTATTCCATGGATGAACAAAATTGATCCAAGTTGATAGGTATTTCTGTCCTTTCACGGTCTTAGATTTTACATCAAGATTAAAACTAAGGTAGTGGTTGGTTGCATTACTGCTTTAGGCAATTCTGTGGTTTGCAGAAACAGACAGCCCTGTTGACATAGCTGCTATTTCTGCTTCTGGGTTGCTTCACTTCCTTCCTACACTGTAACTAACAGTCACGACCACCATTTTAGAGCCAGACCCAGATCAAGGCTTTTCATCTGTACGGGCAAAATGAAAAGAAAAAAGCACTGTGATTTTTATGGCTTTGCAGAGAGGTCAAGGAGGAGGAGGGAGGGATGACACACATGGGTGTCGCGTGTGTGTGTGTGTGTGAAAGAGTGCAGTTGATACTGAGAGTTCCTCCAACAGGAATAATTTCATCTGCATCTTCAGTGACGGTGGCAACTTGTTTTTCCTAGGCCCTAGCACACATCAGCAAGCAGCAAGGCCATGTCTGTGTTGCAGCTGTCTCACTTCACTTACACACAGAATAAACTCTGTAAACAGTGTATATTAGATCTGGATGAACTCCTATGAAGGTAGAAGTAACAGCCCAGTTACTTGTACCTGAAAGCACGATGTCCTCTTCTCATAATGTTGTAGTGACTTCCTTGAAAACACAGATTATTTGAAACACAAGCTTGAACATAGTTACCTGGTTCCCCTGGGGAAAGGCTCCGTGGTTTAAAACGAGTGTTTAATGTAAGAGTTGAGGAAAGTCAAAATTAGAACGGACCGCCAGCATCAGCGAGTCGGATACTCCGCCAACACCAGCAACAACTTTACAATTTCCTTTCTCAACTCACTCCAAACCTCACCGTCCCAAAGCCACACCGCTAGCCCCGCCGCAGGCCCTGCCTCCGCCGCCCCGCTCGGCCAGGGCGCGTCCGGGCCTGCCCCGCCCCGGTACCGCCCCCTCCTCGTCCGGTTCGCTCGGCGGGCGGAGCCCCAGGCCCAGGGCGGGCTCTGCGGCCCAGTTCCTGCTGCCGGCGGCGGTGGGGTGGGAGGGCGTGGGAATGGCGCTCAGCCGGCTCCTCTGCCTGCCCCTCTGCCTCCTGCCCCTCTGTCTGCCGCGCCCGGCGGCGCCCCGGCCGCCCGCCCCGCACCTGGTGCTGGTGCTGGCTGACGACCTGGGCTGGGGCGACGTGGGCTGGCACGGCTCTGCCATCCACACTCCGCGGCTGGACGCGCTGGGCGCGGGCGGCGTACGGCTGGAGCGCTACTACACCCAGCCGCTCTGCACCCCGTCCCGCAGCCAGCTACTCTCCGGCCGCTACCAGGTAGGGCGAGCACTCGGAGCCGGAGCTGCTGTCCGCGGGAGAAACTCCGGGGCTCCCTTCGTTGCCCCCGGGGCTCCCTCCGCTGACCAAACTTGGCGCTCCGCGGGCTGTCGGCAGGTGGATGGCGGGTGTTGCTCCCCTGCTTGCTTCTGGCAGCGCTCCGTGTAGTTTGTGCTTCATGTGTCCCGTGTGCCGGTGCGCTGGGAAGAAGCTGGTTTCCACTGCTCTGTGGAAACCGGCTGCTTTTATATGCAGTCTTAACTTACTTTTGTCTTGTGAACTCAGAATAAGCCGACATGGATTTAGTGCAAGTTGTTCTGCTCTAGAGAAGCCGAGGTGCTCTCTGTGCTTAGGTTGGATTAATAGGCGTGGCAGCCTGTAGTGGAAGATACCTTTAGTCATCTGACTCTTAGGTACTTCTCCACTGGACAGGCACATGGTCGAGGTGCAGGCAAAAGTGGATCAGCACCAATCATTCAGTTTTTCCAGCATCTTTTCCAATGCAGGTTTAAATGCATCCCAAGCTGTATACATTCTCCTCCATACGGTACCGTAGATGTAAATGTTTCTGTGCTCCTTGATGGAATGTGCACAGAATGATCCTTAGGCTGCATGCCCAGCTGCTTCATAATCACAGTCATGATTTTTCCCACTTCTTTCTTAGTTGCACAGGTATAAGGATTGGGCTTTTTAACACTGGTATATTTCTCCCCCTTCCTGCCCTTGTTGCAATGTTGGCAAAAACGGGAGTGGAAGGAAAGAAGCGTGGCCATACAGCGTGGATGGAAGGAAGAAACTCACAAAGGGTTAAGTGCGTTTCAGAAACTTCCCCTCTCTCTCGAAAAGTTCTGCTTATCTGTGTTAACGGTAGTGATTTTCCAAAGAAACTGCTCTTAATTAATAAAAATAAACATCATCCTCTATGATTGGATGCTCTCTCTTGTTGCAGAAAGGTTGTTCTAGGTGATATGCTTTCTATGCAACATTTGCCCTATTCCTAGAAACTCCAAGAATCAATAACAATTAATAGGAAGAAGTAATTTACATTATCTTTAGCAGCTCTTTAAGCTGTTAAATAACCTAAAACATTTATTCATTGTGACTGTTTTTAAAATACAGTTCGTAGTGTGAACATGCTTACCTAGAAATGGGCCATTGCTCCAACTCATTTTAAAAGTGGACCTGGAAATAGCTATAGTTCAGTCTGGATTTAAATTCATCCTATACATCTGGCTCGATAATTTAATGATCTTTGTGTTGATCTTGTTGCAAATAAGATAATAAATATTAGAAATAAAATAAATATTAGAAATATAATAAATATTAGAAAATGGAAGTATTCTTTTTTAAAAAGAAAAATATTCGGTGCAGGAAATAATTATGCAGCAAACAGGTGGGATTTTTTTTCTTTGTTTTACCCATTGATATAATTAACAATTACCTAGAGATTTGAGACACTAACCTAAATCTGGTCCTATCAGGAGCTGGAATTTTGATAGTCACCTTGCAATCTGTAAGAAAAAAGAGCAATGGTATTGGTCTAAGAAAGCTGTAGATTTTTTTTAAGTATTGCTTTCCTCTTCTTGTTCTTGTTTTCCAGAGACAGTGGGAGAAATTAAAGTACTTTGCTAGTGTGTGTCTTTCTCTATATTAACAATATTTTCTGTAACACAGCATTTAAAAATATTTTTGAATATAATTTTGTATATAATATAAATTCTATACTATCATTTTTGAAACCTCCTGTTTCAAGGAAAATTAGTAACTAACAGGCCCTTTATAAGAGTGCCTTACCCACTTGCCTAAAATCAGGGCTTATTTTAAAAGCCACTTTGAGTGTCGCTAAAGTGGTGCTTTAAAAGTTAATCATGGAGCTTGCTACACTGGTGTGCTTAGTGGAGTTATAAAATCTGGTATCTTGTGCACTAGGGGGTCTTAAAGGTTTTGTGCTTTGACACACACAGATTAATAGAAATATTTAGTAAATAAACAAGATATTTATACTTGTTTATTTACTTGTATTATAAACTTCTATATGTTTGCTGGCCTAGTTTTAGCGTAGTGCCTTCTTTTTATAGTGGAGAAGACGAGATTTGACAAAAGTCAGCTTACAGTACACAGTAATTGAAGAGTTTCCTTACATCAAGCACAATATACTACTTGAAGTATTGTTGTCAGCCATGCTTTTGTAAAGAGGTACAAAATCCACCATTTATCGAGATTGGAAGCTTAAGTGGAACTCTTAAAGGTCAGATCTAGGCAGTGTCTAAACTTTGGGTCATCCCCATATCCAAATACTTTTTATAGTGCTCACACTCATTTAAAGTATGAAAGTAAGTATAAAAATGTGTATATATAATATCCTTTTAGAAGAGTAATCTTTTATTATCCTTTCCTGATACAGAATTTCCTGTTCCCTGATACAAGCAAAAGCTTGATAACTTCGACTGCCATGTGCCTTTTTGACCATTTCCATCTTATTTAATCTCCATGCTGAGATGTTGTCCTTAGCCTTCAAACACACCCTAAGTGTCATTGTTACCTGTTGGATTTTTAGCTAAAAACATTATAAGCTTTGGGTTTGTTTGGTTTTGTGTTGTTTTGTTTTTTGGTTTTGATGTTTGTTGGTTTTTTTAAATTGCATTTGATTTATGCCTGGGAAGATGATGTTAACCCTTGCAGTGCTATTTTCTTGTCTTCCTCCATGCCACCTTGCCCTCCACTTGCAGCTTCCTCATCTTCCTTAGTGCTACATCAGTAAAAAGAGGATCCCCTAAAACTAAGGCTAACCTCTGATGTAGCTGTATGTCCTTTTGGGCCTGGTTATAAATTAACCCATGGGAACCCCTGACTGCATTGTAAGTGGTCTCTCATGCTTCTTTTATCTGCTAGATCCACACAGGTTTACAACACCAGATAATTTGGCCATGCCAGCCCAGCTGTCTGCCATTGGATGAGAAACTCCTCCCAGAGCTACTTCAAGAGGCGGGATATATTACTCATATGGTGGGGAAGTGGCATTTAGGGATGTACAGAAAAGAATGCCTTCCAACTCGCAGAGGATTTGATACTTTCTTCGGTAATGGTTTGATTTAACATGGGCAATAAATGCAGTGTTGAAAAGGGTAAAAAACTGCCCCATTCTTTTAAGAACAACAGATTTACTGTTAGTTTAGAAGTACATCAGTACCTGGGTGTGCGTGTTTCTGAACTGCTTAAAAGAATGCCTTTAAGCATCTACCTAAACTTAACAACTTACTGAAGAAAATACTGTAATTATTGTGTGGCTCCAAATAAGGTATTCTGTTCTTACGATCTCTGACTCCCCCCTCCCCCCGCCCTCTTTCCCAAGCTTAAGTTTATTCCCAGTTCTCTACCTCTTCCACACAGTAGCACAGGAGAGCAGGGAATGGGGATTACTGTCCGTTTGTGTAGCATTGGTTTTCCGGAGCTGGTGACAGGATGGTGTGAAAACCTCTATAAAGCAGCATGCAAAAGCTTGCAAGTTACAAAGTCAAACTCTCAGACTAATAAAAAAATGTATTGTCCATGTGTGAGTCCACTACTTACACAGCAACTTGTAGCTACCCATTGCTCATTCTTCCTCTTATGATGCTGGGCTCCTCTCCCAGTGCTGATTGGAAGTTTATTAGTTGTGCACAAGTGTCACAGATGTTAAGTGACTTGGGCTGTCTGCTCTGCATTTCATTGCAGAAATGTACAGAGGCCTGTGTTGCTCTTTTCTAACTTTAGGCTTAAATGAAGAGCAAGATTGTGCAATGTGCCTTCTATAGACAGTGTTGATCCAAATGTTAGGTAGAAAAAACAGTTCCCTTAGGTAGTTCATCTCCTTTGAGTCTTCAGGGAGCTTGTGTTTCTGGTTTCACAACTGAATTAAGCCATTATATGTGGATCAGAATACAATGGCTCATTGCTTAAACATATATGCTTCCTCCCATCCCTTCACAGAAGCTTGGGATCTTTTGATAGCATAGATTTAGGTAGGCTGCCATTCCTCATGAAATCTCACCCTAGGACTGAGCAAGCACTTAATGCACAAGCCTGAACACAGTCTGGCACTGGGTACCAGACTGTATGGGTACCCAATATGACATTATTTTTCAGGGAATGTAATGGTTCAATATCCTAAAATGTTAATGAAATTACAGTAGGCATCGATTAGCAGCATTTGATTCCATGCCACACTTGATGGAGTGTGTCCCCCAGTGGCCCTTCAAAATGGAAAAAAATGCAATTTGTGCCTCTGAGTACATTTATGTAAGCCATCTGCCCACAAAGTCAGTCTTTATGCTTTGAAAGAAAATGCATTTTTTCCTCCTAAAAATATATTAGACATTTATATTGTATTTAAGGTAACTTCATTCTTTCTGTACATACGTTTTGCACAAATAACTATTTGAAGCTGCTGAATAAAAATTCAAGTAAGTAGTAGTAATTTTTGATATTCAAAGAATTTTTAAAAGTTTTGTTTGTGATAGCTGAAACAGAAAGGGTAGCGTTATCCTGCTCCATAGGATAGCCTTAGGTAGGAGCAAATCTATATCTGTAGAATTTTTGCTTGGTTTCTTTTGGGTATCTCTAAATGATAGTGTCCTTTCTTCACCACCTGGTGTCAGTAATGGATCAGAAATTACTTTGCAGCTGACATAAAACATGCTTCGTACTTGAGTGCTTTTGAATAAATAAATTTTTAAAATTCCAAACATTCAAATAGAAAATACAAACATACAAATTCATACCAGAAAAATCAGACTAGTTTATACACAGACTAGATAACTGCCTTTGCAATCAGTGCATTAGTTTATTGCTAATGTTTTTGATATCAAATTATAAATATGAAGTCTTGGAACGGCTTTCAAAATGTTTAATTTCTTTTGAAATTACTACTTGCATTCATGGTGAAAAGCCTATGAGGTATTAAATGTTGTACTACTTAGAACTGTCAGGGGTATCTCTGTAGGTGGTCCAGTGTTGAATTCATGCTTCAACTCAAAACCACTGAAGTATTGACATTTATGTTTGACTTCTTTCTGCCTCTGATGTATCTGTTTCTGTGACATGATGTTGACCTGCTCATTTCACATCTTTTCCTGTTCTAGGCTATCTTTTGGGCAGTGAGGATTATTATACTCATGACCGCTGCGTCCTCATCAAAACAAAAAATGTAACGCGCTGTGCTCTGGACTTTCGAGATGGAGAAGAAGTTGCAACTGGATTTAAAAATATGTACTCCACAAATTTATTTACAGAAAGAGCAATAGATCTTATAGCCAATCACAAAACTGAGAAGGTACAGTCATCAGCTGTTACTCTGATAACTTCAGTGTTAAGGAATGTTTTAAAAAATGTGAATGAAATATGAAGAGAGAGAGACCTGCACTTGAACTGTAATTCGGTGCTATTCGCTAAGGTGCATAGAGCTAAATGTGAGAAGTAGTGCTGGTAAAAATGGTCATCTTTGTTTGCATGGCACTGGCCTGCTACAGATCTCCATTTCTTTTATTACAATACAATTAATAAGTTTTTAGAAATGGTTTAGCTAGTAGTTTGCACTTCTAAGAAGAGAATGGAAAATTTAATGTGAGAAGTTTAGTAGAAATAAATTATTCACAAATATATTATGAAGAAAAGATACACTTAATGTTTTTCCACAGATTTGGAGAAGTAATTTTTCAAAGTTTTGTTAGTTTATGTGCAGGGATTAGAAGATGTAGAACAAACCAAAACACACTGCCAGCACTGTTGATGAATCAGGTCTGCTTTTGCTGTGGTAACTTTGGCACGTAGTACTCAATGTTCAACTAATTTGCATTCTGTCCCTTCCACCCCAGCCCCTCTTTCTCTATCTTGCCTTTCAGTCTGTCCATGAACCTCTTGAGGTCCCTGAAGAATATGTGAAACCATATTTTTATATAAAAGACTTAAAGAGGCGCCATTATGCAGGGATGGTGACTCTTATGGATGAAGCTGTAGGAAATCTTACCGATGCTCTGAAAACATATGGTCTTTGGGACAACACAGTTCTTGTTTTCTCTACTGGTAAGTTCCTTTAAATATTCTTTCAGTAATAACTTTGCTACAGTGTTTAACAAGCTGACTAGAGAGACATCTGGCCCCTCTGTCGTTCCCCCATATATTTTTAACTACAGAAGGGCAGTGAAAGTGAAGTAGGACTTTAAATGAAACAGCAGTTCGTTCCTAGAGCTCTCTCAAGCATGACAAAACCAACTCAAAAGTAGTGTCTGTGCAAATGGGGGATGCTCCTGTTGAAGTAAAAACACCATTGTAAAATCTGAGGAGTGCAGTGAAGTTAGAAGCATCTTTCTTGCCACTGCAGTTACTGAGGATCTGTCAGAACTGAATCCTTAGTAAGAACCATCTACAAATTTATTTGTCCTGAGCTATAGGGAGTTGCCTGACCAGTGTGTGATTTGCCATGTGTTGCATGAAGTACAAACAGCAAGCAGTTTGAAGCCAGAACTCTTTCTTTCCCTTACTTTATTGTGGCATGTAATTTCTGTCTTGCTTGAAATGTTTCATTGGCATCTTACTTCCGTGAAGCAAAGGTCTATTAGTAAAAAAGCTGAATACATGATAATACAGTCTAGTCTGCCAAATTACATCTCAGCTTTTGTATGTGCAGGCACAGAATCTGATTTCTAGATTGTTAGAGGAATGCAAATAATACGTTGCAAAGCACTTTCTTTTGTTTCCAAATTAAGAATTAAACAGAACCTTTTTGAAATACAGCTGCTTGGCTGGGTTTCAGGAACGTATTTATTCTTGTTTGGTTGGGAGTAGGCTTTCAATGCTTACAGTTGCTCTTTTGTCCAGGCTTTACATGCTAGGGCTGTCAAAATGGCAAATTAGTTTTCTGTGAACACTTAAAAAAACCCAACAACAAAAGCAACACAACAATAACAAAAAAACACCAAATCAAACCCCAAGGTTTGATGAAAATGCACTGATATGTTTTGAGTTTAGCATCTGCTTTCTATAGCACTTGGAGTCCTGGAATTTCATTTTGAGTTCAAACCTGTTTGCCTTATGATGTTACATTTGTGTCCAGGTTTTGGCTCTAGCAGGATTTGATAACTCTTCTATGCCTGTTTCTGTTTACAATGTTTTTATATTTAGAACTGAAAGTAAGCAAAGACATATGTAAAATGATAGCAGTATTTATTCCATATGGAAAAAATCCAGTCTTTGCTGATGGGGTCTTGGTAGAGTAATTTCAGTAATGTTTGTTCAGTACATTGTAGAATAAAACTAAATACATCTGAGCTAGAATTACAGAGTTTGAGTGAATTAAAAAGACAAATTTTTTTTTCATTTATGAAACTTCTTTTTTTTTCAAAGTGACAGTATACTGTGCTTTTTAATAGTGATTGTTTTGCACTCAATTACATGTGCATTTCAACCAGAGTCAAACAGGAGAATCCAGTATCTGCACTATCTAATGGGACTTATTTTGAGTTAATTGACATTTCAAACTACCAGGAGTTAAATTTATTAACTAAAATGCACATAAATTGGTCCTAGATCAAGGAAGCCAATGATTTGACTTTTTCAGTCTTCTCTCTTCACTTCGAACAGTTTTCTTTACAGGCATGAAACATTGAATGCATTAAAGATGCAGTTTCAAAAACCAGATGTTGAAACCATTAAGCATTGAAAAAAATTGGCCAAAAAAGGAAAAAAAAGTGTGAGATTACTCAGTTTTTCTGTATTTTATTTAGTGCTTTTTCAGGTGGTGTGTTTCAGAATAGACATTTGACCTGGTGTAAAAGA